>NC_066621.1:39400783-40147501 GCF_025201925.1 Gopherus flavomarginatus | reverse complement strand
TGAGGTCTGTTCTCCCAGCATTTACACAGCCACTGCCTGGTTACTCGCTGAATAGTTCTGGTCATTCCGTTTGGATTAACAATCACATCCAGAAACTGATGGACATTAACCAGCTCTCACAGCCCTCACACAGACAGACAGACAGACTCAATCAAGTGTCCACAACGGAAAGATGGATGCTAATATACCATGGTGATCGGCACAGTATAATACTATAGATAGACAGATCAAACCAGCAGTCCCTGAGGGACTCTTTCCAGCCATGTGATAAAGCCCCATGGGGTGCGAGTACTTACCAGCAAAGGCTTCTGGACTGCACGGGATACTTGGGAAGTTTGGTCCTGCATGTGTCCTCGCTGGGTCCTTTGTCGGCACACGCCACCTCCCTCCTCCCACCGCCCCCTCGGCTCATGGGGGATTGAACCTGACAGAGACCGGGTGCTCTAAGGAGCCTGAAACAGACTTGGGAGCTGCAGCCGGTCACTTGATTCTTTAATCCCACTCCCATTACAAAAGAGACTCTTGTCTTTTGCGCTGTTCCTTTCTAATCTTCCGAGTAAGCCCCTGTGTGTTTACAGAGGCGGCTGGGGGAGGGAGGAGGCAGGGCTGGCTGCTTGGAGGCTGCTGCTAACTCCTGGCACAGCCAAGGTGGCTACAAGAAGAGAGGCATTTTCCTCTAATTCTTTCCTGTTTGGTTCCTTCCTGTGTGTCCCGGTTTCAGAGGAGCCCCGGGGATTAAGAGAGGTTGGAATTTTCCACAAATGCTGTAAAATACCTTTCCCTCATGACCTGCATGGCCCCGCCATGGCCCAGCTCATACCTTGGTGCAAGAGGGCAGGAGGCCTTGCCCCTGTGGACAAGAAGCTATATGGACGTCCCCACCCGGGGCACTGTCTGCCCCACCAACCCCAGTCTCTCTTTTAGCCTGTAATTCCTTCACTCCTGCACTGCCCAGCACCACTGGAGAAAATTCAGGGACCTGGGGCTTCCCCTACTGTAGAGCCATTTGCACCCTGACTGACTCCTGGCCCTCTAGCCCACAGAGATTCTCCTTGCCAATCCGCACTCCTCTCAAAGCCTCTTCTCATCCGTGTCCAGGGCCTTGCCACTGTCTCTTTCCTAGTGCCCACCTCTAACCCCTCCTCCCTCCTAATGTCTGAGTCCCCTCAGTCCCTTCCTCACTTCTCCGGCTACTCTCCTGCAGTCTGGTATGTAATCTGGTAACCTCTGCCCCCTAGAAAGCCACCCTCAACCCTATTTACCTGCCCAGCTGACATCTTGTTTCCCTCCTTCCTTTGCCTCTAAATTCTTTGGGTGCACTCACTATTCCCACTGCCTCAATTTCCACCCCTCTAGTTTTCATGGTGCCCTGAAATCTGGCCTCTGCTCCCTCTGCTTTCCTGAAACCATTCTTGATCACCGCTAACCTCTTCCTGACAGAGCCTAAGGGCCTGTTCTTTCTCCATCTATCTACTACATCATCGCCTTCTTCTCCTCCTTCTTCCCTTGCCCTCCCTGGGTTCCTTTGGCTCTTCTGGTTCTAATATCTCACCAACCTCTCAGTCAATGTTTTCTTCAGTGGCTCCTCCTCCCCTCGTCTGCTTTCATTGATGTTCCTCCCGAGTCTCCTACTCTCTTTAACTTATCCTCTCTCCCTGGGTGACATTGTCTGCTCTACCATATACTATCTCAGTGCTGATGACTTTCAATTCCAAACCTCTTCCCCTCTGCTCAGTCTTTCTTCTCTGCCTGCCTCTCCAACAGTCCTTCCTGGGTGTCCAACCACTTCCTTAAACTCTGCTTAGTAACCTGAGCTCCTCATATTTGGTCCCAAGACCTCCACTCTCCCTGCCTTGTTCATCGCCCTCCATAGGCCCTCTCTTCCTTCTCTCCTAGGTTTGCAACCACTATGTTGTTCTCAACTCTTTGATCTTCTTCCTCCCACCCATATTTAGGCAGGCCCATGTCAAATCCTGCTACAGCATTTTCTGCAGCATCTCTAAACCCTGTCTGTCCTTTCCCATCCCAGCCATGGCATGGCCAGCTCAAACCTTGGTTACTCCAACCTACTCTGCTCTGGCCTCCCTGGAGCTCACCTTGCTGTCTTCTTTTCTTCCACAACTCTGTCCAAAATGCTGGTGCTACAGTAAACTCCTTGTTTGGGCTTGATCACATCCTCTTTCACATTCCACATCAAGTCCAAGCTTCCCATGCTCACCTTCAAAATCCTGCACAACTTTTTCCCTTCTGGCATCTCTGCAATCACCCCCTCTCCTGAGCACCAACTTTGTGCTTTTCTCACAGTCCTGTTGTCATAAACTGATAGTTAAGGGTTAATGTCTCTTTTACCTGTAAAGGGTTAAGAAGCTCAGTAAACCTGGCTGACACCTGACCAGAGGACCAATAGGGGGACAAGATACTTTCAAATCTTGGTGGAGAGAAGTCTTTGTTTGTGCTTTTTGTTTTTTCGTTGTTCTCTCTTGGGACTAAGAGGGACCAGACGCACATCCAGGTTCTCCAAATCTTTCTGAATCAGTCTTTCAAGTTTCAAAATTGTAAGTAATAGCCAGGCAAGGTGGATTAGTCTTATGTTTGTTTTCTCAATTTGTGAATGTTTCTTTTTGCTGGAAGGATTTTACCTCTGTTTGCTGTAACTTTGTACCTAAGGCTGTGGAGAGGGTGTCATAACATTTTTTCCCAGATCTGGACCTTAGCGTCCAAAATATGGGTGTTAGCATGAAAACCTCCAAGCTTAGTTACCAGCTTGGACCTGGTATCGCTGCCACCGGCTAGGGATTATACAGTGCCTAGCTCATGTGGTCTCCCCAAAACCTTCCCTGGGGGACCCCCAGACTCAGATGCCTTGAGTCTTACAACAAAGGGAAATAACTCCCTCCCCTTGTTCCCTTGTTACTTCCTCCCAGGCTCCCCTCCCTGGACGACCCTAGGAGATTTCCTGCTTCCAGTCCTGGAAACACAAGTACTGAGAGAGCTAATCTCTCTTCCCCCTCACCCTGAGGGTGTGCAAAGTCAGGCTTAGTAAATCTAACACAAAGAGATTTTCCCCCTGACTTCTTCCTTCCACCAATTCCCTGGTGAGCTGCAGACTCAATTCCCTGGAGTCCCCACTAAAGAAAAACTCCAACAGGTCTTAAAAAGAAAGCTTTATATAAAAAAGAAAGAAAAAAGACATTAAAAATAGGTTCTGTATAACGATGACAATATACAGGGTCAATTGCTTAAGAAAAAAAGTGAATAAACAGCCTTATTCCAAAAGAATACAATTTAACACATTCCAGCAACTACACACATGTAAATACAAAAGGAAACAATATAAACCTATTGTTTTACTATCCTTGTACTTACAACTTGGAAACAGAAGATTAGAAAGCTTGGAGATAGAAAAATCACTCTCAGAGCCGAGAGAGGGAACAGACCAAGAACAAAGGACTCACACCCAAAACTTCCCTCCACCCAGATTTGAAAAAGTTTTGTTTCCTGATTGGTCCTCTGGTCAGGTGTTTGGTTCCCTGTGTTAAGCCTTTACAGGTAAAAGAACATTAACCCTTAGCTATCTGTTTATGACAGAGGGACCCTCTGGTCTATAGGAATCTGATGACCCTATAAAGCATTTTCCATTCTGATTATACAGAGATAATTTTTACCTTTTCTTTCTTTAATTAAAAGCTTTCTTTTTAAGAACCTGATTGATTTTTCCTTGTTTTAAGATCCAAGGGGTTTGGGTCTGGACTCCCTAGGGATTGGTGGGGGGAAAGGAGGGGGAATGGTTAATTTCTCCTTGTTTTAAGATCCAAGGAGTTTAAATCTGTGTTCATGAGGAAATTGATGAAGTCCTTCAAGGCAGCCCAGGGAGGGGAAAGTTTTAGGGGGGACAGGTAGTGCCCTAGACATTGAAATTTCTGGGTGGTGGCAGTGTTACCAGATCTAAGCTAGTAATTAAGCTTAGAAGTGTTCATACAGGTCCCCACATTTGTACTCTAAAGTTCAAAGTGGGGGAAAAAAACTTGACACCTGTGTTCACACCTTTTTGCAAGCTGCCCCTCAGGCTCAGAACTGTTTGTCTTCTCTCACCTCCCTCTCTTCCTTCAAGTCCCTCTGTAAAACTCTCCTCTTCCATGAACCCTTGCAAGAGGGATACCCCTTGACATATCCACAACTTTGAACTTGCCCCATCATATGTACCTTGCACTATTACTGTTGTATTTTGAATAGTACTGCATGTCTCAGTTTAAAGTAGATGGAAAGCTCCCTAGGGTCTTTACATATTCTACCATCAGTGGGTGAATCCCCACGGCATCTCACCTCCAATTTTCTTTTGTGGCTATATCTATGGAAAGGGGCAATTGGGGCAAAGCATTTTAGTAGGACCAGGTGATGAAGCCTTGGGTCATTCTCATTATCTGCATTGTACAAATGAGCAAACCCCAGGCACATGGAGGCTGTGACTGGCCCAGGGTTCCCCATGGAAGAAAGATGGATTACAAGGGGCAAATTCATGTTCAGACACAAATTTTTGTATACCACACAGTGGCACTGAAAGGGTTAACTGGAGTTAGTGAGATCAATTAAGGCACATGGTTGTCCCTGGAGGGTGGGCCAGGTCCAGCTGAAGATGAAGCCTAGCTTGGGGAGGAGCTGAGTGTGAACATAAAGGGAGGAAGCCCTGATAAGAAGGAAGCCCCAGCCCAGGGAGAGGGTGGAAGAACTCTGCAGGCCTTCTCTGGCTGCTAGAGAGTGAAGGAAGGACCTAGAGAGAGGCAGATATTCAGTAAGTGCAAGGAGAGCTGTGGGAAGGTATCTGAAGGAAGCCCAAAGTAGGGAGCAGATCTTAGCTGCTTGTCACAGGGTTCTTGGACTGGAATGAGCCTGGGTCCTCCTACCAATCCACTGGGAAAGGTGGTGCAGAAACACCCCGACACAAGGGCGAGAAGGACTACTGACTCTGGAGCTGAGCCTCCTGGTAGAACGCCCTGGGAGACGTCACTCCGCACAAGACCAGGAGGACAACCCACAAAACTCGGGAAGGGGTGAAGAGTCTGCAGAGGAATGATTCTGGGTGGGGGCAAAGAGCTACATTTATCTGAATGTTGTTTATTGGACTCCATGTTTACTCCAGAAGGGGAGAGATTATAAAGCAGTGGTTCTCAAACTTTTGTACTGGTGACCCCTTTCACACAGCAAGCCTCTGAGTGCAACCCCCCTTATAAACTAAAAACACTTTTTTATATATTTAACACCATTATAAATACTGGAGGCAAAGTGGGGTTTGGGGGTGGAGGTTGACAGCTCGTGACCCCCCATGTAATAACCTCATGCCCTTCTGAGGGGTCCCGACTCCCAGTTTGAGAACCCCTGTTCTAAAATGACCTAGTCAGAGGGCTGAGAAGTGAGACCACAGCAGGATAGGAATGACCGTCAGCAGGGGGCACTAGACATGAAGAAGCTGCGACACCACATCTGGCCATGAGGGGGCACCCCTGCAGTGGGTGAACTATTGAAAAATAAACATCTCTGAAAACCGGAAAGAACCTGGAATCAGTTTTATTTTCTCCAGACAGGTTTTTGGAGCAGAAGAAAATTACAGGGTACAGAAGAAGCCATGTTGGCTCGTGGGTAGGGATTCAGGGCACCTGGGTTTTATTCCCAGCTCTCATCATGAGGTGCTGTGTGATCTTGGGCAAGCCTTTTCCCTTTGCACTGTGGCTGTACAGCCCCTATGGTCTTACTTGTGGACCCTATGGAGTCTTGGTCTTACTTGTGGCCTCTAGGTGCTGCTTTAATACTACTAATAGCAATGAAAATTATTAATTGCCAGCTGTTACCACTGACACCTTCTATTCTCTGTAAAGAGGGTGTTGTGGTAACCTGGTCTACTCTACAGAGTTAGGTTGATGCAAAGCAGTTTACATTTGCCTAACTTTTTACTCCCACCAACGTAACTGCCCAGCTAGGCTGACTTACTAACTCCACCTCCATGAGTAGAGTCAACGTCGATGTAGTTAGGTCAATGCAGTGTCAGTGTAGATGCAGTGTTGCTTATTTTGACTGTTATGGGCTTTCAAAAGCCTTCCCACAATGCCCCACACTGACAATACAGTCCATAGGCGCCAACTTCCCCTTAGCCCGGTGGGTGCTTGACACCCCCCCACCTCTGCCCCTGCCCTTACCCTGCCCCCATTTCACCAATTCCCCAAAGTCCCCACCCCATTCCACCCCCTTCCCCTAAGTCCCCAGCCCTGCCCCATCTCTTCTCTGCCTCCTCCTCTAAGCACACTGTGTACCTGCTCCTCCCTCTCTCTCCCAGAAAGTCCTAAGTGCTACCAAACAGCTGTTAGGTGGGGGGGGAGGGGAGAGAGAAGTGCTGGGAGGGAGGAGGAGGAGTGGGGACCTGGTGTGCTCAGGGGCAAGGAGTAAGGAGGAGAGGAGGAGGGAGCTTGGCTGCCAGTGGGTGCAGAGCACTCGTTAATTTTTCCCCTTGGGGGCTCCAACCCTGGAGCACCCATGGAGAAGGCATCTATGGTACAGTCGATACAAGCACTCCAGGTGAGGACTTGCACTGCTGGCACAAGGAGAAAAGTGCAGACACACACAAGTGATGAAATTCCTGTGGCGACTGTATGCCAACATAAATTAGGTGGACATAATTTTGTAGTGTAGACATGGCCTGAGGTACTACTGGAGACAAAGGGTGACCTTTAATATGTGTAACCAACTCTGCTTGGGCCAGCAGAAGGGGTTGACCCAGGGATCTCCAGCACAAAGCATGAACTGCTGCTGCATGAAGATTAGCTCCTCTAATTAGCTGCTATAAGGGATCCATAAACCCCTTATTAAGCACTAGAAGCGATCAAAGAGCCACGCTCTTCTGGGGAGGGTTTCACGTGCAGTCATGAAATAGATCCTTTCTTTGTATTTGCCAGTAGACAGGAAACACTGCCTGAAAATAACATCATAAGAGAAACAACTGGTTCCAATAGTTCCCACAGTTAGTCGCATTGCTCCAGATTAATATCCCGAGAATATGGTCTTCCTTGGCAGCTTCTCTAGTTGACTACCAGTTCTGGGGTTGCATTTGCTGGGGTGGTACAGGACACTCACTGACTGCTAGTGTGGGTGAGGCTAGCTGAAGGGAAGGTGGCTATTTTGTTGTTCGAAAGGTTAAAAGGAGGCTGCCCATGTTTTGTCTCTAAACTGGAATGACACCGTATTCCTCTTTGTAAAACCCAGGTAATTGTTTCTGTGATGAGAGAAAGGCTGATCTAGTGGCTAAAGTATTAGACTGGGATTCAAGAAATTTGTGTTCATTTTGTGTTCTGCCACAGACTCTCTGTATGACCTTAGTTGAGTTATTTAATCTCTTTGTGTTTACTTCTTTTCCTGCAAAATAGAGGTAAATAATCCTTCCTTTCTCTAAATTTACACTGGCACAGCTGTGCCGCTCAGCGGTCTGAAAAATCCACCCACTGAGCAGGGCCGCCTGGGGTGGGGCAAGAGGGGAAATTTGCCCCGGGCCCCTGCCCACAAGAGTTTTTTGGGAGCCCTGGAGGGTCCTTCCGGCACTTTGGTGGTGGGTCCTGGGTCAGGTCTTCGGCGGCAATTCTGCGGCGGGGGGTCCTTCTGCCCTGGGACCTGCCACCAAAGACCCCAGTGCCCCTGAATCCTCTGGGCGGCCCTGCCCCTGAGACTGTGGCTATGCTGATGAAACCCCTGGTGTAACTGCAGCTAAACCGACAGAAGAATGCTTCTGTCAGTCTAGCAACTGCCATTCAGGGAAGTGGAGTTTCTATAACGATGGAAAATCCCTTCTGTCACCGTAATCTGAGTCTACACTATGGGGTTACTGTGGGTATAGTGCTTGTAGGGGAGACATGGCCTAGATTGTAAAGTCTTTGAGACAAGGGCTGTCTATGTTTATTTGTTTTTACAGCACCTAGCAAATGGGGCCCTGATCTTGGCTGGGCTTTCTCTAGGTGCTATAATAATAGATGGGCTTTAAAAAGAACCCCCTCAAATCTTTTAGTGTTTTTGTTAAATGCTTGGAGTCAATGGCAGCAGTCTCTCCTCCTCCAGCAGCCAACAAACATATGGGTGCAAACATACCCTTACAGGCAGCCCTACACTGACAAACCCACCTGTGAAAGCCCAATTCCTCATGGGTGACCCTACAATAACAAACAAGTATGTGCAGCCCTAGCTGTCTGCAAATCAGCATGTGAAACCTAGCACTTAGAAGGGACCCTACCATAACAAAGCCGTGCAGGCAGCCCCAGACTAAACGAGGAGAACAAAATCCAAGTAAACTAAACTAACCTTCCTCCTAATTCCATGGGTCACTCTCCACAGCTCTTATCAGCGCAGCAGCTGTGCAGTGAGCCTGCCACCAGGAGGCTCCAAAGCAGCAGCTACTGCAAGAGTGGAAGGACAATAATTGTAGGTTTCAGAGTACAGTGGTAGCCGTGTAGCCTGTACAGGGCCTGCGCTTCCATTTAGATGACCTAGGCAGTCGTCTAGGGCACCAGAATTTGGGAGGGCGGCATTTTGCTGCCCTTGGCGGCAATTCGTCGGCGGAGGGTCCTTCTGTGCTCCATGTCTTCGGCGGCAATTCGGCGGCGGGGGGTCCTTCCGTGCTCCAGGTCTTCGGCGGCAATTCTGCAGCGGGTCCTTCACTCGCTCCGGGACCCGCTGCTGAAGTGCCCCGAAGACCGGAAGCACGGAAGGCTCCCCCCCCCCCGCCGCAGAATTGCCGTCTACCGGGAGTGCGGAAGGACACTTGCCTAGGGCACCAAAAACCCTGGCGCCGCTCCTGAGCCTGTATCTACAAAAACAGCAAGGAGTCCTTGTGGCACCTTAGCGACTAACACATAAGCTTTCGTGGCCTAAAACCCACTTCCTCAGCTGCATGGAGTGGGAAATACAGTAGGCAGGTATAAATATACAGCACATGGAAAGATGGGAGTTGTCTTACCAAGTGGGGGGTCAACTGTAAGGAGGCATTGGCAGCTCACTGGGAGGGGGGCAGCCGAGGGTGACCAGGTGTCTGGCATTGGACTGAAACACCCAGTTAAAAAGAGATCCTGGCGGCTATGGTCAGCACCACTGACAGCGCCATTGACTGTCCAGTTGGTGGAGCAGCGGGGCTGGCATGCTCCCTGCTAGCTGCCGTGCCGCGCCATGGTGGCTCCCAGGTCGGAAAGCAGCTGGCATGTTTGCCTTCTAACCTTAGGGGTTGCTGGGGTGTGTGGGCAGGTCTGCATGCTGCCCTGTCCCCTGCTGGCGGCAGGTGCAGCTCCCATTGGCTGGGTCAGGGCAGGGGAGGAACTAGCGCCACTGGCGAGTGCTCAGCAGGTGGCTGTTGAGGGGTGGCATGGCGCATACCTCTCCCGGTGCTGCCTGGCCCTTTTCTCCTTGCGTTTCTCCTGTGCCTGGGCTGGAGCGGTGGCATGTGCCCAGGAGCGGGTCCAGGGTTTCTGGCCCCTAGGCGAACGGCCATTTCGCCACCCCCCGCGGGTCCAGTGGATCTACTGCAGTCATGCCGGTGGACTGTTCGCTGCTGGAAAGGCTCTGGTGAATCTGCCGCAGTGATGCCGGCAGCCGGTCCGCTGGTCTAAAGGCTCCGGTGGACCTGCTGCAGGCATGACTGCGGTAGGTCCACCGGACCCACGTGCCGCCCCCCCCGGCAAAATAGCGCCCCCCCAAAATTCTGGCTCCCTAGGCCATTGCCTAGGTTGCCTAAATGGTAGCGCCAGCCTTGCATGTGCCCTGCTGCAAACTGCGGCATGTCTGTTGCCCCATCGCCGGCTCCCAGGAGTTGGAGGTATGTGCAGGTATGTGTGTATGTGCAGGTATGTGTGTATGTGCAGGTATGTTGGAGGTATGTGTGTATCCCTGTCTCTGAGTACTTGGAATGGGGCTGCACCCTCATGCCTCTCACTGCATGCCTCCCCTTCCCAACCCTCCCATCCCCGTCACTGCATCTCTCCCCGCCTCCATCCCCCTCACTGCATCCCTCCCCATCCCAACACCCCCACACCTCCATCTCCCATCACTGCATCCCTCCCTGCCTCCATCCCCCTCACTGCATTCATCCTTGTCCCAACTCCCCTGCACCCTCATCTCCATCACCTCGCATCTCCATCCCCATCACTTCATCCCTCCTCACCTCCATCCCCCTCACTGCATCCCTCCTTGTCCCAACCCCCCGACGCCCTTGTTCCCCCACTGCATCTCTCCTTGTCCCAACCCCTCCCATGCCACCATCCCTGTCATTGCATCCCTCCCTGTCTCAACCCCTGCACTTCCCATCCTCCTCACTGCATCCCTCCCCGTCCTATCCCATCCTGCCCCCCACACCTACCCATCCCAGCCCTATACCTCTTACAGCTCTCTCCCACCCATCCTCTCTACCTCCCAGAGCTGTCACCCCCATCTCCTTCAGCCCCCACATGTCTGCACCCCATTCACCTCCATATACTGCTGCACTCCCATTATGTCTCTATACACCCCCATAACCCCCCACATCCTCATGCACCTGTAGCCTTCTGCCTCCCCCTGCAGCCTCCTCCACCCCACACCTCCTCCTCTCACCTTCACTGCCCCCTCTCACCCCCATCCTGCTCTCACCCTTGGCCTCTTTCCTTCCCCATCACCCACCCCCACCCAATCTTTTCCCTTCCCACCTACCCTCCTTGGCTAGGTGATTTAGGCAGCACCTGGAAAAGTGTACGAAAAAGTGTCTCTGTGTAGGCAAGCGTGTGCATGCATGCATTGTATGTGTGTAAGAGACTATGTGTCTTTGTATAGGGAGTTACGTGTATTGCTGCATGTTCGTATACCAGCATGAAAAAATTTGCAGCCTAACTTTTATTCCATTTGCTGGCTTGCGCACAAACTGATGACATAAAAGATGTATGTATTCATTTCATAACAATTTTTGTAAAGAGAAGGGAACTCTAAAAGAAATGTATTATTTCTTAACAAGTGAATGTTGACTAGTAATTGCAGAAGAGCCAGTGTATCATACAGTTCTCTCCACCTTTGTCTAACTACATTACAAACTCTTCATTGCAGCCTCTCTCTTTCCATGTGTATGCAGAGGTGAAAGTAAGCGGGTATGGGCCGGTATGGAGGACCGGTAAGAAAAGGGGACTGGCTGAGGGAGGGAGAAGCCTGCCCCCTGCATAAGAATAGTTTAAACTCAGCTGTTCCCTGAGTGATTCAGCCCTCAGGGTTAGGAGCGGTTTCTGGCATCCTTGTTAATTTCACCCACAGTAGCTGGGGGGAGGGGGAGGGTGTGTTTGACCATGGCAGGGGCAGTCCTTGTCTGAACCCGGGATGAGGGGATCTTATCTCCAATACTACACAACAAATACAAGCATTTGGCTGCACAGCTTAAATCCAGAGCTAATAAAAGCAGGTGGAAGGGGAAAACTCACTGTCACATTGGTTTCTCATCTCCTCCCTCCCCCTCCTCCAGCCAGGCTGCAGACAAGGCTCTGTATTCCTCCCCCTACCCCACCCCAGCAGGGGTTCTCCTCTAGGCTCTAGCTTGCAGTAGGGACACTGGCTGAGATGCCTGCTGCTGCTGCCTGTGTTAGAACAGTTTAAACTCAGCTGTTCCCTGCGCAGTTCAGCCCCCAGGGTTAGAAGCCGTTTCTGGCATCCTTGTTAATTTCACTCCCAGTTGGTGGGTGGGGGGGAAGGGTATGTGTGACCATGGCAGGGGCAGATCTTTTCTGCCCCTGGGATGAGGTGATCCTATACACAAAAAACACAATCAAAATCAGGAACCATTTCCAAGTTCAAATCTATCCCATTTCCTGCCCAGCAGAGGATCATGGTTGTGATGTCCAAACTGCTTGCAGATCCTCTTTGGAATGTTACTGAACCGCGCAGAGAACAGCTGAGTTTAAACTGTTCTTATGCAGGAGGCAGGCTTCTCCCTCCCTCAGCCAGTTTCTCTGCTCCTGCTGCAAGCTAGAGGGAAGCCCCTGCAGCTGCTGCTCAGTGCCACACAGGGAGAAAGCATGGAGCCTAGTGTCCGCAGCCTGGCTGGAGGAAGAGGGAAGACACGGAGAAAAATGTGACAGTGAGTTTTCATTTTTTCAGGCTTATTCCAATAGTAAAGTTTTATTACAGAGAATACTGGTAGTAGTAATAGTAGCTTTATTTTCTCTATCTATGTCGTGCAATGGGAGGGATCCATGAAGTACGTAGGAGAGGTGCATTGCTTGCGACTGGACCATATGGGTAAGAAATGTAAATTACTTTCACCCCTGCCCAAACCCCAGGGCTCCCAGCCGCCTCTGCAGCTCGTAGCTCCGGGGGTGATTTAAAGGGCCTGGCTCCTAGCTTCAGCTGAATCCCTGAGCCCTTTACATCCTGATTTAAAAGCTCCGGGATTTAAAGGCCCCACCTCTTCCGATAGAGGCCACACCTCTTCCAGTTGAGGCCCCTCCCCCTCCCCAGGACTCTGGAGTACCGGCAAGTCCTTTAAGTTACTTTCATCCCTGTGTGTATGTCCAGCATCTACCACCTTGGAGCCCTGACCTTAGTTGAGGTCTCTAGGCACTAAACAGTTGTAATAAGTACATGTGTTAGTGCATGCTAGGTGTGTACACATGAATACACATGTGTATCTGCATGTAGGTGTGGGAGTCAGTTTTACAGGTGTGCAGTTCTGTGGTTGTGCTCTGTGGATTTGTATTTGGGCTTCAAGCAGGGGCCTTTAATGGACCCATTGCAGCTGTGTTAATGTGCGGTCCTAATTCCACACATAAAATTACAATAACTTCAGAGACCAAAAAACACAGAGCTGGTTACAGAAAATGGGAAGAGGGGAGGGAAAGAATCATGAAAATCTTTGCAAAATTCAATTTTTTTTAAAATTACCCTTTTGGATTCTTTTGCTGCCAGCTCTAGTGTCCCGTAACAAATAAAACCTGATCTTAGCATAATACATCTGTCAAAACAATAAATATGCCTGTTTGGGCCTTCCAGTGAAAATAAGCACATGGGGCGGGGGGGCAGAGCAAGCGATGGATGGAGGGGGGAATGGAGTGGGTGGGGCAAGGGTGTTTTTGTTTTCTGGCATTAGAAAGTTGGCAACCATAGGGCAGCCAGAGAACAGGGCTGTGTGGGTGTGGGGCAATTCAGTGTCTTCGGTCACTGAGAACAAGTGAAGCTACGATGTGTGACTGGGCCTCAAATATGGTGTGACCCTACAATAACAAGCCAGAGTACACTGCTTCAAGTCCATAAGTGACAGAGGGTTAAGATAATGGTGTGTAGAGGAGTGACTGTGGTAACAAACCAAGCCACCAGTGCATATGGCTGACTCAGTGAGGGGTACAGAGGATGTCACAGTGTCTGCCCCCCACCCCCAAAGGACAGCCATATGAGAGCATGCTGCTGAGGCCCAAGCACATACCACACCTTCCTTACAAGACGGACTGGGACAGTATGCAGAGTTGCAACTGCTCTCAGCTCAAGGGGACGAAACGAATGAGCATTATCCCTTCCTCAGAGGTTGAGCTGCTTCGGTCTGAAGGGAATGGACGAGGGTGGGGCTCCCTGTGGTATGGATGCTAATGCCACAGACAGGAGGGCCAGGATCTGCTTTCTCCAGGGCTCCCAGAGCCCTGCAAGGAGCTTTCCAGAAGAGTTCTGTGGAGTACAGGAAGTGGGACAGATATACAGAAATTGGGGCAGGCCATTAGTGCTGTGAGTGGGAAGGAGCCATATCCCCACATAGACCCCTGGTAGCTCAGTAGCAGTTATCAGTGGCATTGGAGTCAGAGGGCCTGTAAGGGTGCACCACTCACTGCCATGGCGCCTTCTGCTGGTTGTCTCAGGGAATTAGCCTCCAGAGTGCCCCCTGTCGGCCAGTGTCACTCTCCCGCTGGCCCCTGCGTCCCTCCCAGACCCTGGTACCCCTTTCACTGGGTGCTGCCCCCTGGCACTACCCCCACTGTTTCTCTGGGTCTCCCCACCCAGGGGAACCCCCACCCACTATCCTCACCTCGCCTCAGTATTTGGCGACTGCCAGTCACCATCTAGCTCCTGCTCACTGGGGCAGACTCCAGTGTCTCTACAAGCAGAGAGAGTATGTCTGTGGGCCTGGCTCAAAGCCTTTGTATAGGGGCTGGCTGTGGTCTGTTTGGGGCATGGCTTCCAGCTGTGCCTACTTCCCCAATCAGCATGAGAGCTGCATGCCTCAGCCACAGCCCTCTGTTGGGCCGTTCCAAGCCCCTCAGGGCAGGAGCAGGTGACCACCCTGCTACAGGGCCCATGTTCTGTGCAGGGACTGTTATTGAGGGGGCACCAGGAAAACAGGGGGTGCAAAGGGCGGGGCTGGAAGGAACACAGCCACATGGACAGAGCAGTGCACAAGGGTTAATAAACTTCCATGAGTCCCTCTGAACCTGCCGTCAGAGTCACTCTTGGCCGATGAAACAATCACAACAAGCATTTCAGACTCCATGTGCTGGCACTAAGTTCAGGATTGAGCTGAGCTCTCCCCTTCCCCTAGTGTTTTGGGGTAGCCCTGGATTGACCCATCCCCTCCTTTGCTAGCTCAGCCAAGGGGGGAGTGTAGGGGGAACTCCCCCACAGTGAGGGAGTAGGACAGGGGAGGAGACTCTATTCCCAGCAGTGCAAATAATGGGAACATGACACAAATGTGGGCTGTTTGTCTCGCTTCGTTCAGGGTATGTTGGACTCCGGGGGATTCTGCTGCCCCCATCCAAGAGGAATTTAGCAGGCAGCCTGCGGCTCTGACCTGCTGTGGAGAAAGCAAAAACTATGCTGTATTTAGTATCAAAGTAAATAGCTCTGGGGCTACTAGCATGCTGACGGCATTATTCATTCTTCCCTTCTCCTATCCCCAGCTGGCCTCAGCACTTCCTGCCCCTGCTGGCCCAGAGCACGCAGGAGTGTGTTGTGCTGCCAGGAAAGACACTGGGCTGGCCTTTATTTTACTGGTTAATGAAAACCCTCTGCATTTAACAGCCATAGATCTCGAAGGAGGGCAGGGTCACTGTCCCCATTTTACAGGTGGGGAACTGAGCCCCAGGGAAGGGAAATGACCTTTGCACACCATGACAACCTTGGGAAAAGAGCCCATGCATCTTGACTCCCAGCCCTCTGCCCAAATCAGGAGACTAAAGCTGTCCTGCTGCCTTAACAATCCGCCCATGAACAAACAGGTTTCTTTAGGAAGAATGACACCACAGGTTGTGAAACTCAGCAAAGTCTATTCATTTTAGCGTATGGTCCATTTCACTTCCTGGTAGGGTGACCAGACAGCAAATGTGAAAAATCAGGATGGGAATGGGGGGTAATAGGAGCCTATATAAGAAAAAGACCCCAAAATTGGGACCGTCCCTATAAAATTGGGACATCTGGTCACTCTACTTCCTGGGTCTGAGTTCTGCCATGTTTGGGATGCAAAGGCTGCAGGGAAATATTTATATGTTTTAAAATGACAGTCTGCTATGGGATCAGAAATAAATAAATTTCATGGAAACTTTGCTAGGGAGATGTTATGTTAAGGTTGGATTTACCAAACCTGTCTTTGGAATTTGAATTGGCAGTAACCCCTTCTGTAAAGGCTGCAATGGCTGTATGCCTTTATCCAGACCTCAAGCTGCTCCCAGGTTGCAGGCTTGACCCAGGGTCAGGGGAATCTCGCAGGGAGATGCTGGCCCTAGCTTTGAGTGCAACTGGGTGTCTATTTCTTAATCAGGTGGTATTCCGGAGTTTTGTACTAGGATTTCTGTTGTTACATCTGCTCTCTAGGGTTGCCAGGTGTCCGGTTTTCCACTCTGGTCAGCACTGCTGACCGGGCTGTTAAAAGTCTGGTTGCTGGTGCTGCCGGTGCAGCAGGGCTGTCAGGCTCCCTGCCTGGCTCCATGCAGCTCCCAGAAGCTGCTGGCATGTCCCTAGGCAGAGAGATGACTATGGGGGCTCCATGCGATGCCCCTGCCCCAAGTGCCGACTGTGCAGCTTCCATTGGCCAGAGGGACATGCCTGTCACTTCCGGGAGTCTCCTGAGGTAAGCGCCACCCAGACCCCATACGCCGAATCCCCTCTCACTCCCGCAATCCTTTGCCCCAGCCCTGATCCCCACTCCGCTCCCGCTCCCTCACCCCAACCCCTTGCCCCAGCCCAGAGCCCTCTCATGTACCCCAAACCCTTCATCCCCGGTCCCACACCAGAGCCCGCACCCCCTCTACACACACCCCAGCCCCCTGTCCCAGCCCTGAACACCCTCCCACACCCAAACTCCCTCCTGGAGCCTGCACCCCCTCCCGCACCCCAACCAGTTAGCAAGAAGAATGGTGGGGAATGAGAGTGAGAGCAGGTGCTACTGGGAATTCACCACCATGAGCAGGAGGGAGCCAGCTTGTCCCCAGAGCAGCTGCAGCACAGCTCTTTAGCAAGGCCAGTTAATGACAAGCATTGCCTCATCACAGACTTATGTTCTTGGGAAGGGCAGCAGAGTCCTCTCTAAGTGCCCTCTGTGAGCCTCTCCAATCACCCGAGCCGCCACCCAGAGTTGCTCCCATCACTGGCAGCCTGGGAGGCCAAGGACTGACGAGTGATGGCGACTGTCCAAGCAGTTCTGAGACGGATGGGCGGGGGAAGCTTGTCCTGCTGCTGGCAGGGCTGGACCCACTCTAGAAAGAACGGGAAGATTCAGTCAGCCTGATCTGCCCCATTCACCAGGCCTGCCATCCTGCGGCTTCAGCATTAGTGGCTGGGATGACTTGGGGAAAGGTCTCAACCTCCCCACATCCCACTTCACTGCTGTCAGAATCCCTCCTGCTAGAGCCCCCTCCCGGCACTGAAGGGGAGGTGCTAATAGTTCACCCTACAAGAAGAGGGGTTGGCACTGGAGGTCACTAGAAAGGACAACAAGCCTCCATCCTGGGGATCAGGAGGGTGAATCCACCACTCAGACATGGGGAGCTGCTGGGTGGAAATGGTGCTGGTTCCAGGTGCCCTTAATCCCCCCTGATTCCGCAGGGGCATCTGAGTCTCTAGCAGGTCCTCGTTCCCTTGCAGCAGGAGGACATCACGGCCAGTGTGATGCACCAGCTCTGCATCATCCAGCATTTGTGCCACATACCCAAGGTGCTGCAGGGGCTCTGCCTCTGAGGCCACCAGCAACTCCCGCTCCCTGCTGCAGGTACTGCTTTGGCTCCCTGTGAATGGGGAGCTAATGGAAGGGAAAATGGAGCCCCCTGGCACTCACAGAAACTCTCTCCCCTCAATGTGTAGCAGGGTCCTTCCCTCTGCCCCCCAAATTCCTTCAACTGGGGCAGGAGCTCTTTCTTTCACACCCACTCACTTGCCCCCTTTCCTTGGTCTACCCCCATTGCTTTCCCCCTAAGCCCAGGCAGAGCTCTCCCTGCTCCATAAGGTGCAGAAGGGCCATTGTGTCAGGGCACAGCCCCATCCTCACTGAAGCTCGGAAAGCTCCACTTTTGAGGAGGTGGGGGTGGGACAGAGGCTCAGGACTGGCTTCACCTCCTGCCCTTTATTCTCCCTTTATTCCTCTGTAGGGTCTCTTGATGTGAAAGGAGTAGGAGCCTCCTTTCCAGCTGTCTTCCAGGCCCTGGGATCTGGCACAGCCTCCCAGGTGGGCACATTCTGTAGCTGAGCCACGTCAAGGAGCAGTGGGGACAGGTCACCTTGCCCCATCAAAGCAAGCAACGCTGGCTCTCAAAGAGGCTTAGATGGAAGACTCCACTCCCTCATGGAGGTAAGAGCCATTTACTCCTTGGGGTGTGTGGGTCTCTTGGGGGAGTTATGGCATCTTCGATGCACAGCCTGGCTGGGAGCTTCCCCCATCCCTGGCTCTCAGCTCTAGGACAGAGATGTCTCCATCATCGTACCACTCTGGTTTTGTTGCTAGGAAGGGGTTTCCCAAAGACGTCCTTGAACCTGGACTCCTCAGCAGTGAGGTTTCTCCAGCCCCCTTACCACACCTGTCAGCATCTGAATGATGAAGGGCCTGAATGTCAGAGTCACCATAAGAAGCAAACTCCAGTTGCAGGCAATGGGGCCTGTGTGTACTCAGCCCCTCTGGAAATCAGGTCTGAAATGGGGAGCAAGGACCCCCTTCCAGTAACAGTAGGAGTGGGCAGAGCAGGCCTGTAACAGGGTGCTTTTCCCTGGGCTGCACAGCTTGGGGCCTAGCCAAGCTGATTACAGAATGAGCCCTAACTGAGAGGCACCATGACCCTCCCCCTGAAGAGCCAAACTTCAGTGGTGACACAGGCCAGCTGGGGCATCAACAGAAAAGAGAACGAGGTAGTTCAGAGCAGCAAGGAAACTTGAGAAGAGAGGTAGGAAGTGCCCAGGGAAATCTGCAGGAAAGAAAAAGGAGCAGACCTAGCTGTTGGGTACAGGGCCCTGGGCTGCTACTGATGTCAGGGTGGGACTGGGTTCCCCTACTAGGGGGAGTACACACACCCAGACAGAGTTACCAAGCCCAGCAAGGGGGCTGCAGGCTGAGCAAGAGCCCCAGCAATGGCAGAAGGACTTCTTTCTGTGGAAAGATCTCTTTGGACTTCTAGTGTGAAACAAGCTGGGCCCCAGAAGGGTGGACTAAAGGTGGTGACCTGGCCGCAGGGCTGAGTTACCAGGCAGAAAAACTGCTATGATGCTGGAGCGACCATGGATGGGGGACGCTAGCCTAGCGAGATGGCTATGATGCCATTCCTGGCTGTCAGGGGCGCATGTAAAGATGAGTAGATTTGTTATGATTGACCTAGTCAGGAGGATCGAATTCTGCCTGTGATCCATGAGGACTGATGGAAGTCTTGGTTGCTGAAGGAAGGTCTGTCCTCCCAAGCGGGTGTATCGAGGGACCGAGCCAGTCACTGGATTTCCCATTTCAGTTCCAGGGACTGGTTAAGCAGCCAAACCAAAAATGAATACAGTGGAGTCACATCTTACATGGGTGTTAGGTTCTAAGATCAGTGCATAAGAGGAAAATCGTGTATAGTGAAAATTACCATAAAGTGCAGTACAAACAGTATACACTAGAACAGGGGTTGTCAGGGTTCCTTCCCCACTTTAAACTCTAGGGTACTGTGACAGACCCAGGCCAGTGGGGTGCAGGAGTCTGGTAGAGGGCAAATATACTGGTCACTGGGTGAGTAGTTTTCTGTTCCCTGAGTGACCAGAGCAGGGTCTGCACTAGAGTAGTCAGGAACTTGCTAGAACCAATTAAGGCAGACAGGCTAATTAGAACCCCTGCAGCCAATCAAGGCAGGCTAATCAGAGCACCTGGGTTTTAAAAGGAGCTCTCTCCAGTCAGATGGGGAAGAGCCAGAGGAGAGGAAGTGCGTGTGAGGAGCTGGGAGCAAGAGACACAAGGAGCTGAGACTGAGAGGGTGTGCTGCTGGAGGACTAAGGAGTACAAGCATTATCAGACACCAGGAGAAAGGTCCTGTGGTGAGGATATTGGTGTTTGGAGGAGGCCATGGGGAAGTAGCCCAGGGAGTTGTAGCTGTCACACAGCTGTTACAAGAGGCACTATAGACAGCTGCAAATCCATAAGGCCCTGGGCTGGAACCTGGAGTAGAGGGCGGGCCCGGGTTCCCCCCAAACCTCCCAACTCCTGATCCAACACAGGAGGAGTTGATCCAGACTGTGGGGGAGATCACTGAGGTGAGCAAATCTGCCAATAAGTGCAGGACCCACCAAAATAGAGGAGGAACTTTGTCACAGTACAGATGAGGGGACCTGCACGAAAGATCCCCTAAGCTTATTTCTACCAGCTTAGGTTAAAACTTTCCAAAGGCACAAATTCCTACCTTGCCTTAGTATCACTGCCACCACCAAGTGATTTAAAGAAACATTCAGGGAGGGCCACTTGGAGCCCTTCCTCCCCCAAAATATCCCCTGAAGCCCCTACAGCCTCTTTTCTGGGGAGGCTTGAAAATAATATCCCAACCATTTGGTTACAAAGTGAGCCCATATCAAACCCCCTGGGTCTTAGAACATTGAAAAAAATCAATCAGGTTCTTAAAAGTTTATTTAAAAAAAGATAAAATAATCACCTCTGTAAAATCAGGATGGAAGATAACTTTACAAGGTAACAAAAAGATTCAAAACACAGAGGATTTCCCCTCTCGGCAAAATCTTAATGTTACAAAAACAGGGATAAACCTCCCTCTTAGCACAGGGAAAATTCACAAGCTAAAACAAAAGATAATCTAACGCATTTCTTTGCCATTACTTACTATTTCTGCAATACTAGATGCTTAGTTCAGATAAGCTTAAGGCGATATATTTTTCCTGCCCTGGTTCCTTGCTGACTTGAAGAGAACAAAACACAAAGGCGCAAACAAAAACCTTCCCCCACAGATTTGAAAGTATCTTCTCCCCTTTTTGGTCCTTGTGGTCAGGTGCCAACCAGGTTATCGGAGCTTCTTAACCCTTCACAGGTAAAAGAGGAATTAACCCTTTACAGAGTAAAGAGGGATTTTATGCTGCCCTTTGCAGTATGTTTATGACAGGGCTCCTCAACCTATGGAATGCGTACCAACTGTGGCAAGCAAGCCAATTTTTTTTTTAATGGCAGGCTGCGGGTCTCAGCTGCCGCTGAGCCCACTGCCAGCCTGGGGTTCCATTCACTCAGCCAGCAGCGGGCTGAGTGGGACTGGTGGCTGGGATCCTGGCTGGAAAGGGGCCTGTTGCCAGAACCCCAGACCATCTGGGACCCCAGACCGGCAGCGGGGCTGAGCTGCTCAGCCCACTGCTGGTCTGGGGTTTCATCCACCGGCTTCTGCCATCCCAGGTCCTGGCTGTTGGCCCTGCTCAGCCCGCTGCCCGCCGTGGTCCTAGCCACTGGCCCCACTCAGGGCCAGCAGCAGGCTGAGAGGGGCTGGTGGCTGGGACCTCATCTCACTGCCAGCTGGGGTCCCAGTCACCGGCTCCACTCAGCTTGCTGCCGGCCTGGGTGAACAGAACCCCAGGCTAGCAGCGGGCTGAGCGGGACCAGCGGCCAGGATCCTGGCTGTCAGGCACTGGTGGACAGAACCCCAGACCGGCAGCGTGCTGAGCTGCTCAGCCCGCTGCCTGTCTGGGGTCTCGTCTGCCAGCCCCACTCAGCCCACTGACGGTCTGGGGTTCCATTCACCCAGGCCGGCAGGAGTCTGAAAGGGGTGGGAGGCTGAGACCCTGGCTGGCAAGGGGCCAGTCGCCAGAACCCCAGACCAGCAGTGGGCTGAGTGGGGCCAGAGGCTGGAAACACAGACTGGTAGCTGGCTGAGCCTGATACTGGTCTGGGGTTCCGTCCACCTGTTCCTGCCAGCCAGGGTCCCAGCCGCCAGACCACTCAGCCCACTGCTGGCTGAGTGAACGAAACCCTAGGCCGGCAGTGGGTTCAGTGGCGGCAGGGACCCACAGCCTGCCATTTAAAAAAAAATTGGCTTGCTTGCCACCTTTGGCCATAGGTTGAGGACCCCTGTTCTAGTGGCTACAGTGTATATTGTGTGTACTGTACTTTATGATAATTTTTGCTATATGCGATTTTCCTCTTACACGCTGACCATAGAACCTAAGCCCCATGTAAGATGTGACTTCACTGTAGTGTAAAAAATTTGGGGGGGGACACTGCTTTTTGGTGCCCCCAAATCTTGGAGCCATAGGCAGCCGTCTAGTTCACCTAGTGGTTACACCAGCCCTGGAGGCCAGGGTCCCAAGAAGTTAGAAAGAAAGGAAAAGATGTCCTCTGACACAAACCCACATGAGGCAGGCAACATGGAGGTGGCAGGGATGGCCATGGACTTTGCAAACCCTTGACCAACACACCTTGTCAAGTGCTGCAGGGAGGTGAAGGATGAAATGGTTGGCCCAGAGATGAAGCAGACAGAAGTAGGGACAAACATTAGGTTGGAACATGATGGGTTCTCCAACCCTGATGGAAAAGGTTTTGCCGGACGCAGCAGCAGTAGTAAAAAGGCTACAGAAGAAGCTAAAGGCTTCAGAACAGGCTGCACAAGCAGCTGTTAATGAGAATGAGTGGCTGCAGGAAGAGCATTGGGATACTGCAGAAGAGAATGGCCTCTGAGTTCTGTTGAGTGAGCTGGCATTGGAGCTGGAGACACTGTGGGTGTAGACTGTACAAGCGCTCAGCCGGTGACAGCAATGAAATGACGAGGGATGAAGTTTGGACAAGAATAGAACTTGCCCCTCGTGTGGGCCAGTTTCTAAGGAGGAGCGTATATGACAGGGAGGCTTGGCCTGTTGGCAATAAAGCCTGGAGCTACGCCAAATGGATTACAGAGTGAGCTCCACCTGAGGGGAAAGCCAGGGGAAACCGCAGCAAAGGTACAGGAGCAGGCCTAGCTGTTCAGTACAGGCCTGCTGGTTCTCCCATGGTCTCTAAGGAAGTGGACATATAAGGCCATAGAAAGGACTACCTAGGCCAGCAAGGGCAGGCCAAGCCAAAGTCAGGCTGAGGAAAAGCCCCCAAGGGACGGAGGACCATGTTTCGGTTAAAGACATTTGGGACTTTTCATTTGGGATGAGCATGATCCAGGAAGGAGTGGACTAAAAGACGGTTACCTGGCTGAACAGCTGAGTTCCCAGGCAAAAAACTGCCAGAGTTCTCTAGCGACTCCCGGTGGGGGTGCTAGCCTAGCAAGCAGGGCCGCCCGGAGGATTCTGGGGGTCTGGAGTCTTCGGCAGCGGGGGGCCCTCGCTTCAGTGGTAATTCGGCGGCGGGGGTTCCTTCCGCTCCAGAACCCACTGCCGAAGTGCCCCGAAGACCTGCGGGGGGGATGTGTGTGTACCCCACCGCTGAATTAGCGCCAAAGCGGGACCCTCTGCCGAAGCGCAGCCGGGTCTTCAGGGCACTTCGGCAGTGGGTCCCGGAACGGAAGGACCCCCCACCGCCGAATTACCACTGAAGACCTGACTGCACTTCAGCGGTGGGTTCTGCTTCGGCGGTAATTTGGCAGTAATTTGGGACCCCCCCCGCCGGCGAAGACCGGGAGAGGAAGAAGCTCCGGGGCCCCGAAAAACTCTCATGGGGGCCCCCGTAGGGCCCGGGGCTTGGAACAAATTGCCCCACTTGCCCCCCCTCTGGGCAGCCCTGCCAGCAAGAAAGCTGTGACCCCAGGGCTTGCCAGGAAGGGGCACCTATCGATGAGTGAACTCTGTTACAAGCCTGCTTCCATTATGGAAACAGCCTGGTATTGGAGGGTGGTGGGATGGCCTATGGGAGAGGATGGCTCAGGTGGTCCTACAGAAGAAGCAGGAGGGTCCAATGATGAGAGCAGGGAACAGGTTATGCTGCATCCCTGCCACTGAGTGGTAACGTGATCCTGGCCAGGTCACTCTCCCACCTGGTGCCTCACTTTCTCTGTCTTTGAAATGGGGATCATCCTGTCCCACATTAAGAATGTGTTGGAACCTCTGCTTTTGCTTCCTAAATCCCTGCCCTCCTCACCCCACACAGGCCTCTGCCCTGTTCCTCAAACTTCTGTGCCCATGTTAGTGCCTGGGTCGCCCCACAACTGCAAGGTCTCATGTCCAGTCTCCTGCCAGCAAACTGAAACCGCCCATAGATCCAGAATAGGAATCACAGTTCCTGTGCCCTGCCGTGAATGGAGTATAGGCCATGGGCATGGGGAAAGCCAACACTTACATGCAGGTAGATCATCAACCTACTCCTCTGTCCCAGGAGCAGGAAGGCCTCTGGTTCTTACTCCCTTGGTATATGGAGCTGCTAAGTTGACGGTGCAGTGGGTCATTGGGCCACCCATGGTCAGGGCAGTCAGTGCAGAGCACTGTTTAACCAGTTACCAATCCATGAGAGGACCTTATGATGTACCTTTATAGCACAATAACTCTTCATTGAATCAGTTGATTCAATTGCTTATTCTTTGGGGTTCAGACCCTCTGTTCTCCCCCTGAGGTGACAGAACCCTGATTGTCACATCTATCTTTCAGGCTCTGTCCCAGCCTCTGACACAGATATATCCTACAGCCAGCCCAGCTCAGGGAGCAGGGGTGACAGGTCATCTCATCCTGTCAAACCAAGCAACGTGGGTCCCATTGAGGCTCAGATAGAAGATCCCATGCACCTCCTGGAGGTAAGAACTGTTCACTCGTCCTGCCCCTCGGGGCTCTTGCTACATAACAGAGGGCTCCTGCTGCATATCCTGCTTGGAAGCTTTCCCTGTCCCCGGATCCAAGCCCTGGTACAGAGACCTATTTCTCATCATGATAGACTCACTTTGTGTCCAGGATTCTGGAGACTGTTTCCTGCTGCAGGAGGTTTGAGCGGGGAGAGATCACTCACTATCACGACCCAGGGGTCTTCAGCCCGGGTCTCAAACTGTGGGTCAGGACTGCGAAGTGGATTGCAACCCCATTTTAATGGGGTCAGTAGCGCTGGCTTAGAGTTGCTGGGATCTGGGGCCAAAGCTGAAGCCCGAGCCTCACTGCCTGAGGCCAAAGCCAAAGCCTGAGGGCCTCAGCCCTGGGCAGTGAGGCTTAGGTTGCAGGCCCTTTGTTTGGGGCTGAAGCCCTTGGCCTTCGATTTTGGCCTCTCCATTCAGGGTAATGGGACTCAGGCTTTGGCTCCCCCCCTCACCCGGAGCGGTGGGGCTCGGGAGGGCTCAGGCTTCGTTCCTCTCTTCTGGAGTTGGGTAGTAATTTTTGTTGTCAGAAGGGGATCAGAGTGCAATGAAGTTTGAGAACCCCTGCATTAGACACATCATTACCTGTTTTACGTTCTTTGTTACTGAGAACCCCAGGACCTCAAATGGATAGGGATCAATCTGCTAACTAACATAGCCCAGCAGATGAACCAGTGCAGGGCTGGCACAGTTCACTGAATCCAAACCAGAGAGCAGGAAATGTTTCTCCTTTTGCACCTGTCTGTGACTTGTGGGAAGAAATTAGGTTAGCACAGAGGACTTCCCATTGGGAGACAGACAGGGGTGGTCTCACATAGCCAGGAGTAAATCATCCTTGGAGATTTTGAAAAATTATAGATACTTTTCTAATACAAAGTTTTGTACCCAAGTAGGGGTGACTCTATTGTGGGCCTCCTTGTGGTGGATAAAGATGCACAATTATTAGACACATATATAAACACAATTTTTTGGAGAAGAGTCAACATGGTTTTTGTAAAGGGAAATCATGCCTCACGAATCTACTAGAAGTCTTTGAGGGAGTCAACAAGCATGTGGATAAAGGTGATCCAGTAGATATAGCGTACTTAGATTTTCAGAAAACTTTTGACAAAGTCCCTCCCCAAAAGCTCTGAAGGAAAATGGGATAAGATGGAAGGTCCTCTCTGGGATAGGTAACTGGTTCAAAGGCAAGAAAGAAAGGGTCTAACTAAGTGGTCAGTTTTCAGAATGGAGAGAGGTAAATAGTGGTGTCCCCCTGGGGTCTTTACTGGGACCAGTACTGTTCAACATACTCCTAAGTGATCTGGAAAAAGGAGTAAACAGTGAGGTGGCAACATTTGCAGATGATACAAACCAACTCAAGTTAGTTAAGTCCAAAAGAGGGTGCAACGTGTGACTAAGGGATCTCACCAGAGTGACTGGGCAACAAAAAGGCAGATGAAATTCAATGTTGATAAATGCAAAGTAATGCACATTGAAAAACATGATCCCAACTCTACATCTAAAATGAAGGGGTCTAAATTAGCTCTTGCAACTTAAGAAAGAGATCTTGGAGTCATTGTGGATAGTTCTCTAAAAATGTCCACTCAATGTGCATTGCCAGTCAAAAAAGTGAACAAAATGTTGGGAAGTCATTAGGAAAGGGATAGATAGCAAAACAGAAATGTAATATCGCCTCTCTATAAATCCATGGTATGCCCACATCTTGAATACTGGAGCTGATCCCCCCCCCCCCATCTCAAAGATATATTGGAATTGGAAAAGATACAGAAAAGGGCAACCAAAATGATTAGGGCTATGGAACAGCTTCCGTATGAGGTCAGATTAATATGACTGGGGGGAATTTTCAGCTTGGAAAAGAGATGAATAAGAGGGGATAAGATTGAGGTCTATAAAATGAAGGCGGGTATGGAGAAAGTAGATAAGGAAGTGTTATTTACTCTTTCTCATAACACAAGAACTTGGGGTCACCAAATGAAATGAATAGGCAGCAGTTTTAAAACAAAAGGAAATTTTTCTTCACACAATCTGGGGAAACACACAGTCAATCTGGGGAAATTCTTTGCCAAGGATGTTGTGAAGGCCAAGACTATAACAGGGTTCAACAAAGAACTAGATCAGTTCATGGAGGATAGGTCCATCATTGGCTATTAGCCAGAATGAGCAGGGATACAAAACCATGCTCTTGAAGTGTCCCTAGCCTCTGTTTGCCGGAAGTTGGGAATGGGCGACAGGGGATGGATCGCTTGCTATTTACCTGTTCTGTCAATTCCCTATGGGGCACCTTGCATTGGCCACTGTGGGAGGATAGAATTCTGGGCTGGCTGGACCATTGGTCTGATCCAGTATGGCTTTTCTTATGACCAATAAAGGGCCATCCCAACCAGCAATATTTATATTTGGCGCACTGAAAGGGCTAACTTTCCAAAGCTGACCAAAATGATTAGTGAAAGTGTTTTGGAGAAAAACACTAAACAGAACAATGTGAATGAAAATTGGGAGCTATTGTTTAAGGAGCTTGTTAGATGAGGCATAAGCCACATTGCATAATTAGCTGAGCTTGCAATGGCCTTCCACTAAACTCGCTGACATTTCTCCATCTGCAAATGTGGTAACCATTTTAAAATCTAGATCCAATCAATTACAACACGTCAGGGAAGATTCTAGGCATCAGTGATCTGATCATTGGGTTGATGGTGATAAACAAGAGATTCACGTAATGCTCCCTCTCTCTCCCCAAGAACCACCTTCATCCTCTCTCCCTTTTCTGCTCTCTCCTCCTCTGCAAACTTTCAAAGACGGATACCTCATGATGGCCTTTGCTCGTGGGGATGTTGCCTAGTGGTCAGGGTTTCATCTCTTCGGAGATGGGGGGGAAGAGGGCACGGCAGATGGTGGGGGGCCCAGGGCCTCCCATTGGGCTCTGACCCAGGCCACTCTGAAGGCAACACAAGGGGGTGACACTTCCTACCATCCTGCTATTGTCCAAAGTTCACAGTTTATCACAAGAAGCTCTGAAGGGTGTCAATTCACTGTTTGGCACCTCTTCACAGCCAGGTGTGGCATGGCAGCTCTCTCCTTCTTGGGGTGGCAGCTGCCTCTGTAACTTTGATAGATCCCAGTTGTCAGTGCGCGGGATCGAACCTGGGACCTCTGGAGCTTAGTGTATGGGCCTCTACAGCATGAACTAAAAGCCACCTGGGGTTGTTAGCTAAGGCTGTAGAGAAGACTCATTTTATCTCTCCCTCTAAGTGGTCTTGGTGCTACTAGCTGGGACACACCACCACACTCAGAAAGTGTGTGGGTTACATGCTTCCCCTAGCTGAGGAAGCATGTCCTGAGCTTCAGAGACTTCCCAGTTGAAGTCCTGGACGACCCCTGTGACGATGTGGCCTCTGGCGGGACACTACTGAGCATATCAATTCAGGACAAATTGCTTGGAGCAGGGCAGTCACACCCAAGGCTGGGTGTCCTTTATTAAAGCACGTCAAACCAGCCATACAGAGAGGACTTTGGTTTCATCCTTCTGGCTAATGGGAAGTCATACAAGCAATTCCTTCAGATATTCCAGTTCCCTTGTTTCACCACCAGCACCACACCACTCCTTATGGGGATGAATAGTTATGAAAATCAATACTCCAGTAAAAGAAAAAGGGTTCTTTCAAAGGACCAAGCCCCAGATCCAGGTCAACAGATAAGTCAGATCTTACCCAAAAATCACACTGTTGCCAATCCTTTAGAATCTAAAATCTAAAGATTTATTCATGAAGGGGAAAAGATATTGATGAGAGCTAGAATTGGTTAAATGGAATCAATTACATACAGTAATGGCCAAGTTCTTGGTTCAGGCTTATAGCAGTGATAGAATAAACTGCAGGTTCAAATCAAGTCTCTGGAGTGCATCCTCAGCTGGGATGAGTCATTCAGTCCTTTGTACAGAGCTTCAGTTTATAGCAAAGTCCCTCCAGAGGTATGAAGCAGGATTGAAGACAGGCTGATGCCTCGCCTTCATCTTTTTACAGTCTCTTGCCATCTGGTCTTTGCTTTCTTTGTCCCAAGGACACTCTCTCCAGCACATGGCATATAAAAACCTTAGAGTTCTGTCCATAGGCAGGTCCCACGTACCTTGCTGAGTCACAAGGTGTATCTGCCTTCTCTTAATGGATCGATTGTATAGCTCACGGTCCTTAATGGGCCATCAAGCAGGCTAGGCAGAGCTGACACCAACTTGTCTGGGGTGTTCTCTGGAAGCATAGCACAAGTTTGAAATACAGACAGTGTAGAGCCAATATTCATAACTTCAACTACAAAAATGATTCACATATACAGATAGCATAATTATAATCAGCCAATCATAACCTGTCCATAGACCTCTTACATAACAACCTTTATACAATATTGGCTGTAAATATAGAACAGTGGTTGCAACAGTGATCTATACAATTACAAAATCGGAGGGCCCAGATAATCTTCATCCAAGAATATTAAAAGAACTGGCTCATGAAATTGCAAGCCCATTAGCAAGAATTTTTAATGAATCGGTAAACTCGGGGGTTGTACCGTACGACTGGAGAATTGCTAACGTAGTTCCTATCTTTAAGAAAGGGAAAAAATGTGATCCGAGTAACTATAGGCCTGTTAGTTTGACACCTGTAGTATGTAAGGTCTTGGAAAAAATTTTGAAGGAGAAAGTAGTTAAGGACATTGAGGTCAATGGTAATTGGGAGAAGTTACAACATGGTTTTACTAAAGGTAGATCGTGCCAAACCAAACTGATCTCCTTCTTTGAGAAGGTGACAGATTATTTAGACAAAGGAAATGCAGTAGATCTAATTTACCTCAATTTCAGTAAGGCATTTGACATGGTTCCACATGCGGAATTATTAGTCAAATTGGAAAAGATGGGGATCAATATGAACATTGAAAGGTGGATAAGGAACTGGTTAAAGGGGAGACTCCACGGGTTGTACTGAAGGGTGAACTGTCAGGCTGGAAGGAGGTTACTTGTGGAGTTCCTCAAGGATCAGTTTTGGGGCCAATCTTATTTAACCTTTTTATTACTGACCTTGACACAAAAAGCGGGGTGGTGCTAATAAAGTGCTAATAAAGTTTGCGGATGACACAAAGCTGGGGGGTATTGCTAACACAGAGAAGGACCAGGATATCATCCAGGAAGATCTGGATGACCTTGTAAACTGGAGTAATAGTAATAGAATGAAATTTAATAGTGAAAAGTGCAAGGTCATGCACTTAGGGATTAATAATAAGAATTTTAGATATACATTGGGGACACATCAGTTGGAAGCAACAGAGGAGGAGAAGGACCTTGGAGTATTGGTTGATCACAGGATGACTATGAGCCGCCAATGTGATATGGCCGTTAAAAAAGCTAATGCAGTTTTAGGATGCATCAGGC
This sequence comes from Gopherus flavomarginatus, assembly GCF_025201925.1. Lineage (NCBI taxonomy): Eukaryota > Metazoa > Chordata > Testudines > Testudinidae > Gopherus > Gopherus flavomarginatus. The sequence goes on along the minus strand of NC_066621.1, from coordinate 40,117,900 downwards.
AAGGTATTTCAAGCAAAGATAAGGAAGTGTTAGTACCGTTATATAAGGCACTGGTGAGACCTCATCTGGAATACTGTGTGCAGTTCTGGTCTCCCATGTTTAAGAAGGATGAATTCAAACTGGAACTGGAACAGGTTCAGAGACGGGCTACTAGGATGATCCGAGGAATGGAAAACCTGCCTTATGAAAGGAGAATCAAAGAGCTTGGCTTGTTTAGCCTAGCCAAAAGAAGGCTGAGGGGGGGATATGCTTGCTCTTTATAAATATATCAGAGGGATTAATATTAGGGAGGGAGAGGAATTATTTAAGCTTAGTACCAATGTAGACACAAGAAGAAATGGGTATAAACTGGACACTAGGAAGTTTAGACTTGAAATTAGACGAAGGTTTCTAACCATTAGAGGAGTGAAGTTCTGGAACAGCCTTCCAAGGGGATTAGTGGGGGCAAAAGACATATCTGGCTTTAAGACTAAGCTTGATAAGTTTATGGAAGGGATGGTATGATGGGATAGCTTAATTTTGGCAACTGATCTTTGATTATCAGCAGATAAGTATGCCCAGTGGTCTGTGATGGGATGTTGGATGGGATGGGATCTGAGTTACTGCAGAGAATTCTTTCCTGAGTGCTGGCTGGTGAGTCTTGCCCACATGCTCAGGGTTTAGCTGATTGCCATATTTGGGCTCGGGAAGGAATTTTCCTCCTGGGCAGATTGGCAGAGGCCCTGGAGGTTTTTCGCCTTCCTCTGCAGCATGGGGCATGGGTCACTTGCTGGTGGATTCTCTGCAGCTTGAGCCCTTCAAACCAAAATTTGTCAGTAACTCGGACATAGGTTAGGGGTTTGTTATAGAAGTGGATGGGTAGGGTGCGTGGCCTGCTTTGTGCAGGAGGTCAGACTAGATGATCATATTGGTCCCTTCTGACCCTAAAGTCTATGAGTCTAACGTCACAGGAGGTGACATGGCATCAGTGAGACTGATACTAGAATACTGCATCCAGTTTTGGTGTCCTCATTTGAAAAAGATGTTGTGAAACTGGAGCTGGGACAGCAAAGAGCCGCCAAATAAATGTTCTGACGGCTGGAGAAAAATGCTTTCTAGTGACCTATTGAAAGAGCTCAACCTGTTTAGCTTATCAAAAGAAGATTGAAAGGTGACTTCACTGAAGTGTTGAAGTGCCTTAATGGAGAGAAAATATTGGGTATTAAAAGGCTCTTTAATCTAGCAGAGAAAGGCATAACACGAGCCGGTGTCTGGAAGGTGAAAAGAGACAAATTCATATTACAAATAAAGCACAAATATTCAACAACGAGGATGTTTCACCACAAGAACAAGCTACCAAGGAAAGTGGTGGATTATCCATCTCCTGATGTCATTTAATGAAGACAAGATGCCTTTCTGGAATGTGTTTGCCCAAAAAGAAGCTATTGTGTCATACTGGGGACCTATGATATGCAGGGGGTCAGATTAGATGCTCTAATGGTCTCTTCTGGCCATAAAGTCTACTAATTTCTGAAAAACTGAGTGTAGCATTGAGAACAGCATCTGATGTTTTACTGTCTAGCTGGCTTGCTTCCTAGAATGAACACTCCTTGAGTGGGGTGATCCACAGGGAGTAGCTCAAACCTCCAAAGAGCCTGGCCAGCAGCAAGACATTAGCATGGCAAGGGAGGGGTGTGACAGTGACATCACAAAGGCCTTTTGCAGGACCTCAGACTATTGGTCAAAGGTCATGGGGAGATGGTGACCTCACAGAGACATGCTGACATCCGCTGGGCAGGACAGGGGCGACGGGCTAGGGAAACCTCAGAGACCCCTGGGGCTTTGCTTCAGCAAGTCTCCTTCTCAAAGTCTTTCTTTGAGGATTGTGAGAGTATTCGGGTTCACGTACGTGAGCGCGAGGAGGAACCTCTTTCGAGTTTTCTCCTTTCCTTTTACTGATTTTACTAGAAAACAGGCATCCCTGTTTAGAAGGTAAGAGCGTCCTTGAGGTTTGAAACCTGTTCAGTCTGATCCATCTGATGACAGTTGAATTCTAGGAGTGGAAAACACTAGCTTAAGGAGGCAGAATTTTATTCCGCACCTAGAATTTTGTCCTTCGAATCACTGGAGACATTAGTGTTTGTCCTTTTTGTTTCACCTTTTCCTCCATCTCTTCCTCCTTTCTCTGCTTCTCTTGCTTCTTTTGTCCTTTCTCCTGTTCCCCTCCCAACACCAGGAGAGGTGTGTGTGTGTGTTGTGGGGGAATGCTCTGCAGCTCCCATTGTGGGAGGTCCACCCAAAAATGTGAGGCTGAAATAGTGCTCAGGCAGTGATCCCCACCAGTGACCTGGGCCATCCTTTGGGCTCTCTGGTGAGAACCCTCAGCCTCCCATCCTCAGACTCTACCTTGATTGGCTAAGTAGGGAGTTATTGACAGGGAGGAGACTCAGGTCCCTGTTGTTCTCTTTTAAGGCCAAGTAAATAAGTCATAACCAGTCATATGTTTGATGAATTTTGCTGCTTCTCTGCATTAATGGTCTCTGAGCAGTTCATGATTCTCTCTAACATTCCAATTCTCCTAAAATACTTGCTGAATAATTACTGTGCACTGTTATTCATCTGGAGCTCATTTGAGAGCACTTTATTTAGGTCATTCAATGTATGATATTCAAGATCCAATTGTTAGTTTGAAAATCAGGGCTCTTGGGTCCTCTTCCCAACTCTGCCACTGACTGGCTGTGTGACCTAAGACAAGTCAATTCTCCTTTCTCAGCCTTAGCTTCTCCCTCTTTCAAGTAGGGATAATAATGATCTGCTCCTACCTACCTCATGGTGGGTGGAGGATGGGGATCCATTGGAGAGTGTCACTAGGAGTAGTGCATATTATGAGGTGTCCTATCATGTTTACTTGGATCAAATTATGACATAATAGAATAGCTGAAATATTCTATTTTATTTGTATATTTTAATTTTGAAATTGTTAAGAGCAGCAACTACTTAGCTCAGACTGATCTTCGAGAGCTAAGTTTCTCCTCTTTGTGTGTGATGAGACAATTTAACACACTGTGACAAACAGGAGATGCTTTTGTTTGGCAACAAAATAGATTTTCCAAGAACTTTCATCCCACTTGTCATGAGTTCAATAAACAAACTGGTTTAGTCTGAATGGGATTTTTTGACAGAAACGGTTTCAATGAAATTTCCCCACCATCTCGATTCCTGGGCTCTATCCCTGCCTCTGGGGGGGTTTGTTGTCTGTTAGAACAGGAGTCAGGACTGGTGGCTTCTCTTTCTAGCTCTGCCACCGCCTTGCTGTGTAGGCCCTTGGGTAGGTCACTTCCCTTCTCTGTACCTCAGGCTCCTCCTCATCTGTCCAATGGGAACAGGGACAATTCTCAAACTCTGGGCAGTCGTGGGTCTGAGTGAGATAAGGGGTGTTAAAGCCCTTTGTGAAGGAGAAAGGGGAATTTCACGGTGTTTAGCACCAAGGAATTCTAAAGTTTTTGCTAAAATGTCTAGTCTGCGGAAACAAGAAATGGTCAGGGCCAAATTTTTTAACCATTGCCTTTTTAAAAGCCCATTCAGGGATGTGAGTCCCTATCTTTTAGGTACCTGGGGTTCTTTGCCAGCAGGAGAGAAAATGGAGGCAGGAACCTCTTTGTAGCCTTAACAAATCAGGTCCTGTGCCTCAGTTCTTGTCTGAGATCCCTGAAAAAGAACATCTTCCCATCCATTAACAAGACATGACCTATCTTTAAAAGGGGAACAAAGAGAACCCTGGGACTTGCAGACTAGCTAGCCACACTTCCATAGCTGGAAAGGTACTGGAATACATTATTAAACAATCAGTTTGTCAGCACCTACCGGATAATTTGGTTCTTAGGAGTAGTGAGCATGGATTTGTCAAGAACAAATCATTCCAAAGCAATCCTATTTTCTTCTTCGGCAGGGTTGTGCCGGGCCTAGTAGTAAACAGTAGATGTGATCTATCTTGGTGTTGTTAAGGCTTTTGACACAGTCCCATAGGACATTCTCACAAGCAAACTAAGGAAATGTGGTCTAGATGCAATTAGTGTAATTTGGGTGCAGAGCTGATTGAAAGCCCGTACTCCAAGAGCCCTTATACATGTTTGGTTGCCCAATAGAGAGGGTGTTCAGCAGGGATCAGTCTGGGGTCCGGTATTATTCAATATTTTCATTAATGATTTGGAAAATGGTGTGGAGAGTATGCTTCTAAAATTTGCAGATGACACCAAGCACTTTGGAGCACAGGATTGGAATTCAAAACGCTTTTAACAAATTGGGGAATTGGTCTTCTTGAGCCAAACTCCATGGCTGGACCCCTCTCTATAGACTGGGCTGAAGTGAAACCCCAGAGCCAAACATTCCTCATCTTGGGCAGTGTGCTCCGACCTTTAATGGTCAGATGCTGCTTAGCACTGTCAGAGCAGCTTTTGCTGGGGGATTCTCCCAGCACTTTCCAATAGTGGGAAAGTATTAAATCCCCATTTGACTGCTGGGGACAGAGCCATAGAGGAGGGAGCAACTTGCCCAAAGTCCCACAGGAAAAGGAAAATAACCAGCAATGGAACCCTTAGGAAACCCAGCAATGGAACTCAGGAATCCTGACTCCCAATCTCCTGGTCCAGTCACTGCAATGGAGCACACTCCCTCTCAAAGGCAGGGGGAGCGGTTGTAATTGCCAGCTGTGGGAGGGAGTATGCAGCAGTGGTTAGCAAAGGGGCCTGGAAATAAGGACTGCTGGGTCCCATCCATAGCTCTGACACCTGATGTGATCCTAAGCCAGTAACTTCCCCTCTCCAGGCCTGTTTCTCATCAGTAGGGTTGCAGTTGCAGTCCCGACAGCCCAGAGTGGTTGTGAGGCTCCAGAAAGGTGTGTAAAGTGCTGGGATATCAGGATCCTGGAGGCGCTGTCACCCCCGCATTAGGGCAGCGTCCTGCACCCCCTGCTGCTGGCCGAGTTTCTCCATCCCATGGCAATGAGACAGATACTTGTTTTCACAGCCAGTTGATCGCCCAGTGTCATCACCCTGCCTGCTGGCTGGGCATAGTAACTCCTCAGGTCACCACCCTCTGCAGCCTGCCTTGGGTTTGGAGAGTGAGGAGAAGGGCTAGGGATGACACTGAACATCCTCCATCCATCGCTCCATCTCCAGAGCAAGTGAGTGGCATTAGGGTTCCTCTGTGGCATTCCCTGTCTGTCTGGGGAGAGGCAGAAAGAGGAGGAGAGAATCTTTCCCAAAGGAGATTGGATTTGCAAATAGCCCCCAGGAGCCCCTCGCTCTCACACCAGCGAGGGGCTTCTTCAGAGCCGTCTCCAGTGTGTTTGGAAAGCAATGGGGCTCCCAGCCCTTCCCTTGTGGGAGACTGTTCCCCAGGCTGAGAGTCTCTGAGCTGGGCCAGACCCTGTGAGCTGCTGAGCATGGAAATCAATGGGAAACGAGGGGTCCCTGGTCTTGCTATGCGTAGGGACTTTGAAGTGGAGAATGGTTTCTCAGGAGAAGTCTGGACTCCTGGGTTCTGTTCCTTCTCTAGCCTCTGTGTGTGTGGGGGGGGGTGGGGCGGCTGGGGTAGCAGGAGGTAGCTGCTTGTCCAAAGAGTCCGATGGTCTTTGTGACTGACCCCAGTACTCGAAAAGGATGAGACTCCCCGGTTATTGCAGCACCAGGGATGATAAGGGGGAATGTTGAGGGAGAGTAGATCATGCAATGAACTCCTGCCAGTGTGTGTAGCTTGCACTCCCTGCACCCCTGTGGGGGTCCTTGGTGCTCCATTGGGCGGGGGGTAGGGGAGGGAGGCACCTCCCAGGGAGTCCAGGGCAGTGTGCAGGGTCTCTTTGCTATGGGCTCCTGAAGGAGTTAGGGGCTGAAGGCATCACTAAGAGAGGGGAGTGTGGGGCCCGATCTGCCCTAGGTCCCAGAGGTGAAAAGAGGGCACATTGCCCCACCATGCCCCTGTCCTTCTCCCGAGTGGCAGCAGGAGTCACCCTGTCCTCTTCTCTACCTGTTGCAGGGACCTCCAGGGACTCAGAGGACGAGGAGGAGGAATGTGTGGATGTGGTCACAGAGGCGGCTGCTCTCAAAAACATCCGAGAGCAGCTCCAGGGCCAAGAAAAGGTACAAATGTTCCCCAGCTGTTCTGGAACCGAGATTGTCCTGCCCCTTCCCAGCACCCTGACCCCCAGCAAAGGGTCTTGGCCCTCATGAACCACTACCCCTAATGGGGACCTTTCTCCTCCATGATCTGGGACCCCCAAGATGGTGGTGTTTGTCACACACCAGCCAGGTTCTCCTCCTCCCACAGGCACTGTCCCAGTTCCTGACCCTGCTTGTGTATGAGTCGTGGGTGATTGGGACAATGGGCAGGTCCCCACTATCCCTCATTCAGGCCTAAGTCCTGCAGCTGGTGTGGCTGGGCAGGGAGGTCCCTGGCTAACTGGCTCTCTCTCCCCTAACCCCACTCCTGGTGGGTGCAGGATGAGGCCCAGCAGCTCATGTCCCCGCAGGCCATCCACCCCGCATGTCTTGCTGCACAGCAGAGAGGGCAGGACACACTGGAGCCACACTGCTGCAAGGCGGCTGTTGTGGAGAGGATTGTGGTGAGCGAGACACGCCGCCCGGCAGCTGGAGGGTGGACAGAGACATAGGAGGGGCAGGGATCTCCCCAGGCCGATGGTTGGGGGTTGGCTGGTGCTGGAGGGGCAGCTAAGGACAGGGATTGCTGGGGCTGAAAACTGGGGAGAAGAGATGGGAGAAATAGTGGGCAGGAATCGGAGGAGTGGGAGGCAGGTGGGGGGATCCTGCTGGCTGTATGGGGTGCTGGCTGTGTAATCTCCTCATTGGAAAGTGTCAGTGAGGCCCAAATCTCTCACACTCCTTTGTCTCCTTTTGGCTCTCACAGGAGCTCACTGAGGAGCTTCCTGATGACTCTCCATCTGGTGCCATCCTGACCAACTACCTGATTGCTGTGGCCAACCTCAGGTACCGAGACCCTCTTGCCCAGTTCCCCTAACCCCGGTGCTGCTCAGGCCCATGTCTGGGAGTCACTTCCCCTCCCACTCCCAGGTCACCTACCAAGCGTGGCTCCTCTGGCAGAGGTGGCAGGAAGGTTCACTCCCTCTCCTGGCTGCTCTGTTCTTTTCACTTCAGTAACATTGCAATGGCTTTGAGGAGAGGCTGACTCCCAGGATTAGATATAGGAGGGTCATCAGGGAACAGGTGTCATTCCTGCCCTGCCACTGTCTGTCTGGAAAACCTTGGCCTTGTCATTCCCTGGCTTGGTGCCTCAGTTTCCATTCTCGCCAGCCTCTGCCTATTTCCTTGCAGTTTCACATCCGTGTTGGCGCCAGTCCCACCCCTGCACTACACAATCTAATACCAGCTCCTCTCTCTTGCCAGTACCATGACACCTGCCTTTGAGCCAGAGCTGGAGACCCACTTCTTTCGTGCTGCCCTGCATGCAGTCTTCACCCTGGGCACAGAGATGAACACCACCCAAGTCCAGGTAGATCATGCTAAATCATGGAATGAAGAGCCAGCTGTCATCCTGCCACAAATCCTTGCTAATTGCCTGCAGTGGGATGTGAATAAGAGAGGCCAGGATATGTGTTTGGGAGTCTCACAGTACTTCCCAGAGACCCCCTCTTCCCATCCTGTGGCAAGTGTAGCCCCAGTTTCCCTAACTCTGACCCGTGACTCTCCCTTGCTTTGCAGGATATGCATAGAGTCTTGCCAGACATCCTGGATGCCATACTGGGGAACCTGCTGGCAGAGTCCCCAGACGCCAACAGGCTCCACTACATCTTGGAGGTGAGCTTGATGAGAAGGGTGGGGGCAATTTTACCTTAACACTTAATCCATTTTCCAGTCTATCCCCCTAGCCAGGCCCCCAGTGGGCCATCCTTGGTCAGGGCAGTCAGTGCAATGCAGTCTCAGGCCCTTCCTCCTTGAAGGACAGAGGAAGGAGCTGGGACTTCAAGCTAGAGTTGTGCCTGGTTCTGTTGAGCACTAATCATGGGGCCCTTGGCTGGCTTTGGGAGTGAGAGTCTGAACCCCTCCTGTGAGATCCAGAAGATGGTCCTAAGAGAACAGTCACAGGCTCATTCCTAGAGAAATAGGAGGACCCCAGAGAATCAGCCCTTGTCTCTGATGGGCTCCAAGATTCCTGGGGGGATTGTGCTCACACTCAGTCCCTCCACCCAACCAAGGACTTGAGAGCCAGTGAGGGGTCTGTCTCCTTCCTAGTGAGCTGTTCAGGAATCAGGAGTTCAGGGAGGATGGGACCAGCCCCCACATCGAGCATTGTCCCAATCTAGAGAGACAATGACAAGTTGTGACCTGCATGATACAAACATCGTCTTGGGGGCAACAATCCCCTTCTAAAGCTCTGCAACCAATGAATCAGATATTCCACCTCACATACAATGTCTTGGCCCCCTGGGGATGGGGATGGGCTCATTAGCACAATACATGACCCTGCCCATTGATTCTGAGCTGCCTTCTTTCCCCACAGCACATTAACTACTGGATCATGTCCAGGGTGTTGCAAAAGAGAGCCAGGGCCATTAGGAGCAGCACGGCCCTGCTCAGATCCACTATCACTCTCCCTGAGTTCGATGTAACTGGCCTCTGATTCCAGCTTCCTGACTCCAGGCGTAGGTGGGCTGGCTCCAACAGGCTGTCGGATCTGCTGCTGCAGGGACTGTGGGTTAGGAGTGTTCCTCTTGGGGAGGCAGAGTCAGAGCAGAGAATGAGCCTGGCTTGAGTCAAGTTCTTTTTGTCCTGGTTAAATGGCAACTCTCACTTTTAAGGGGATCATGCTCCAGCCTCCAGGTTCATGCCTTCCTGTCATCCTGGAGCAGCTGGGGAAGCAAATCCTCATGGAGGGCCCTGCCTGCATCCCTGTGCTCCAGGCTCCCTTGGGGGCAGAGAAAATTAAGGATCAAGCTCTAGCTCCTATCCTCTAGCATCTCCTGCAGAGGGGCTGAGGGGAAGGAGAGTCCTGGCCCAGGCAGGGACTGGGAGTTGACAGGAAAATGCTGATGGATTCCCCTCTCCCCCTCCTTTCCATTAGAACTCAGCTGAATTCCCCAGGATGGGTCACCATGTGGCACAGCTGGCTCTGTTCATTGGTGACCCAGCCAAGGACCTCAGCCAGCAGGCCAGGGAGGGGGTTTACTGGTTCTACCAGCTGCTGCTGCACCACAGGGGTAAGGAACCCAGCTGGGAAATGGCACCTGATAGACAAGTGAGACTGGGACCCCAGCCAATTTCTCTCAGACTTACCATGGCTGGAGGATGAGTCTCCCTCTATCTCTTTCTGTGTTCTACACCCCTCCCCTGCAATTCTGTTGGGCCAGGCACACAGCGAGGACTCTGCCCACTGTGCAGCCACCAATGGGTGGGAAGGACACAAGCACTGCAACCAGAATGACAAATGTGTGTCTCTCTTTCCCAGGCCTGACCATCCATGAGGCCGAAGACCTGTGGTGCCTGGATTGGCACCAGGACAGCAGGCTCCTGAGTTACAAGAACACAGCCAGAGTGGGGGAGGTAAAGACACTCTGCCAGGGCATGACACAGCTCTGGCAGTGCGGGTGGCTGCCTCCTGGAGTCATTAGACGGTGTTGCTGTTCTAGTCCAGAATTTGAAGCCTGGTTCTGGGCAATCTGCTGAAGCATCACATCCAGTTGGTTTTAGGTCTTCAGAAAGTTCTTCTTGGAGGGACAGAGAAGATTCTTCCTCTGGACAGCAGTGCTGGCCATCCACGACCCCCTGCTGCATGTCAGCCAGGCTGGACTGCTCCTAACCTACTCCCTCCTGGGGGAAGCCCAGCAGCTGATGGGGGACACGATAGGCAGCTGCATTAGACTCAGGAGATTGGGGCGGGGCCCAGCCCTCATTCCCATCCTATGGCCATTCGCTGGCCTGACAACAAAGTGACTGGTGGGGAAGGAGAGTGAGAGCAGGTGCTACTGGGAAGAGAGAGAGATTCACCACCATGAGCAGGAGGGAGCCAGCTTCTCCCGAGAGCAGCTTCAACCCAGCTCTTTAGCAAGGCTAATTAATGACAAGCATTGCCTCATCACAGACTTACGTTCTTGGGAAGGGCAGCAGAGTCCTCTAAGTGCCCTCTGTGAGCTTCTCCTGTCACCCGAGCCACCACCCAGAGTTGCTCCCATCACTGGCAGCCTGGGAGGCCAAGGACTGATGTGTGATGGCGACTGGCCAGGCAGTTCTGAGGCACATGGGCAGGGGAAGCTTGTCCTGCTGCTGGCAGGGTTGGACTCACTCTAGAAAGAACTAGAGGATTCATTTACAAGGCCTGCAGCTTCAGCATTAGTGGCTGGGATGACTTGGGGAAAGGTCTCAATCTTCCCACATTCCACTTCACTCCTGCCAGAATCCCTCCTGCCCCCCCTGCTAGAGCCCCCTCTCTGCCCAACCTGGGTGGGGGTGGAGGAGAGGGATCTGAGAACTTGAGCTGTGGATTGCAGGTAGAACAGCCGTCAGGGGCCCTGAGGGGAAGGTGGCAGGAGCTCACCCTACAAGGAGAGAGGTTGGCACTGGAGGTCACTAGAAAAGACAAGAAAACTTCATTCTGGGGATCAGGAGCGGGAATCCATCCCTCACAGGTGGGCAGGTGCTGGGTGGAAATTCTGCTGGTTCCAGGTGCCTTTAATCCCCCTGATTCCGCAGGGGCATCTGAGTTTCTGACAGTCCTCGTTCCCTTGCAGCAGGAGGAAGTCACGGCCAATGTGATGCGCCAGCTCCATATCAACCAGCACTTGTGCCAGGTACCCGAGGTGCTGCAAGGGCTCTGCCTCTGAGGCCACCAGCAACTCCCGCTCCCTGCTGCAGGTACTGCTCTGGCTCCCTGTAAATGGGAAGCTAGTGGAAGGGGAAATGGAGCCCCCGGCACTCACAGAAACTCTCTCCCCTCTATGTGGAGCAGGGTCCTTCCCTCTGCCCCCCAAATTCCTTCAACTGGGGCAGGAGCTCTTTCTTTCACACCCACTCACTTGCCCCCTTTCCTTGGTCTACCCCCTCCCATTCCCCTTGCACCCAGGCAGAGCTCTCCCTGCCCCATACGGTGCAGAAGGGCCATTGTGTCAGGGCACAGCTCCAGCCCCACTGAAGCTCAGAAAGCTCCACTTTTGAGTAGGTGGGGGTGGGACAGAGGCTCAGGACTAGCTTCACCTCCTCCCTTTATTCTCCCCTTGGGCCTTCTATAGGGTCTCTGGATGTGAAAGGAGTAGGAGCCTCCTTCCCAGCTGTCTTCCAGGCCCTAGGATCTGGCACAGCCTCCCAGGCAGGTTTATCCTGTAGCTGAGTCACATCAGGGAGCAGTGGGGACAGGTTACCTCATCCCATCAAAGCAAGCAACGCTGGCTCTCAAAGAGGCTTAGATGGAAGACCCCACTCCCTCATGGAGGTAAGAGCCATTTACTCCTTGGGGCGTGTGGATCTCCTGGGGGAGAAATGGCATCCCCTATGCATAGCCTGGCTGGGAGCTTCCCCCAGTCCCTGGCTCCCAGCTCTGGGACAGAGATGTCTCCATCATCGTATCACCCTGGTTTTGTTCCTAGGAAGGGGCTTCCCAGAGGCGTCCTCGAACCTGGACTCCTGAGAGCATTTCTGGCAGGAGGCTCCAGCCCCACAGGCATGCAGAAAACATCAGGTAGTCTCATTCACATGGCATCTTCAGTCTCCAGCTCCACTTCCCGCAGCAGGGCAAACGAAGCCATCAGCTCCCAGAATCCCAACTCTTTGACTTCCTTCCGCTCAGCAGTGAGGTTTCTCCAGCCCCCTTACCACACCTGTCAGCCTCTGAGTGTTGAAGGGCCTGAATATCAGAGTCACCAGAATGAGCAAACTCCAGTTCCAGGCAGTGGGGCATGTGTGTACTCAGCCCCTCTGGAAAGCAGGTCTGAAATGGGGAGCAAGGACCCCCGGCCAGTAACAGTAGGAGTGGGCAAAGCAGGCCTGTAACAGGGTGCTTTCCCCTGGGCTGCACAGCCTGGGGCCTAGCCAAGCTGATTACAGAATGAGCCCTAACTGAGAGGCACCATGACCCTCCCCCTGAAGAGCCAAACTTCAGTGGTGACACAGGCCAGCTGGGGTATCAACAGGAATGAGAACGAGGTAGTTCAGAGCAGCAAGGAAACTTGAGAAGAGAGGTAGGAAGTGCCCAGGGAAATCTGCAGGAAAGAGAAAGGAGCAGACCTAGCTGTTGGGTACAGGGCCCTGGGCTGCTACTGATGTCAGGGTGGGACTGGGTTCCCCTACTGGGGGGAGTACGCACACTTGGACAGAGTTACCAAGCCCAGCAAAGGGGCTGCAGGCTGAGCAAGAGCCCCAGCAATGGCAGAAGGACTTCTTTCTGTGGAAAGATCTCTTTGGACTTCTAGCATGAGACAAGCTGGGCCCCAGAAGGGTGGACTAAAGGTGGTGACCTGGCCGCAGGGCTGAGTTACCAGGCAGAAAAACTGCCATGATGCTGGAGCGACCATGGATGGGGGACGCTAGCCCAGCGAGAGGGCTATGATGCCATACCTGGCCATCAGGGGGGCATGTAAAGATGAGTAGATTTTTTTATGATTGGCCTAGTCAGGAGGATTGAATTCTGCCTGTGATCCATGAGGACTGATGGAAGTCTTGGTTGCTGAAGGAAGGTCTGTCCTCCCATGCAGGTGTATCAAGGGACCAAGCCAGTCACTGGATTTCCCATTTCAGTTCCAGGGACTGGTTAAGCAGCCAAAGCAGGTCTAAGGGTTTCACCAGAAGCTCCTAGAAACCCAACAGAAGCAGAAGAAAGCGCAAGCGGAGCTAGAGATGCAGCAGCAGCAATATCTGTGAGAGATCTTGCAAAGGGAATGCCCGCGGATAAAAAGAGCAGACACAGAGAGCATGCCTGGGCTGTGTTGATAAGGATAGCCCATGAGAGCAGGGCATGAGAAAGTGTACAAGCATAACCTAATGCCAAGATGGGGATAAAAGTTCTTTGTTTTGGGTGCAGAGAAGCAGGCCACATCAGAAGACACAGCCTGCTTAGTAAATTGCTGAGTGGCAAAAGGAGGGGCCAGGGCCTCAAGAAGTTACAAAGAAAGGAAAAGGTGTCCTCTGACACAAACCCACATGAGGCAGGCAAAGTGGAGGTGGCAGGGATGGCCGTGGACTTTGCAGACCCTTGACCAACACACCCTGTCGGGTGCTGCAGGGAGGTGAAGGACTAAATGGTTGGCCCAGAGATGAAGCAGACTGAAGTAGGGACAAACACAAGGGTGGAGCAGTCCATGGTGGGCTCTCCTACCCTGATGGAAAAGGTTTTGGCAGATGCAGCAGCTGTAGCAAAAAGGCTACAGAAGAAGCTAAAGGCTGCAGAACAGGCTGCGCAAGCAGCTGTTAATGAGAATGAGTGGCTGCAGGAAGAGCATGGGGATACTGCAGAAGAGGAGGATGGCCTCTGAGCGAGCTGGCAGTGGAGCTGGAGACACTGTGGGTACAGGCTGTACAAGCGCTCAGCCGGTGACAGCAATGAGATGAAGTTTGGACAAGAATAGAACTTGCCCCTCATGTGGGCCAGTTTCTAAGGAGGAGTGTATATGACAGGGAGGCTTGGCCTGTTGGCAATAAAGCCTGAAGTTAGGCCAAATGGATTACAGAGTGAGCTCCACCTGAGGGGAAAGCCAGGGGAAACTGCAGCAAAGGTACAGGAGCAGGCCTAGCTGTTCAGTACAGGCCTGCTGGTTCTCCCATGGTCTCTAAGGAAGGGGACATACAAGGCCATAGAAAGGGCTATCAAGTCCAGCAAGGGCAGGCCGAGCCAAAGTCAGGCTGAGGAAAAGCCCCCAAGGGACGGAGGACCTTGTTTTGGTTAAAGACATTTTTGGACTTTTCGTTTGGGATGAGCATGACCCAGGAAGGAGTGGACTAAAAGACGATTACTTGGCTGAAGGGCTGAGTTCCCAGGCCAAAAACTGCCAGAGTTCCCTAGCGACTCTCAGTGGGGGTGCTAGCCCAGCAAGAAAGCTGTGAGCCCAGGCCTTGCCAGGAAGGGGCACCTATCGGTGAGTGAACTCTGTTACAGGCCTGCTTCCATTATGGAAACAGCCTGGTATTGGAGAGTGATGGGGATGGCTTATAGGAGAGGATGGCTGGAGTGGTCCTACAGAAGGAGCAGCAGGGTCCAGTAATGAGAGCAGGTGAAATGAGTGAGAGAATGAGGGTGGGGGAAAGCGAGCGACGTAGGGAAGGGGGATGGAGTGAGTAGGGGTGGGGCCTCGGAGAAGGGGTGGGGCAGAGCTGTGGGGCAGGGGGCGGAGCTGTGGAGCAGGGCAGGGGAAGGGGAAAGGGTGTTCGGTTTTCTGCAGTTAGAAAGTTGGGAATCCTACTGCTCTCCCAAGGTAGGGAGTGGGATGGGGAGGTCTCTGTTTTAGCAGAGAAGAGAGAGCTGTGCTTCTCCCCTGAGCCTTACTGCCCCTTGCTCCAGTCCCCATATGAACCTTTCCTTGAGTTTACATTCATGGGAGTTCACACAGTCTTCCACCCTCTCCTAATCCCCCAGGAGTTTTGCTTTCAGTTTCAGTTCCCAGAAGGGTGCGAGAGAGGAAGGATGGTCTTGTGGGTGAGGCACTGGATAGTGAATCAGGAAATCAGAGTTCTGTCTCAGACACAGACTCCATATTTGACCCAGGGCAAGTCACTTAATCTCTTTATGCCTCAGTTCCCAATCTGTAAAATGGGGATAATAATCCTTCATAGATTCTAAGGCCAAATGGAACCATCACATCATCTAATCTGACTTCTTGTGTAACACAGGCCATTAAATTTCACCCAGTTACCTCTGCAGTGAGCCCAATAACTAGTGTCGAGGTGCCAGGGTAAGCTGTACTTTTGACCTCTTTCCATGGGCAACATTTCAAGTGGCAGACCCAGCAGCTGCAGGTCTCTCAGAGTGGAATCCTGTTATTTGCCCCACTTTTAGACTGGGTTTCCCAGTTACAGCACCCCTGTTTACCAGCTGGGTTTCTTTAGCAGGCCCAGCTGGGTTTGGCCCTGCTTTTAACTTCCCTACAGGAGCTGGGAACAGTATGGAAATACTGTGACTCCCAGCAGCTTGTTCAAAACACAGTATTATTAATGTATCCATGGGAACATCATAATCAGAGAGAAAAAGATTTAAAACAACACAGCACCTGCACACAGGTTGTCTTACTTAGAGCTGAGCATTGGGCACTGCTTTGGAAGACAGGGTCATAATTCAAAATGATCTGGACAAATTGGAAAAATGGTCTGAGGTAAACCGGATGAAGTTTAATAAAGACAAATGCAAAGTGCTCCACTTAGGAAGGAACAATCAGTTTCATACATACAGAATGGGAAGAGACTATCTAGGAAGGAGTACGGCAGAAAGGGATCTAGGGGTTATAGTGGACCACAAGCTAAATATAAGTCAACAGTGTGATGCTGTTGCAAAAAAAGCAAACGTGATTCTGGGATGCATTAACAGGTGTGTTGTGAGGAAGACACGAGAAGTCATTCTTCCGCTTTACTCTGCGCTGGTCAGGCTTCAGCTGGAGTATTGTGTCCAGTTCTGGGCACCGCATTTCAAGAAAGATGTGGAGAAATTGGAGAGGGTCCAGAGAAGAGCAACAAGAATGATTAAAGGTCTTGAGAACATGACCTAGAAAGGAAGGCTGAAAGAATTGTGTCTGTTTAGTTTGGAAAAGAGAAGACTGAGAGGGGACATGACAGCAGTTTTCAGGTATCTAAAAGGGTGTCATCAGGAGGAGAGAGAAAACTTGTTCACCTTAGCCTTTAAGGATAGAACAAGAAGCAATGGGCTTAAACTGCAGCAAGGGAGGCTTAGGTTGGACATTAGGAAACGGTTCCTAACTGTCAGGGTGGTTAAACACTGGAATAAATTGCCTAGGGAGGTTGTGGAATCTCCATCTCTGGAGATATTTAAGAGTAGGTTAGATAAATGTCTATCAGGGATGGTCTAGACAGTATTTGGTCCTGCCATGAGGGCAGGGGACTGGACTCGATGACCTCTCGAGGTCCCTTCCAGTCCTAGAGTCTATGAATCTATGAATTTCTCTCAAGCCTTAGGTAGGTCCCATTTGTCCCAGGTACTGTCCTGCTTGTGGGCACTGGGTTACAGTCTGCTCCTCTGCCCCCCCCTCCCAGCTTCAGGCTGAAGCTAACTGTCCCCAAGTTCTTTGCTGTAAGGGCTCCCTGCTTGGATTCCCCCCTAGGGTTACTAGCCAGCCAGTTGATCGGAGTTTGGTGGGGAGACCTTCAAAGCAATTGATACTTGTATAGACTGGGGTTATCCAAAGCCACTGTCTGCCTTCCTGCAGATCTGCAGTGTTGAATATCCTTCAGATATGTAAATCCACCCAGGACTGAATGAACTCCTGGCACCCCTGTAGCAGACAGCATGATAGTAATCAAACAGATACAGATACACACCACCTTCATAAAAAACTACAGAATGATACCTTTTGTGTTCTTCACATCTTGTGTTGGGCTAAGGGATATCTTCCAGAAAGGCTCCAGTTTTGATCTAAAGACATGTACCAACTCAGAGTAAGAAATCCACCTTTGTGCCAGAAGTTTGCAGTCCAAAAAGCCTGACAAACAAAGGAATCATTATTATTCCCTTTTACAGATGGGGCACTGAGGCAAAGAGAGACTAAGGCCTGGTCTACACTAGAAATTCACATCGGTATAGCTGTGACAAATCTACCCACCTGAAAGATGTAGCTATACCGACCTAACCCCTGGTGTTGACAGCGCTAGGTCAATGGACAAATTCTTCTGTCAACCTATGCCTATACCAACCTACACTAGGAAATGAGGTTGGTATAACTGCGTCACTCAGGGGTGTGAAAAATCAACACCCCTGTGTGATGCAGTTAAACCAACCTAAGCCCTGGTGTAGACAGCAGTAGGTTGATTGGAGAATTTTTCCATTGATCTTGCTACCGCCTCTCGGGAGGTGAAGTATCTACACCAGTACCAATGGGAGAACTCCTCCATTCAGTGTAGGTTGCGTCTACTTTACACTGAAGTGCTACAGTGGCACAGCTGAGGGCCAGATTTGTAAAGGTATTTACAAAGGGGCACCTGACTCCCATTTAAATAAACAGGAATTAGATGCCTGCATACCATTACAAATCTGGACCAAAGCAACTAGCCCATCAGTCTGTGGCAGAGCTGGAAAACGAACCCAAATCTCATACCTCCCAGTTCAGTTCCTTACTGTATATCCAACCCTCCCCTCTTCCACTTTTGTCTGAACCTAATATGGAAGGAAAGGTTCAGACAAGGATTATGTTAAGTGTGTGTGGGAGGCCAGGGGGACAGTGCAGCTCTCTCTCCTTCACTCCTCCTCCTCTCCCAGGTTTGCGTAAGCAGTGCTTCCTCCCCGCTCCCCCTCCTCTTTCAAGCTGCTTTAACTCCTGGGCTCAGACTAATCCCTGCAAAAACATCCACATGGCTCTGTGAACAAGATCCCAGTTCCCTCTCTGGAGCCTCTGAGCTGGCAGGAAGCACCAGCGCGTTGGTAGGTCTCTCTTCAGAGCCAAGACAAGGCAGTTTCTGGCCAGCATCCACATTAACAATGTGGCACTGGTGTCACAACTGCACCGGTCCCCTTCTCTTCCTGCAGCTTCATTTGGGACTTTTGCTCTTGAACTGTGTCTCTCATCTCAGATTGGCTCTTTCATCCTGACGCCATGGAGGGGGTGCAGTTGTTTTGTAGTGAGAGTGGATTCCTTTTTGCTGACCTCCCCTAGCTGGTTCCTCTGAAATCTGAGATCCCGATCCAGGGATCCCAAGGGGATTCTCACAAAAAACAGTCCAGCCAGTTGTGCAAACATTCCACACAGCTGGCTGAGGCGGGGAGGGAGGGAGTAGGCGGCAGGAGCCTGGATTTCCAGGCCCTTGTTTTCATTCTCTTATTTTCAAGGCAATAACATCCTGTCTGGATTTGTTGGTTCTGGGCTGCCTCTAGTTCCCAGTCTGGGACCCTCAGCCCCTTTACTAGGAGCCTCTTTACTAGGATTTCTGGCCCCTGGGTCTCTCCTGGCCTGATCTGGAAATGTGAAGCTGAGTCAGCAATAACAGGGTCAGTTCTGACAACCACGCTCTTACTTCCCAGAACTGGGCTGCATTGGATCTCAGTGCCTTGGAAGTGGAGGGTCTGGCTGGTGCTGGTCAGCATGTCCTGGCTCATACAGCAACTATTGTTACCAAAGACAGAGTTGCACCTTGATTACAGCAAACTTTGGATTCCTGGACATATATACCTAGCTTATAGGCAGAGGGGTGTGTGCGTGTGTGTGCTGTGCGTGCAGGAGAGCAGAGCATTGGAATGGAGGAAGATGCAGAACCATAGATTGGGGACCAAGGGAGATACTGCCTGGCTCTACTCGGCACTGGTGAGGTCTCAGGTGGAATACTGTGTCCAATTCTGGGCACACACTTTAGGAAAGATGTGGATAAATTAGTGAGAGTCCAAGAGAGAGCAATAAAAACGATAAAAGGTTAAGAAAACCTGAGCTATGAGGAAAAGTTAAAAAAAGTGGGCATGTTTAGTTTTGAGAAAAGAAGAGGACCCAATTGTGTTAAGGGCTGTTATAAAGAGGATGATGATCAATTGTTCTCCATGTCCACTGAAGGCAGGACAAGAAGTAATGGGCGTAATCTGCAGATTTAAGTTAGATAGTAGGAAAACTTTCTAACTATACAGGTAGTTAAGCTCTCGAATTGGCTTCCAAAGGTGGTTGTGGAATCCCTGTCCTTGGAAGTTTTTAAAATCACTTTGGAAAAACATCCATCAGAGATGGTCTAGGCTTATTTGATCCTGTCTGAGTGCAGGAGGCTGGACTTGAGGACCTCTTGAGGTCCCTTTTAGCCCTACATTTCTGTGATTCTATGATAATGGTTTAGGGACTGAAATCTAGGACACAAGAAACTGAACTAAATAGGGGATGAAAGCCTTTGCTTTTGATATGGAATTTCTGCTAGTCTCATGGTGTATGTGTGTCAGGTTACCACACAGTCTGTGCTGTGGGGAAGTCACCTGATGACGGTATGGGGGTCACTGCAATGCTCAGGCCCCTATGTGCTGTCAGCAGATTGTGACTAAGGCTAGGTAGCCTGGGTGTGGCACACACGTCTGGTGATGCCCTCACTAAACGTAGAAACAGTGTTGCGACCTGCTCCTATGACGGGTTATAGGTGTAGGGCAGTTGGGGTGGAGCTAGACACTTACCACAGTCATAGAGGCTGTGGGGGAGGGGAGAAAGAATGAGATGGCTTCAGGGCATGAAGCAGAAAGGTGGATTTGAGTGTTTTGGTGGAGAAATAATTGGAAGCATCAAGGCAGGGCCGCAGTGAACTGGACAAACGAGATGCTGTGCAGTGTTAGCGGAAGGATAAAATCCAAAACTAGGGCCCGATTCCCCAGCTGCTGCAGATTGGCCATAGGCTTAGTGGGAGCTGCTCCTGGGTAGTGCCTGAAGAAGTAGGACCAGATTTTCAAAGGTATTTAAGAGTCTAAAGATCCAGAAAGGCAGGCACCTCATGGCATTCTCAGTAGTGCCTAGTGTCTACGCAGGGTCAGTGCCCAGTTCCCACTGATCTCAGTGGAACTTGGGCATCTAACCTGCTTAGGCGAAAATCCCATTAGGCACCCGACTGCCTATCTGCATCTTTAGACTCCTACATACTTTTGAAAATCTGGCCCTTGGGCTCAAAAAAAGCAGCAATAATGTTAGTGAGTTGGGCACCTGTTGGGCCCCTTCTGGGATACTGTGTGTAGCTGGGCACATGGGACAAGCACACATTGTGGGGGCTACAGTGGTATAGCTATGGAGTCGCAGCAATGCCAGCATAACCCTATAGCAGAGCCACATTCTACAGTGACAGAAGGGGTTTTCCACTGCTGCCTCCCCCAAGTGATGGTAGCTAGGTTGAAGGCAGGGGCGGCTCCAGGCACCAACACACTAAGCATGCGCCTGGGGTGGCAAGCCGTGGGGGGCGGCCTGCCGGTCACCGTGAGGGCGGCAATCAGGCTGCCTTTGGCGGCATGCCTGTGGGAGGTTTGCCAGTCCCACGGCTTCGGCGGCAGTTCGGCAGCAGGTACGCTGAAGGCACAGGACCGATGGACCTCCCGCAGGCAGGTCGCAGAAGCCGCATTACCAGTAGACCTCCAGCAAGCAAGCTGCCGAAAACCAGCTGACTGCCATGCTTGGGGCGGCAAAATACATAGAGCCGCCCCTGGTCGAGGGAAGCATTGTTCCATCGACCTAGCTGTGTTTACCCCGAGGGTTAGGTCAGCGTAGCTATGGCACTCAGAGGGCTGGTCCACACTAGGGGGCGGAAATCGATCTTAGATACACAACTTCAGCTACGTGAATAACGTAGCTGAAGTCGAATATCTAAGATCGGATTACTCACCCGTCCACACCGCGCGGGATCGATGTTCGCGGCTCTCCCTGTCGATTCCGGAACTCCGTTGGGGTTGATGGAGTTCCGGAATCGATATAAGCGCGCTCGGGGATCGATTTATCGCGTCTAGATTAGACGCGATATATCGATCCCCGAGCAATCGATTTTAACCTGCCGATACTGCGGATAGTCTGGACGTGGCCAGAGACGTGGATTTTTCATGCCCCTGAGCACTGTAGCTGGGCAAACTACATTTTAACTGTAGACCAGGCCTCAGATCCTCTAGTGACGGGTGCATTAGAAATACAGAGGTTGATAGAGGGAGATGATTAAATGCAGCAGATGGCAGCAAGGGTGTTAATGAGTTTAAGAAATCAAAGGAAAAAGACTAGAGATTTGGGTTTCATCCCACTGAGAAAGAGGAACAGGACGCAGGGGTGATCGATGGAGGCTTTCAGCATTCTGGGAAGAATCAATGTTGCTGGAAAGATGGCTCTGAGTGGTGAGAGGAGACAAAGGGACTTGCAGAACTCTCTCCCACTAAGAGGAATGAGCCTATGGAATAAGTTACTGAGAGAGGCAGGCAGTGCTGGGAGCCAAGAGTAACTGAGATCAGCAGAGACCTGGGGTTGATTGGAGAGGAGGAGGCGTGTGTATGTGTGTGTGGGTGGGTGGGGGGTAAGTAGGAAGGTGGGGGATGAAGATAAGATGGTTGGGTGGGAGTCTGAGATACTAGAATGGGGCCCTCTGAGGGGGGATGGTATTGAACACTTGTTTTTTAATGAACGTCTTTCCATGTTGGCAACTTTTCTTGTGTACCTAGAAGCTGCCCAGAAATGTTCTGTACAAGTTATTTTTCATTGAAAAATGAGGCGGAGGAGAGGAAAACGTACCTCACCTATGGCTTGAAACCCAGGAGTGTCTGCATGAGCCCTGTTGATCTTTGCTCTCTGCTGTACATTCCTTGCTGTTCCCCCACCCTCATACTCCAGCTTAGGGCTCCAGCGTTTGTCCTATTGCTCTCTCCTGAGCTGCCCATCCTAGGAAGCTGGGGGACACAGTGACAGCACCAGCGGCTGTGTGGAGGCAGAACACCCAGTGAGGTGTTCCCAAACCAGTTCTGTTCTAATGCTCCTTCCCCCCTCAAGTGTCTGTCTTCTTGTCTTTGCCAGTCTTCTAGAAGCATTTTCCCTTCCAAGTCCCAGGATCCTTCATTCTGACAGTCAGCCCCTGGGAGTTAATTATTACATGGAGTTGTAAGTTTAAGGGCTGCCTGGCTGAGCTGAAGACACTTTCCCCTCCTCCTAGCTGCTTCTTGGAGGTAGCAAAGGTTAGAACCACTGTGGCCCACGCTGTTGCTGCTAGGCGGGGGAGACAGGCAGAGCTCTGGGGCTTCCGGGCCATTGTTGACGATGCCCGTAGTGATGCCCTGATGTCTGTTCACAGACCTTGGCCTGAATGGATCCTGAACATGCAGCGGCACGGGGCAGCCCACTGAGCAACACCCTCTCCCCTCCCGTGTGGGTGACATGGACTCCTGTGAGGGACTTCGCCATGTGATTGCCCTCCTCACCCACCGCACGCCATCACCAGCTGCAGTTGGCGATGGATGCAGGGACCACTGTGTACAGTCCGTCTGCCTTCGGCTACCCGTCCAGAAGTGAGACAGGGGCTGGAGCTGCTGAAACCTGGAGAACTGCTGCCCTCCCATCCGAATACCCCGCACATGAGCCGTGGGGCCAAGAAGAGCCCACGGTGGTGGAGAGGTAGGCAGCAACGTAAGGGGAGAAGAGGCTGGTAATGAGCCAACTCTGAGGGGGTTCGGCAGATCTGAGGGAGGGGGTGGAGCTGACAGTGGCTAGGTGCCTTGCCTGAGGGCAGGCTGAAAGGGCATTCGAGGGGGGCTGATGGTGGGCATAGGCTATGGGGGGCGGGGGCAGAGTATGGGGGAGATAGCAAAGGATAGTCCATGCATTAATAGTCTGCCTCTTTTCACCTGTAGTATTTTCCCATAGGCCAGTTGATCCAGATCCCATTGTCCCTCCTCTATTACACTATACACAAGTTTGGGGAGGTCTTCAGCTCACATCCTAATGTGGGGCGTGCTGGGGGATACTTCATACTCTTCTTCTTTGCTGTTCTAGAGGCCTCCTAAAGGAATGGGCTGGGCTGGGCTACCCTTGGTGATATTCTACGGGGCTGGTCTGACCATCTTGCTATCCCGTCACACCTTTGGAGCCAGAGTTTCTCCCCTGATCCCTGTGTAACTCCCTGGAGACCCACTTCTAGTACTCAGCTAATTTACTAGAACTGCTGTTAGACTCATCTTTTATTTTAATTTGGTGAATTGCAGGCCACATTCTAGATTAGTCCTCAGCAAAGACCATAGCTTTTCCTTAGCTGCTGGACTGTGGGGCTGATTCTCCTATGGTCCTTTTCTGCTGCTTTGTGCGTGGAGTCTGGGAGAAACAGCCCCTAGGGAGTATCCTCTGTGTAAGGGGACTCTTCTATTGTTGCAGAACTGTGAGGGGTCCCAAGGGCATGCTGGAGTGAGATAGGACAGGAACTAAGAGTAGGTAAAACAGTGGGAGGGAAGAGGTGTCCAAAATGCGCTATGCTTGGGAAGGGAAGGGGAGGTCTGAACACATCGTTGTCTAGCTGTTCTCTGTTTCCTGTGGCCTATAGGGGACCATGGGAGACAGAATGTAAATTAGAGCAGCCTTGTGGCTGCTCTGATTGACACCAGGGGCTGCACCGGTCCCACAGGGAGCACAAAGGGACTTTCACCTCTACCTTCCTTGTTAATGTACTGAGCACAATGATGGACTACCTGATAACTGGGGCCATGTTCTCCAGCAGAGGCCCAAGTTCATCAACAGCAGTGCATTCCATTGGAGCTCTCATGAAGTAGTTGTGCATTTGGGACTCTCCATCTCCTAGGGAGACCTGTCCTCAGGGCTGCCCAGAGAAGCAGGGGGCAAGTGGGGCAATTTGCCCCAGGCCCCACAGGGGCCCTAAGAGCCTTGGCCTCGCGGCGGTCTGGGTCTTCGGCAGGGGGCCCTTCAGTGCTGCCAAAGATACGGAGTGACTGAAGGGCTCTCTGCCACCAAAATGCCCCACGAGCCCTGGCCCACTGGAGGTCTGGGTCTTCGGCAGCATTTCAGCAGCGGGGGGCGCTTCAGTGCTGCCGAATATGCGGAGCGAGTGAAGGGCTCCCACTGCTGAAATGCTGCCGAAGACCCAGACCGCCACAGGGTGAGTAAAAGCGCCACAACTCCCCTGCTTTGCCCCAGGCTCCCTGAATCCTCTGGGCAGCCCTGCCTGTCTTTGAAATATGAATACAAGCATCGCATTTTCTGCACCACTTTTCCACCTCTTACCGGCATCATGCTCAATAACAATTCATACTTAGCTCAGCAAAGGTTTTTGTAACCCCAGAATGTGCAGAGGTTTTAAAGTCATGGCATAATTTTATCAGTGTTTCTGACCCATCCAGTTGATACTGGTACCCAGCTGTCACTGACTGTTTTTCTCCATTCCCTGTACATTCTTGCATCTTTAAATTCCACACTTCCCACTGTGATCAGAAAGCTGTTTCAGCAGGAGGTGGAGGGGATACCAGCTGGAGTGATGTGTTTGTGTGGCGGGGCGAAGGGTCGAGGCTGCAGTTGCTGGTGCCAATTTAAATTCCCAGCCATATGCTATTTGAATCTCTAGGCCCCTTCAGCAGCAGTGGGGTCCACTCTTGCAAAACTGCTTCCATGGCAGAACAGGAATTATCGTAACTTCTGCAGATCTTGACTATAGGAGAAAAAGGCACTATTGTTTCATTAGTCCCAGTAATGGCAACCCTAAACACTCAGACATCACAAGCCAGGATCACCAAAATCAGGACCCTGGTTTAAAAACATTCTTTTAAAAAAAAATAAACTGGAGGGGGGTCCTACTTGTCCTGGAGCTACAGGTGCCAACTTTCCAATATGCTGAGGGTTGCTCACTGCTCAACCCCTGGCTCTGCCACAGGCCCTGCCCCCACTCCACCTCTTCCTGTGGTCTGCCGTGCCCTCGCTCCTCCCCCCCCCACCCTCCTGCACCCCATGAAACAGCTGATCGTGAGGGGAGGCACGGGGAGGCACTGATCGGTGGGGCTGCAGGTGGGTGGGAGGCGCTGGGAGCTGATGGAGGGCTGCTGACATATTACTGTGGCTCTTTGGCAATGTACATTGGTAAATTCTGGCTCCTTCTCACGATCAGGTTGGCCACCCCGGTGTAGACGCTTTGGGTTTAGACTCTGAGGCCCAGGTGGGGAGAGGTGGGTTTCAGAGCCTGAGTTCTAGCCCAAGCTGAAACAGCCACACAGCTGTTTTTAGCTCCATAATGTGAGCCCAAGTCTGTAGACCTGGGCTCTGAGAGTCTCAACTGCTGTTTTGTTTTGCCTTGTAGTCATACCCGCTGTACTTCAGTTCCCCATCTGTACGATGGTGATAATAACATAACACTGCACTAGCTCACAGCAGTGTTGTGAGGATAAATACATTAAAGACAGTGAGGGTGAGATGCTCATTTGCCCCGGTGATGGGGGTCATATAAATACCACAGGCAGACAGAGAGACCGCCCATTTGCTGGCTAATAGTCCTTTTGCTCAAGCATTCCTTCATGCTTTTAGTGCTGAAGGACCCTGAGTTCAGTCTGCTGTTGGCCTGTAAGGGAAATCAGCTACAGCACAGGGCTTTGACTGTCCATCCAGAGCAGACAAGCTCTTGGTTTTTAAAGTTTCCTCTTAAAGACACTAAACTCCATGGAATTCAACTCAGGGAGGAGGAGCTGGGCTATGTCTCTAGGTCTGGAAAGTGTAGATGGTGTAGACTAGATTCTTGGGCCACTAAACTGTCCAATTGGGCCCTTGCAATGGGTGTGGAGAAACCTGATATATTAAGAAATATAGTAACACTATAATGTAAATATCACCATGCAGTTATGGGCCTGACTTGGCAGATTCTTTCCTTGCATAATACACGGAGGTCAGTGAAGGTATCACACACGCATTAGCCACAGAATTGAGCCCTAAACTGGGGGTGGAGGGGAGGGAAAGACCCACACAATTCTGCTTTAATGCCTGCCATTTGCATTTGCCACTGTCTCCCGACAGGGACCTCTGAACAAGGCATTAGCACTAGTCAGTCTCATGGTTTATCCCAGAGCACATGGATGAAGCCAGGGGTGCTGGAGCAATTTGTATAGTGGAGGTGCTGAGAGCCACTGACCCAAACTTGTAAATGCTGTGTAGGACGGAAACCACTTCAAGCCAGGGGTTGAGCCAGCACCCCCAGCACCTCTGGATGAAGTCAAAAATGCCCAGGCTGCTGTTAGCCAGGCCTCCCCATTGATCTTCCTCATTAGCATCCTTCTCTCCAGCGAACTCACCCCGAGGAAACAATCTGCCCTGTCAGCGTTTGTGCTGGGTGCAAGGCAGGGAGAGCAGAAACCCTGCCTGCTGAATTTTCAAGCCAGCCAGCCCATACAATTGGGGAACAGGGATCTTTCTCCTCCACGGGCAGATCTCAGTCTGCAGGCACGACCATTGCAGTGATTTTTGAGTCTGGGGGGTCTCTGCGATGGAGGGGGCGGGGAGGCCGCGCTCCACGCACCGCCCGTGTCTGTGCAGGGGAGTTGCAGGATGCCCGGCGCGTGGATGCCCAGCGAGGCTGGGGAGAGCTCCGGGCTCGGTGCTGAATTAGCAGTCACATGAGACTCGGGGAGGGGGACGTGCATGCTGCAAGTGGAGCCGCCCAGAGGTCATGTGACCTCCATCCCCCCCATCTCCCCCAGGCGGCGGAGCAAGGCTGGAGCGGCGGCGCGCGGCGGGCGGGGGATCCCGGGATTGCCGCAGCGCTCGGCTGCAGCGCGGGGCCGGGGAGGCGCCGCTGGCCCCCAGCCCGGCGTGGGGATGGCTGCAGCAGCGCGCCCGGCGTGAGGGGCCGCGGGCAGCGCGGGGCGGGGGCCGGAGACAGCATGTGGAGCGGGTAGGTCTGGAACCGGCGTCTTCCCTCCCTGCCTTAAAAAACTTCCCTGCGCCATGGTCCCTCTTTCTCGAGAGGGGAGCGGGGGGACCGGCTTGTCCCCTGTAGCCGCAATGGAAAATCCGCACCGGGGGTGCCTCTCCCTGAGCCTGTGCTGGCCGCCTGCTCCCCCTCCTCCAGCCGGTCTCCCTGGGGCGTGCACCCCTGCGTGCTCCTGGTCCCTGCTCATCGGTGCTGGATCTAGGGGTGCTGGAGGTGCTGCTGCACCCCCTAGCTGGAAGTGGTTTCTGTCACATGCCGGGTTTACAGTTTGTTCAATGGTTTTCAGCACCCCCACTACACAAATTGTTCCAGCGCCTCAGCCCTGGGCGCTCTGCCGTGGGGACCCCAGGCTAGGGGTAGGGTGACCAGATGTCCCAATTTTATAGGGACAGTCCCAATATTCGGGGCTTTTTCTTCCATAGATGCTTATTACCCCCCACCCTCGTCCCGATTTTTCACATTCGCTATCTGGTCACCCTAGCTGG
The DNA here is from genome assembly GCF_025201925.1 of Gopherus flavomarginatus. Taxonomy (NCBI): domain Eukaryota; kingdom Metazoa; phylum Chordata; order Testudines; family Testudinidae; genus Gopherus; species Gopherus flavomarginatus. The sequence goes on along the minus strand of NC_066621.1, from coordinate 40,090,890 downwards.
GGGTGTGGAGCACTCAGCAGTCACTTTTCCTTCCTAGCGGGTGGAAAGGAGTGAAACTTGCAGACGGTCTGAAAAGGAGGAGCGGAAAGCCTCTGAGGAAGGAGCCAATGGCCCCAGGCAGGTGCTGGGGGAGATATACCCTGATAGGGTTGTTGGGTACCTGGCTCTGGGTCATTAGCACTGGTCCTTTGGCTCTGGGTTCGGATATTGGTGCTGAGAATACTCAGGGTCTGTTCCGGAGCAGCTGGTTATGGCTCCATTAGTGCTTGAATGGGAACTCTGTGGGGTTGTGTGATCCTTTTGGGAAGGAAGGAGGCTTCTTACTCCCCCAGGGATCCGCTTCCTGTGTTATCTATCCTATCCCCTGTCTTTGTGCCTGTGCAAAGAGAGATGGATGGATGGCAGAGACCTTTGATTGTGTGGGAAGGGAGTCTATTTTCCCTGGAGTCTGTAAAGTTTTAGATCTGCTCAGACCCAAAGTAGGGAGCATGTTAGAACAGCAGAGGTGGGAGCAGGGAGTGACCTGACCTGAGTTTCTGCAGTGTTCGTAAAGTTTCTAGAACCTCAGATCCAGGAGGCTGCATTCTCCTGAGGTCACTGATACCTTCGACTGTGCCCACAGCCCCAAGGAGCAGCCAGCGTGTCAAAATGAGGTGTACAGGCAGCATGACGAGAGAGATGCCATCTGTAGTTTCTTCTTCTTCTTCCACGTGGAAACCGTGTTTATTTGCTAGAGATTATTTTCTCCCTCAGAAACTGCTCTTCAGCTGCACAGTGATGTGGCTGTGTGAAAGGCTGGGAAAGGGGTAAGGCAGAATCCATGAAGCAGAGGAAAGCTGCCAGCGTGAACAGAAGAACATGAGGGAGAAGAGAGATGAGAAACTGATGGGCTGCAGGAATAAAGAGAAACGTGGGGGAGAGAGTGCTAAAGGGCAGAGAGACGGGGTTAATGCTGAACGGCTCAGAGAGAGTTAATGGTGAAGAGAAAAGGAGATGAGTTGATGGGGAGAAAAGTCATCACTGGAATTTTGGGTCCGATTCTGGATCCTGCTGAAGTCACTGTCAGCATTTCCGCTGACTCCCATGGGAACAGGATTGGGCACCTAACAAGGAAATCGTTTCCTAATATGAAAACTGCCCCTGGTTTTGTTTTGTTTTGTTTTTGTATTAAAGTGTGATCTATAGGCATTGCATTGTTCATCTCATGGCCTCTGGGCAAGTGAATGTGGCGTGTGTGTGTGTGTGTGTGTGTGTGTGTGGTACACTTGCCCTGGAAAGAGTAAAATATGGGGGAATTTACAGCTTCCAAGCAACTAAAATTGCACCATCACTAATAGTGGCATCTGCAGGAACAGCTCTAGTTCAGGTTGCCTGGGCATTTCCAATCTAACTGCTGGTTTTGAGTTTCTAATAACTGTCACCATGTGGGCTGGATTTTTCAAGGTCTGATCTCTTCTAAAGTGTGTGTGGGGTTGGGTGAGGGGGGGGTGTATGATACAGAATCTGAATAAGGCATGAACCACAATAACGTGCCAATAGAGTATATTTATGTGTAGCATCTTGCATAGAAAAATACTGGATGCTACTTAGTTAACAGCATATACAAGAACACCCCAGCCTGTTTCCTGGCTGTTTGCTACCTGTAAAGCAAATATGAGACAGATGAACAGCATGCTACAGTATAGTAGGCAGGTAGCATCTATTGTGGCAGGACATAAACCTTTCAGAGGTATGTTAGTGAGTGCCTGTGCAAGTCAGGTGAGGCCGCTGTGTGTCTGAGGATGTACATGGAGACTGGTTGGCTGCGCAATGCTAAATCAGTATGGACAACACTCTGTTTTTCGAATCTGTGCAGTGAATCCTGCCTCCTGCTGTCTCTGCATATGTGGATTTCAGGCTGATCTGTGGCAGGAGATCAGAATAGAAGAGCCAGGATCCCCTTGTGAACTCAAATGCAGAGTTTAGCCAGAGAGACGCGCAGACAGTTCGTACAGGAAATAACTGTCAGATCAACTCCACAGGAAACGAGTGGGGCCTGCTGAAAAAAGTGTGGATCCTGCACATTTTTCTCTTTTTTTTTTCTACAGAATCCAACTAAAAAAAAGTTTCTAGCTAGTATTTCCTATTGTGAAGAGCCTTCGAAATACCCCCCATCATCCTGCAGAGCACAGGCTCCAGCCAGTCTGGCAATAGCAACAGCAAAAGGAGTGAACCTCCATCACCCTCTCAGTCTCAGTGAAATGTTGGTTTCAGAGCCCCATCAGGGCAATCTAGATAAAGGCTTGGCTGCCTAGTCGCCTGGGTACTTCACGATCCTGTCTATACTGTAGCCACGGCTGTGCTGGGGGACTGGTTACCTCAGCGTAGTCCCACGACATGGGGAGCGTACTGAACTTTCTGGCAGTGGAGCTAGGATCAAACTGAGTTAGAGGACTGCAGAGTTCCTCAGCAATGTAGTTATAGTGTAGGCAGGACTAAAAATGTCCATCATGATGCTGGTTTGTTCATTCCCTGCTTTGCCGGCTAGGCAGGGAAGGGTTCTCCCAATCCCTGCTCATCGTTGGCCCATGGGCAATGTGGCACCTGCTCTTAGAGGAGAGACTCATGTTTCCTTCATTTAACACCTGTCCAGCTTGCTTGTAGGGAAGCTGGGGTTCTGACTGGTCACAAGGTTTGCCCCCATTCCTGGATAATCAGCCCTGTGCTGTCCAGACTAACAGGCCTGGGGCCGGATGCTAGAGCCTAGAGCTCTGCACCCTGGCATTGCATCACTGGAATTGTTGCTTGGGAGTCGTGTGGAGGTATAAAGTGCAAGGGAGACAGCGTAGTTTAGCAGTCAGAGCTCAGGATTGGGAATCACAAGACCTGGGTTCTTACCCTCCTGTGATACCCTCTGACACAAAGCATGACATGGCCGCTAGATGTGGTAATGCAGCGGCCGCCTGGTAGTTAACAAACGGTCTCTGGTACTCTGGGTGCCTTGTGTCCTAGTCCTCGCTGAGTCACTGTGTGACTTGGAGGAAGCCCATTACCCTCTCTGTGCCTCAGTCTCCCTGTCTACACAATAGGGGCTATAATGCTTGCCCCTCAGCGTTGGTGTGAGGGTCATTTAGTTAAGGTTGGTAAGAAACTCTGAGACCCCCTGGTGAAACATAGCACCACAGGGCTTGCTGTTCCTGGGCTGGAACCTAGTTCCCTAACATGGTTTGAAAGTGTGGTATCCTGTCCATAGAACAATGCCAGACAGCCCTTCTTGTACCATTAGCTGCAGTGTATCTGGATGCACCTGTAGTCTAGTAGTAGGTTACTAAAAAAAATACCCAGGTTGACTGCACACCTCTAAACTATGGTGTCCCTCATATAGCTGTCACTGGGAACACATTAAGTGAGTCTCCGTTAGGTCCACTGTTTTTACTTGCTTCTTCCTTGCTTCCCCTGTAATTCTTCCCTCGCCTGATTTGTCTCTGAATTTGCTTTTCCTCCATCCTATGAAAAAGGAGAAACAACAAAAAGCAAAGGAGGAGGTGGCTTACATGAAAAGACAGATTAGGTCCCCTCTAGTCTGTTTCTCAGCCGGGGAAGGATTGTTCTGGCAATATATTCTTCGGGACTTTATCCAATCTCATTTTAAATTTTTGAATTCCATCCCATCACTTACCGGCCTGTTAACTGCCGAATAGACCTCCCTCTCTCCCTTTCCTGCTTTGCGCCACATTTATCCTTGGTGAAGCTCCATTGATTTCTACAGCGGTATGCTGGGGTGGGTTTGTCTCATACAGTTTAAATATTCCTTTGATTAACTTCATCCCTTTCCTCCTAGTCATACCCTGTTAGATCACCCTGACTAATTCTTCTCCTTCCGTGGTGTTTATACCCTTCAAAGACTCTTAATCCCATTTTCCTTGTCATTGTTTAGACAAATTATACATATTTATGTTTGCTAATCTTTTCTCATACATTAATGCAGCCAGCCCATTAATTATTTCTCTTGTTCTCATCTGAATACTCTCTGATTTGCCAACCGTGGATTTGAGCAGCCCAGAGCTGCATATAATATAGACTTGGTGTGATCTCGCCAGCACGATGTAGGGAGAACCAGCACCTTGCTGGTTGGTCATATAATATTTCTCTGTGTGCACTCCCATACTGTAGTTGCCTATTTTTGCTTGCATTGCATTGTGAGCTTCTCTCTAGGTTGGAGTTTGCTATGGGTTCGCAATGGAAAGAGTCTTGTTGACTTCAATGAGCTTTGGAGCAGGGCCCCAAGGTGTGTTGCTGCTTCCCTAGTGCCTCTGACCTGTTGAATATCTCTGTATGGATTACTTTTTCTCTGTGGTATTAGCTTTCATTTTTTCTGGCAGAAGCTCATTTAATTTCTTGCCCATTCTTTCCCCACACACCTTTTCACTTGCTGCTGTTTTCAGCACTTCCCAATTTAGTATAATCTGCACATTAAATTAGTGGCAGCTTCCCTCCCCTTCCAGATTGTTAATGAGGTTGTTCAATAAAATCATGCCTAACTTGCCAATCTCTGTAATGTTCCTCTGGGCACCAATCCCTTTCGCAAAGCTGCCATTTATCATTCGCTACACCTTGAGCCACTTTTCATTCAACCCATGTGACAGCACTCTGCTGTTCAAGCCAACTGGAATGAGATCTGCCTTGTAACATTTTGTGTGACACTCTCATCAAATGCTTTGCTAAAGCCCAGCTATACATTCTGCCTTCCTCCTGGTTTTGTAATTCAATTAAAATTGCCATTCAGTTTGCTTAGAATGATTTGTTCTTAATAACCCATTCCCATTATCCTCTAGATGCGTAAAGACTTCTTTCTCTGCGTATTTTTTGTGTTATTTTATGTGGCACATAGCCTGGATTTATCAGATAGCAATTGCTGGGATCGCACTTTCTTACTTTTTAGAAGATTGGTACCACATTTGCTTCCCCATCCAATCCTGTGGTATCTCTCCCAGTTCTCTCATGATTTATCAAATATAATTTCCAGTTGTTATCTAGTTCTGTTAGCACCCTGGGATTCATGTCATCCATACAAACTGTTTTTATACATTCTGCCCCTCTTCGCTGTCACCCCCTGCCCCCGCCTGCCAATTATTTATCTGCTTCTTATCAACAGTTGAGAGCAGGGATCTTGTCTTCAAACCTGCATGTGAAGAACCTAGCTCACTTGGGCCTGGATCCAGTGCCTACTGAAGTCACTGAGAGTCTTTCTCTGTGCTTTAGGAAGCTCTGGATCAGCCCTTGGTGCTATATAAACAATAATCACCATACAATCTTCATTACAGCCTAATTGGCCTAACCTCCTTCTCCTGGTTTTCTTCCTTAATGCAGACTTTTAAAGAGGAATTTGGCTTCTCAGCCTTTTGGTTTTAATCATTCATTTTAGCCCCCTTCTCATTTATTAATGCCCTTCCCTTTCTTCCCAGTAAAGAAGCTTCTGTGGGCCTAATCCTGCTCCTTTAGAAGTCAATGGTGCAGGCCCTGTGCAATACACCTTTAACCCCCAGCAGCACTCATTCTCTGTGCTTTCGGATTAGTTGCTCTCTTATCTTTTCCTCCCACTCTCTACGCCCTGTTTCCCTGCACCGCACCGTTCCTTTTTTAAGCAGGCTCTCTGAATTGCATTGGCCGCTGCTTGTTCTTCGCTGTCTTCTATCCTAGAGCAATTGTGATCTGCTGGGACTCATCTCATCTGATCTTTTCCCTTCTCTCTGCCTCTCTCCTTTTCTGTCTTCTCCTTATTCTCTCTTCTGATTTTGCTTTGCCTTTTTCCTTTCCTTTTGGCTCTTGCATTTGGATCCTGCTCCAAATCCACCAGCTATGCTACTCCACCTTCCCATTACCCTCACCTCTATTGTCCCCTTCCATGATGAACAGCCTGAGGAGTGGCACAGCAGAACACAGACCAAATGCGAGGCTGATATTCTCACCCACGTCCAGCTCGGAGGAGGACAAAGCCTCCACAAGGGGCTATTGACACCAGGGTTGGCTGTGTCAGTGCACCTGGAAGGCATATTGACCTCCGATGGCACATTGTATCTGTGGCCATATTATCTGACAGCAGTGGTGGGTTGCAGCTTTCCCTGCTGGAGATCCCTGACAAGCTCCCCTTCAGAGCTGTGCACCTTCCCCAGCTCCCCAAGGACTCTCACCACACACTAACGTCTCCCGACAGCTGGGTACTGACCCGGCTGGAGCATTTCCCTCACCCCCCAGGCAATGCTGGAGTCACCCCCATCCAACCCCTTGGGAATCCCCAACTCTGCACATCCCCTGGATGAAGTGGGAGCCAATGTCCTTAACTTTAGGCCCACTGTGTGTTTGCTTGTATCCCACACAGACCTCTTGGTGTCTCACTGTTTTTTTATCGTAAGTTACGTCCATCAGAAATCCTGGATCAGAGGCAGAGGCCACTTCACAAACACTGGGGCTCCCTGAAGTCACAGGACTGAGTCTTGCTGTGATCAGCTTTGTTCTTTGTCCCTCAGAGTGAGGTAAGAGGAGCTCTGTACAGTTCATTCCACATGAGGGTCTTGCAGGTGAGACCTTAAAAATTGAGGCCAAGGCTTTGAAAAGAGACCCCAACTCTCTCTTGTGCAGTCTTATTTCATATAAAAATTTATCAGGGACTGTAACTTTGCACTTATACATAGTCAGTGTTTTCAAAGTGCTGTACAGACATGAATGAGTTAATTATCTTTGCAACACCCCTGTCAGCTAGAGGTGTAAATTACCTGCACTGTAAAGATGGGGAAACTGAGGCATAAAGAGATGAAGTTACTTGCCCAAAGCCACTCAGTAAATCAGGGGTGGGGCTGGGATTAGATCCTAGGACTCCCAGCCCAGTGCTCCAACCACAGGACCATCCTTCCCCTTGTAAGGACGCATCGCTCATGTCATTTTAAAGCAACCTGCATTGTGTCTCAGTTGGGATCTTTGCCTCAGTGTCTCTCACCCTTGGGCCCTGGTGATGGAGGTCTTGCTAGCACACACAGCTTCTCTTTCCAATCTCTGTTCCCCCAAGGGCTCAGCTGGGCTGTGTCTGGGTTTGGAGAATTCCCTTGCTGCGAATAACGGATACTTTTATTCACAGGCGCCATTTCAGATTTGGGGGCTGGGGGGCAACTTTAAACAGGATTCCAGGGACTACTTAGGCACCTGAAGACTGTAGTTGTTTTGCAGATAATAACTTAGAAATATCTTACAGGAGCATTATGTCTAATTCCTATATAAAGAAAGAAAAATAAATATTAGACCCACTCAGCTCTCATACTAACATGTTCTGACATCTTGTGCCAAGTCACTTAAGGGACACTGGTTAGGTTTAAAAATTTAATGTATATTCTTACTTTGTTACTAACTCTTGAATGAAACAATTGTAGAAAAGTTTAGATTATTTTCTATCACTTTTTTGCAGTGCACCAAACTTGGAATAACTTTTGAAAACATCCTACTAGGGCAGGGGTAGGCAACCTATGGCACGGATGCCGAAGGCGGCACGCGAGCTGATTTTCAGTGGCACTCACACTGCCTAGGTCCTGGCCACTGGTCCGGGGGGCTCTGCATTTTAACTTAATGTTAAATGAAACTTCTTAAATATTTTAAAAAACCTTATTTACTTTACATACAACAATAGTTTAGTTATATATTATAGACTTGTAGAAAGACATTTTAGCATTTTTAGAAGGTATGACTGGCACGCAAAACCTTAAATCAGAGTGAATAAATGAAGACTTGGCACACTACTTCAGAAAGGTTGCCGACCCCTGTACTAGGGCAAGCCTCCCTGACTGGGGCTCTAGGCGTGTTTCCCTACTACAAGTAATAGACTAGAAACTGACTTTAAACAGGAATTAAACTGACACTTTCAAGTCACTTTCACAGTATTGCCAACCACAAACATTCAAAAATGAATCAGGCTCACCAAAAATCATGAGATTGGCTTTAAACTCACGAGATTATGTAAAAATAATAGATTTGGTGTTCTTTTTATTTGCCTTCTGCTTTTCAAGCTTTTAGGGTGCACTGGGGTCCACAGCCATGAGGGCTAGAAACTTTTTTTTTTTTTTAAAGAATGAAGGCTGAAATCATCACATATTCACTTGACTCCAGCATCTGGGGCTTTAAGGAAAACAATAATTATCATGAGACTTATGATAAAATCATGAGAGTTGGCAACACTGATTTCTGTTTATAGGCTAGTTACTTTCCAGAAGGCTCTTAAACACAACACTACAGTGACTGAGTTGCAATTTTCACAGGAGAATATTTAAAACCAAACACCAAGAAAATGCCACCTTTTAAAGCTGAGAAAAAAATTGAGACTTCTGAGGTCTGTCAGGGCCACTGCAGGCAGGAAAGGAAAATAAACAGACACAGGAGCTCTGGGCAGCTCTTCCTCTTGAAAGAAGGTTGGAGGGTCAAATCTTATAGTCCTTAATCAAGAAAAACTTCTATTGCCATCAGCACCTTCACTCATAGATATTAACATGTGCTCAGTAACTATACACTTCATACTTAAATATCTGAGCCATCTTATCCAGGGCTACACATTTTATACACATTGGCTCCGGGACTGCATTTCCTGCATATTCTGCTGAGCACACAGATGGTGCCCAGTGAATAATGTAAATCATGACAATAATCATCGACTTTATGGACTCTTTGGATGCAGTTTCTGATCTTTGTTCTGGAATTGGCCTGGGTACAGCTGAAACCCTAAGAATTTGAGGCATAAACACATCTGATACTCATATGACGTTTTCTCATTCCTTCCTTTTCTCAAACTCAGAACAAAAAATGACAAAACAAAATGATTTTTGGTTAAAATGTAAAATTTCACAGCAGCCATTGCTCTACAACCTAGCCTTGGCAGAACCTGCCACCCCTTGGAGGTTAAGTGATCTCCTCTCATCTAACTTTTCTTTTCTTTTCTTTCTTCTCTGCTGCTTTTCATGCTGTCAACCATGACATCCTTCCCAATTGTCTCGGCCGTTTGCTGAAGTCTCAGAGAATTGGCCTTCTTGATTTTGCTCCCATCTATCAGAGTCTACTTTTTTTGCAGCATATAACGGAGAGAGAGGCTGGTCCAGTGGATAAGGAGCTAGCCCTGAGAGACCTGGGCTCTACTTCCCCCATGGACTTCCTGTATGCCTTAGGGACAGAATTTCAAAGGTTTGTAGGCACCCAAAGAGGCAGCTAGGCATCTAATGGGGTTTACAAAGCACTTAATCTTCTAGTTTGAAAATCTGGCCTTTAGTCTGTGTGTGCCTCAGTGTCCCATCTATACAATGGTAATAACAGCACAGCTTTACCTCGCCAAGGGACTGTGAGGAGAAATAGGTTAGAGATTGTGAGGCGCTCAGATACTATGGTATGGGGGCACACAAGTAGCACAGGGAGAGTGGGAACTTCTCTATACCACTGCTGCTATCCTTTCTCTGAGTTTTGGCCACTTCTTTTCACCTCTACCCGCCAAGCCTCCCACTTTTCTGAATGTAACCTTGGCTCAGAAGGCTTGGCTGTATTTCTTCTGCATTCCCTGAAACACCCTCCACCCCCAGCAGAGGAATTCGTGTTTTACAGGCTCATCTAATGACTTCCAGATCCTTAATTTAATTACCAGCCCTTTCTTATCTTAATCACCCTGCCTCTGTTTGTAAACAAAATACTGACTCCTTGCTCCAGGGCCACAAGCTGGGAGCAGCAGGTCTCCTTTGCAGAACTCACATTCCACACTCAGGCTGTGCTGCCCTTAAGAGCTCTGCCAAGGGAGCTCATCTCCTGTACAAAACTTGGGGTGCGGGAGGGAGCCCCTCCCCCCATGGCACCTCTGCTTTTATTCCTCCCAAGGAGCTGTGATCTCCCCATGGGCTGTTCAGTTCTCGCTGGCTGGGTGCCTTCTGGGGGCAGTGTGACAGCACAGATACGGGGGGGGTGTGTGTGGCCTCTCTGCCATCCCTTCGATTGTATTAACTCTAATCTCCCTTTGACAATAACCTGGTCCTCATAATGGGCTCCTGGGCCCAGTGTGTCCCCTGGTGATTCTGTCTTGGTCCTTGTTCAAAGAGCTGAATGGAAGGAAGTGGCTTGTTTAGGGTTTTCCCTTCCTAGAAGGCCGTCCACCAAGGGAGAACAACCCAGAGCTGCCACCCACAGCGCACAAGCAGCTCTTCTGAGCTAATCCTGCCTGATGCCCCTTGCGTCGCCCCCCTCCACTCTTTAGAGAGACTCTGGCACTGAGATAGTCTGTGCTGCTTCCCCAAAAGCCAGGGCGCCTGGGATTGGGATGGTGAGAGATGAAGCCTGTGAGTTGCCTCCCCTTCCTAATCTTACCTCTAGAGAGGTGGATTCAGTTTCTGGAGTGGGGGGATTAGCCCCTGAACTGCAGGTCCCTTAAGCATGGAGCCCCAGCAGTCCCGTGGTTGTTTTGGGATGAGGCTGGCCCTGCGTGCCATTAACGCCCTCTCAGCTCTTCGACCTGTGTGCAATTAACATCTTGCTTGGCTGTCCTGTACCCGTAGGGCAGTGGGTTGGATGTGTGCGCTGCCCTGCTCTGTCCAGCGCTGTGGGGACTCCTTTGTGGATCACCAAGCCAGGGGGAGCGCCATGCAGCACATGCGCGCAGTGGGGTGAGACACCAGCATGATACGATCCAGCCAGCCTGCAAATGCTGTTGGAGACCCCTCCGGACTGCTTTGACGTTATCACCTGAGCTGTGCATTAGCCTGCCCTGTGTTCTAGTCTCAAGTGGGACATCAGCTCCATGTCGCCCCCTTGCCCTTCCACACCCCCTAGAGCTATACACACTTCCTGCAGCATTATCATCCCCTGGGTATCGTGATCCCTCTCAGTGCTGGCCATTAGCCGAAGGCTCATTTCCACTGGGAGGAGAGCTTTCTACCGTGAACCCCTTAAATGACGAGATCTGGGTGGGGCCATAAGCTGCTTGGATCCTGGCGCTGTCCACACCCTGGATCTCTGACCCTTCGCTCATGTTTCACACGCTTGTGTCCCCCAGCCAGGCCCCGTTCAAGGAAGACAGCCAGCAGCTCCAGAAGCAGCCGGCGGTGGGACAGTGGAAGCCGCTGGCATCATCCAGCAGTGGGAAGGAGCTGCCACAGCTGGATCCTCGCTGCAGGGAGGCAGGTGGGGGAGACAACGACCAATCCACAGCGCAGCGCAATGTCTCCCGCCTGCGCAGCTCCTCGGTGGAGATCCGTGAGAAGGGATCAGAGTTCCTGAAGGAGGAGCTCCACAGAGCACAGAAGGTAAAGGCTTGGGCATGAGGGGGTGTGTGTTGGGGGGGCACAGACCGGGAACTGAAGAGTGAAAAGGGTAGATGGGGTGGGAGTTTTATGGGCTGGAAGGTGGGAACGTGCGCTGTTAGGGTACTAACAATGAGTGCAGCGTGAGCGCCTGCAGTGATTGGGGGAGAGTGGGGAAGGTGGGGCTGGAATCCGCACAGATGTGGGGCTGGGGGAGGAGCAGCGTCAGTGCGTGCAGAGTGGGAGGGGGCAGCAGGACGCAGCGGGAGAGACTGAGGCACATGGAAGAGGGTGGTGCTGTCTGCAGAGCGTACTGGGGCCTGGTATGTGCTTCTGCCCAGTGTGCCAAAGTCCCCGGCTGTCCTCTCTGCAGGAGCTGAAGTTGAAGGATGAGGAGTGTGAGAGGCTGTCAAAGGTCAGAGAGCAGCTGGAGCAGGAGCTGGAGGAGCTGACAGCCAGTCTGTTTGAGGTACCACTTCCCTCTCACTTCCCCAGTTACTCCCTAAACGGAGGTCACTCACTGTCCCCCTTGGGACAGACTCTCTCCTCACTTTGCCCATGCTTCGGGGTTTCCTGCATCCATGGCCAGCCCCTCCCAGTCTGAACAGTAGAGCTGACCGATTGCATATGCAGGATGGCAGAGCATGGCGCAGGCTGGCAGCTGTGCTAATGGGGAGGGGCAGCATGCAGGGCACTGGTATGGGGAACAGGAGTTCTCCCTTCCCCCACTCCACCTCCAGTCACCCCAGCCGCTCTGACAGGAAACATAAAATGAAGCAGCGCATGTATTAATTACACGGGTTTTCAGCCAGTGGTATCTGAAATGGGACCTGATCTAGGAGAGTCTGGGTGTTTGTGTCCTGCTTCCCCTCAAAGCAGCTGGTCCACGTCATGGGTCCACATCACAAGTTTATTCGACTATTGCTGCTGCTGCTGAAGCTTGACAGCTTAGTCCTTTCGCTGGTGTACTAGCCGTGCTCCAGGCTTGCTGCAGCTGTTCTCATGTGGCCCATTCTCCAGGCTGCTTGCTGCTCCCCAGCCCTCTCCCAGATGCCAGCAACCGGTCCTTGCCTGGAGAGAGGCACCACAATGCCCTCAGTGCACTGCACTCCTGGGAGCTGCTTTCCTGCATTCTGCTGGAGAGGGTGAATATTGAAAGGACCCATGTTCTTGTGCCATGGCTCATGATGAGCTCACAGGCCAGTAAAATCCTGTCTTCCAGCAGCCCAGGACACTCAAACACCTAGCACTGGACAGGTCCTTATTGTGCCAGTCGGAGACAGGCCTGCGCCGGGTGCACTGCCCCAGGGGAGTTGGGAGGGGTATTGTGCTCTGAGCTCCCCACTGTCCTTGGGAAGGCTGCCATACTTGCTAGGGACCTTTGAGTACTCTGCCCCCCAGGAGAACTGCTGAGCTGCATGGGTGCAGGGTAGATTGTGTCGCTTGGCTTTGTGGGGTTGCTCATTGCAGGGGCTGTGTGTAGCTGGGACTCTGGCTGCGATGAGCAGGCGGTAACACGTTCTCTCTCCACTGTAGGAAGCGCACAAGATGGTAAGAGACGCGAACACTAAGCAGGTGGCTTCAGAGAAGCAGCTGAGGGAGGCGCGAGGAAAGGTGAGGACTGTCCGATCCCACTCCCCTGCTGTACAGACACGGGGCTGCCTATCGGTAGGGGGATAGCAACGTAGCTGAGGGTCACATCCCATCCAGTGTCTTCCCAGTGGCACCTCCTGAGCTACTGGCTTCTAGACATTCAGCAGGTCTCTCAGCTCACCACACAGCAGCTACTGAATGTGAGGAAACGTGCCACTGAAACCAGCAGCAGATCCAACTCTCCTATGAAAAACGGCCCAGAATTTTCACCTGGGCTCCCACAAGCACAGAACTGACCAGCAGCTTCACCTAGCTGCAGTTTGTCACGTAGCAAACGTGAGGACAAGCTGCTGCTTAGAGGCACCACTGATAAGGCAGTCTGGGGAGATGGGAGTTAGGGACAGGATTCCCATATCAGGATGTACCACGGGGGCATGGAGCTGCATCTGCTGCTGACTCCTCATCAGGGAAGGTGTATCTGGATATAAGACTTATATATGCCTTGCGTGCATAGCCTGGGCCATTGTGGGGGATGTGGACTGGCAAGGGGCAGGGAAGGCTCTGCAAGTTGTTTCTGATCTGTACAGACCCTGCTCCCTGGTTTGAGATTCTGGGACAGGGGCAGGAGGTGGAAGAGCTGGGCAGATGCTGTGGATGGATCAGGAGATGTCTCCTGGGCTGAGTGTGTAGCTGGGTGGTGATGCCCCTGGATCCTGAGCGTGCATTCCCTGCGCGGTGCACGGGACTCTGCTGGGTGGAGGTGGTGATGTTGCTGACTCTTCTTGTCTCTCAGATCGACATGCTGCAAGCAGAGGTGACTGCTTTGAAGACTCTGGTGATCACTTCCACACCTTCCTCTCCAAACCGAGAGCTGCACCCCCAGCTCCAAAGCCCCTCCAAAGCCGTCTTCAGGAAAGGGCACGGGCGGAACAAGAGCGCCAGCAGCGCAGTAGTCACAGCCACCAGCCAGAGCCTGCCCTTGGAGCCAGTTAGCAATGAGTGCAAAGAGGTGGGTGAATCCATTCACCCATAGGCGCTGGTACCCATCAGCAGCTCCCAGCCCCCCACTCCAGCTCACCTCCGCCTTCTCCCCTGAGCATGCCATGTGCTCTTAGTGCTTGCGCTGCAAAACAGCTGTTTTGCGCAGCAAGTGCTGGGAGGGAGGGGAACGTGGCGCGCTTGGGGAAGAGGCGGGGCTGGGGCGGAGATTTGGGGAAGGAGTCCAATAGGGGGTGGACTTGGGGCAGGAACTTTGGGGAAAGGGTTGGAGTAGGGGCGGGAAAAGGGGCATAAGCAGCCATTGGTGCTGGGGAAAGTTGGCACCTGTGCATTCACCCCATCAGCTCTTGGCCCTGCGTGGGCATGAGCCCACATGCTGGGGAGGGAGCTGGTAGAGGGATCTTCTCAGAGATTTCCCTTGAGGTCTGCAGACCCCACAGCCTTTCCCCTGCTCCACGGTTTGAGTGTTAGGTATATCTCCATATATTATTATTATTATTATCCCATCTCATACAACTGGAAGGGACCCCGAAAGGTCATCGAGTCCTGCCCCCTGCCTTCACTAGCAGGACCAAGTACTGATTTTGCCCAGGTGCCTAAGTGGCCCCTTCAAGGACTGAACTCACAACCCTGGGTTTAGCAGACCAATGCTGCCTGTGATGTTCACAGTAATGCCATTCGTGGATTAAGAGTCTTCAGAGTCTTGCCGTGCTGGGAGCTGGGGGTTTCTTTGCAAAATCCCAGACTATGGGGACTTCCCCTTACAGGACTCACTCCAGTCTGGGTTCAGGAGAGAACGTCTGGAAACAACCTGCATGCCTTTGCAGGACTTTTCTGGCTGTATGGATACGGCTTTTAGCAGCGCTGTAAGCACCTACTGAGAACTGCCTTTCCTGATCTGCCTCTGCAGTCTAACGGCTACTCTGGCTAATGCTGTTTGCTTTGATTTCCCATCTGTCTAGTGTGGACTAATGGTTAGAGCGCAGCACTGGGAGTCAGAATTTCTGCTTTCTGTTCCCTGGCTCTTCCACTACCTCACTATGTGACCTTGGGCAAGTCACCTTTCCTCCCTGGGTCTCAGTTTCTCTATCTGCAAAGCAGGTTTTGCCTGCCTCCTGAATAGGGCCGGGCAAATAAATACAAACAGCTTTTGTGGATATTCTTTCAGCTAAAATCCTGTTAATTTCCTTCACTGAGTTTTGTGGCCCCTTTTTTTACTGTCCCTAAACACTGATGTGAGTACAACGTGGGTCTGCCAGAATTTATCTTTCTGCAAACAGTGTTGTGACTAGTTGTGTGAATACACCTTTGCACGAGTGTTTGCACGGCCATCTGGAAAACTCCTTGTGGGTGTCAGAGCTGGAGGGGTGAGGAAGCAAGTTTTGGTATTTGAGCAGGAAGAACAAACGTGGTTGCAGTGGTGGGTGCACGTGCTTTGCCTCCACTGCCAGGAGCACTGGTGTCTGCAGCATGGAAGTATTTCAAGAGCAGGGAGGCACTTGGCCCATCTGGCTTGTACCTATAATGCAGCGAGGAAGTCAGACAGCTAATCAGACCAGGAAGCGATGACCAAAAAGGACTGGGCTGACCTCTCGGATGACTATTTGTCTGACAGTGACTTCAGTGAATGGCAATAGGGATGGGTGAATTCAATCAGTGCGCTTCAGCAGCTGCTAATATCACTGTATATGGGATTAGAATTACACACACGGAGTCTGGGTGTGAACACGAGGAGAGAATCAAAGGAAGGGTCTGTTAAATAGCCGTGAAGTCTTGCTTCATTGGTTTATATTTACCTCTCTTGATCAGGTAGGAAAGAACCCAGATATGTTGACATTTGAAGTCCAAGTATGTAGCCAAATAGAAGGATACTTCTTGTGGCAATAAGGAAAGAGGCTCCTCTCCCTGCATGAATCAAAACTCCTGTGAGCTGCTAAACCACGTGATCCAATCAAGGTCCAGAAGCATTAGCCCCTGACTCAGATGTCCAGTCAGGCAGCTGCAGTGTTGACTCACTGATACCAAACAGCTGAAAGGATAGCAAAGCCAGTGCCACACATTAGCTGAACAATTGTGACATGGGGACAAACTTGTAAAAGCCCTGCTCTGTTTGCGTGCAATTCATAAACTACAAAGGGCTGTGTTTGCTGATGCTGTCAATTGCTTGTTCTAATCATGAGGGTCAGTCACCGAAGGTCTGTAATCAATGGGAAATTCTTGGAGGAAGGTGCTTGTAGAATGCCAAAGATGGTAATTATTTCCCCTTTCTTGCTCACTAAGTGCACAACCCTAGCAAGGTCCCTACTGCGCCCTTGCTCTGGTGTAAACTGTGTCTACACAAGGGATTTCCATTGGTGCAGCTAACCAGCTGCCTAAAATCCAGGGCCTACATTTTCAAAAATGGGACTAGTGAATTTGAATGCCTCTGTTTTTAGGTGCCCGCCTTGAAACATACTTATGGGGCCTCAGGGTTGCGCAACACGTTGGGGAAAGTCAGGTTTCTTTACGGCAGCTCAAGCTGGGCACCCAAAAACTGAGCAACCCCAAATCACTGGCCGCTTCTGAAAACGTAGGCCAAGGGAATGCTGAAGAACCTACGAGCTTTTGAGAGGCACTCGGTGCGCTGACAGACAGAACTCGCATTTTCTGTATCTTCTGTCTCGCGTTTTTGCCTTTCTTTCTCTGCCTGCCCCTCTGAACTGTTTCCTTGTCTATCTCTCTTCTCTCCACTGGTCCTTCAAAGTTTGGCGTGCCCACTCTCCTCTCTCTGCTTCTCTGTATTGTCCCGGGGAAGGCCATCCACATCACCTACGAGCCAGGCTGGCAGGCCCTGGTGGCAGATCCTTCCTCGTCGTCCTCCTTGCAGCAGGTAACCTCTGGAGCTAGAATAGATGTGGCACAGAGGACAGGTTTGGGGGAGGGTGGGAATCATCAGCGTCTCACAGCTCCAGCCTTTCAGCTCTCCCTTTCTTTTGACACTAACCTCCATTTTTTAATTTTTTTGTTTCTCTAATTGATTTCCATATTGTGGCTTTGGAGTTGTCTCCCGGCACCAGGTGAGCAATCTCCATACCATAGAGCTAGTGCACTGTCAGGACAGGCTGGGGACTGGGCTGCTTTGTTCACTTATGTTCTTTTCATGCTCCTCTCCCACCCTTTAACAAACTGTAACAGGGTCTGCTGGTCCTGTCACTGCTGCAGCCTAGAGCCAAGGCCTGCTGGGATTTGGCATTGGCCTGATGGGAATTGTAGGGCATGCTGGGAGCGGGCAGGGAAGCAGGATATAAAATGAGAGCAACTAGGGAAGAGTCATGATCTGCTGTGGGTCCCTCACAGCTGTGAATTTGATCTGCAAAGGGGAATAGGTGCAGCAGCTCCCTTGCCCTGGAAAGCTGCTCCCTCTCTGCAGGGAACCCATAACAAATGTAACCATTCAGTGCTCTGAAGGAAGACTGCTTCTTATAAATAGGGTGACCAGATAGAAAGTGTGAAAAATTGGGACGGGGATGGGGGGTAATAGGAGCCTATTTAAGAAAAAGCCCCAAATACCGGGACTGTCCCTATAAAATCAGGACATCTGGTCACCTTACTTATACTCTGCTTTCCCTTCTATGCATGACCCACTGGCTATAATCCCCATCACTTCTGGGAACAACAACTCCCAGAATGCATTAGTTTGGGCTGCAGCAGCTTCAAGGCTGCTGGGTTTGGACCTGTCTTTAAAGGCCCAGCACACCTGCTACACAAATGGATAGAAATGGTGATGGCTATTCACTGAAAGCTTTTCCCTGACTCTCTCCTTTGCTGAATTGACCTCTTTCTCTGAGGGGATTCTGCCTTTATGTCCTGACCTTCGTTGCCATTGTGGGCTAGCCCTGCCTGTCCTCTCCTGGGATGAGAGAGGAATTTGGTCAGTTCACTTGCTCTCTGGCTGCCTCCTCCAGTGGGGACTCTGTCTTGCCTTTGGGGAACTCGGGCATTTCACAGGCCTCAGACTGAGCTACCCTCACTTGGCATGTTAATCTGTCACAGACATGGTGATGTGGGTGGCAGACAAGGCAGATGCAGAGGTTCCCCTGGTGGCGATGCTGCTTTTCTCTGCAGTTCCTGCTGAGGTTCCAAGGCAGCTTTGTAGTTGGGGAACTGGTGTGTTAACTCTTGTGGTGTCTTTCTCCCTCTCCCCAACCCCCCACCTTCTCTCTTCCTGTGTCTCCCCTGAATTCACTGCAGGTCGACTCCATCCTGTTCGCTGAGTTCCAGGCCTGGAAGGAATCCCCAACTTTGGAAAAATCCTGCTCCTTTCTGGAGAGGATTTACCGGGAAGATGTGGGGCCCTGCCTGGACTTCACCAAACAGGAGGTGAGTGCTGGAGCAGAAGCAAGGATTTGGGGGTCGCTCTGCTCAGACATTCAGGCTGTACTGATGCTGAGGGGGGCGCAGTCACCACCTCACAGGACATGAGCTTTGCTGATCTGAATTTTGATCTGTGTTTCTTGCTGTAGCTATCAGAGCTGGTGCGGGAGGCCGTGGAGCAGAACACGCTCACTATAGAGCCCGTGGCTATCCAGGCACTGCCCGTGGTGAAGGTGTCGGCGATGGAATGTGGCGGACCAAAGTAAGGAACCTCCCAGGTGCTCCCTCAGCCATCACTGACGCTCACATCCAGCCTCCTCCCACGCTACGGCAGCTTCCATCCCACACATCTGCTCAGTCTTCTGCTGTGTCTCCAGAGCGCTGTCTCAGATCTCTCTGGGGGTCCCATCAGCGTAGCTGGGGGGGAGCAGGGCAGCAGCCACTCTTCCACTGAGCACAAGTGACACCTTTTCAATTTCTTGGCGCCTTTTTAATTTTTAGTCACCCGGCGGCACTCCAGGTCTTCGGCAGCACTTCGGCAGCGAGCCCTTCACTCACTCCAGGTGTGTTCAGTGGCACTGAAGGACCTGTCGCCAAAGTGCCACCGAAGACCCAGAGTGCCACTGTTAGGTAATAAAGCAAGTCCTCACTCACCTCTCCAGCACCCGAGTTCGTGCGGAGTTGGTATGGGGCACACAATTCTGTCAGAGACCAGACACCAATGCGTTGATCAACGGGCTCACACTATCCTTAGCTCTAAAAAGCTTTAGATTAAGTGTGGCCCCTTTATTAGGGGTGAGCATCAATATTTATACACAGAAGTAAACAAAGTGATTAACAAAAGATAATGGTCATGCATAATCAATCAAGATTTTACAGGAAAAGCAAGTTTAACAAGTAAATGCATAGAGATAAAGGCTAATGGCTACTTAATAAAGGGGGTGTCATGAGTAGTTTGCAGGTCAGTGCTTTGTTCGATAAAGGGTTCAGAAAGGATTATGCAGAGACGGCCAGTCTGGGTGTGTTTTGGCTCCCCAAAGTTCACCAAAAGTTTAGACCCAACATTCCTCCATTTGTAGCTTTGAGATAACTATTAATCAAAAAGCTACACCCTATTTCAAGATCTCAAGGGCCGCTTGGCAATTTCAGCCTGGGCCAATTCGAAGAGAGTAAGGCTTTTAGCTGAAGTGGGAAAAGAATAAACTGACTTACATGAGTTTATGAGGGAGGGGACACACTGAATACAGCAACACAGTATTATAAGGACTACTATGGCCCCAACAACACCCACCAAGAGTTTTTTTTTTTTAACCCACCCAAATCCGGGCAGCCAATTTCATAAGGCTCCCCACCAATCATAAGGTGGCTGGCCAGAGGAGTAGTTTTTAGCCATTTCCCTTAGGTGTTTGGTACGTTGAAAAGTGTTAGAGTAGGTGTCATTTACAAAAACACAGCATTCTTCATAAGCAGAAAATAAACTAAAAAAGCACAAAAAAAAACATACAGTTGTCAGAATAAAGGGTCCTCTCATTTTTTTCGAGTCAATTTAAGTCTAATGTCTGAGAGAGGTAAGCTGGTCCACTGGTCGAAGGCAGTGTCCTCAGTGGTGACAAGAGCTGCTGGTCCGTCACTGTGGTCCACTACGGCTGGCTTGACGTGGGAGTGGTGGATCCAAGATTTGCGTCCTTCCAGGAACACTGCAGTCTGGGTTGTTAAAAGAACCTGGTGGGGTCCAGTAAACCTTGGCTGGAGGGTGTCGTCACGAACGAACTTTTTGGCCCAGACGAAGTCCCCTGGTTGGAACGGGTGGATCTGTTCCTCCAGCGGCACGGTCTGGGAAAACTTAAGTTTACATTGGCTAAATACTGTCAGGAAACAGGATTAAAGTGGCCTCAGGTACTTCCCTTGGTCCTGTTTCACCTTCGTACTCGCCCAACCCGCGCATTGGGATTATCCCCCTTTGAACTGCTCTATGAACACCCCCCCTTTCAAAGGCGGGGCGCTACCACGTGCTGATGTTTCACTATTGGGAGGGGATCATTTAACCGCGTGTCAGTTTCTCTCCCTACAGGCTCGCCTCCGTACCCTTTGGAAAACTGCGAGGCTTTCCAAAGGGTACGGAGGCGAGCCTGTAGGGAGAGAAACTGACACGCGGTTAAATGATCCCCTCCCAATAGTGAAACATCAGCACGTGGTAGCGCCCCGCCTTTGAAAGGGGGGGTGTTCATAGAGCAGTTCAAAGGGGGATAATCCCAATGCGCGGGTTGGGCGAGTACGAAGGTGAAACAGGACCAAGGGAAGTACCTGAGGCCACTTTAATCCTGTTTCCTGACAGTATTTAGCCAATGTAAACTTAAGTTCCCTATTTATACGCTTAACTTTCCCGCTAGACTGGGGGTGGTAGGGTGTATGAAAGGAGTGTGAAATGCCCAGTCCTTGTTTTAAACGGCCAAGGACATGACCAGTAAAGTGAGGTCCGCGATCTGAGTCGAGCACAAGAGGGATGCCAAAACGGGGTACAATGTTTCTAAGGAGAATTTTCGCCACTGTGGCAGCAGTACAATTAGCAGTAGGAAAAGCTTCGACCCAGGAAGTCAGAGGGCAAACCAAAACAAGGAGGTGCTTTTTTCCAAAAGCCTTTGGCATATCTGCAAAGTCAATTTGAAGATGTTGAAATGGAGCAGCAGGCGGAGGTTTTCCACCCTTAATTTTGTTAAGAGGTGGAGCAGGTCCATTACGCTGACATGTGCTGCATGCTTTCACTATTGATAGGCAATAGGGTTGAATGCCTGGAGCATACCAAAAGCGAGCGATAGTGTCCACGAGGGCGTGCGTGCCGTAGTGACCCCCTTTATCATGGTGCCAGCGAACTGCCACGGGGTATGTGGAGCGAGGGAGGCAGGCTCGGCCATCTGGCATAAGCCAGGTCCCTTTGACCAGAGTGGCCCCGAGGCTCTCCCACGATTGTAGTTCAGCAGCGGGTACTGGTACGGGGTGCGGTGGAGTAAAGGAGGAGGCTGCAATAGCCAATGTGGGCATGGCTAAAGGTAAGGTGGCAGCCTTCTTAGCGGAGGCGTCAGCCAGGGCATTCCCACGGGTAACGGGGCTACTATCTTTAGTATGGGCCCGGCAGTGAACTACAGCCAGGACAGAGGGTTTTTGGAGGGTGTCCAAAAGCTTGTGGATGAGGGGGAGGTGCTGAATGGGTTTACCGGCAGCTGTCTGGAAACCTCGAAACTTCCAGAGGTGGATATGACAATGCACAACTCCAAAAGCATATTTGCTATCAGTAAAAATGGTAACGGTCTTACCAGCGGCCAACTGGCAAGCTCGGGCCAGGGCATAGAGTTCAGCGGCTTGGGCTCCCCAGTTGCCTGGCAGTGAGGCGGCCTCTTGAATGTCCCATTCAGAGGTGACAGCATAACCAGTGAAACGCTTGCCATCAACATAGAAGGAGCTTCCGTCCGAGAAGAGGATGCAATCGGGGTTGTCCAGTGGCACGTCAAACAGGTTGTCTCTTATCTGTAAGATGCTGTAAACTACTTCCACACAGTCGTGCTGATCCTGGAGGACTGGCAGGTCAGGAAGCAAGGTAGCTGGATTAAGGGGTCCACACCTTTCAAAAATTAGGTTAGTGTCTTCTAAGAGTTCGGCCTCTAGCTGTTGCTGACGATGGGCCGAAAAGACTTGGGTTGTGCCCCCACGCAGAAGGGCTGACAAGGCATGAGAGGTCCAAACCGTGGTAAAATGACCCAGGGTTAGGCTCTTTGCCTTTGTGATCAGCAGGGCAGCTGCTGCCAGAGTCCGGGTGCAGGATGGGGTTCCCTGAGCGACAGGGTCGATTTGCTGAGAGTAAAAAGCAAGCGGGAAATGGTGGGGCCCGCTCAGCTGGGTAAGGACACCACTAGCAATTCCGCCCCTCTCGTGGACAAAAAGGTGAAAGGGTTTGCTGTAATTGGGGGGGCGGAGAGACATGGAGGAGGCCACACTGTCCTTGAGTAACTGAAAGGCTTGAATAGTGTCCGGGGACCACTACAAAGGGTCAGGAGCAAGGTTAGCAGTGAGTCGGTGGAGCGGTTTGCTTAACTCCCCGCAGGACGGCAACCAGGGGCGACAGAAGCCAATTAATTTTAAGAAACCTCGAAGTTGTTTCTTGGTGTTCGGTAGAGGGCAGTTTTGAATAGTCTTTATGCGGGCTGGGTTCATCTGTCTTCCCTCTGGGGTTAACAGGAAGCCCAGATATCGGACCTTTTGTGAGACCCACTGAATCTTTTTAGGGTCTACCTTGTGGCCTCTGGTGTGTAGGTATAATAAAAGTGCCTTACCATCGATGCGGAGGGCAGCTTTTTCGCGATTACCTAATAGGATGTCATCTACGTATAGGACCAATGTGGATCCCTGCAGACTGGTGAAACCTTCCAAGTCGTGGCGGAGGCACTGGCTGAAAATCGTGGGGCTGTCTCTGTAGCCTTGAGGAAGTCGTTGCCAGACATAACTTTGTCCCTCCCAGGTGAAACCAAAGAGATACTGAGAGTCTGGGTGCACAGGAATGATGAAAAAAGCTGATTTTAAGTCAATAACAGTGAACCACTCAGCATCCCAGGGGATTTGGCTGATGATAGTAGCTGGGTCAGGAACTACTGCATGAAGAGGGACCACATACTGATTAACAACTTGTAGATCCTGTACAAAGCGCCAACGAACAGGGTCTCCGTCCTTTTTAGGAGGCTTTTTGACAGGCAGTATAGGGGTGTTACAGGGAGTGCGCTGAGGGCGGACTAGCTTTTGTGCAATGAATCCCTCGATAATGGGGCGGATGCCCTCCCGGGCTTCCAGCGACGGGGTATTGAGGGACTGACGGGGGGGTTAAGGAAGGCTTCACCTGAATCCTTACGGGCTCTGCCAAAAGGAGCAGGCCAACATCAGTGTCAGAAATTCCCCAGAGGGTTGGAGGCAAGTCAGTGAGGTCAGGGGAGAGAGAGGGGGGTGTTTCCCAATTACCCTGAGTAGGGGCCGAATCTCCTAACACTGTCATCAATAATCCTACCCCTTCAGGAGTGCATGTTAAAGTAGCCTCAAGCTTACAGAGTAAATCCCGGCCCATCAAAGGGATCGGACAAGCTGGGGAAAAAAGAAAACGGTGAGGAAAACATTTATCAGCATAAACAACATTCAAAGGCAAAGTGAGTTCCAGAGACTGTGGGTTGCCCTCCACCCCAGTCGCAGTTTTAACCTCAGAGGATAGCCAGGGAGAGGGGGCATGATTTAAAAGAGAGAAAGTAGCCCCAGTATCAATGAGGAAAGAGACAGGCAGTCCCTGGACTGAAAGGGTTAAACGAGGCTCTTTGCTGGGAGGGGAGAAAGTGAGAAAGGAGCCGGCTAAAGACATTAAGGAAATAAGACCATCACATTGTTTGTCTTCGCCCCCGGGGTACCGTCATTGAGGAGGCTGAGTTTGCTGCAGCTGCTGCTGTTTCCCGTAGTTGATCCAGGCCTGGGGAATGGGCTGAGCTGGTGGTGCACCTGTAAAGGCATCTCTCTAACTATACTTTTATTACTCGCAAGAGATTTGACGGGGACATCCTCTGGGCTATCCTCAGGGGGGGGGCATGCACCCTGCTGTATCTGTTTGGACATTAGCCTAGTAACTACTCCTCCCGAGGTTTGTCCCTCCATTTCCTCCTCATCCTTCTGCAGAAATTCCAATTTGGGATTCTGCAGATTCCCCTCTGCTACATGGAGAGAGTCCCCCTGCGGAGGAATAGGGGCAGGTGCAGAGGGGACCAGCTGACGAGTCAAAACACGCCCTGATCTACACCCTTCATCGAAATAACCTGGAGGGGGTTCACTCTCGGGAGAGTACCTGACTGCCATAATTTTTAAAGATTTCCACAGCTCTGCTGCTGTGTCCCAACAAAACCAGTAACATAACTGTCCCGGATGGTCTTTTTCGATCAGGCTCTTTACTCCTCTTAAGGCAGCCTGTTCGAAAGAGCCATACGAAGGCCACCTCATCTCCGGGTCGGCCAATACCGCGGTATACCCAGTCCAATTCCTTACACATAGTGTGTACAACTTCTTCCTAGACATTCCTGTCTGTACTGGGAGTTTCCCTTCGTTCCATAACTTATTTACAATCCCCAACGGACTCTCAAGAGGCACGCTAGTCCCTTGACCCATGGTGTCTGACAGGAGCCCTCCAACTGGCGTTTACCCTGCTGTCCAATACACGACCCCTCAATATTGAATTGGCTGGGAGAAATCTCCTGTGGCGCCTTGCCAATTCATATATGAGTGGTCTGACCACTGGACAGAGGTACCGCACCAGAAGGAATCCCGGACGAGCCCCCAAATTGTTAGGTAATAAAGCAAGTCCTCACTCACCTCTCCAGCACCCGAGTTCGTGCGGAGTTGGTATGGGGCACACAATTCTGTCAGAGACCAGACACCAATGCGTTGATCAACGGGCTCACACTATCCTTAGCTCTAAAAAGCTTTAGATTAAGTGTGGCCCCTTTATTAGGGGTGAGCATCAATATTTATACACAGAAGTAAACAAAGTGATTAACAAAAGATAATGGTCATGCATAATCAATCAAGATTTTACAGGAAAAGCAAGTTTAACAAGTAAATGCATAGAGATAAAGGCTAATGGCTACTTAATAAAGGAGGTGTCATGAGTAGTTTGCAGGTCAGTGCTTTGTTCGATAAAGGGTTCAGAAAGGATTATGCAGAGACGGCCAGTCTGGGTGTGTTTTGGCTCCCCAAAGTTCACCAAAAGTTTAGACCCAACACCACCCCATCAGTAAAAGCACCGCCGGGTAAGTAAAACCGCTGTAGCGGGTGGTGCCTTTTTTGGTGATCGCTTCCCCTGATCATTCCACCTGACTACACCATTGGGTCCCATCACCTGAGCATCTAAGCAGTACTAGGTAGTAGCTGAGTAGTCTGGTGTAAAAACACCTCTTTAACTAATATTTCACAGTGTGTTTTCCCATCCCAAACCAAAGGCAGCAGCTGGCCTGGATCCAGGCACTCACTGCTAGGGGCTGGTTGAGCCACATGGAGTTTGAGGCTTTGGAGTCTTCTTGAATTATTTTGGGGGGCTGGAAAAACTATTTGGAGTTCACAAACTTACCGAACATTTTCTTCCTCTAACTTAAACTCGGGGCCGGGGGAGTCACCCAAGGGTGAGTTGTTTGAAAACATTATCTCTTGGGTAGAATTTGCTATGTACTGGGGCTAGGAGAACCCCCAGAAGCTGAGCCAGCAGGACTGGGTGACCCACAGATGGTGTTTTTTATTCCCCCCCTCTTGCAATTTCTCCTATGCATGTGTCCCGTAGTGTCCAAATTCACATCACATTTTTGAACCCATGATGCTCTAGGTGGGTTTGAAATGGGGCAAAAGGAGCTCACCTATCTTTCACTCAGCCCCTCCTGAGAGTTGCATCGACTGTTTTCAGAGTCACTACTGTGACAGCTTGGGAATCACTTGTCTGTCTGTGCTCCTGATGTTACAAAGCCTCAGTTCCCCCAGGAAGGGCAGTGGCAGGAAATGGTTCAATCACTGCAAACAGAGAAGGGTCAGACTCCTGAGCTTTACCTTTCTTGACCAAGAGAGAGGATTTCACTTAGCTGTTGTGTTTAGGTCAGCTTGGGTTTTTTCCTGCTGCTAGTAGCAGCTTCTTCCAAGCCAAAGGTCATCGGTCATGTCACGAGGCAGTGACCTGAATGACACATAGACTGCAGGGCAAGCTGTTCCACATTTTCTTTCTTCTCAAAACAAATCACTCTTTGAGTGTTAGTCCCATGCCAAAAACAAGCCATCCTGTGTGTATGCTGACTGGTTGCCTTCTTTTGTCTCTTCTCACAGCGGGTTCCGGTCACAAATTGTAACGTAAGTGATTTTTAGCTAATGATTAAAGATCTGTGATCCATTAACAAGTTACTAACTCACCTGGTTACTAATGGCTTTGAGGCTGGAGTTTAGCCAGTAACTTTTTTAATCCTGTTAATGCTGGAAGGTGAATTGAAGGTCCCATTTACAACACTCTTTGGGACAAACGGCCTAAAAGTGACTAGTGATTTTGGGCCCAACTTATAGAGAGGCCTGGTTTCCGGAGGGTGAGTGCTCAACGCTCTCTGAAAATCCTCTCCCTTTAATATGTCTCAAACATTAGGTGGCCCAAATTGCTCCTCAGTTCAGTAGGTCAGGCTTCTGCTTTCATTGTTTAGCCCATGTTTGTCTGTTAAAATCCCCTGCTAGTGGGGGAGAGAAGATAATGAAACAGGCTCACATGCCCACCTGAACATTTGATCTCACATTTCCAATCTCGCTGATTCTTCCTGCCTGATTTGTGGCCATGCTAGCTACTTTCACAGCTAAGGAGTGATGCTAGCGTCCAGCCCAGAGGCGCAGGGACGGAGAAGGATATAACAATGGTTAAATGCTGAGAAATACCAGGAAATCCCTGTTGGGCGGCATGGAGTGATGCTGGAAACGTTCCTGGAATTTTTCAGCAAATGTTGGAAACTGGAGTTCTCTTTACAGACAAAAGCAGCAAAGAATCCTGTGGCACCTTATAGACTAACAGACGTTTTGGAGCATGAGCTTTCGTGGGTGAATACATGCATCTGATGAAGTGGGTATTCACCCACGAAAGCTCATGCTCCAAAACGTCTGTTAGTCTATAAGGTGCCACAGGATTCTTTGCTGCTTTTACAGATCCAGACTAACATGGCTACCCCTCTGATTCTTTACAGACAGTAGAAAAGAATCAGAGAAGATCAGGAGACCCCAACATCTCCTGGCCTTTGATCTGGAAAGCCTCCCATCAGTTTCAGTGGGCTTTGGCTTAGGCCCCATCTGATTAAAAGGGACTCTGGAGGGGGCTAGATACCAAGTGCAAGCGAGATGCTCAGTGGAGCATAATCATTGGGTATAATCAGCGATGAGCCTCAGTGTATAGTCCATGTGGTCATTCAATGAAGATGCCAGACCACATGGGCATTCTGCCCTTGTTGCAGATGGGATTTAATTTATAAACCTTTTCTTGTTTAAGTTCGTGTTTGAAGTTAAAAGTTAATGTTTGAACTTGGCCTCTGTGTGACATCGGCACAGGTTAGAACTAAACGACTCTGTGCTGTGGGTTCCAGCAGATTAAGCTTCCCAGAAAAACACAATGTTAAAGGACAATGAAGAAATGATACACTGGTTGGAAGAGAAGACATGCATAAGGGGAGGTTGAAGGAGCTATGTAGTAGCATGCTGCCAGAGAGTATTGCATATCCCCTTTGTGGCTGGACCGTAGAAGAGGTTATCAGCCTTCAACCGTCTCCAGATAATGGAGTTAGTCCTTTTTAGCTGAAATACTAGAGGCCTGTGTTTTGAAACTGGCTTCAATTCCCAGTGAGTGGTTGTGTGAACAGAGACAGATGATGAGGAACTTTGGTAAAACTCCCATTGGCTCCAGTGAAAACTCTGCTTGAGTAAGGGCTCCAGGCTTTGGCTCTGAACTGGACATAAGCCAAGGGAAGAGCAGCATTATTCTGGACTTACACCAGTGTGACTGAGCTCAGGATCTGGCCTTTGGCTTATAAATACCTTCAGCGTAACAATAGTATAAACTGAGAAAGGGGAACATTCCCAGGCGCAGAAGATGGTAGAACAAAGAGCAATGACTTTAAAGATAAGTAAGAAGACGGTCTAGGAGGGATGCTAAGAGCAACGGAGCAGTGAAGGGGATGGTCAAGGCACTGTTGCTACAGAGTTGGTAGCAAGAGAAGGTTGGAGACTAGGTTAATGAGAATAAAATAGTGAGAGACCCTGCAAAATGCACGGATCAGACTGGATGGTCCAAGTGGCTCTGGTCCATCAGGAAATCTGTATTATGGAGGGAATATATCCTCCCACTGTGATAATAGTAGAATGGAACAACTTAAAGATCTGAGTAGTGGAGTATGGAGTGTATGAGCCATGTTTCTGCATGGAGAAACTGAACTGCAACCAGCTTATCCACAAACCTCCTGATGTGCACTAGGCCTGGTCTCGGGGCGGTCCGGAGAGCTGCTGTATGGCACTCTGACCAAACAGATCCAGCCCTCAGCAGTGATGGAGGAACAGCCCCCTCCCCTCACAGAACATTGAGACCCTTTTCCTAAGGCCAAGTAACTCCCAGTGCATGTATGATAGAGAGGGTGCAGAGAACAGACAGAACTCTTTACACTCATTACATTGCTTCATCCTAATGTCTAACAGCTTTTCTCCTGACCTGTCTCCAGCACTGCATGTCCTTCTGGTTTCAGACCATACAGGGGAATCCGTGGCATGCAGGGCCCTGTATCAGTTTACCTGGGGATTGTGTAGCTCCTGGTGCCTCCTGTGCAAATGTAGGATGAGAATTCTCCTGTACTTGCCCCTTCCTGCAGCTTTTATTGAATTGTTCCTGGCAGCAGAGAACTCAAATCCCACCTTCCTCTTTCCTCTCCTGGGCTCTGACTGACTCAGACTTGGCTGCTGGGGTTTGGCTGGAGGAAGCTGCCAGCTGCCATGCTCTGCTCCTCAGGAGCTCTCTTTCACTGAAGCACTCTTTTCCTTTCTCCCTGCAGGAAGTGTGCTCTGAGTGGCCTGTCCCGAGCCTGCAAACACCGCATCAAACTGGGGGATTCTGGGAACTATTATTACATCTCACCATCCTGCAGGGCCAGGGTGAGTCCTTCAGCATCCCAGAGGCCATCTCTTCTCCCCTGAGCCTTCCAGGAACTGAAACAGATTAATCCCTGGGGTAGCTCCACGGAAGACAGTAGGGGTGAATTGAGCTGATAGAGTTGGGTTGGCTCTCAGTCAGTCTGCACTGATCGCTGCTACCCAGCCCTGTTTCTCAGGGTACGATACTGTGCAGTGGTCTGGGTTGTGTCATTCATTTAAAGCAACAGTAACTTTCAAAATATGTCTTTACGTCTCTCTTCTCCGTGATTTGATTCTCTGTGAAGCTTTGATTTCCTTTGTCAAACACTGTAATTCACCGTTCCTTGAATGCTGGGTTTTGTTACTGTGCAGTGCAGAGCAGTGACTGAGGCTGTTCTGGAAGCAGACTCTCATTTTACTCTGGAGAGCACTGAAAAGGTAAATTATTCAGTATTATTATGGCCCTGATTCAGCAAAGTACTTAAACAAATGGTTATGCTCAGCTCTCTTCAGCAAAGCTATCAAGCATTTGCCTAAAAGGTAACCCATGTGTTTAAATGCTTTGCTGACTTGGGGCCCAAAGGAGCAAACCATTCCCTACAGGAGTCCCTGGCTGGGGTAGGGTTAGGGGGGATATTGGTAATAGACCTCAAACTTTGTCACTTTAACAAAAACAGTCCAATGTAGCACAACTCCTTGCACAAACAGTGTACTTTTGCACTAGAGCTTTTTCAAACAAAAGAAATTCCTGTGTTTTAAAACTTCTTTCAGCAGAGCTCAGTTGTTCCTTTCAAGTCTGAATGTTCACAAAGTGCAAGTGTTTAGGTCATGTAATTCTGGCCCAGGATGTTTCAGTTACAAATATTGTAGTGAAACTGGCTGGCTCCTGCTCATCTTCACACAGCCCTGATTTCTGGTACTGAATACACATAAGTGTCTGCCTCTCTCCTAACTCTCATCCCTGGCTGAAAATACAAAGGACTTAGAAAGCTCTTTTCATCCATAATTCTCAAAGTACTGCAGTATTGCTGCAGATGAGGAAATAGGGACCCAGAGAGATGAAGTGACTTCCTCCAGGTCACACAGTGCCTCAGTGGCAGAGCAGAAATTAGTCCCACAGCCCTTTACTCCCAGTCTAGCCCCGTATCTGCACTTCCCCAGCCTATCCCACTTTACTCTCCTCCTCCTGCCAGGGAGAGTCCCATGGGTTCGCACCAGGATTTCCAAAGTGACAGTAGTGCTGAGCACCCATTGCTCCCATTGACTCCAGCTGGAGTTGCGAGTAATCTGTTCTTGTGAAAATCAGCCCTGTGAGCATAGAGGGTGATGCCAAAGCACTGAGATGGGTGGTGGCGATGCCAAACCCTGCAGCCTTAAGGTAGAGGGGTCCTCTGGCCAGCATATCTGCCTTTGCTTTGGCCAGCCCCTGCTGTGCTATTGTTATTATTGGTGAAGCTGTTTTACAGAAGTGTCTCTCTCTCCTAGATCACAGCCGTATGCAATTTCTTCACCTACATTCGCTACATCCAGCAGGGCTTGGTGAGACAGGATGGTAAGAGGCAGCCGTCAGCCCCCAGCAGAGGGTTGGGGATCAGTGGGAGCTATTGCAAGAGCTGCTCCCTGTTGCGGAAAGGGACTGGGCTCCTAATGTTCAGTGAAGGGAGGCAAGAGGGCAGGAGGGACTTTCCCTTAGCCTACTGAATGCTCTGGAGGGGTGGGAGGGCCCCAGTCTAGCTGAATGGGAGGGAGATGTGGAGAGCTCTAGATGGGTTGAGGGAGAGAGGTCAGTAAAGGGGCAGGGAAGCAAGGGAGGGGGACAAGAGGTCTGAGGTGGGATGGGCAGGAGAGGGGTGGAGAAGGATAGAAGGTGCCCACACTCTGTGCTTTGGGGGGCTGTGCCCTGTGCTGCAGGGCTGACTGAGCAGGTTAGCCCTACCCCTGTGGCTCACTCCAGTCCATGCATACTCTCTGTGTGGACCGATGTCCCACTTATAGGGGAGAGGGTGAGCCAGGTGGCTTGTGCGGCTTCTGGCGTGGGGCTGGCTAATCCTCCTGCCCCTTTGCTTTGCAGTGGAGCTGATGTACTGGGAAATCATGCGGCTCAGGAGGGAAATGTCCATGGCCAAGCTGGGCTTCTACCCCAGCGCGATGTAGGCTGGGCCTCGCCGTCTGAAGGGAGCTGCCCCAGCACGAACGTCACATACTCCCAACAGACAGACAGACTGAGGCAGTGCGTCTACGCCGACGGGGTTCCCTCCTTCTCCCGGCCTGACATGAACCACAGAGGGGAGGAGCAGAGTTCCCCCGTCCAAAGGCCTCCTTGCTGCCGTTCTCACAGTGACTATGAGATGCAGACACCCCCACCTGCCCCCAGAGATGGGCTGGTCCTTTGAGCTCTGGGGGGTGGCCAGCGCTAAGGGTGGCCAGCTCTAAGTTCTGTCTGTAGTGGACCCTTTTCTCTATGCTGCCTATAGCCAGTTTTTTTAATTTTATACACAATCTTGCTTCTGCAGATTCTCCGAGACTTGCTGTGCACGAGGCGGGTCCTGGGCTCCTCTGTTTGGCAGAGGGTCCTTCGGCACCGAACTGCAGCTGGGCCTTCCCATATCCACCCCTCTGCCTGAGCGAGGCGGGGTGCAGTATTGCTGTGCTGTGCCCCCAGCCCTCACTGGTGCCCCCTGCAAATGCCAGCCGAGCACAGTAACCTCACTGAGAGCCATGCAAAGCATATTTTCCAAGTGCTTCCCTGCTCCTCTGGCAGTCGCCTACAGGAGTCGCTTTCCATTCGCTCAGTCACAAAGAGGGGTTTGGTTTTGTAACCCAGCTGAGAGCTGCTGCTGGGAGAACTACAGCATAGGCCAAAGCTCCATGCCTGGGGCCTCGGTTACAGTGCAAATGGAAATTGCAGAACAGAAAGCTGGCCACAGCTATGCTGAGGCTGGCTGTACTAGGCTGCAGACAGTGTCTCTTCAGGTCCTTGTGAGGCAGCGGTGCCCGGCTGTGGTCACTGCAGGAATGAGCAGCTCTCTTGCTCTGCTATAAACCCCAGCCAGGGACAGATGCCTCCTAGCCACTCCTTTTTTTAGACTGCGGCCTCAGGCATTCACCTCCCCCAATATAAACTCCAGCCTGGGGCTGTCTCCTCTCTGGCTCTCCTTATAGCCCCCAACTCAGGCAGTCACTACCCAGTGGCTAGTTGTAGGCTCTGGCCCTGGGCATTCACTTCTGTGCTGCTTCATTATAGATTAAGGCCAGAAGGATCCATTAGATCATCTAGTCTGACCTCCTATATAACAGAGGCTGTAGAATTTCACCCAGCGAGTCCTGTATTGGACCCAAGCCTTGCCAGTGCTTCAGGGGTGAAAGTAACTTAAGGGACTTAGCGGTGCGCAGGGCGGCTGGGGTCCTGAGCAAGGTTGGAGGGGCGGGGCTGGGGCCAGACACCCCCAGCCAGCCCTTCAGCGTGGCCTTGTGGCGATTTAAAGGGAGCAGGGCTCCCAGCCACCACCGTCAACATTACCCTGGGGTTCCAGCAGTGAGTTAAAGGGCCTGGGGCTCCGGCTGTGGTAGCAGCGTCTGGGAGTCCCTGGCCCTTTAAATCACCGCCAGAGCCACATGGTAACAGCAGCGGTGCCTTGGAGCCCTGGGGCTCTGGTGGCAATTTAAAGGGCCAGGGGCTCCGTCCACTGTTGGGAGCCCCGGGCCCTTTTAAATTACTGGGCCCCAGGGAAGCTGCCCCCTGCAGTACAGTCGGCTATGTACCAGCTCTTACCGGTACGTCGGACCGGACCAGCTTACTTTCACCTCTGCAGTGCTTCCTTAATGGTCTCCCAGCTCCCCAGCAGGGAGCCCTGAGACACCACTGCATGTGGGTGACAGCGCCTGGGACAACCATCTTCTGGGCCCCCCTGCAGCTCACATCTCCCCTCCCACTGTCATTAATATAGGAGTATATGCAGTAGTGCTGGAGGGCCTGATCCAAAGTACATTGAAATCCTTGGACTCCCAGTGTCTTGGGCTCAGACCTTAAATATAGATGGTGCTTTACAGAACCTTGCAAAGCCATGATCCTTGCCTTGGAGTGTTTTTATAATTGAATAATTAACCTCATCTATCATGTCATCGTCTTGGCTGCCATCCTGTGCTGTTGCATCATCTCGCCTGGTGCTGCGGGGCCGCATTTCTCTGTGATGTAATTCCACTGCCATCAGCAGAGCCATGATTCAGCCCGTTGGCACTCAGACTCAGGTCATCTGTGATGTTACAGCCTCTCCCCGGAGGAGCTGCTACACAAGTAACCTGATCACATGCAAAGGAAAACACTGTGCCTGAGTCGCCTTCCGTTCTGCTTTTCGTTTGGGATGCGGGGGGGAGGGCAAATGGCAATAGAACCTCTGGGCTGTTTGCAGGTCAGCAGATGTCTCATTGCATAAGAGCCTCTTGAGCGTGGGTCAGCAATCCTGGGAGAGGCTCTCTTTTTATTTCGCAAATGCTGGCTGCACTCTGCTGCTCTGCGGGATGCTCTGCCTGGTGGCCCTTGGTGCCACCCCGATGGCATACAGTGGCACTTGCAAGCAAAGGGTTGGTCAGTAAGTGAAACTCAAGTCCTGCTCCCCAGGGAGATAGCTGGGAGGAGGATGCTGGAAATGCTTCCATGGTACCTGCCTCTTCCTGCTTAGAACAGGGCTGGTCTGAAACACCAGCACCCAGTTGTGGCCCCACTGCTTGGCTCTGCTTCAACACCCATGAGCAGTGGTGGAACTGCAAGGTCTAATTCCTCTTCAGCAACTGGGTGCCCTGGAAATCCTCGCTCTGATCCTGGCTGAAAAATTATTAGCTGTTTTCTGCAGGGGAAGGTGATTTACACTGTGAATTACAGGCCTGGAGAGAGAGCATTTACGGACAAGCTAGGCTGGGTGCCAGCGTTTGAGCTAGTGTGAATCAGCATCTCTCTGAGTCCAGAGGAGCTATTCTGATTTACACCAGCTGTGAGGAGGAAAAGCTGAGACTGTCCTCCTGAGAGTCAGATTTCAGGTCTTCCCTTGCAGTTCCACCTGGATCTATTTTTCCATGGTTCCTGCTCTAAATTGCTATGTAATGTTGCTGTGTGCTGTTACCTAGCTGTGGTGTTCCAGCCTGGAGGTCACTGCAGGTCAGCAGTGGGTGAGATGATCCTTCTGTGTAGATTTTCCTATCAGTTTGTAAAGTGCTGTGGGATGAAAGGAGCTAGAGAACTGCAAGCTGTTATTGGTCTAGACACTTTGTTTTAAATGTAAGACAAAAACAATGCATAAATTACTCTGAAATTGCTCAATTTAAACAGCAAGATGACTGCACTCTGCTCTTTATACAGCAAAATAAACCTTTGTCTAGAGGAAGAATCACAATTCCAGACTCCGTATTTGGCTTGGCCACACCAAGGAGGCAGGGAAGCAGTTTAGTGGCCAAAACAGGGATCCAAATAGCTCTGTGGTCAGGACCAGCTCAACAGTTTTCGCCACCCCAAGCTGCGCACCAAATTGCCGCCCCGGACGGTGGGGGCAGTCTGTGTGCCCTTAGGGCGGCAGGTGCATTTCCGCGGCGGCGGCAATTCGGCGGCAGCTTCTATGTTTAGCTAACAGTGGACCGCTAAATATAGAAGCTGCTGCAGAATTGCCGCCACCGCAGAAACGCACGTGCCGCTCTAAGGGCACACAGACTGCCCCCGCCCTCCGTGGCAGCAATTCGACGCGCTGCTAGGGGCAAAACCACAGGGACTGCCGTCCCTTGCAGAATGCCGCCCCAAGCACCAGTTTGGAATGCTGGTGCCTGGAGCCGGCCCTGTTTGTGGTGATAAGCTGGCCTAAGGCTCCTCAGGATAAGCTTACGTAGGGGCTTGTGGATCGGTGTGGAATTGCTGCCCTTGGTGCACCACCCTGGGTTCCTGCACCGCTAAAGACTAGGAGATGCCCTGGTCCCACTGTAGCAGGGGTAGGCAAACTTTTTGGCCCGAGGGCCACAGCTAGGTGGGGAAATTGCATGCAGGGCCATGAATGCAGGGCTGGGGCAAGGGGTTGGGGTGCGGGAGGGAGTGTGTGTGAGGAGTGCAGGGTGCAGGAGGGGGCTCAGGGCAGGGGGTCGGGGTGCAGGATGTGGCACAGGGCTCGGCAGGGTTTTGGGGGCTCAGGGCAGGGAGTTGGGGTGCAGGAGGGGTTCGGGGTGCAGGCTCCAGCCCAGTGCTGCTTACCTCAAGCAGTTCTAGGTGGCAGCGGCGTGCAGCGGGGATAAGGCAGGCTCCCTGCCTGCCCTGGCCCCGCACTACTCCTGGAAGTGGCCAGCATGTCCAGCAGTGGCTCCTGAGGCTGGGGCAAGTGGCTCCGCCACATACTGCCCTTGCTTGTGTGTACCACCCTGGCTGCGGTTCCACATTCCCAGCCAATGGGAGCTGCGGAGGCAGTGCCTGCAGATGAGGGCAGTGCACAGAGCCCTCTGCCCCCCCACCATCCCCAGGGGCCGCAGAGACGTGGTTCTGGCCGCTTCTGGGAGTGGCATGGGGCCAGGGCAGGCAGGGAGCCTGCCTTAGCCCCACTGCGCCACAGAGCTGGCAATCCTGTGGGCCAGGCCGGGCCAGATCTGTCCTACAGGCTGTCGTGTGCCCTCCCCTGCACTATAGAACTGGCAAATCAGAGCTACTGGAACTGCAGTATTGCAATAGGAACAGGGGATACCATGGTACTGTTACATAAAGAATGGATTGGCAGTGACTGTGTAACCAGTTTAGGAGAACGTGGGTCTTTGTCTCCCTCTAGTGGCGTAGGATGCTTATGTGTCTGCTACCCCCTCTGACCAGGAGAGTTAACTCTTTAGCTCAAGGGTTGGCAACCCTTCGGAAGTGGTGTGCCGAGTCTTCAGTTACTCACTCCAATTTAAGGTTTCGCGTGCCGGTAATACATTTTAATATTTTTAAAAGGTCTCTTTCTATAAGTATAATATATAACGAAACTATTGCCTTGGAGGTCAGTTCTCACCTAAATATAAAAGGATCCTGGGAAGTTTTCAGTTCTGCACCTGAGTTGCCACTACACGTGTCCTAAGGCCGTGGTTTTATACCAACTCATTCACTTCAATTGACCTGGAGCCTGCTCCTGTAGAGTCAACAGCCGAACTCCCATTGACTTCAGTAGGGGCAGGGGAGGCCAATACCAGCCCATTCCCTTTCATTTGTGCATGGCAGGCATGGGACTGAGGTGTGGAACAGCAGGGCCTCCACTGCTGGTTAGAGCAGGCACAGCTGAATGAGAGCTCATTCTCATGCAGAATTAGTGCGGGTAACAAAGGGGTGGCTGGGAGCCTGAGTCATTTGTGAGGATCTGGATGGTCAAGTCTCTCTGTGTATTCCACTGAATGAAGAGTCTCTCCTGCTCTGTGACCTGGCCTGTTTCTCCTTGCTCTGACAGGAACCAAGCAAGGGACACTTCCTGCTCTTAAAGCCTGACAGCGGATATTGCTCTTCATTTTGTGGAGGCAGCATAACCCCCAGCAACGCCTCTCCTATGGGACTGCTGCCTTATAACACCTATTTGTAGGATCCCCACCTACAGGGCTCCACAAGATGGACTGTCAGTTCCAGAAACCCACCTATTCAATGATCCTCTTTTCCCAATGACACCGTTCCCCCAGCAGGACCAATGCTCCTAGCATTTTACCTTCAGTAGGTAGGTGTGGGAACCAGCGTTGGGGCCTGGGCATATCAGTGATTACCTTTGAAAATGGGCCCCCAATGATGGGGAGTGGGGGTTTCCCAGCATTTAGCCTCCTTTCTCCTGTATCATTACAGCATGTTAGACTCTCCTGTACTAAAGCAGTGGGCGATCCCAGCCCATGACTTTGGGATCCAGTGGGATTCTAGGAAATCATTCTGGCAGGGCATGTTTCATCTTTCAGCAGCCCACTGGAAGGAATAGATGTGACTGTTCTCCTGAGTGCATCATTATCTCCTTACTGGTATTGTCCTATTTAAACATTCTCTCTTCCTGAGAGCAGGGTGGCTTTTCTCGCCTCAGCACTGTTTTACTCCTCCTAAGCCTGTCTCCCCTCCAGCTGCAAAAGAAACATTACCTTTTCCACGCGGAGCTTCTATGGTTGCCTTCCCCATTTTTTTTTTTTTTTTTTTTTTTTTTTTTACAGTCACAGCAACAAGATTTTATTCCAGCAACCCAGCCCCTTTAAATAAAACAGCTGATTGAGGCTCCGGCTGCCTCCCACCAGGAGCGGGGCAGGGGCTCCTTTAACGAAACCTCCCCCTCCTCGGCCCCGGGGTGGGGGGGAGAGCAGTAATTGGGACACATGGTTCCACCTGACAGTCCCGGGGCACAGGGGGCCCAGAACCTGCTGTAAAAGACAGAAAGTTCACGGGCAATACGGCCTCGTATCGGCCCCGATCCTGGAGCCGGCCCCTCGTCTTTGGGCCGTGGCCCAGAGGATGAAAACCATGGGCGTGGCTCTGGGCTCAGTTCCAGCGGGTGTCCAGCCGCCGCACCCGCATCTTCTGCTTGTAGTGGTATTCCTTGAGGTACTCCTGGAGCGCGCCGGGGATGGGCAGGTGGCCGATGCCGTCGGAGGAGGTGCAGCCGGCCACCACAGCCCGGCACAGGTGCTGCAAGGCGAAGGGGAAGGGCCGGCGCACGGGGCGGGAGAGCAGGGGTTCGAAGAACATGCAGGCGCTAGGGTCTTTGTACCGCTCCAGCAGGCCCGAGACGGCGGGGGCATGGAAGACGCCGGGGTCGTGCACGTCGAAGCTGAAGTTGTGGTTCCACTGCTCGACCCGGGCGTGGAGTGAGCGGCCGTAGCGCCGGAAACTGACTGAGAAGAGATAATCCTCCTGGGCCGAATCCCGCAGCAGGAAGGTCCCTTCTGGCTTCCCCTCCAGCAGTGCCTCGGCCTGGTAGCGATCCATCACCCCCCAGTAGCAGGGCAGCCGGGTCAGCTGCAGCAGGTCCGGCACCAGGCAATGGATGTAGTCGATCTGGGTGTGGACGCGGAGCTCCGGCTCTGGGGCCGCAGCTGCTGCCACCAACTCCTCCTCCTCTTCCTCCTGGGGGGCCAGGGTGGCCCAGTTGTCCCCGGCCAGTTGGTTCATGCCGGGGGTTAGCCCTAATGGGGAGGCAAGTTAGCTTCATACAGGCCTGGGGGAAGTGCCAAGAGTGAACTAGCCTGCTGAGTGCATCTAGATCCCTGCTGGGGTCAGACTTATCCAGCAGCTTGATTTGATTAATGAGGGTAATTATCTGGAGGAAGAGACCACACACACTCAGGCTGGGAACATTGGGGCAGACTCCACACCATGCCAGCACAGGAACAAAGGGAAATCATTCAGAGACTGTAAGTGATGGGTCAGCCTCCAGCACAGCTCTCAGGCCTGCCTTAAATTGCCCCAGCACCTGGCTGCTGTGAGCCATTGCAGAGGGCACAGCAGATCTACCATGGCCTGTCCCTTGTCCAGCCTGCCTGTGCCCTGCCTCGCCATGCCCTCTGTGCCTGGTGCTCATGCAGTGGCAGGGTAGAGATGGACCTTCTCTGCCAGGTTTAGTCTGTGGGAGGGGAAGCAATCTCAGGGTGGCCCTATGGCCTTTTTGTGCCAGCTGGGCTAGTGCAAAGGGGCCCTGCACAAGGATGAATGAAGCCCTTTATCCCACCAAGCGGGGACTGAGGCTAAGCTCCGAGAGGTTTCCAGTTGACAGACACTAGCCAGAAACAGATGGGCTGTGCCTGTTCTTTCCGTCCCAAAGTATCCCTCTGCGTTCAACTGAAGCTTGACTGAAAGATGCTGCTTTTCTCCAGAGCAGAAATGAAATCGGATGCAGCCCCCGGGTCCACTTTCATGATGGTTCCTCCTAGAAGAGCGAGGAACATTGACTGGTGCGGCCATTGTCTTCCCCACAGAGCGCCTGCATGTTCCTGGAGAGAGTATGGCAGCCGCCTGCCAGTGGGTGCCGATCTCACACTGGGCACACTGCCTGCTGTAATGCTAATAAGGTACCATGTGTGCCGCTGCAGAGCCTGGCTGGAAAAGCAGGTGTAAGTCACAGCTAGCAGATGTGTTAGATTGTCCGTTCCATGTCTCTGGCCCAGTGCGTGGCTATTCCCTCTACAGCATACCACCTGGTGTTTGGTCCTAGTGTGAGACGTCCCAACCGCTGAGTCTCCATCCACTTCCCTCCGGATTCTTACAGCTTAATCTGCTATCTAAACTTGTGCATCTTCGTAGGCCTAGAGTTTCACCTGGGCTCAGATTGGTACAAAACAACCACTCTTCAGCCTTTCCTTCCTCCTCCTCTGGCACTGTCGTACAGGGAAGGCTCAGGAGTGTTGCGCCCTCCTCCCCCCATCCCCCATCTTGCTTCACATTGTGCACAGTGTTTCCATGGTAACTTTAATGTTGCACCTTAGAATGCTTTTAATCAGTCAAAATACAGATTGAACTGTCAGGATTCCCCTTTGGGAAAGGAAATAAAAACAGATTTAAGTAAACACTGGTTTAGAAGGGGTTTGGTGTGAAGGGTTGGAGGTTCATACTGATCCTAAAGCAGGGGTGATAGAAGGTCCAATACCCACCTTGGGCTTAACCGTTCCCACAGTCACACCCTTGGACTCCTACATCTACAGGTTTGCATGGGGCATAGGTCAGGGCAGAATTTTGGTCCTGAGCCTGTAAAGGCCCAGTTCTACCCACAAATACGTGGGTGAAGCACCCTTGTAATCCCATCGATTCCTAGCTCCCTTGCTGTGTCTCTCTGCCTGTAGTTCCCTCTCGCCTGTCTGTGGCAGTTGGTATGTTCATGGCAGACCTAAGGGGGTATGAAATGGAATCAAATTCATGAATTTCTTCCCTATTCCAAATGGCCACCATTTCCCCTGCCTTTCCGTAGGGCTGAAGAAATACGCTGCGTTTGGTCAAACTGGCTGTCGTTTCCCTCCAGCTATTGGGTGTGGAGGCTGGGCTGTAGTAAAGATGGCTACCAGCCAGTGCCGGTGTCTTTCATTGTCCTTTTCCCTTGTGACCTGCCTGAGTCCCTCAAGCTTTATTTGTTCTTATTGCCACCAAGGTGACTAGTAGTTACTGACTAAGAAGGGATGATGCGGGGCAGCTGGGGAGTTACTCCAGCAGGTTGGGCTGGAGGTTGTCTCTGGCAGACCTCTGCTGTTAGACAACTCTGGGGTGAGATGGTGGGTGAGCTCTCAGAGTGTATGTCACCTGCTGGTCTGTGCCACAACAGTCAGTAACACTAAAGGTGTGTGTGTGTTGGGAGGGGGGGGCGCTAAAGGAAATCTGGCTTCCACTCTTGCATGGTTCTTTTGTCCAGGATGCTTTGGAAATTCTGTCCTGTGATCAGGGCTGGTGCCAGTGTGGCTGCAGGGATTCCTGAGATGAGAGCTGGAGGGGATGGTTGTAGTTGGCAGCACTCTGACTTCTGAGCTTGCTAGGACAATTAGTACCTTCAGACACAGCCAAGTCCTTCCTTCCCTGGAGCTTTCTGGGAAGGAAATCAGAAAGAAAACTGTCTGTGGCTGTGCAGGGACAAGCAGGGCAGGCAGGGATAGCTCAGTGGTTTGAGCATTGGCCTGTTAAACCCTGGGTTGTGAATTCAATCCTTGAGAGGTCATTTAGGGAACTGGGGTGTAAAAAAAACAACTGAGGAGTTGTCCTGCTTTGAGCAGGGGGTTGGACTAGATGATTGCCTGAGGTCCCTTCCAACCCTGATATTCTATGAAACAGGCAGGAAGGCTACCAGAGCTGTACTGATTCCTGTGAAGACAGCCAGGGCCTGGTTCTGATCTCACATCAGCCTTACAGCTGTATTTCTCTCTCTTAGTGGATCTACAGCAGCATAAATGGGAGGAGAATCAGCCCTTGGGACTCTTTTGCAAGCTGGCACTGAAGGTCCAAGTCCCCAGATCAGAGAACAGAAATGGTGTTAGGATGGATCAAACAGACTTTGTATAGGCCCAGAGAGCAGGAATGCAAGGGTGTCCTCACTACAGGCCTAACAACAAGCTCAGTGAACATCTGGAGTCACTCCACTGAAGGTCATGGAGTTACTCTAGATTTACACCTCTGTGGGGGAGATCAGAACTGGGCCCTTTGGCATGTAATGTGTAGCTGAGAATCAGTCACTCATGCCCCCCAGTACAGAGGGCTGAGTCTAGAAATATCACTGCTCCCCGCCCCCTCCCCCGAGGTGATGTATCCGTGCAGGGGCAGACATGGGGGCCAGTGTTCTCTTTGGTTTTGCTTTCCTCAGGGTGCTCTCCACATGGGGTCCATCATCCCCTATGCTTTGTACTCACTCTTCAGATGAGCTATGTGAGTGGAATTCTTCTTGCAGCTTGTCATAAGCAATTGAGTGATGTGTAGCTCTCTTTCTGTGGGAGCAGAGGCCACCACACTTCCAGCCACTGTCAGCAGGGGGCATGGGTACTACACCAGTAATTGGACATGCCTCTGCTGCAGAGGTGGCAGCATTTCAGTGGTAAACCAGCTTACCGCCCCATTCACAGAGCATTTTGTAGAATGCTTGGAGATCCTTCAGGTGCTGTGTACATGGAAAGTGATTTATTAATCTGAATTGTGATAGATTGTAACTTCTCCTGGGCTCTGCACAGCACCTAGCACAATGGGGCCTCTTAGTATAATAGTAGTAATAATCAACAAAGAGTCCTGTGGCACCTTATAGACTAACAAATGTATTGGAGCATAAGCTTTCGTGGTTGAATACCCACTTCGTTAGACACCTGATAATAGTAGTAATAATAGTTGTTATTTTCCATTCCCCCACTAGGTGGCACTATAGATGAGGCATGCACAGCTCCCACAGGCAGCTTGGTTACATGTTAAGAGTGTGATACAGAATGATCCTATAGGGATAGGTAGCTCATTATAAATTTCAGGAAGTTGCAAATTAAGTCCCTTAACTCCATTTCTTTCTCTCTGAAAATTCAGTGTCCAATGTTAGGGAACTGTGTGGTTCGGGTCCTGGCTACCCAAGAAACTGCCTCTCCTCCTGCTCTATCCTGATAACCTGCTTTACCTACTTACAGGGGTTTTTCACCCAACTCTTTAGCACAGCACAGAGAATGGTTCCTGCTGCTGGCTCTCTGGATGCCTTACCTTGGAACATGGGCAGTGGGGACTGCACTCTTTGCTGGCATGGCTGCAGAGTAGGGACAAAGGCCCCTCCGAGCTGTAGCCAGTCTGGTACTTAAAGAATACAGAGGATTTACAGGGAACAAAGTAGGCTCCTTCTGCAGTGGGGACTGGGGAGAGGGACAGAGAGACAGTGAAGGGAATTGGCCACTGACTCTATAGCAAAGAAAATTGGGTTGTAAACTGTACAGAGTACGGACAAACTCCCTGATATAGTCACTGGAATGTGCAAAATGCCCTGAAATGTGCAAAATGTCCAGGGCAGCCTGGATTTTAACCCTCCTAAGTAAAGGCAGGAGATTGCCACCACACCCTTAACTCTGACCCCCTCGTGCATCTGCATTACAAGAAGGTATTTCGTTCTATGGTCGCACAATGCACAGGCCCAATTTTCTGCTCCCCTAGCCCAGCATCAATCAGAGGTAATCACTGAAGTCTATGGTCTTACAGCTGTGTGGAGCTGACATAAGTGAAAATCTAATCAGGCTCCCAGCATGGTCACTGCCACAAGAGTGCTTTGTAAAAGAGAGAGTGGTTATCAATAGAGAAAGTGGCAGTAGATGGTACTCAGGAATGCACCACATAGTTTTTGAGCTTTGTAGGACCAATAAAACAACATATTGGTGTAGTTTTACTTGCATCTCTAGTTAACAGTCTCTAGTTCTCACCAGTTACCACACACTGGCACCAAAGACAGTCTGTTTTCCTAGGCCTAGAGTACAAAATAGCCTTGCTGTCTCAGACACAGTGCAACGGCCTGTATTGATAAATGTGGGCTGTCCCTAGCTAATCATGGTTTTCCAGGCACAAACGGAATGCATGGAGAATGACCAAATAAGAAAGGACACAGTGTGCGTGTGTGTGATCTGAAACTGTGCACTGAGCTGAACGCCACTAATCTCTGCAGATTTAGAAATGTAAAGGTCACCCCAGGTACACAGCTACAGTAGATGCACCTTATTTGTCACATCACCCTGCTATCACAGCCCATTGCAATATGCTTGTTGGATGAAAATTTTTGAGCAGTTGCCTTGCCTGGGGGCTTTCCATAGCCAACAGCCAGATGCTCCAGGTTTTACCTGTCAGATCCTGTCTGCAGGCAGCCAGATCCACTCTGGGAATCGGGAGACTATTGCAGGGGGACAAAGTGGTCCAGGAAGTGGCTGAGAAGATGTCTGTGTGGAGCAGTGTCATAAACAGATAGCTAAGGGTTAATGTCTCTTTCACCTGAAGCACCTGACCAGAGGACCAATTAGGAAACCGGATTTTTCAACTTTGGGTGGAGGGAATTGAGTGTCTAAGTCTTTGTTTTTTGCCTGCCTGCTTTCTCTGAGCTTTGGAGAAGTAGTTCTACTTTTTAGTCTTCTGTTTCTAAGTGTAAGGACAAAGAGATCAGATAGTAAGTTCTATGGTTTTCTTTTCTTTGGTATTTGCATGAATATAAGTGCTGGAGTGCTTTGATTTGTATTCTTTTGGAATAAGGCTGTTTATTCAATATTCTTTTAAGTAATTGACCCTGTGTTGTATCATCTAATACAGAGAGAACATTTGTACTTATTTTTCTTTCTTTTTATATAAAGCTTTCTTTTAAGACCTGTTGGAGTTTTTCTTTACTTCAGGGAAATTGAGTCTGTACTCACCAGGGAATTGGTGGGAGGAAAGAATCGGGGAGATCTGTGTGTTGGATTGCTAGCCTGATTTTTGCATTCCCTCTGGGGGGAATAGGAAAGTACTTTTTGTTTCCAGGATTGGGAACAGAGAGGGAGATTCACTTTGTTTGGGTTCACAGAACTTGTGTCTGTGTATCTCTCCAGGAGCACCTGGAGGGGGGAAGGGAAAAAGGATTATTTCCCTTTGTTGTGAGACTCAAGGGATTTGGGTCTTGGGGTCCCCAGGGAAGGTTTTTCAGGGGGACCAGAGTGCCCCAAAACACTCTAATTTTTTGGGTGGTGGCAGCAGGTACCAGGTCCAAGCTGGTAACTAAGCTTGGAGGTTTTCATGCTAACCCCCATATTTTGGACGCTAAGGTCCAAATCTGGGACTAAGGTTATTACCCAGCCAAATGCAGTTAAGTGGACTGATGAGTGTCAAAAGGCCTTTACCCAACTTAAGGCAACGCTCATGTCTGACCCTGTGCTCAGGGCCCCGGATTTTGACAAGCCATTCCTAGTAACCACAGATGCATCTGAGCGTGGTATAGGAGCAGTGCTCATGCAGGAAGCAACAGATCACAACTTCCATCCTGTCGTGTTTCTCAGCAAGAAACTGTCTAAGAGGGAAAGTCACTGGTCAGTCAGTGAAAAGGAATGCTATGCCATTGTGTACGCCCTGGAAAAGCTACGCCCATATGTTTGGGGATGGCGGTTCCAACTACAAACTGACCATGCTGCACTAAAGTGGCTTCATACTGCCAAGGGGAACAACAAGAAACTTCTTCGTTGGAGTTTAGCTCTCCAACATTTTAATTTTGAAATTCAACACATCACAGGAGCTTCTAATAAAGTTGCTCATGCACTCTCCCGTGAGAGTTTCCCAGAATTCAGTAGTTAAAAAGTGTTCTTAAAATGTAGAAGTCTGTTAGTTATATACTTAGGAGTATATGTAAAGGTGTATGTGTTGTATTAATCTGTTTATTTTCAAGTTCTAGAAGGAAATCGCCGCCAGTGAGCTTCCCCACTGTCTGCAATTTGGGGGGCGTGTCATAAACAGATAGCTAAGGGTTAATGTCTCTTTCACCTGAAGCACCTGACCAGAGGACCAATCAGGAAACCGGATTTTTCAACTTTGGGTGGAGGGAATTGAGTGTCTAAGTCTTTGTTTTCTGCC
Source organism: Gopherus flavomarginatus (assembly GCF_025201925.1). Classification (NCBI taxonomy): domain Eukaryota; kingdom Metazoa; phylum Chordata; order Testudines; family Testudinidae; genus Gopherus; species Gopherus flavomarginatus. Next base: position 40,045,962 of record NC_066621.1, on the reverse strand, counting down.
TGCCTGCTTTCTCTGAGCTTTGGAGAAGTAGTTCTACTTTCTAGTCTTCTGTTTCTAAGTGTAAGGACAAAGAGATAAGATAGTAAGTTCTATGGTTTTCTTTTCTTTGGTATTTGCATGAATATAAGTGCTGGAGTGCTTTGATTTGTATTCTTTTGGAATAAGGCTGTTTATTCAATATTCTTTTAAGTAATTGACCCTGTGTTGTATCATCTAATACAGAGAGAACATTTGTACTTATTTTTCTTTCTTTTTATATAAAGCTTTCTTTTAAGACCTGTTGGAGTTTTTCTTTACTTCAGGGAAATTGAGTCTGTACTCACCAGGGAATTGGTGGGAGGAAGGAATCGGGGAGATCTGTGTGTTGGATTGCTAGCCTGATTTTTGCATTCCCTCTGGGGGGAATAGGAAAGTACTTTTTGTTTCCAGGATTGGGAACAGAGAGGGAGATTCACTCTGTTTGGGTTCACAGAACTTGTGTCTGTGTATCTCTCCAGGAGCACCTGGAGGGGGGAAGGGAAAAAGGATTATTTCCCTTTGTTGTGAGACTCAAGGGATTTGGGTCTTGGGGTCCCCAGGGAAGGTTTTTCAGGGGGACCAGAGTGCCCCAAAACACTCTAATTTTTTGGGTGGTGGCAGCAGGTACCAGGTCCAAGCTGGTAACTAAGCTTGGAGGTTTTCATGCTAACCCCCATATTTTGGACGCTAAGGTCCAAATCTGGGACTAAGGTTATTACAAGCAGCAATGAACCATGGGAAAGCAGAAGGTCTCAGTTCAAAGCTGATTCCGATTCCTGCCTCCCTGATTTTATTGCTGGATCTAGCCTCTTTGGCTCTTAGCTGGCCAGTGACTGCTGCCTGCCCCTGTGTGCTGGCTGCAGATGTTCACTTGGAGGATTCCCTAGATGTACACGTGTCTGGATGAATGAGTCCATCATTATGCTTGCAGATGCACATGCACTAAAACGTGGCTCCTCCAGTCTGCAGTTTGGCAAGATCTTTCATTACCTCATTCCAACAAATGTCTCTCCTAACTTCTTCTGTAGTGACCAGATGCACGTGCATGTGCGTGCATATTCACATGCCTGTGTGGGCATGGGCTTAGCTATGCACAGATACCCATGCACACCGCTTGGAGATGTTACTCAAAGCCTCTTGAGTATGTGCATGTGTATATGTCCAAGGGCTCATGGCCATGCCTGTATATGCATATACATCTGGCCAAAGCACCACCATTGTAGAAATTCAGGCACAGGCTAGGGAAACCATTTGTAAGAATGAGGGACTGAGAAATCCTGCAGAATTGCATGTGGGAGGATGCAGGTGGTCTGTTCTTGCCCAGCTCCTTGTGGCTTCGAAGGTCATAACATGTCAACTCAAACCAAGTTTCTCGTGTGCCTGGCTGTTCTTAGCCCTGCTCTTGTGTATGGTGCCAAAACCTGCATCATGTACTTTAGACACCTCAAAGTTCTTGAATGATACCCTCAGCGTTGTCTCCACAAGATCTTCTGAATCAAGTGGGATGACTGATGCACCAGCATCAGTGTTCTGTCCCAAGCCAAAACCTCTAGCACTGAAGCTATGATCATCCGCCACCAACTCCATTGGGCTGGTCATGTTCTTTGAATGCCAGAAAATTGACTCCCAAAGTAGGTCATGTTCTCACAGCTGAGCCAGGGTGTTAGGATATAGATATTCAGGCCTGTCTGCAAAGGCCTATACTTTAAGAATTTGGGTGTATAAAGGCTGTGTAATGGCCTTTGTTTACTGTGACAGGCTAAGGCCTTCAGCTAAGATGTAGTTAGGCAGCCATAAGCTGGGAAGTGTATGGTCACATCCTTGCATTCCAAACTAGTCACGTTGAAATAAAGTGCTATTGGGCTATTAGGAATACAATCCTGTCCTGATATTCCTATCACCTCCAGAGAAAGAGTAAAGCCTAGAAGATGTAAAAGGAAACTTAGTTTAATAGCATCCTGTCTGGCAAGAACTCACTTATCAATAGACACAGCTGGAAAATCCTTATGTCTGTATAGATGTAGTTGTGAAATCCTCACTTCTGTGTTGTTTTGTATGTTTATTTGCATGGTCTCTGTCTGGTTCTGTAATTGTCTCTGTCTGCTGTATCATTAATTTTGTTGGGTGTAAACCAATTAAGGTGATGGGGTATAATTGGTTTAATAACCATGTGACAATATGTTAGGATTGGTTAGTTAAATTTCAGTAAAATGATTGGTTAAGGTATAGCTAAGCAGAACTCAAGTTTTACTATATAGTCTGCAGTCAATCAGGAAGGGGAGAGGGGAGATGGGAACAGGGACTGGGGATGGGGGAATTGGGATCATGTTTTGCTAAAGGGGGAAATGGGAACAGCGGATGGAAACAGAAACAGGGACACAGGCAAGGCTCTGTGGTGTCAGAGCTGGGAAGGGGGACACTGAGGAAGGAAACTGGAATCATGCTTGCTGGAAGTTCACCCCAATAAACATCGAATTGTTTGCACCTTTGGACTTCGGGTATTGCTGCTCTCTGTTCATGCGAGAAGGACCAGGGAAGTAAGAGAGTGAAGGAATAAGCCCCTAACACAGGGCCAGTGGATGCAGGGCAGCCAAAAAAAGCACTTAAAAGACACCATCAAAGCCAACATGAAGAAGTGCGATATTGAAATAAACTCATGGGGAAATCCAAGCCCTCAACAGACCAAAATGGAAAAGGACCTTGTGGCAAGGATCCCAGTAGGTTGAGATCCAATGGAGACACGGGAAAGGAGGAAAGAATGTGCCGCAGCCTGACTCACCAGTCAGATCTTCCCTTTCCATTGGGAAATGTCTGCCCCACTTGTGACAAAATCTGTGGATCCTGGGTCAGTCTCATTAACTGCCCACGGAACCACCAGCAATAACTGTCTGGCTAGCATTTTAAGGAAATCTTCCTCAAACTCTAAGGGATTGTCGACAATGATTCTGTGTGCATATTTTTAGAGCATGTTTGTGACCAGGTATGTGGGTGGGTGGCTCTGGGCCATGTATATTTTCATGTGTGCCTTGCTTGCTTGCATTTATGTGAATAATCTGGATTTGTTTACATAAAACTACCTCTCCAGGGCAGCCATTTCCCTCCCAATGCCTCATGGGCTCTCAGAGCCCTGCTGGGTTTATTGAAGTGGTTGGGATGAGATCAGTGCCAACTGTGTTCCCTGATGCCTGCGGGGTAAGAAGCAGAGCACATTATTAATTCACCTGAATCCACAGGCCACCTGTGATGCCCAAAAACCCTAATTCCTCTGGAGAATGGGGCTGCTGTATCCCAAGCCATCCTGGGGCATGAGAGAAACCATTGGGTCCCCCAAAGGGGTTCAACCCATGAGAACATTAGACCTCACCTTCAGCAGAGGGAAGGAGTGAAAAGAACACAGGGGTCAACTGAATGGCGTGGGGCAATGAAAAACAAAAGAAGAAAGGCATTGAGTCAAAGGTTCAAACTAAGGGATCTGGAAGGGGACACCGAGCAAAAAAGTCCGGACAGCTCCCTTTGCTCTGAAATCAAGGGAGTTAGTGGGTGGCATCTAGAGGCATGGTGCCCAGATCCATGAATGCAGATATGCCAGGAAATTGGACCCACAGTCACAGAGAACATCCTCAGCCAGCTTCCTCCTCCTGACTGGTAAATGGCAATTTTGGCCAGTCCCAGGGGGAGGTTGGTGATGAGATTCCTGGGCTTACTGGGGATGGGATGTGAATAAACAGAAGGATGCAAGGAAAAGTGCAGCCAGAACCCCAGGAAGATGTTGTAGAGTAGACAGAAGAGGGGTGGTAACCTGACTGCGGGCACACATGCACCAGTATCTTCCTCTGAGACGGAGCTTTTAGCTACTATAAATAAAAATCCTTTTGGGAGCCAGCACCCTGATCACTTAGAAGACACAGGAACTAGGCATAGTTAGAGTACGAGGGAGTAAGGCAGTCTGAGTTTGAAGAGTTAGAGGGAGTCATTTGCAACTGTAAGGAGTCTGATGAACTAATGAGATAATTAGCTTGCCAGCTAGGAGAAGAAAACAACTAGTATAAAAGGCTGGTGCAGGAAGGAGGCCCCTTTGATCTGCTGCCATGTTGAGTTGTACTTGGAGCATAAGGCAAAACAATAATAAAGATGCACTTGATCGTACCCTGGTAGATTCACACAGCAGGAGGGCTTACCAGCCAAGGTTTCCCTTTACACTTAATCTTAGTGCAGAAAGGGCAGGTGTATCAGTGAACCATGCCAGCAACACGCCTGGGTTCACAGCTCCGTGAAGGAGCCACCAATTTATACCCTGGGTGGTTTGTGGTACCAGGCTGGAATATAGGCCAGCCCACCTTACAGCCCTGGAAGCAGAAATCCTCTCTTCATCCACAGAACTGGCGCAGCACAGACAGTGACAAGTTTAGCCCTTTCAGTGCTCTGCCAATGTATCTCAGTCCTGACATGAAGGAGCAACTTAATACCAGTTGTGAGGTGGATACTGGCCCAACTAGGAAATAGACTGAATCCCACCATCTTGCTCTGCTTAGGCCGCTAAACAGCCATCAGATGGTACCAACTTCAGTCATGAGGCTTCTGTATTGGATTTGAACTGTCATTCTAGCTAGTGAAACTCTTTGTATCTTCTTCCCAGTCCCTGGAGCTCTTATCTCCGCCATAGCTTTAAATGGTAGGGTGAGGGCTGGCTCCAGGCACCAGCCCAGCAAGCAGCTGCTAGGGGCAGCCAACTGTGAGGGGTGGCACGTCCGGGTCTTCGGCAGCAATTCGGTGGTGGGGTCCCTCAGTCCCTCTTGGAGTGAAGGACCAGCCGCTGAATTGCTGCCAAATTCTGAAGTGGAGGCGGTAGAGCTGATCGCGATCGCGGCTTTTTTTTTTTTTTTTTTGGGCTGCTTGGGGCGGCAAAAACCCTGGAGCCAGCCCTGGGCAGAGTACCTGGTGGATAGAGAGAACCCAAGTCTTCTCTGATTTACCTGGTTGCCATTAATGGGAGTTTCACCCATGTACCTGAGGCAGCACAGAATGTGGGGTGACTTGAATGACATCTGCGTGGGTATGTCTACACTGCTGTTGGGGTGTGTGTAGGGGTGGGGTGGGGGAAGTGATTCCCAGCGCAGGTAGGTAGACTCACACTAGGTCAGCTTGACCTAGCGTGCTAAAAATAGCAGTGTGGACACTGCTGCTCAGGTGGTGGCTTGGGTTAGCCACTCGAGCTTGGGCCCAGGGGATTGGGCAAGCTTGGACTTAGGCGGCTAACCCAAGCTGAGCTAGAGTGTCTGCCTGTGCTGGGAATCACACCTCCTAGCTGCAGTACAGACATATCTTGCTGTGCTCAGGGCTATGAGCATTTCTTTTCTGTTCACACTCAACTACCCAGAGAGTAGTTGTATGAAAATGGGGGGGCCCTCCTTGCTGGACTGTATAAAGTCTAATGAGCCCCTCAAGTGTTCTAAAGCTAGCAGGCAAAATCAAGAGAATTGACTCTTTTGTTTTCCCCTTTCCCTCACTCGCCAATCCTCTTTTCCTGCCATAAAGAACATTCTTATCAAGATTTTGCATTAAGTTTGAGGATATTGCTTCATAAATCAGGTTTTAGGCTCCCCCCTCCATCCCCAGGAAACTTTTAAGTAGAAAAGCACCCGCATGTGACTTTAACCTCTTCTTCCCAGGGTAATTCTTTCTTCTTCAACTCTTTGTCCCGATAGTAGTTTGTATCACCCCACACTGGGGGAAATACTCCCCGAGTGGTGAGGAGTGGTTATGCACATGTTTTCTCCTACTGTGGGACTGGTGCTTTAGAGTGAGAGAGGACCCTAGGGAGAACAGCAGTTCTGATCCCAGCTCAGCTACCAATTTACTGCTGCATGACCTTAGGCAGCCTTATAGCGTCTGCTGTCATAAGTAGTGTTAATATAGATATATGCACAACCAAGCGTGTGCACCATCTACTGAACTGCCAGCCCCTGTGTTTTCTGGAGAAGTCTGTAATGCAAGTAATAACTACACCTAGCATTGCTGTTTGCAAGGTGAGAGTGAAAAATGAGTGGTCCTCTAGTTGAGGCAGAGGAGACTAGGAATCAGTTAATCTGCATTTTACTTCCAACCTACTACACACTTTCCTTTGTGACCTTGGGCAAGTCCCTTACCTTTCTGTGCTTTGATTTCCTTATCTGTAAAATGGAGACCGTAATACTTCCCCACCTCACACTAGTGGGGTGAAACGCTCCGAGACTGTGACTACTGTATGTTATATCAAATATGATCATTTCACTGTCATCTGGGCCTCCTCGTGCCCTTGTTTCTTACCACCACCTGTTGTATCTCATCATATTGTAAGGTCTTTGGGGCTGTGACAATCTTGTTACGCACAATGGGACCCTGATCTCTTACTGGCACTATTGTGTTACACATAAATACTAGTACTAATAATTAATGTGCACCATAGAAATACCACTAAATCCTGTATAACCTGGCCACATTTGTAGTTGGTTGAATTACTCCATATAATACCTATTCTGCATCTTCAAAGTGGTGGAATTAATGGTGCCAAATTGAATCGCTTGGCTTGTGTTGAAACACTTGCTCCATTGCACATTGAAAGGAACTTGGAGAGCAGGGAACTAACCTTGTTTGTCAACATTATGGCAAAACATTTTACCCCAAGGTGGCCATCATCTTCCTTCTCTCAGCAGGTGCCAAGGCTCTGAAGCAATCCTCTCCTCCCCCGCACATGCTGCTTAATGTGCTGAGCTCACACTTGCAAGGTTGCCAGCTTTGAAAGACTTAGGTAAGGAAGATCCAGATACGTTTCCTAAAAATAACATTAGGATTCAAATGTGATTTTGGGCACAAGTAAAATGAGTTTCGTCGTGGAGTTGGCTTATCCTAGCCTGGGAATCTTTTGGTTCATATTAGCAATCTGTTACAGGGATGTATCTGTCTAAAGAGCTCCAGAACTGGAATAAATAGATGGTGTTGTGATTCAGATGTTAGAGTGGTGAGGGATTCAGCTCAGAACTGAGATGCATTGGCACAGCAGCGTGGGGAGCCCAGACCAGGAATAGCAGGAAGGCTGTTGGTCAGGACTGAATTATTAACAGAGTTGTGTGAGAAGCCCAGAAATGCAATAAATAATATTATATTAATACTTAGTTCATTTCATCCCTAGATCTCAAAGTGCTTTATAAAGGAAGTCAGTATCCTTAGCCCATTTCTACAGAAGGGGAAACTGAGGCACAGTGCAGTGACTTGCCCAAGGTCACACAAGGCAATGGTACAGCTGGGACTAGCACCCAAGTCTCCTGATTCCCAGTCTAGTGGACCTATATAGCTAGGGGGTAGGGAGGCTTCAGGTTAAGACTAACATGCACTAGCAGAGCCGGGAGGGAACTCAGGGTTGGATTGGCAGGGGATTTTGTGCATAAGAATGGAATGGCACAGGCTCAAATGACCAGGTTGCTGAGGCTGCACTACATTCAGGTGCTTGAAAGGGTTCATGTACACCTCTACCTCGATATAATGCTGTCCTTGGGAGCCAAAAAATCTTACTGAGTTATAGGTGAAACAGTGTTATATTGAACTTGCTTTGATTCACCGGAGTGCACAGCTCCGCCCCCCCGGAGCACTGCTTTACTGCATTATATCCAAATTCATGTTATATTGAGTGGTGTTATATTAGTTTCTGTGGTGGACCCACATGTGCAGGTGTGTGTGAAATTTAACATCAGCTTTGAGTGACAGGAAGAGAGAAAGTGAGATTACAAGACTAAAGATGCTAGGTGGCCAGTGACAGGAATTCCCCCAGCGCTCTCCTTCCTGTCCATTTCCCCTCCCCCCATCACCAAAGATTTGGACAGACTCTAAAGCAGGCAGACTTAAAGACACAGAAGAGAGATTTGTGTTCCTGGAAATCAACAGATGCAAGTTTTAATTTCAGATCCAGACAAAGAGAGGGTGAGAGGGGCAGAGCAAGAGTGCAGGTAATGTGGAGTGTTAAGAGGCAGGTACTTCACAAAGTTTCCAACATAACTGCAACGTATAAACCCTTGGAACGTGAGGAGATGTCCCTCAATCTGGCTGAAATGCAAAAACAGCAGCACTCCCTGCAGAACATGTAGCAATGTATCATTATAGCATCAGGCAAAGCAGATAGCCTGGCACCAGACCCTACCCACCAGCACCTGGCTCTGTTCCTTAACAGGTCACTGTCAGATTAGAAGTCCTGGGCTAGCTTGTCTGCAGTGGAAACTGGGGTTTTTGTGGGCAGGGTAGGAGGGAACACAAGGGAGTGGGAAAGGGTTCCCTCATCTGGGGGCTAGTTCTGTGTTGGTCCAATTTAGACTAGAGCAGACAAGTAGGCTAGTCTGTGGGCTGGTCTATACTAAGGTGGAAAATCGATCTTAGATACACAACTTCAGCTACGTGAAGTCGAAGTACCTAAGATCGAATTACTCACCGTCCTCACGTTGCGGGATCGATGTCCGCGGCTCCCCCTGTCGATATATTGATCCCCGAGCAATCGATTGCTACCCGCCAATATGGCGGGTAGTGAAGACGTACCCTGTGTTAGATAGTTATGCCTCCCCCGGCCCCTGGGGTAACTGGCTACTGCCTATTCTTCCTCTCCCCATCTTGGCACACCCCCAGTGCTGGGGGCTGCAGGAATTTACTGTCAGTTCTGCTCCTGCATGGTGCATAAGATTTCCTGCATAGGAGCAATCTCAGTGGCACCATCACTCGCACAACTATCATCTGTTGGACAAATGTTTCAGCGTTTGCTTGTTTAAATGAGGGCTATTGAGCTATCAACCAGGCTGATAACAGTTAAAACAGAGACTTCACCCCAGCTGTCAAGGCAGTCAAACTTTGTCCTGTATCACATCATAGTTATCTGAATTATCTGGGGGTTAAGGTGAGCTATAACATATGTAAATGGACAGTGACCCCACTGAAGTCACATAATGTCCTTTGTAGGTCAAGGCAACAGTTTGTTTCATGGACATCAAGATAACCTTCCAATCTCAGCAACCAGTGGTGCCACATTGTTACGAGTCTGTTAGGGGGATAGGGGAATCTGGGATCAGAAAGGGAGGGCAAGAAAGATCATCTCATAGTTACAGATCCAGCATTGGGTTACTATTTGTATTGCAGTCAATACTGGGACCCCATTTTGATGAGCATCATATAAACACATAGGAGGACTTTTATCTTGTTCTGAAAAGTTTACAAGCCAGTAGTTAGAGGGTATTAACTGTTAGTCACAAACAGTCCCGTGCTCGGACAGCAGGACAGAGGACTCATCTGCATTAGGAAATTTCCTAAAATCCTAGGCCACTGTTGCTACCTCTGATTCCCCTCCAGTCATGATAGCAATGGTGGAAACCCTTGTGTAGAAAATGTGCCATTGGCTTCTGGCATTTTAAGCACTGTGTCATGTAGACCTGCTCTGATCAGGCTTAGAGGACATACTCTAGATGCCGCTAACTGGTTCTATATTAGTGCTTCCCCTACTGGTAGTCGTGAGTAAACAAATTCCAGTATAGACACAGTTATGGAGATTGTCCATGATTTAAGGCTAACTTGGCACTGGAACAAGGGCCTCAGCAATTTGGCCTCAATTGCAGCTAGTGCAGGGCTGAGGGAGTGCAAAAGGGAAATCTTGGGAAGGTTAGCTCTCAGTCACAGATATCCAGGAGTGGAAAGAGTACAATCGAAAGAGAGTAGCCCTAGATCACTTAGAGAAGTGAAGGTGGCAGCTGAGTGGTGTAGCACTAGATACATCCACTTGCCTTCTCATGACTAAGGGCCTGATCTAATGCCTCATGAAGAATACAGAAAAATGCCCACTGACTATAATGAGTGTTGGATTCTGCCATTCCTACTCATGCTGAGTAGTACCTTGTTCTGCAAGTAGACTCATGGTTACAGCATGGAAAAAGACACAGAGATGAGTGGGAAAAGGAAATCAAGAGCATATTGAAGCAGGCAACACTGGCAAAGCAGACTGGTAAATGATTGAGTGAGGTCACCCCTTGATATGTGTAGAGGGAGAAGAAGGCCAAGAACATTTCCCTGAGATACTCTAACAGACAGGTGGAGTAGAGTGGAGGAACTGCTACAGGAAAGGATGAAAGAGAAGGCAGAGAGGTCATCTCTAGAGAGCTCATGAAGTTATCTACAGGCTCCAGAGAACACTCAGTTGTTCATGCAAAACTTCTGAGAGTTTCTGAGTATGTGCCTAATGGCTGCCAATATTTCCTGTTTGAATCTCTACTTATGCTTCATCACTGTAAGCATCTTCTAGCAGGAGAGGCAGATGGTAACGTGATTCAGAGGCAGGCTCCATCTGTCCTCAGTTCCCTTAGCCCAATGTGCTAATCTCACTATCTAATCATGTTAGGGAGTCACACTGAGAATCCTTTCCAGTGGAAATGTCAGTCACTCTTTAGCCAAATCTGTTCTCATCCCATTGCAAAATCTAAGAAACCCTTCAGTACTTCTAATGACCTTCCAGGTCACCAGGCCAAGTGATTTATTAGTGCAGAAAGCCATCTGGCAAAGTGATAAGAATTAAGGTTGATCCAATTCCCAGTGCAGTCACTGACAATTCAGTGGCAGTGACAGCTGATGTTGATTTCATTAAGCGTTGGATCAGGTGGTAAGTAACTCCAATCTTTTACACCAACCTGCTAAGGGAGAATGTCAGAAGTGCTGCTAGACAGGTCTGAGGTGCATTGGCAGAGCTATGTGAGAAGCCTTACCTGTACTTTGCCTAAGTATAGGGGGAGGAATAGCTCAGTGTTTTGAGCATTGGCCTGCTAAACCCAGAGTTATGAGTTCAATCCTTGAGGGGGCCATTTAGGGAACTGGGGTAAAAATGTCTGGGAATTGGTCTAGATGACCTTCTGAGGTCCCTTCTAACCCTAATCTTCTATGATTAAATGGTCCTTTATTTCCATGTACAGTAACTGAGGGGACAATTAGTAACCTGAGGGTCAGATCTCATCTACATTCACAGTTCCATTGAAATCAGTGGGAATGACATGTATGTATCTTGAGGGCAGAATATGGTACTTGATTTGCCCCTTAGCTTCCTTGTCTTTTGGTCTATGTATTCCCCATGTATTGATAGCTGGCTTGGTTAACAAAGGGGATTGATCTTGCCCTGTGCAACTCATGCCAATTATAGATGTTTGTAATCCTCCTGGGTAGTAAATTCTATGAAAACTTGGGAAGTACCTAGACAATCCTGAATTGCCACAGAGCTGCCAACAGTCGTAATTGCCTGAGGAGTAACTTGACGTTAGTTGGCACTTATGCCAGTCTTAACCCACTTGAGGAGCTCCATCTTTCTCACAAACTACAGACATGCCTGGAGTAAGACCCCTCTGATGGGCTGCCTTACTCACTTCCCCACCTCCAGAGAAAGAGCAGCCAATCCGGGTGAGCTGTCTCCCAACCCATAAGGAGCCAAGATTAGGTTTTGGTAGGGGAGAGGGAGAGGGAGCAGAGGAAAGGTTCTCACTGGCTGTGAGATGGCCTGGAGGAGGAGAGGGAGGAGAAGGTAGCTGAAAGAACCCAGCAGCTCAGGGCAACTCCCTTCCCATGAATAATGGGTAAGTCTGCTCTGCTCCCTAGGTCCTCCCCCTTCCCTCTCCACCTCTGCAACACCAGGGCTGGGAGGGGCAAGAAAGAGATCCTGCTGCAGCTGCACCCCCTACTCCAGGCCTAGATGAGGAGACTGAAGAACCCTTGAGGCTGCAGAAGGAGCAGCGGTTAGGCTGGGTGACAGGGGCACAGAACTGATGTGAGGTCAGAATTGATGTGGGGGCAAGGGGGACAGGCAGACGTGATGACCGGGGGAAGAGAATTGATGTGGGGACTGAAGGGTGGATAATTAATTGCTAGGCTGGGGAAGGGTCAGATGTGAGGCTGGGAGGGACACAGAATACATGAATTAGGAGGTTGGGGTTTGGGGAGAAGGCAGAAGCTGGAAGCTTTGCACTCTCACGCAGTCAGTGAGAGCTCCTGCAGTGGGGGCCATAGTCACCTCACTCTATACATTTGGGGGAGCTGACAACACTGATTTGTTAGACACACACATGAGGTGGGTAGGGGAGCTCCGAACTCAGAAGACAGACAATGAAACACAATATAATATAAAACAAAATCTCATGCTTTTTGGACCGGTCTTGTGATTTTCTTGGAGTCTTGCACATGATTTCTGAGATTTTGGTGTTAGCAATACTGTTAACACTACAGGCCTGTGTGATGATGCGGTTCTGGCGGGACCCAACTGAGAGTGCCAATTCAGGACCAATTGCTCAAACAGGGCAGTCACAGCCCAAGGCTGGGGTTTTTCCACCTCTAAGGCCAACCAAACCAGCCAGACAAAAAGGACTTCGGTTTCACCCCACTGACTAACCACAGGTCACACAAGCAATTTCCTTAGACACTCCAGTCTCCCAATTCACCACCAGTGCCACCCGTCCTGGGGATGAATGGTTATGAAAACCAACACCCCAGTAAAAGAAAAAGGTTCTCTCGATCCCAAAGGACCAAGCCCCAGACCCAGGTCAATATATACATCAGATCTTACCCACAAATCACATTGTTGCCAATCCTTTAGAATCTAAAATCTAAAGGTTTATTCATAAAAGGAAAAAGATAGCGATGAGAGCTAGAGTTGGTTAAATGGAATCAATTACATACAGTAATAGCAAAGTTCTTAGTTCAGGCTTGTAGCAGTGATGGAGTAAACTGCAGGTTCAAATCAAGTCTCTGGAGAACATCCCCAGCTGGGATGGTTCATCATTCTTTGTGTAGAGCTTCAGTTTGTAGCAAAGTCCCTCCAGAGGTAAGAAGCAGGATTGAAGACAAGATGGAGATGAGGCATCAGCCTTATATAGGCACTTCCAGGTGTAAGAACACTTCTTTGTTCTTACTGTGGAAAATTACAGCAAAATGGAGTTTGCAGTCACATGGGCCAGTTTCTGCACATCCTGCTGAGTCACAAGGCGTATCTGCCTCCTCTCAATGGGTCAGTTGTGTAGCTGATGGTCCTTAATGGGCCATCAAGCAGGCTAAGCAGAGCTAACACCCACTTGTCTGGGATCTTTCCCAGTAACACGGCACAAGTTTGAAATATAGACAGTATAGAGCCAATACTTATAACTTCAACTACAAAATGATACAGACATACAGACAGCATAATCATAACCAGTAACTCATAACTTGGTCTTAGACACCTTATATGACCCCCTTTACATAGGATTTGGTGCCACTACAGGACCTTGGTTGCAACCCATGTTCTATATGGTCCCAGTTTATATCAAAAACGTCACAGCCTGATTTTCTACATGGGCTAGTTAAGTGTTCGCTTGGGGGCATCAGTGTGCAAACACTTAGCACTAGGCTTCCTGTTTGCACAGGCTTATTTTACACACACAGGTTTGTGCACTTAAGTGTTTTTAAGGAATTTAGACCCTAAGTCCACTGTTGACATTTTGGAGTGAAAGTTACACCCATAAGGCCAGATTTTACTTTCATTTACACCAGCATACATCTGGAGTCATTTCATTGGTGTCAATGGAGTTACTCCAGATGGACACTGGTGTAAATTGAGAGAAGAATCTGATCTTAAGTGTTCAAAACCCACAACCTCACTTAAATAGCTTGCACCACCCCCACCCCTCATCCCCCCACTTATCTTTACCCTCTGTTGGATGTGCAGGAGATTTTGCCCACCTACATGTAACTGACTGAGAATGGAATTGGCCTCACATAGTCACAGCAACATATTTTGCATACCCAGTTTGGACAAAGGAATTTAGTCCTTGCCACAGTCATGTGACATTTACAAAATATTTGTCTCAAACCCCACAAAATTGTCCTGATGTTTTTGTCTATTCACTTCCTACGATAGCTGGTTACCAAGACACCTGTGGACAAAACCACCTTGAGGAGCTTTCTCCTTAATAAACATCCTCCTTCTCCCTATGCGATTCACTCACAGATGTCACCAGGAGAACTATGCAACATTCCCTGCTTTTGCTTTGTGAATACTCCCCAGTGCAAACAGACATGTTAACCAAACTCAAAATTTCAAAATATTGTTCTGACACCATGTCTTCCTCCCCGGCAAGCAAAGAACAACAGGAAAGAGTCTGGGCTTGTTATTCTTTATTTCTGTTGCCTTAGTGTTGGGGTGCCAACTGAAACTGGGGCCTCATTGCGCTAGGCACCCTACACATAGACTGAGTCAGACTCTCCCACAAAGAGCTTACAGTCTAAATAAACAAGGTAAAGTGGAAGGAAAGGATACAGCATAGAAGCAGAAGATTGGGAATAAAGGCACACAGAGATTAAGTGACTTGCTCAGGGTCACTGGGGGAGGCTGTAGCACAGCCAGGAATTGACTCCACATCTCCTAAGCCCCCAGACCAGTGCCTTATCTACAAGACCATAGTTCTACTCTCTTTAGGCCATATGGGGGGGGGGGGGAAGGATGGGGAGAAAGAAAATCATGAGGTTGGGACACTGCGCCACAAACTAAACAATGTTGTATCAAGACCATTCTGTGGCTCTACTGCAACATAACATTGAATGGTTGCATCATAGTCCCATCATAATATATAGAGGAGAGTGTTTTTCCCCATTCACACTGAATTAGATATTTATTTGTGTTGGAAAACTGAGGGTTGCCTATAAGCTTCAACAGGACTGAGAGACATGAATGAGAGCAAGGGATTGGAGTGCAAGGATGTCTACAAAGCATCTACTTGTGTCAGACTAGCTTTGTTTGGGGGTGCTGGTCTAACCTCATAGCAAACATTCAGCTCCATAGAATCATTGAGAAGTAGGGCTGGGAGGGACCTTGAGAAGTCATTTGAGGCTGGACCAAGAATGAACCATTCCTGCCAGGTGTTTGTCCAACCTGTTCCGATAAACCTCCAAAGATGTGGGAACGCGTGAACCTTCATCTGGGAATATGTACATGGACCTGGTGGTCACTACTCTGCAAAGGGTTAAGACTTGAATGCTGAATTTTGCACGGCTCTGACTGCGAAATTTCTGAATGAGTCAAGCAGGAGGGGGAAGGAGGTGGTTATTGAGGCGAATACTCCTGCTGATACACAAATGTCATCTAGTGTACTTCTGCCTATTTTGTAGTTTCACCAGACACATGAACTTTTTCTGAGCTCCCCATGGATGTGGTCTCAGTGTTGCAAACCTTGATGAGAGACTGCATCAAAGAATGAATCAGGGAAGAGGCATGGGCTAAATTCTCAGGTTTTTTTCCCATGCGGATGCTCTCTACTGGATTGAAAGTTCATTGGTGCCTACAGAATTTGCTCTTTCCCCTTCCAAATTCAGGGAGTCTGTCGTCAGATGTCAAGTGAATTGGTTCAGCAGAGATCAAGAGAGAGAAGCACAGGCATTGAGATCAATGGGAGTGTCTGGGTGCTCAGCACTTTGGAAAATCAGATCATGTATTTTAGAGCTTAACTTTAGAGTTCCATTTTTAAAATGTCTTTGACTACATGTCTGCCTCAATCAATTTCAGTACCCATTTATGACCAATTGAAAATTCATGTATATCTTTGATTATGTCTGAACATGCATCTCGAGTGATGCTATCATGCCCCAGTTACCATTTCTGGTTTGGTTTGGTGGACCGGGTAACAGGTATGTTCACAGGTTCATAGATTTTAAGGCCAAAAAGGAATGTTATGATCATCCAGCCTGGCCTCTTGCATAACCGAGGCCATAGATACTCACACAGTAATTCATGCAGCAAGCCCAGTAATTTGTGGTTGAACTATGTTGTCATATCCTTTAAAGACATCTATTCATGATTTAAAGACATCCCTTGGCAATGGTTGATTGCTCTCACTTTTCAAAACGTGCATTTTATTTCTTGTTGGAATTTTTCTAGCGTCAGCATGCAGTCACTGCATCTCATTATGTCTTTGCCTGCTAGAATAAAGAGACATCTGCTCTCATATATTTTCTCGCTGTGTGCATAAGTATAGACCATGGTCAAGTCTCCTCTTAACCTTCTCTGGGATAACCTAAAAAGAGTGATTCTCTCATTGTAGGCCATATTTTCCAGACTTTCAATTATTCTTGTAGCTCTTCTGAATCCTCTCCATTTTAAAAAAAATCCTCCTTAATGTGTCTATAACAGTACTGGACTGGGAAGAATTAGGTGAATTCAGTTAAAAAACCACAAACCAACCCAAGAATTTTCTCAAGTTTAAAAATAAATTGACTGCAGTTCCTGTTCATTTGTGATTACAAATGGATGAGCAAATACTTGCTGATTATAAGCTTGCATCCTTGATTATTCGCAGATAGTGAAGTCATGGATGAGTTCTTCCACTGGAGATAAATATATTTATTTGGTGTGGGGACACTGTTTGATACAGCAGGATGACAGGATTACTGAAGCCTCTAGCCTGAGTCCTGATGGAAAGGCAACTAAATGATCTGTGTCAAGACAAAGGGCCTGTTCCAATACCCACTGAAATCAAAGAAAAGATTCCCACTAATTTCACTGGGCTTTGGGTTAGGCTCAAAAGCTAGATAGCGCCCTTTGCAGCTAGAACCATGAACATAGGGGTAATTGCTTTGTGCCTATGGCTGTGATAAAGACAGAAAATCATAGGCTAATAAATGATAATGCACTTGGCATGCTTCATATGGGATGATCACTGCTTTATGTGGGACAGTCATGAAAGGAGGACAGGAATCATGAAGTCCTGACAAGAGTGCAGTGATCTGGTTACTGTGACATTCCATATGAAAATATGCTTATGATATGACATAACTGAGATGTACTCTATGCAAGATGGCTCATGTGAGATATGGTTGGAAAGGTTATCATAGAATATCAGGGTTAGAAGTGACCTCAGGAGGTCATCTAGTCCAACTGCCTGCTCAAAGCCAGACTAATCCCCAGATAGATTTTTTCCCCCAGTTCCCTAAATGGCCCTCTCAAGGATTGAGCTCATAACCCTGTGTTTAGCCTCAGATTGGGCTGCCTTCAGGAAGTTTACATGTAGGGGCCACCTCCCCCCACCCAAAAGAAGCGCAAACATAGTGGAGCTGCTTTCCAAAACAAGACTGCAGGAAGACTTCTTGAGGTTCCATGGTGAAAGCTCTGAGGCCATGGCTACGCTTACAGCTGTACAGCTCTGGGAGTTACAGCTGTCTTCATACAGCTGTGTAGGGAGAGCGCTGCAGTGTGGCCACACTGACTGCTACCAGGGCTGCAGTGTGGCCACATTTGCAGCATTTGCAGTGCTGTTGGGAGTGGTGCATTGTGGGCAACTATCCCACAGAGCACCTCGTCCCATTTTGGCACCGTGGGTTGTGGGAAGGGGACGGAAGGGTGCGGGTCATTCTGCTTCCTGTCGCAACGCCCTGTGGTGCATCGCTTCACATCCCAGCAGTCACAGTTTTTCCGTCCACGTTTGGTGACATTGTGAGTCTCCCAACGGTTTCTGTGCAGCGCAATTTCTGTGGGAAATGGAGCCCGAGCTGCTGAGGACTTTTCTGATGACTGTTGCCAGCACATCACGTTTGGCAGTTGAGCTATTCCTTCAGCTCCAAAGTGACAGTGAGGAGTCCGACGATGATATCGAGTTGTCTGACGCGTGTGACACTAAATTGCTTGTAGCATTCACGGAAATGCTCAGCACCATGGAACGCCACTTTTGGGCTCAGGAAACAAGCAGTGAGTGGTGGGATCACATCGTCATGGAAGTCAGGGATGACAAGCAGTGGCTGCAGAACTTTCGGATGAGAAAAGCCGCTTTCATGGGACTGTGTGAGGAGCTTGCCCCACCCTGTGGCACCAGGACACGAGATTGAGAGCTGCCATGCTGGTGGAGAAGTGGGTGGCTATTGCAGTCTGGAAGCTGGCAACTCCAGACAGCTACTGATCAGTTGCAAACCAGTTTGGAGTGGGAAAGTCGACCGTTGGAATCATGTTGATGCAAGTTTGCAGGGCCATTAATCACATCCCGCTAAGAAGAACCGTGACTCTGGGGAACATGCAGGACATTCTGGATGGCTTTGCACAAATGAGTTTCCCTAACTGTGGAGGCACGATAGATGGGACGCATATGCCTATTCTGGCACCACCCCACCTGGCATCCGAGTATATTAATCGGAAGGGGTATTTCTCTATGGGTCTCCAGGCGCTTGTGGATCACCGTGAGCGTTTCATTGACATTAACACAGGATGGCCTGGAAAGGTGCATGATGCACGCATCTTTCAGAACAGTGGCCTGTTCGGGAAGATGCAGGCTGGGACTTTTTTCCCAGATGGAAGATCACAGTAGAGGACGTCGAAATGCCCATTGTGATCCTTGGAGACCCTGCTTACCCATTAATGCCTTGGCTCATGAAACCGTATACAGGGATGCTTGACAGGAGCAAGGAGCGGTTCAACTACAGGCTGAGCTGGTGCTGAATGACTGTGGAGTGTGCTTTTGGCCGTTTAAAAGGGCACTGGAGATCTCTGTATGGGAAGCTAGATTTAGGGGAAAGCAGCATCCCTGCGGTTATATCCGCGTGCTGTACCCTCCATAATATTTGTGAAGGGAAGGGTGAAACATTTGGTCAGGAATGGACCTCCGAGGTTCAACGCCTGGAGGCTGAATTTGCACAGCCAGAGAGCAGGGCTACTAGAGAGGCCCAGCACAGAGCTACAAGGATTAGGGATGCCTTGAGCGAGGAATTTGAAGCTGAAAACCAACAGTAATGTTTGGTGCCTTGCACGGGAGTGAAGTGCAGTGGTTACAATAGTAGGAATCTGTTTTTCCTAAAATGATTTGCAGTGCATGTCTCTTTCCTGGGCTATGGTATCTTTCACTTTCTGTAATAATAAAGACTGTTTTCAAAGACAAGAATTCATTTGTTGAAAAGAAAATACCTTCCTTGACAGATACATAACATTTTGGGAACCTAAAAGGGCAGGGGGGTGGGGTGGTGAACTGTACAGTCACAGGTTTGAATATGTCCTGTCTGGAGTGCTGTGCAATGACTGCTGCACTTCAGAATGAAAAAACTGCATGGTGATGGGGGTTGAGTGCAGAAGGTAAGGGTCATAGTTCTCAGGGCTGGTTGGTGAACATACAGGTGTTGGGGGCAGCTGGTGGTGGTAAGAACCTGGATGCTGGGGAAAGGGGTTTGGAGGCACAAGGGAAAGAGCTTTGGGACGGGGGGCGGGGCTGGCACGGTAGTGCTCTGCCTGCATGGCTACGAGTGACTGGATGCAGTCCGTTTGGCGTGCCAGGATGCTTATCAGCTGCTTTGTGCTTTTCTTCTTAGCTGCTGCGTTTCTCTGGCGGAGCTTGCTTTCCCTTTGTCTCCAGTCCTGCAGTTTTTTACTCTCTCTGGCAGAGTGATCCATAACTGCTTTAAGCATGTCTTCTTTGCTTTTTCACAGCTTCTTCCTGAGGTTTTGTAGCCTCTGCCCAGTGGATGATACAGGCAGTCCAGTAGTCAAGGACACTGTTCGAAAGACAAAAATGGCAACAGTTAAAACAGGACACAGGCTGCATTGTTTATAATCTCACTCAGACAGTTATTGCCACAAATTGAAGGAGTTTACAGTCTTCACTTTAGTATACTTTTCCCATACCAAACAGAGTGCACCTAACCCACAGGAGGCAGGAAATGGTGAGTAAGGGCGAATGATTGCTTCAGGGATGTGCAGGGTTTTCTGTGCGTTGGGGAAAGCAAAATGCTGCATGGGGCACCTACACTGAACACTCTCCCAACATTTTCCACAGGAGTTAATCCTGGAAGCTATCTCGCTGCTGCGGGTCGCCTGGGAAGAGCATGAGGGCCTTCTACAGCAATGCGGATTCCACCCTGGCCCCTATGCAGCTTGCCTGTGTGCAGCAATGGTCCCCTCACCCCTTGCGGCACAGTGGCGCGGACGTGTTAGCCTGACTGGGACAAGGACCACAGTGGCTCTCCCTATAAACTTAGGCAAGCGCATTGCCCACGTTCTGGAAGAAACTTTTGAAGAGATTACCAAGGCTGATTACCGCAATGTGATAGACCACATCAGTGGGCTATTCCACATCTAGGCATGCATGCATGCAGCCCTAACCCCCACTCCTGTCCTGAAACATTTGCATCCTGAAACTAAAAGCTGCTTACCGGGAACCCGCTCCTCTGCTTCTTCTTCACCAACAGGTTCCAGCTGCTGCGACTGGCTACCTTCCTTCTGGCTTGAGAAGAGCTCGTGGCTGCATGCCTCCTGGGACTCCAGGGTGTCTCCCCCCACCCCAGTACGCTCACTCTCGGTTTCCTTCCCCTCCCTCCTCCCCTTCTCCCTCCTCTAACCCACCCTCCCCCCCGGCTCTGAAGTGTCCATCGTGGTCGTCGGATTGGCAGTGGGGTCACCCCCAAGTATCGCGTCCAGCTCCTTGTACAAACAGCAGGTCGTGGGGGCAGCACCTGAGCGGCGGTTTCCCTCACGGGCTTTGCAATAGGCACTCTGCAGCTCCTTTACTTTAACCCTGCACTGCACCGCGTCACGGTCATGGCCCCTTTCCAGCATGACCCTTGAGATCTGCCCATAGGTATCATAATTCCTACGGCTGAAACGCAGCTGTGACTGCAAAGCTTCCTCACCTCAAACACTGATGAGGTCCATCAACTCACCATTGCTCCATGCTAGGGCTCGTTTGGCACGTGGAGGCATGGTCACCTGGAAAGATTCACTGATTGATTGCACTCCACACCTGGCTGAGCAAACAGGAAGGGGATTTTTAAAATTCCCGGGGCATTTAAAGGGTGGGTCACCTGAGGCCAGGGCTGTAGAGTGCGAACTGATGAGCAGAGTGGCTGAACAGGCATTATGGGGTACCTCCGAATACCTCGGAGGCCAATTACCGCACTTTTGGTGGCCACACTTGCGGAGCAGCGCTGCATCACCCGCGCTGCAATCCTTATACCCCAAGCAGAGCAGGAGTACAACCAGCGCTGCAGCCAGGGAGATGCAGCGCTGTACGTGCCTTGCAAGTGTGGACGGTGAGGAAGTTGCAGCTCTGCTGGTGGGTTTACAGCGCTGCAACTCTCCAGTGTAGCCAAGGCCTCAATCATCACATCATGCTGCTGTCTACAAGCCTGATCCTGCTCTGATTGAAGTGAGTGGCAAAAGTCCCATTGACTTAAGTAGTGCAGGATCAAGCTTTTGACACAGACAGAATTTTTTTCCTAGTGGGAGAGTTGACCCTGGGATCCTCTCCTTTGTAGCAAAATCTAACAGGAGGCCAGAAGAGTCATGGAACAGCCACTTGGGATTGAACAGGGTCTGGTGGTGATAAAAGGGCAGGGGCTGGGTTTCCTGGAAGAAAGCCTTGCAACATGCTCAGTGGAGGAACAGAGCATGAGGAACAGAGATATGAAAGGTCAAGCCTGAGGAGGGCAGACATTGGTTTAAGTTTATACTTTTGGTATGAGATTTATAGGGGGAGTTCAGGGAAGAGACATTTGAGTCCTGGCCCTGAAAGAAGGGCCAAGTCACAAGAAGAAGGGATTGTTACAGGGCTGGAGTGGTTGTTGTCATGGACTCACAGATCGTGCCCACTCGTGGCCCCATGTGGTCCATGGGGGCTGCCCCTTTCAGTAAGACTGCCCTTCTTGGGGGTCCACCTTCTCTCGGGGTCAGGCCCCTCCACCTCCTGGAGCTGCACCTCTTTGAGCCTTAGCACATCTGTCTCTCGCCATGGGTCCCCTCAGGGAGTCCACACGATCTGGATCCCCCAGGCCTCCTCACCCCCGAGGGGGTTGATGCAACCCTGTTCTCTAAACCGGAGTGACTCTCAGCCAGCCTAAAACAGGAGGGTTTATTGAGAGTTGAACACAGCACAGGAAACTCTCAGGGCCTCAGGCCTGGCCTCCCTCAGCACAGCATACCCCAGTCCCCCTGCAGCCAGGTGGGCTCTGCCTGCTCTCCCTCTCCAGCCTAGAGCCCCCTCTGCTTCTCAGCTGGGCCTCTGATATCCCAGGACCCAAGCCCTTCCTCTGTTCATTGTCTTCTCTCCAGGTAAACAGGGTCGTAAACAGGGTGGCCTGGGGTCTCCTCTCCTCTCAGCCCTCCTCTGGCCCCTCTGGCTGGAACTGGCTGGTCAGGTCACCTGGGTCCTCTCTTCACAGCCCATTGTCCTCCCACTGGCCAGAACCGGCTGTGTCTCCTGAGCCGGGTCTCCGGGTCACCAGTGTCTCCACCCTCCAGGCCATTGGCTGGGGTCCTGAGTTCCCTCTCTGGTCCTCTGTAACAACAAACTCCCTCTCCCCTCACCTCGTTAAACCAGTAACACCCGGGGACACTGAGTCCCACCCCCTGTGCATGCAAACCACTGGAAAACACAGAAAACCCCAAGAAAATCCCTCACTTCGTCACAGCTGTCAACAGGGGCTGTCATAGTTTCTTCTGTATTAGAAACATAAGACTATTTTGTGGCTCAAAGTTCATTCACAGATGAAGGAACCCTCCTGATCTTCAAGGTTTATACCCTCTAATACAAAGGCATGCTGAGATGTCTATTTTCAATGGCTCAGATAATCACCTCACCAACTCATCCCCACAAAGCGAGAGGCTGGGGCTATCATAGAACACAGAGGGTTCCCCAGAGACATTCACAAAAGTCATGTCTGCTAAATATGGCTAGTTAGAACGTGGTAATTTGTAATAAGCAGACAGCCACAACTGGAACTTTAAATCCTAATCCCTCTGAGGCCCAGGCAGGCTGGACCTCAGCTGTTCTTATGGCTTGGGGGTCTGGTTTGGGGATTCAAAACAGGAAAAAGCTGCTTCATCTCTGATTTGGAATTGGAAGCAGTCAAAAAGAACAGCACTAACAAAACGGTTCCTGAACCATGTACCAGATTCAGCCTTAAATCACACAAGTTTACACAAGTCATACTGAAAGAGCATTATGTCAAAGTGCACGGGGAAACTTTAATGTGCACCAGCAGGGTATATACAGATCAATTAACATGCAACACAGTGCTTTAGAAATCACACCCCATAGTGCGCATTACCCCCTGGGTGAACAAGCCTTAAATCCCACCTCAAACCCAGCTAGTACTGGATTTAAACACACATCCTTGACACAACTCGAGACATAAGGAATGGTGTGCTGCCCTGGTGTTCAGGTAATACAACAATGGGTTTCCTAAAAATGCCCTAATTAGGTTAGATGGCTCTTCCTTGTTGCATGCCTTCAGTGTTTTTGTACATCTGCAGCTGCCCGAGAAGCATATACATCAACAGGTTTCACTATGGACAGCAATGACTTTGAATAAACCATGTTAAACGGTTTTATAGTCAACAGTTATGAATTTATTGAGAAGTAGATACACTAGAAAAAATAGTTCCTTTGATTTACTGAAATATTTATCAGAGAATGATACAATCAGGAGCTTTTCTATGATGATTTTTGAATTGATGCTTTTTTTTTTTAACTACCTCTAGACACATACTATATTTTAGGGCTCTGTTAGGGTGGCTTTTAGAAAAGTAGCTGTTGGAAGAGGCCATGGCTGATGTATAGCAGCTTGTTACAGAAAGGAGGCATTTTGACACAGACCTCTATTGATCTGTGTGGACAGTGTTATCCATGGTACATGAATCTTCAGCAGTAGGTCCCCTGACCCTTTTTTACCCCTCACTACAACTGACTAATTACTGTCAGGATTTACTTGAAGGGCCAGATCCCTAGCTGGTGGAAACTGGCACAGATCTATTGACAGCAATGGAGTGGCACAGATTTATGCCTGCTGAGTATCTACCCCACAGCTTTTAGGAGATTTCCTAGCTGGCTCACCCAGCATGTCTCCCAGAGTGCTAGGGAAGTGCACACTTCAGAGAGAACTGAAATACCCCTTTAAAGGGTGCAGTGTGTGTTTTCTTCCCCCTCCCCCACACTGGCCCTGTTCTGCTATCTAGGTGGGAGTAGGATGGGTCCAAAACCCAACTCTTTGGGTTGTCTAGTATTGCTACTTGCATTAGGTGCACCCAGTCTTTACTCAGGGAGATCAAGGATTGGGAGTGAGCCTTCGCCTTCCTTGTGAAAGGGAGCGCTCCTTGAGCTGGTGTCCTCCCTTCTCATGCACTCACGCAGGGCTAGCCACAATCCAGCCTTGAAGTCATTATCTGGTCAGGTAACAATTACATGAGAGAGAATGTGGGACAGTATCTGGGTTTCCTTTCTCTCCTCGTCCTCTTTCCCCTGCTGATTTCTTTTCTGCCTCATGCTCACATCCCTGACTCTGTTCCCCTCACACAACCCCCATCTCCCTGTTACCTCCCCCTTCCCACCTGTACTCCCCATCTCCCTACCCAGGGCTCCTGCCCCACTTTCAGCAGGTAACTCCTTCTCCCTCCAACTGCCAATCCCAACTGCCAAGAAATCTTCCACCCTGCTCCTTGCTAACTGGAGGGAAGCAAAGATTGTTCCTCCAGGTCTACCCATTCAATTGTCCTGTCTGAAATAAGCTGCTTACCTCCAACCCACAGCCTCTAGAAATGGCCTGCATGCTGCCAAAGGCCAAGTCACCCATAGCATGGCTCAGGCTTGTTTCCTGAAAGCCCCAACAGGCTCCCTGCGTGTCCTAGAATTTGTTGTGTGCTTGTATCTCATTCAAAAGCAATAATCAAAAGAGAGAAAACATTATAGATTTTCCCCTTCTCGCTCTGGGAGAGGAACTTGTTGATTGCTGTTCTCTGGGGATTTAGGCAAACTAGGTTTTAAGTTTCCATGTTTGCACCCCTGAATTTCACTTTGAGTGTCAAGTTCAAACCTACAAACACAAAGTCAAATTCAGCTAAAATTGTTGAGTTTAGGCTGGTTTGGGACCAAAGCCATGAAAGGCCACTTCAGTGGTTCTTGGCTTTCATTCCAAAGCCTTCAATAAAGCCAGGATCTCTCTCTGCTGCCCCAGGTTGCAAACTGCTCTGCACCTTTCAGGCTAGTTGACTAGAATTTTAAATTTCATCATGAAAGTTTTTCACTTCTCTGAATACAGTGAGCATGCTTCAGCCCTTTACACCAGGGCTCAGCCTGACTCACTGCAATATATGCATGGAGACCTTGTCACTCTATCGAGTTGTTGCATCTGGACACACCTTTGTCTAAATCAAAGACTGTCTGGAGTTGGAGGATGGGAGAGAAAAGAGCCTCAGTTCCAGCGAAAGAGGGACGTTTTGAGAACACTGCTCATTTGGGAAGGTGATTAAGTGGGGCTGGCCCCAGAGGCAAAATTGACAGATATAGCTGACATTGTTCCCAACACGTACAGTTTTCATAAGAGAATTTGGTTTGCATGGTAGTGTGATACTAATAGACCCCAGTGGTCAGCACTGAACTTGGGACCTCTGGAATGAAATGCATGAACCTCTATTGCATGAGCTAAAAACCACATGCCTCTTAGCCAATGCTGTAGCAGACTCATTAATCTCTAGGTGGTCTAGCTGCCACTAGAGGGAGACAGAGCACCACACTCAGCAGGCATAGGTTATATTAGTACATAAAGTAAGATAAACACACCTGCAAGTTATGGTGGAGTTAGTGACTTGATCCTCTGTACAGAGAGGACTTTCCTCTTCCAGTAGACATAACAATACGACACTCAAATCTCTCCCAACTATAAAATGGCATCATTTTTATCTTGCAGGTCTTAGGGACTCAGTTTTCCATGAACGAGAATGTTTCTGTAGTTTGATCTAAAGCACCCAGCTCGCCTGGGTGAGAAGGAAGAGCCAATATCAGGCACTTGCCTGTCCCTACTTTTTCCCTTTATGATTTTGTTTGTTGTTGCTCAGTACCACTGAAACAACTGTTCTGTTTAAGGACTGGCCCTTCCTTCTGCATGGTGCCCAGCCCCATTGCTCTTCTAGAATGTTCTGAGGTTCTACAGCTGTCAGCAGTGATAGCTGCCATCTCCTAGGCATTGGCAATGCAGAGTGCCCTACTGGAATTGCATTATTATTTTTATAAAAAAGAGTCCCTCCAGCAAGCTGATCGATGACAACTACAAAAGCATGTGATTAGAATAAGGCTACTGGTTTGGGATGGGTCTGTTGGGTCACCACTCTCCTGAGATTCCTCTGGACGTTTACCATGCAAATGGACAACATTCCAACAAGACAGACAGCTAAGAGCAAAGGGCCAGAGCCCAGAAGAAGCAGTAGCCAAACTCAGAGTTTGTTTTGGAAACAAGAACTGGAGGAGCAAAGAACCTGAATCTTCTCAAAAAGCGAGCTGCCTGTTTGGAAGACTGCAAAGCAGGTGTCGCAGTATGTTTGTGCTCATCTCTCCTGGAGCAGAGAAAGGGAGATACATTCATTGAATCAAAAAGAGACTGAGATTAAGGCAGTTTCAATGGTGTTTTCCACAATCCCATGCTAACTCATTACTAATTTGTTCGAAAAGATTACAAAATACAGAAGGATACTATTAATTATGCAGTTGGAGATTGGAACCCCAGGGACTGCAATATAAAAGTTGTTCAAGGTCTGGTTGAAACTGAAACACCACCAGGACAACAAAGCTTCATTTTAACCACCTGTGGTGATATTTAAGTATTTCAATCAACAGGGTGTATAAAAATCACCCAAATATTTAGAGTCCCCTACAACTTCAGGCATCAGTGGATTGGTTAAATTACAATGTCCGCTATGAATTTCATGGCTTTAGTGCAGTAAAATCTGATCTTCAGGGAGATAGTTTCTAAAGTGGGTTAAACTTTCTCAAGTGTCAAGCCCCTGTCCTGAAGCTGCCTCCAGGCAGGCAGAGCCCTGTTGATTTTAGTGGAGCATCATCTGGGTGATAGGATCTGCTTGCGAAGATTCAGTTGTGGGATTGGAACCTAATGATGTGCTTGTAAACTTGATGTTAGGTAACTACATGACAAAATACCTATTTTGCACAAGGAAATGTGGATTTCAACAAGCAATGAGGGATGGGCAGAAGTTTAGAGGCCTTTTTCAGAAACCTTGGTCCTTAATGTTACTGGAATGTCACATCTGTCTTGCTTTCAACTGTATTAAATTAAAGTCTCGGGGCCTAATGTAAAGCCAACTGTGGTCTATGGAAGACTTTCTATTGCTACCAGTTGGCTTTGGATGGGGCCCTGCGTCGTACTACCCTCCATTAGAGCCATTAATGGTTCTTGAGTAACTGTGTATCAGACAGAAAATAGGTCTAGACAATTTAAGACATTTCTCAGTGCTATATGGAAAGTTTCACACCAAATGTAAAACTAGGGTAGCTTGGTTCTCTGCTGTATTTGTGTTAAGTAGCTGCAACCCTTCCTGCCCAAGGCAGTTTATGAACTACAGAGGAACACAATAAAGCATCTGCAATGGGCAGGTCAATTTGTTATGCGCATCAATATTATCATTAGTTAGCAGACATCTCAGCAGTGTTAATGGGCCACATGGAAAGAAAACCTGACTGACGGCTTGGCTACACTCACACTTTACAGCGCTGCAACTGGGGTGTGAAAATACACCCCCCTGAGCGCTGCAAGATACAGCGCTGTAAAGCGTCAGTGTAATCAGGGCAGCAGCGCTGGGAGCGCGGCTCCCAGCGCTGCACGCTACACCCGTAAGGGATGTGGTTTACATGCAGCGCTGGGAGAGCTCTCTCCCAGCGCTGCCGCTCTGACTACACTCACACTTCAAAGCACTGCCGCGGCAGCGCTTTGAAATTCCAAATGTAGCCATACCCTAAGTGATTGTGAAATCCCTCTCGCTGTTTCAGCCCATGGCTGAGTTGCAGACCCCTGAAAACAGAGGTGAGCAGTAAAAACACACATGGAGCCTGATCCAGCCCTGAGGCCCATGCAGTTGGATACTTTCGCCTGTGTAGAGTCCCAAGGAAGCTAATGCAGGAGTTCAGCTTAGGACTGGTGCCGTGGCCTTTACTAAAGCAGCATGTGCTCACAGAGAGACAAAGCCACAGCAGGGCTCTGAGTGAGGCAGACAGACTAATAATGCAGCACCTGCTGCTCACAGCTGTGCCTCCCAGTTCTCCAGGGAGGATGCAGCAGGCAGCGCAGCCAAGAGACTTCACCGTTCTGTGGGTGATCAAACAGGCTTTTGGGGTTTTTGTTTTTAACCACAATCTAATCCTGGGCTGTTGCTTCTCTGCACCAGCATCAGAAAGGGGGAAAGGGTGTAAGCTGATTGGGGTTTCTGGGATTGTAAATATTGGAACAGATGCAGAAGCTCTCTGATGCTGGCCTGATCATGTTTATGAATCAAGTGCCTGTGTGGGTGGGGGTTGAGGCTAAGGCTGGAGTGAATGGCTCAGGAAGAGGGAGGGGAGGGAAGAAATTGCTCTTCTGGTTATCCACCCCATTCTCTCAGCCTCCACCTCCAAAACAGAAAACCCCACTCAGCTTGGTCAATTTCCAGCCGGGTGGTATGAAATGGATCTTTTACCTCATTTTCTGAAGACTTCCAAACACATTTAAAATCCCTCTGGTTTAAAAAGGTGTCTTAAACTTCCCCCCACTCCACCCCCCCATAGCATTTCACAAGACAGGAAACTCCCCTCCAACTGTGCACACAGATATAGGCTGAAAATCTGACAATAAAAAACAAAAAAAACCAAAAACACACAGTCCTTCCCCTATCACTTGAACCTCCCTACTATGATTCAGTTTCATTTATGGAGGTAGGCATCCAACCAGAGAGCTCCAGATTTCTTTAGGGACCTGTGGAAAGAGAAGAGAGGCATTAGTGAAGCAGGATTCACAGGCCTACCTGAACAGAGATTCTGCAAGGAGCTGCCTGCTTCTGAATACAGCCATCATTCCTCAGGAGGTCAATAGTCCTTCCCAAACGTTGGGTCTATAAAGTGAGACGAGGTGCCTATCTCGCTCCATACACAACTTGACTTAAAACACAATGGGCACAATCCTCAGGTAGCGTCCATCAGATTAACTCCACAGACTTCATGGGCATTACACTGATTTACACCCATTGAGCAGCTGACCCAAAAGAAAACAAATTGTAACTCCACACATTGGAACTATCCCTGCCTAACCCTGCAGAACAAGCTGCATACACGCAAGAATTCCCTTCTTTCCTCTGCATCACCCCCATACAGAATTCCCTTCCACAGCAGCTCTCTGAAGACAATCAGACATGGATAAAGTAACAGATTTGAGCTATTATGGATCAAATATTCCTCTCAATGAGACGAGGTGGCTCGAGATGCCATGTATGGCCTGGAAGTGATGCTGTGTGAATGTGGGGGAATTCCACAGAGAGGACTGTTGGTTCTTACTCTCCCAAACAAGGGCCACACACACTTCCTCACTGTACACAGGAGGTTGCTGCTGCTGCATTTGGCTGGGCTGACACTATGGGCCAGATTGTGGTACTCTTACTGACACTGAATCGCAGTCCCTTACTCCACAGGTGGGTGCACTGACTTCAGCAGGGAGTGAAACTACCTGAATCTGTCTCTCTCTGAGCGTGCAGAGGTTTCCACAGAGTGTTATGTACCCTGCCCTCTGTAGTAGGGGGACTTCATACTGTGAAAGTAGAATGAATTATATTGTAAAAATAAGAATGGATTAAAAAATGTGTATGTACCTTTAAGCAGAAATAAGAAATGTTAAAATACAGGTGCCAGGAAAAGAAACATTAGGCATAAACAAGAGTGTTAATGGCAAAACATTAACAAAAGATCGGTAATAGTTAGTAAGGAAATAAGATATGCATGCCTAGCCCAGGTAAACTTATCAGATTCTGCTTCCTTTGTTATCTTGTTAAGTACTCGCCCTTTTATCTGTATAAAAAGGATAGTTTGTGTCTTGCATGGTGCTCACATTATCTGAGTGTTATTAGCAGAGCGCTGTGCTAATAAAACAGAGTGGTCTGACAAACTGTGAGTCCTGAGTCTAACTTTGACAATACAAAGTGTCAGAAAGTAGCTCAATATGTTCTACAGCAGGAACTCCTTCTAGTTACAATTCAGACAACACCCATGTTTCATGGTTTCAGAGAATTTGTATGTTATAGCCAGGTGGCCACTGACCTGAGAAACATCTGGCAGAATCCCCCTGTGCATCAGAGCAGTACTTGATGCATCTGAGGGCAAGGGGGGCGGGGAGGGGGGAAGAGCAAAGGTGGTTTACTGCCACTTTTCCATCCTTTTAAAGATTGCACTAACCTGTGACAGCTTAGATTGGTTCTTTAGAGGCTGTTACGGCAGCATGCTGTTTCCACATCCCCTCCCGCCCCCAACAGGCTCCCATTGGAGTAGGTGGTACAGAACCAGTGATGCTAACTCTTTGCCAGCTGAGGATTCTGAAGTGGTGGAGAAATCCTCAACTGCTTCTTTAGCACATAAATCGTGAGCATATGTGTGCTTTGAAGTGCCCTCTCTGCTGCTGGAGGGGCACAAACAGGACTCAGTGTGGCTCAAGATCTGGGCCTTTTGTCTTAATGTCCACCTATTTTCTCCATCCTGAGGATGTGCCACTTCTTTGGGAATATCAGCTGAGCAATAGGAAGGTGCTGTCTGCAATAGTCAGGTGAAAAATGGCTACTTTAGGCCTGTAGCTACTTGATTTAAAGGGCCAGCCACCTGAATAGCATGGTACGAAAGATGCTAAAAAGGGGTGAATATCTCTTGGGGGAATTCAGCGGTGACTTGTTAATCACCGAGCAAGACACTCCTGATTTCTCCTTGTTTGAGGGCCAGGGTAGAAGGAGTCCGTGGGTTAGAGAGCTGGAACCTGCTGTTTTTGAGATAGCTTTGTCCTTTTCTTCTCTCTGACATTACGTCAACTGGGGATCTGGCTCAGAAATGGCTGTTACTCCACTGAAGTCAATCATGTCATTTCCACAGTAAAAATCCAGATGCTTTTTAGTTTGGTGCAAAAACATTATCACTCCTACACCAAACAAACATTTTACAGCTCTGATGCCACTGCTCTAGGCACAGGTACCTATGAAACAGAGCTTTATATATTAAAATAGACAAGAGATTACTGGAAGGCTGGCATTAGCACTACAGGCTTCATACACCCATGAGTAGTAGTGAAGGCCTCTTACCCAACAATGTCTTTGAATGCCTTGCCGAGAGATTTCTCTTCATAGTGGACGCCATACTTGGTGCACAATGACTTCACCAGTGGGGCAATCTTCCAGTAATTGTGTCGTGGCATCAAGGGAAACAGGCTTGAATAAAGAAGTAGAGAGAGCCTGAGAAAAACCTAACAGACCCCTGGGAATAGACACTTCTTTCTGCTTCCTCTTAGGGCTATTTACTGCCTCCTTTTCTCCAAGCAAAACAGGCAGACAGAACAGTGCGAGAGGGAGAAATCCAAGCTTTGAAGTACTCCCTTTAAAGAAATGCTCTTGAAAATTGAATGTACTGATTCCCATTCCTGCTGTCATGCCCCAAAACAAAAAAGTACTTAGAAAGAATGAAAGATCAGGTTAGAAAACAGGGAGTGCTAGAAAAATAAGGAGTAAGGAAACCTCACTTGATCTACTGAGATTGCTGTCATAGAATATTAGGGTTGGACGCGATCTCAGGGGGTCATCTAGTCCAACCCCCTGCTCAAAGCAGGACCAATCCCCAACTAAATCATCCCAGCCAGGGCTTTGTCAAGCTGGACCTTAAAAACCTCTAAGTATGGAGATTCCACCATCTCCCTAAGGAACCCATTCCAGTGCTTCACCATCCTCCTAGTAAAATCGTGTTTCCTAACATTCAACATAGACCTCCCCTACTGCAACTTGAGTTGCATTCCCTTTGGAAAACAACTAATTGTCTATTGACAAGCTAAATTGTCTGGAAGTTCATAGACTAGACAAACAGATAAAGAATCTGTGGTCTCATTATCCTCTGCTGCTCTGTTGGGTTCTCTTTCATTCCCTAAGTCAACGTCCGGGTCCTTCAGTCTTACTCCATATGATCTCTCCTCTAATTTTTGTATTGTCATGGACAGCATTTTGCATAATTGATCTTATCTTTTGACATCTTTCCTGAACTAGGGTACCTAGAACTGCAAATAGTCCCATGCAGTTGCGCTAAAGCTACATAAATCAGATGCTGGGAAGAGGCAGAGGGAATTACTGAAGTAAGTAGAAACACTCCAAACCAAATGAACCCAAGAACCTGATTTAATGGCCATTTTAATGAATGAGTCCTGAATCAGACTCTAAATTAAGATTGTGAGGGTGAAAGGGGAATTTGCTGGTGGCAACAGGTGAAAGATATTTGTGTTTAGTGGTGAAATGAGAGGATGACTGCAGTTGTTTCTTTTAATTTCATGTATGATGTTCCTGAGGTCCCTTTTCCTTCACTGCTTACTGCTGCCCCATACTGCTTGCACCCCTTCCCCAAGCCCTGCCTTGGCTGGCCAGGGCGGTGACTTGGTTGTGTCCATAAGATTTCTTACCATCCCTTGGGCCCATACTCACTGGTGCTCGATTTGGAAGTTCAGGTGCCCGGTGAACCAGTCATTGAAAAAGGACTGCTCAATATTACAAGTAGCTGCCAGCTGCAAAGACAAGATGCCAAAGTGAATTTTAATGAAGCCTGGGCTTAGAACCAATTGGTGCAGGCTCTTCTTCTTGCATGCTGCAGAAGTCAGAGGAGGTACTTCAAACCAAACAGGCATGTGCATCTTACTGCACTACCAAGCTGGTGGATGAAATATTCTCTCATGCAGCTTCTCCTGCACGGGCTGTATTCCCTATACTCCTCTAGACCAATCCCATATGGCTGCTGCTGACCTACTGTATATTCCTCTGATGCACTCTAGGGCTTGAGACCAGGAAGACCACCTTGGTAACTGGCAAAGAGGTTAATGGTGCCAGACCAGTTAAACTACTAGGGTGTTCATAGTTTCAGCCTATCTTGGAAATGGCTCCTAGCTCCAAGGTGTGCAGCACATCACATTACAGGTTGTCCTGTGATCTTTCATGATAACAGGGCTGATATCAGGGTATTTCCACTCGTTTATATCCCTCTCTATTCTTCATAATAGTACCTCCCTATCTCCAATAGCAAGTTGCTCCTGAGACGTCCATCCCTTCTGAGTCAGAGGGAGATTGACAGAGAGGGCTGGGGGCACCAAAAGAAGAGTGACCAACTTCCCTACTCCTTAAGGAATAACCACATCCTCTTGCGTGGCTCCACTAGCCTAGGAAGGAGAGAAGACTGGAAGGCATCAAACCCAAGTCTCTGCCACAAGCGAGGCTTGATCAGGGATTCTCTCAAGTTTCAGAAAGATAACTGCATGTGTGAGGCAGCATAGGGGTTGCCATACTGCATCACCTTAATCTAGTTGGTATCCTGCCTTCAACACAGCCTATACCCAGTGCGTCAGATCCAGGCAAAACAAGAGGCCATTGTACACCCAGCCAGCTGTGTAATACTATGACTTTGTGTAAGGTGGGGGATGGAAGGGAGGGAACAGGAAGATTACCTTCCCAGTTGCACACTGGTCATCAGCTGAACCCTGAAGCATGAGATTTCAACAGGCTGGGACATTGCTTAGCTGGCATAGCTAGCATTGGGATTCGGGAGCATACAATTACATAGTCTTTCTTAAAATTCTCTTACATTCTTTTCCTTGCTAAGCTGGTGCAGTGAATTCTGCATGGTGACTGCATGAGCAACAGGTGTTTCCAAAGAACTCAGCTTAAAACCACATCAGTGTCAGATTTGCTCTTTCTCCAAATCCAACAAAACAGGTAAGCATGTGCTTCACTCCATACACATGAGTAGTGGACTACAGTGGGACTATTTACATGCTTAAAGTTAAGCAAATACTTAACTGTTTACTGGATCTGGACCCGAGAAAGATGGTGACTGCCAGACTTTGAAAGCTATCCCTTGAGGCCCTCAGTAGATAGTAGATACTATAACTTTATGTAGGAGAATCCACCTCCTACTCAACTCAGCTACACCCGCTTTCTACTGATGTTATTGGAACTATTTCTGATTTACACCAGTATAATGGAGAGGAAACGCAGGCCAAGTGAGAGCTGAATTAGTCTTAGAACACTGCAGGTAAGAGGCATGGTATCTCCTCCTCTGATTGTATATGTTTGGTGAGTCTGTGGAAGGCATTTTGAGACATTGCAGCTGCTACAACTGCTTTTCACATGATGTGTTCAGAATTCACTATTCCTGAACAGTACAAGTTAGACAGTGGGCCAGATTCTCAGCTGGTCTTGTATATCTCCACTGAAGTCAAAGAAATGAAACTGATTTACACCTGAGGATCTGGCCCATTAACTTCCATGGAGTTACTTCTGATTTACACACCTAGGTGCCAACACACTTATGAAGGAGGGTTATTGTGAAGCCCCTTGAACCTTGCACTTCTCCAGACCTGAATGAGGAACGCTTTAATTAGCCTCTCAAAATGTATCAATTTAGGGGTCAGATTCAGCACACAGATTTGGATTTCCACCTCCTCATAGTCAGCCTTACTCCCTATAGCTGAGTGTGTGTGTGTGTGTGTGTGTGTGTGAGCGTGGGTAGGTGGGAGGGAAGGGTCCTAGACAGATATACCAGGCTATTATGTTGTAAAACTGCTAAACTGGGCTCAAACTAAACATTGGGGCCAGGTAGTCAATGATAATCCAGCTGTTCTCTGAAGGGCAAGTGAATTTCTAACCTATTATGGGACATTAATATCCCAGGCATTACCTGAGCGCTGAGCCAATCTCTGTGCTTCTCACAGTCAATATCCATTGGAATATGGTTCATCTGTGTGACCCACACGAACCAGTGACTCTCCAGAAACCTTCAAAAGGAAGCATAACCATTCACAGTGCAGATCAGGATATAATCTGTGCAGTTTGCCATCCTGATACAGGGTAGTGCAGGTAAGGCCAACAGTGATAGCAAAGGGAGTGGGGAGAGGGGTGTACAGGCAGCAGCCATGTTGTACACAGAGGGGGCATAGGATACTAGGGGAGTATTTCCCAAGATGAGGGAGCAGGAAGCTTTCTGAATCTGGACGATGGAAGGAATCAGCTCTGCAGTAGGTTTTTCTTTCTCCATTGGGGGTCCATTTTAGGTCTAGGTGTTAACATGATTATTAGGATACCTTTCTGTATTAACCTTAGTGGCTATCTCTCTTGATCTCTCATTCTCACTGGGGGATTGCTCTTTCACACTACTTTGCCTTTACAAGCTTTGATTCATCCCTTACTTTGTGGAGTACTTGTAGCACCTTAGAGACTAACACATTTATTTGGACATAAGCTTTCATGGGCTAAAACCCACTTCATCAGAGGCATGCAGCGGAAAATATAGTAGGAAGATATATATATGCAGAGAACATGAAAAAATGGGTGTTGCCATACTAACCCTGAGGAGACTAATCAATTAAGGTGGGCTATTATCAGCAGGAAAAAACAAACTTTTGTAGTGATAATCAGGATGGCCCATTTCAAACAGTTGACAAGAAGGTGTGAGGAACAGTAGGGGAAAAATTAGCAAGGGGAAACAGTTTTTACTTTGTGTAATGACCCATCCACTCCCAGTCTTTATTCAAGCCTAATATAATGGTGTCCAATTTGCAAATTAATTCCAGTTCTGCATTAATTGGTTAGTCTCATTAGAGCTGGTATGGCAACACCCATTTTTTCATGTTCTCTGCGTATATATATTTTCCTACTGTATTTTCCACTGCATGCATCCGATGAAGTGGGGTTTAGCCCACGAAAGCTTATGCCCAAATAAATTTGTAGGTCTCTAAGTTGCCACAAGTACTCCTCATTCTTTTTGCTGATACAGACTAACACAGCTGCCACTCTGAAACCCTTAGTTTGTGATACACAGGGATGGACCACCAGTATGGATAAGATAAGAACTGACCAAGAAACACTCACTCAGAATGAACCTTTTTGATCTGTTCAGTTTCCTGGTGGACTCGTGTTCTCCTCACAACACCCTCCTCCCCAACCATTGTTAGGTTCTGGCTGACAGTTTTAGCAAAGGGATCAAGAATAGAATAGACCAGTGGTCACCAACCATAGAATCATAGAATCACAGAAGATTAGGGTTGGAAGAGACCTCAGGAGGTCATCTAGTCCAACTCCCTGCTCGAAGCAGGACCAACACCAACTAAATCATCCCAGCCAGGGCCTTAAAAACCTCTAAGGACAGAGATTCCACCACCTCCCTAGGTAACTCATTTCAGGGCTTCAGCACTCTCCTAGTGAAATCGTGTTTCCTAATATCCAACCTAGACCTCCCCCACTGCAACCTGAGACTATTGCTCCTTGTTCTGTTATCTGCCATCACTGAGAACAGCCGAGTTCCATCCTCCCTGGAACTCTCGTTCAGGGAGTTGAAGGCTGCTATCAAATCCCGCCTCACTCTTCTCTTCTGCAGACTAAACAAGTCCAGTTCTCTCAGCCTCTACTCGTAAGTCATGTGCCCCAGCCCCCTGATCATTTTCGTTGCTCTCCACTGGACTCTCTCCAATTTGTCCACATCCTTTCTGTAGTGGGGGGTCCAAAACTGGACATAATACTCCATATGTGGCCTCACCAGTGCCGAACAGAGAGGAATAATCACTTCCCTCGATCTGTTGGCAATGCTCCTACTAATGCTGCCCAATATGCCATTAGCCTTCTTGGCAACAAGGGCATGCTATTGACTTATATCCAGCTTCTCATCCACTGAAATCCCCAGGTCCTTTTCCACAGAACTGCTGCTTAGCCAGTCAGTCCCTAGCCTGTAGCGGTGTATGGGATTCTTCCATCTCAAGTTCTAAACCACTCGATTGCAATTGACTGGTTGATCCTGGAGCCTCTGCCAGTTGATCGTGATCTCCAGTTGCTAAAAGTCCAGCGGCACCGCGGGGCTAAGGCAGGCTCCCTGCCTGCCCTGGCCCTGCACCACTCCTAAAAGTGGCCAGCACACTCCTGGCCTGTGGCCCCTGGAGGTGTGGGTGAGCAAGGGTTTCCACAAGCTGCTCCTCCATGCAAGCACTGCCCCAGGAGCTCCCACTGGCCGGGAACAGGGAACTGATGCCAATGGGAGCTGCAAGGGTGGTGCGTGCAGGAAGGGGCAGTGTGTGGAGCCATGTGCCCCACCTGGGGCTGCCGGGGCATGCTGGCTGCTTCCGGGAGCCGTATGGGGCTGGGGCAGGCAAGGAGCCTGCCTTAGCCTGGCTGCACTGCTGCCCAGAGCCATCTGAGGTAAGTGCTGCCTGGTGGGAGCCCTCCCCTCGACTCCCTCCTGACCCAGCACCCCATAACCCCTCTTGCACCCTCAAACCTTCTCCTGCACCCCAACCCCCTGCTCCAGCCCTGAACCCCCTCCCAGAGCCAGCATCCCGTACCCTGTCCTGCACCCCAACACTCTGCCCCAGCTCAGTGCCCCCTCCTGCATCCAAAATCCCTCCCAGAGCACCCACCCCACACCCCCTCCTGCTCCCCAACCACCTGCCCCAACCGGGTGAAAGTGAATGAAGGTAGGGGAGAGCGAGCAACGGAGAGAGGTGGGATGGAGTGAGTGGGCTGGGGCTTCAGGAAAGGGGCAGGGTAGATCCTGGGTTGCACTTAAATTCAAAAAGTGATCTTGTGTGTAAAAAGGTTGCAGACCACTGGAATAGACCATGGAAACTGAACTCTCTTTTTATGCCTATTCTCTAGGCCAAGGTTGAGAGGGACTTTGGCAGGACTGTCCTTGTTCTGAACTTTGAACTTCTTCTTTGAAGAAACAGAGGACTTCAGTCTCCAGACTCGTCCAGCCTAGCCAGCACCTTTCACCAACAATAATTTTCACACAAAAATTAAAGAGAGTGGTGCACATGAAGAAGGATCTGAGAATTTTTCTAAGGTCTTGATGTTGGCCTAGAGGAATTTTTATACACCATATTTGTTTCAAATGGTGTTTTAATCCAGCAACTGAAGGATAATATGGGCCAAATAGCTTAATCAGAACAATCTGAACTTGCTGTCTTCCTGCTGACTAGAGGTGCCTGGGCTCACACCAAAAGTAAATGCTTTTATCTGAGCTTGCAACTGCAACTTAAGTAGAAGTGGTAACTCAGTATAAAAATTCTGGCTTCTCTGACCAATGAGAGAGCAGGTAGGGAGAGATTTCATAGCGGATTAGAATGCTGGTCTGCTCTATAAAACTCCTTGAGCTCCTTCCTGATTGTCTTAAATTTAAATAAGCAATTTTAAGGAAGCTTGGTGATGCTTCATTAACCACATTACTGGGAGAAAAGCTGGTACTGTTGCATTTGTGATCCAACTGAAACAAAGTAGTACTGGAAATCTAGCTACAGCGTCTGCCACTGTGAGATTTTCAACTGGATTTGACACAAAAGGGGCTGGCTAAACCCTTAAACATATGGATGCTTATCATGACTTAATGAAACCTTCTGAAGTTCACGCTTCTATAAAGGCCTGATCCAAAGCCCATTGATATCAATGGGAATTTTTCCTAACTAATGATCAGAGCCATTAAAATAACATGGGCGGTAAAATTCCGATTCTACAATTTAAAGATTTTTACACAGTTTTGCAAAAATTCTTTTAAAATGTTATTTTTCTGAGGACCCTAACAATGGAACTAAATTCAGGCCAGCCTTGGGGCATGAGCTAGCAGTCACAGTCACTGCTTCCAGGATGGAGATGTCAATACAATCCTGTAGTCTGGAACATCAGCCCAGTCAGTCATAGCACTGTCTCTGTACTAGGGTGTAAAACGAAGGCTCTGTGAGTGCCTGGGCCAGGGACCATCCAGAAAAGCATGCTACATGCAGGGGATCCAAGTGGGGGACAGCATTTGACTTCTCGCTCCCTGAGCGGGCAGGAGCAGGGCATAATGTGGAGGCAGCACATTCAGTCCCTAGAGAAGGGAGCTCCATGCCTCATTCCTGAGTTACTTTCTAGCTCACTTGGGAGTGGCTCTGGAAGGAACCACATCCAAAATTCCTCAGGTGACTTAGACCCAGTGTGGGAGCTCTACATGGGTGGGGATGAGTGAGGAAGGAAGGAGGGAATGCAGATTCCCATCTGCACCTGCTGTCACCACCACTAGGGATTTCCTGATGATGAGAGAGACTAAATACCAAAATCAAATCTTCTGGCAGAGATTGAGGCAAGAGAAGCTAGTCAAGGCAGTGTGATGTAGCACAGATTGGAGTAGATGAGGGGAGAGAATCTTGATTAATGCGGAGAACGGCATGGCATAGATGAGTTAGCTTGACATCGCTCTTCACGTGGGATGGGTGGGGCCCATGTCTGGAGGGAGGGAAGAACAGTGTCTCCTACCTGACAAAGGTGAGGAGAAACAGAGATCCCAGAACTCCATAGAAAGGGATGTACATAATGAAATAGCGCATGTAATAACTGAAGGCCCAGGCCAGGTCCTAGGGAAAGAAAGAAGAGATAATTCATTATAGACAACGTACCCTCCCCGCACCCCCACCAATACCCCTCCTTAAGCCAGCTCTCTTTACAGAGTGGACAGAAGCCTCTTCTCTCATTCCCCAGATAAGGTTCTCTCCACCATCCACGTGGGACACGGTTTGACACACAGAGCAGAGACAACTTTGCACTCACCGCCCAGAACCTGCGTCTGATCATGGTCATGATGATTTGTATTTGGAAGTACACGGGGATGAGGAAAGGTGGGAAAACTGAAAGGCAAACAAAAGACAGCAGATGAGGGAGACAGGTGTGTAACATGTGGTGAACAAACATGCTGGGGGCCTGAAAGAAGAGTTGAGGCAAGAGCTTGTGAAGAGGAAACCAGATCTCTGCTTCTATCTCTCAGCAAAGAGAGGAGGCATTTCCTCCATGTCCTGCTCACCTTGTGGTATGGAAGATTCTAGGCCAACAGTAAGCAAACCCAGGACTTCTGCTGACATGTTCATCTATTAGGGGCTGCCTCCTAGACTTAGTCACTTGTCTCACTTTATTTAGCCTCTATGGTGGTGGTAAGGATCCATGGATCTCAATGATGATGTCATGGAGGAACTGAGGTGCCTGTGTCTATTGCAATTAAGCTGTGAAAGGGATAGCGGGCCCTGGATAGGGAGGGATTAGTTAGGAAGTGAAGAATAGCTCTGCTGAGGAAAAAGGGAGCTGCAAGGTAAAGATGCATCCCCTCTATCTCTCCATATAAGGAAGTGAAGGGGGCAAGGGCATACTCACCTAGGAAGAAGTACTCATGCTGGTGGTGGTAAGGTAGGTATTTCAGCTTCTTCTTGCCATACTGGAGGGGGAGACAAATGACAGAAAACTGTCTTAGCTCATTACACCCACGGATATGAGAAAACTCTCCACGGGCGGACACTCTCAATGACACCTCTTTACATTTGGTTAACTCTCTTTAGTCAGAGCTGAAGATTTATGGCCTAATCCTACCCTACTGAAGGCAATGAGGGTTTTGCCATTGCTTTACATGGAGCAGGCGCAAGCCCTTAGAAAGCTGTCTCAGCATACAGTACTTCCTTCTCCAAGGCTATGTCTAGAGTAGGAAAATAGGTCATGTGTTGAGACGCGTTAACTGATTGTTGTCAGGGTTGATCTTGCCCTGCTAATACTTGTTTAATCATGACTTTCCTATCTACACTAACTGCAGGCTCCCATTTAAAATCATCAATCTTGAGTACCTTTTTGGCCACTATTACCAAAGTACCTGAGCACCTCTCAATCTTTCATGTACCATGAGGTAGGGAAATGCTGTTATCCTGCTGTTACAGAGGGGGAACTGAGGGCGAGAGACTGAGGCCCAGAGTTTTAAAGGTGTTGCTCCACTCGGGGCTTGTCTACACAATAGCCAGGATCGATGCTGTGGTGATCAATCCACCGGGGGTCAATTTAGCGGATCTAGTGAAGACCCGCTAAATTGACTGCTGATAGCTTGGATGTTGACTCCAGTACTCCACCAGATTGAGAAGAGGAAGGGGAGTCAACGGTAGAGTGTCTCCCATTGACACAGCCTAGTGTGGACCCCACGGTAAGCAGATCTAAGCTATGTCAATTTGAATTACGCTATTCACATAACTCAAATTGCATAGCTTAGATCGACTTTTCCCTTTAGGCCTCAATGTTTCAATGCCTAACTGACTTAGGAGCCTACATTTTGTTTTCAAAAGTGACATAGGCACTTAGGAGCCTGAGTCTCATTGAAAAGCAAGTTGTCTAAAAATGGATGGGTTCTGGCTTCAAGTTTTCATGAAAGAAATGGACAATTGTGGCCACATTGAAAAGGTACTGTGACATTTTTAGTCAAAAGCCACGTTTCATCAAATTAAATATTTTGAGGAAAAAATATCAACCAGCTCAAATAAACATGCATGAGTGTCATAACCGTCCTTCAGGCAACAGGAGGGCAGATCTAATGGGTAAGGCACTGGAGAGGGACTCAGAAGATCTGAGGCTAATTCTCAGCTCTACATAGCTTTCCTGGGTGATTTGATCCAGTCATTTAATTTCCTCATCTGATTCAGTTCCTCATCTGAAAAACAGAGATGATAATTCTTCCTTTCTCCTCCTCGTCCCCTTTGTCTGTCTTATCTATTTGGGTTGTATACACCTCAGGGTAGAGACAGGGCCTAGCACAGGGGTTCTCAAACTGGGGGTTGGGACCCCTCAGGGGGTCGTGAGGTTATTACATGAGGGCTCGCGAGCTGTCAGCCTCCACCCCAAACCATGCTTTGCCTCCAGCATTTATAATAGTGTTACATATATAAAAAAGTGTTTTTAATTTATAAGGGAGGGTCACACTCAGAGACTTGCTATGTGAAAGGGGTCACCAGTAAAAAAGTTTGAGAGCCACTGGCCTAGCACAACGGGGGGGCTGATTTCAGTCTCTGCCTCTAGGCCCTGGTATTATATCAATGAGAGGCCAGGGTGCAGTAATTGCAACTAAAGTACTTTATCGTACAACTATACAGCAAAAAAATCCAGCGGCAGAGAGGCCCAGAGCTCAGTTAACTGACTTGGAGTTGAGCAGTTTGTGCTTTGTGGCTAAATATAGCAGTGTAAATCTCTGGACTTCGGCTGAAGCCAAGACTCAGGTGTGATGGTGTGGCCCCTAAGGCATTATCGAAATATGCTTATGAATGTATATATGACATAACTGGAATACGTTTTATGCTACATATGCCATGTAACAAATCTCTGCAAAGGTTATGATCGACTGAATCTATTCCTCCTATTTGTGTGCATGTATCATTTTTCTATTCGAAGTTATGAATGTTGGCTGTATACTTGCTGGATTTTTAAGTAGCCATAGTAAAGATTCTGGTCAGCTTCTTGAGAAAGGAATGTGCAAATTAAGTTCCCAATCAAGAAACACTTAACGAACAATGGATCTTGGAATGCTCCAATCCACAGAAGAAGTCTACTTGACGACATTCAAGGTAGCACGTGAACCATGGCTGCTACATGTAAGTTCTGAATCATGCATGGACATGTGACTTGCCCATGTGACTCCAAAACTCCATCTTGTAGCCGGAATTCTACACAGAGTGAGGAGGGGGTCTCCACCCACAAGAGAAAGTCTATTTAAACCCCCTGAGAGACCCCGCCATTTGGACTTCAGCTGGCTCAAGGGATAGCCTCTCCACCCCCCAGGATACCTGAAAGAAACTGGAAGAAAGGACAGTAACTACAGGGGGTGTGAGTGATTGCTGGACCCAGACTAGAAGGAGACTAGTTTGTAAAAGGAAAGTTCTGGAACAGCTCTGAGGGTGAGGTTTTATCTGTATTCAGTTTTCTTACTGTATTAGGCATAGGCTTGCATGTTTTATTTTGTTTGGTAATTTATTTTGTTCTGTCTGCTATTACTTGGAACCATTTAAATCCTACTTTCTGTATTTAATAAAATCACTTTTTACTTATTAATTAACCCAGAGTATGTATTAATACCTGGAGGGGGGGGCAAACAGCTGTGCATCTCTCTCTATCAGTGTTACAGAGGGCGAACAATTTATAAGTTTACCCTGTATAAGTTTTAATAGCGTAAAATGGATTTATTTGGAGTTTGGACTCCATTGGGTGTTGGGAATCTGAGTGTTAAAGATAGGTACACTTCTTAAGCTGCTTTCAATTAAGCCTACAGCTGTTAGGGAACGTGGTTCAGACCTGGGTCTGTGTTTGTAGCAGGCTAGCGGGTCTGACTCAGACCAGGCAGGGCCCTGAAGTCTCAAGCTGCCAAGGTGGGAAAGCAGGGGCAGAAGCAGTCTTGGCAAATCAGTTGGCAGCCCCAAGGGGTTTTCTGTGATCCAACCTGTCACACCAGGTCTCAGAGCCTGGGCTCCAGCCTGAGTCCAAGGCTCTAGCTGAGCTTGAACATCTACCCTGCTATTCTTAGCCCTACAATGTGAGCCCTATGTGGCTGAGTAGTTAATGCAAGCTCTGAGACTCGCTGCTGCAAGAGTATTATTTTTTGTTGTTGCTGTATCAATGTTCTCTAAGATACAATTCAATCCATTAAAACTGCACCTCTGCAATGTTCAGTTTGAGATTTAAGTATACCGACAATCAGAAATTCATAATTAGTCTCCCCACAGCATCTGTAACTCAGCCAA
Organism: Gopherus flavomarginatus; assembly: GCF_025201925.1. Classification (NCBI taxonomy): domain Eukaryota; kingdom Metazoa; phylum Chordata; order Testudines; family Testudinidae; genus Gopherus; species Gopherus flavomarginatus. The sequence goes on along the minus strand of NC_066621.1, from coordinate 40,002,351 downwards.
ACTGTGCAGAAGTAACAGCTTTCAATATTGTACGCAGTACTGGCTGATAAGGCTTTTAGTACAGATGTATAATGTATCACGCTACAGGTCTGCAGCAATCAGAGGATAAAGTTTCTTAGCAACATCAGTAGTTATGGTAGTCAAGATCAATTACAATAATAGTCATAAAAAGAGTGGGCATGCACAAATGAGTGAGGAATCAGATCAGTGGCTGTTTGGTAGTCTCCAGTATGTGAACTAAATCTAGGGTTTTTCTAGTTTCCAGAGGACAGGTGACCCTGTCACAAAATACTGTCACCAATTGTTAGTGATGGTAGGTGGCAGTGGCAGCAGAGAGGCCAAAGATTGACTAGGCTATATAGTCTGAAAAGCCCTCTCCCCTCTGAGCAATTCCTCCCATCTGGGTTAAGGCATAAGAATGGCCAAACTATTTCAGACCCATGGTCCATCTAGCCTAGTATCCTGTCTTCCGATAGTGGCCGATGACATACTCTTCAGAGGGAATGAACAGAACAGGGCAATCACTGATCCATCCCCTGTCATCCACTTCCAGCATCTGGCAGTCAGAGACTTAGGAATATCCACAGCATGGGATTGTGTTCCTGACCACTTTAGCTAATCGCCATTGATGGACTTATACTCTATGAACTTATCTAATTCTTCTTTGAACCCAGTTATAGTTCTGACCTTCACAACTTCCCCTGGCAATGAGTTCCACGGGTTGACTGTGCAAGGAAATACTTCCTCACACAAGGATGGGGCAGTGTTGGGAAACTTGGACTGCTGCTGACTTTTCTGTGGGTAGGGGAGAGTTTCCTGTGCTATCAATCCAACACTCATTGCCAGTTGTCTGGGGTTCTCAGCTCAGTGTCACCATCTGGGGTTCCCTTGCTTTAAACCTTTGATCTGCATGTTCATTCCTGTTTCCTTCTTTTGTTGTCAACTGATTACTTGGGACTTCTGGCCTCTCCTTCATCTGAGGGGGTGTTCCTTTAGTTCCTGGTGGTCTCCACTCACCACCCCAGACTTGGAAATAGTCCCTGTCACTGGTTGTCTAGGGTGGCCTGGACAGTGTTCCCACACTTGTGTTCTTCTCTTACTTGTTTATCTTACTATTTCTCCCCACTCCCTTGTTCATTTCCATCTTGATTGACCCCTCTTCTATTTTGTCTCCTTCCCTCTGATTGAAGGGCATCTTCCAGGGACCTGTTCCGTGTCTTCATCCGAGTTCAAACAGGCTAACACTTTTCACCGGTAATACATTCACGTGGCCTGTGGAGCACTGGTGATTTCAGGAATTACAGATTTATGAGAAGGGAATTAAGTGTGGTCCAAGATCTGCAAGGCTGCACTAGGGTAAGGTTTCAATATACAAGAGTGCAAGCACATCCAAGCACTGATATAGTGCTCGTACTTCATATATTCATCTTGGAAGACAGAACCAATTCCTTCATTGCTATAAGCACCCACATTCTGCTCAGCTATTTGTGCAGCGATGGGCCCATGATCCTCAAAACCTAACTATCAGGGGCCAGCTCTTCAAACAGTGTAAATCGGCAAACTCCACTGACATCAATGGAGTGGCACTGATTTACACCAACTGAAGATCTGACTCCTGATATCTAGCTACCATAGTGTAATGGTTGGTTAGTGGTTTGTTATGATCCACTCATTTCAGTGACATATGGTTAGACCTTTCTGCCTTCATAGAACACTCTCAGTACCTGTGCAGATAACTCATCTTTTAGGCAGCCTCTCTATCATGTATCTGGAATTAGCTTCTTTGTGGCCTAAAAGTGGGTTGTGGTGGCATGAGTGTGCACCAGTATTTTCTTTTATGTCTTCCTATATTCCATTTGTTACAAATGCCGTTGCCGTGGTGTTTCAGATCCATGCGTTGTCTTTCTAAGCTTTTTTTGCTGCATGTCTTTATGCTGATACATCATATACCACTATCTATCTTTATAATACCCTTTGTACAATACAGACAATAAATATTATGGCCCCAGAGAATTGGATTTAATTGCATTACCTTGATACAGTTACTGTGTGCAGTGTCACTGACTCATAGTTGCCTTGGGAACCATGGCTCTGAACCTGAACTGTTGTAAATCAATATAGCCCCATTGACTTCATCGATTTACATAGTCCAGTATCTGGCCCAAGGACACCACCCATGCTTGAATTGCCCCAGGAAGGAATTACATCTCAGGGAGCTGCAATTCCCTCCGTGTTCGCCACTTGCTTCAGGGGTATAATATACCAGCAGTAAATTACCATTCACCCTGCTATGCTGGCTCAGCTCTGCTGGGTGGTGGATTGGGAAATGCAGCCAAAGCTTCACTTATTCCCTGCCCCACCCCCACTTGCTCCAGTGGGGAAGTAAGTTAGCAAGCATGCAGCACCTTTTACCCCTTCATGACCAGATCCAAAGCCAGGACTGCCCATACAGGGGCACACATGGGGGATTCCTCTCCCCTATGCCCCTATAAGGGCATGAAGTACAACCAAGCCTTTGGTGTTTGACACATCAGCACTACAATTGCATTAATGTAGGTCTCTCCCCCCACCCCCGACCCATAGAGTTTCCTCGTGTTTTTCCCCAAGCAGAAGACACAAGAGGAAACCATTATTCTGATGTTACCATGCAATCTGCTCTAAACAGAATTTGCCAAGGCTCCAGTGAAGTGAGGACTCCCGTTTGTACACAAATATCGTAAGGCATTTATTTCAATATTAGATCAACTTTTTAAAGGAATTTGCTTTGACTACTCACAAGAGGTACCTGTCCTCACAGAAGAAATAAACCAATGACAAGTTGGAAATTACAGAAGGAAACCCTGTTTGGGTTAAGTCAGCAAAGGAATATTCTGCACCATTTTTTCCACACTTGGATATCTCAGAACAATGGGATGAAAAATTCCCTATTTCTGCATTCTCTTCATTCTCATTCTCTAGCTCTCAAGCCACCTAAAAATATGATCACCTTTGGGCTGAAAACAGACATGAGAAATTATATCAGCCACCGAACTTTCTGGCCGTCACATCTTCTCAAATTTTGACCCAAACTCCTATCAGAAAATATAGCTGCAGGGAACATTTCCTCAAAGATGAAGTCTTAACAGCCGAGGTCTGGTCCTCCAGACACTGATTAACCTCTGACCTCACAGAAAAAGTTCTCTAAAGCCCACCAGCAGACACTACTTCCTTGTCTTACCTCAACGGGCTGAGAATCTCCCAGGACAAAAATATGCAGCATGTTCACATCTGGGTCCTTCTGGAAGATGTTGGGCTTGGCATGATGTTGGAAGTGACGATGATTCCACCAGTTTGCTGAGGCACCCTGGGAAGAGGGAGGAAAGGCTTAGTAAATGGGGAGGCATGGTTCTGACTAATCCCCCCCACTGTGATATTCATTCACTTGTATAATCTAAATCGCCCATGACATATAGCTTATGTCAAAACTCTTAGCTACCTTTGAAATTGTTGTAAGAGTGAAGGGGCTAAATCCTCTGCTCTGATAGGCTGATTGGTACCAGCTGAGGATCTGGATCTGTCTGGATTAGTAAATCGTTTTTTAAAAATGCCACTCACTTTGAGAAAAAAGAAGTTAGCCTTGCTTACACGTAACTCTTAATATTTATATGCTGCAAAGTCAGGCAGACAGACATCCCACCAGCAGCGGAAACACAAGATAAACAGAATCCTTTACCCAGAGCTCTGTTGTCATCGGTGTCATCACCCATTTCACTGATGATGTCAAGAATGACACAAGCAGGCAAAGCCATGTTGGCTTATGCAACGGAAGAAAGAATGTGAAAAGAATCCCTCTTTGCCCAATGGAAAAAAGACAAAACTGGCTAGTAAATAAATATTATTTCAGTGTCTAAGAAGGTTTTAATGGAGAGTATTAAAAAAAAGAGGACTGAACAGTGTTCTGTAAGGGTCCTATATCCTCATTTTCCTCTGTCACTTGTGAAACACAGTGCCAAGCTATACCACTGCCAAGGATGCTCAGGCAGAAGGCCAGCAAAGCACTTGCCTTGTAACTGGTGATAAGCGTTGTGGGCAGCTGGCTGCTTCCAAGAATTCAGAGAGCCTCCATCTCACAAAGCGGCCTTTAGTTGAGTCATGTTAATGAGCATTCGGAGGTTACTTGCCCCTGCTTACACATGTTGGAAACCGGTTGCCCCAGGACTGGGCAATCTGAGAGCTCCGGTTGCTATGAATAACGGGGCATTGTTGGGAAGTTGGCAGTGAGGGACTAGCCAACCCCAACGTGGGAGCCCTCATTTTTAGATTGCTGCAATAAATTGCAATAAATTGCTTGCATAGACAAGGTTATAAATTGCTTTGTGGTTTCTGGTGTTCCCTGTTCAGGACCTGCAAGTGATCATCTATAAAGTGAAGAAGAAGGAACACAGAGAACTGTGAGATGGGCAAAGGTCCAAGAGTGCCCCTCCTCTCCTCCCCTTCAGAAGGAAAGGAGCTGTATCATGTAGGCTATGCTCATCTAATCCTAAAAGATTATCCCCTGTTCAGTGCTCTAGAGGAAGGGAAATCCTGCCTCTTCACCCCAGATCCCTTCTGATCTCTCTCTCTCTGAGATATCATCTCTCTGCTCTGATATTTTGCCTGCCTCCTGCCTTGTTTTTTTCTATACTGCCAAATATGCCCCGAAGAAGAAAATTCATCTAGATCCTAAACCTGGCAATTTGCTTAACCTTGTCTATGCAAACAAGACTCTCCATATTTAATCCCTTTGTATACACCAGGAAGAATGGGCTGCTTCTGCTAGGACTGCCTATTTCCTCTCCTTGCATTAAAGCCAGTTGGGTAGCAATTGAGCATTATTTGTGCTGCTTGCAAATTGGGAAATGTCTGGTCAGTACCACCAAAGCTGGGCCTCAAGAGGAGTAGAGGGACACCGTACACAAGGTGAGAACAGAACTGTGGCCAAGGAGGTTACTTGTTGCTGTGGTTTTCAATAGATGATGCCCCACCGTGGGTCTAGACACAGTGTTGTCTCACTGCTGCCTTTTAATACTTTTTATTGCTAGTGGGGTCATTCCATGCCTGTGGTTAAAATGACCAAGGCCAAACTAAATGTGCATCTAATAATGCCTACCATTCCATCCCTTCCTACAAGATTCCCCACTGTAGGTGGATCCTTTTGCCAGCTATATTGTATAGGAGTCTTGTGTTGGACCCTATCCGCGACTGAAGTTCTAAAATGTCCCGAATGGGTGAGAGATGGCAGGATGGTCATTTTAATCAATAAACACGTTACTCAGGCTTTATGTAGGGAAAGTGGGGGAAATGGGGAATAAAGGAGATTGTATAATGCTTCATTTTAACAATCTTATGGGCCAGATCCCCAGCTGGCAGAAATCAGCATAGTTCCATTGGTGTTACTGGAGCTATGATGATTTACACCAGCTGAGGATCTGGCTCCCCGATCTGAGCCTCCAAGAACTCCACCTGGAATCTGTCACTAATTCTTCCTCTCTGCTGCTGCTCCCTCTGAAAGGATGAGATCCGACTGGCAGGCTGAGGTTTATAGCTTTTACACCTAGAGTCTCTGAAATGGGATGGAGTGGATCTCCAGTCTCCTCCGCTGCAATCATTTCCTTTCTGCAGTGTGTGCTGGCATCCAGCAAATGACCTTTACCTTCAGGTGCCCGATGACAAACTTGTGGACGATATGGTTCCATTTAGACTTCTTAAAGACAGAGAGATGTCCAAAGTCATGCTGTAGCCACCCAGCCTGGGCCTGCAGAGGAAAAAGGACCAGGGGTGACAGGGCTGCTTGAAATCGAAGGTAAGTAAGAAAGGACACCTAGAGTGGAAGGCAAGTATTGTGTGTCTGTATGAAATTTGCACAGTCCTATGCAAGGAAAAAGCGTGGAAGGGGGAGAGTTTTGTATTAATTTCATTGGTATTGGATCTATGGAAGGGAGACCTGAGACAGGCAGTGGACTCAATGCATCTGGGTATGAGGCAGTGACTAGGCTCACTATGAGCAAGAACAAGGCAGTGAGGGGGCTGAGGGGTGCATGAGGTTCATGAATGTTCTTCCAAAGTGAGTGTTGTGATAGTCCTGGCATGAGGTGCTCTGAACGACTGGATGCACTTACACGTCATCTGTAATGGAAGCACCTGCCCCCCCCCGCCCCCCCGTTACTCTGTCTATTTCTCACCTGGGAGGTTGCAAGGATGCAGGAAATGATAAAGGTTGTGATCCAGCCGGTGCCATAGTATGAAACTAGTAACCAAGCCAAAGCTTCCATCATGATGATGTGAGCCAGGTAAAGGGAGAAAAATAAGGGATCTGCTTTGAACAAATTCATATCCTCTGCTGTCTTTCTCAGGGCCCGGAAATCATCCACCAGCTGGAGCTGCAAAATGGAAATGCAAGATTTAAGGTGCATCTTCTTTACGCGTGTGAATGTGTCCATTCAAGCTTGGGCTTCCACACCACTAACCCCTGCCTGTTTTGGAGCCATCAGCTTCCCCAGAATGGGAGAAGAATTAGTCTTTGTACTCATGCAGTCTTCAGAATTTCTACACTGCCCCCGACAGGCTCCTGATCCTAGTCCCTACCCTGATGGGTCTTACCCCACCTTCTGAATTACAATTAAAATCCAGATCCTCAGCTGGTGTAAGTCACCCGAGACCCACTGAAGTCAATATATCTATGGCAATTTACACCAGCTGGTTCAACACCTCTCCATTTATCCAGTCTCAGTGCTCCGTAATTCATTCCATTTACGTTGTAAAGGGACATCTCCCCTCTCTTTGGGGAAGAGAGAATTCAGTCTCTTCTCTTATGCATAACCCTGAAGCTCTGCTGATGAGAGAGTATAGTGCCAAGGTAGCTCCGTTCTCTTTGGGATGTGTTCAGTTAGCGTGCAGCCAAGCAAGTCAAGAGGTAATGCAGGTTAATGTATTCATGCACAATAGCAGTGACGCAGGCATGTCATCAACTCAGTAGGCTAAAGAACAATAAGGAAGAGAAAGGGTTTCACTTTAGGAGTCAGTTGTGCAGTGCACAGGATCTGAATAATGAATGAATGGAACATTTGGGACTTGCATAGGGCTGGACACATTGACGTGGGGTGTTACAGCTTCATAAGCACAGTGCTTAGAGCGAGCAGTTTGTTTCATCTCACCCACTGGTGTTATTGCCACTTACTCCACAAACATGGCCACTTTCACAGACTTCTCCATTGCTGAGAGCTAATCAGGATAATCCCATATGAAGTCCAGAGTAGTGGGCTACATGGTCAATGATATGGAGCAGAGGATGGAAGAGAGTTCAAATCTGCTTTAGATGACAAGCCATCTCGTTTTGATGGCCTCGTGGACTTTTGTCCATAGCACAAAACTGACATGCATTATGGAACGATGGACAGACCCAGGTCATGAAAATTTAAGCAACAGGGTTGTTGACTAGAGATGAACTCCAGCCACAAAGACTGGATCCAGATCTTGATCCATATTTATCCAAAGTTTGCAAGTGTTCAAATCGGCGAGTTTGAACTGGGCTCTTCTTTAGCTGTCACAGATCAGGCCTGAACGGCACAGGCAGAGCTGTCGAAAGCCTGCAGGAGGGGAATAGCAAGGGGTGCTGCAGGTCAGGAGAAGTTGACCTAAGTGTTGCCTGTCCCTGCACCAGTCAATACTGGGACATCCACATGGCCTCACAGAGCTGTCTGACTGTGAGTGTTTTTCCCTACAGTTTTCTGTACTTGCCAGAGTTTTCTATAGTGAAGAAGGCTTGTGAATTATATATAGTGGCTTTGCACAAAGGACTTGGAGGGCAGCTTTATAGATAAATTGCGGCATAATCAGACTGTAGACTCTTCTCCAGAAACAGAGCCTTCAGAGAGGAGTTTGCAGCTACTCACGTTTTTGCCTCGGTCCTGGCTAGGTTCCCCTGGGGCGAGCTCTCCAATCAGTAATGGCTTAAGAAACTTCTGCACAAAGCTTGGGTTGAGGTGAAAGGCCCAGAAAGCATCCTGGATTGGAAACACAGGCAGACAGATGGGATTCAATAAAAGCGATTGCTCACTGCATATTGGTCATTTCCTGTTTGTTCCCAGTAATGACTTCTCCTCAGAGTTTCCCCCACATTACCCCAGCAGTTTCCCCAATTCTGGTGTCAGTTCACTGTCAGTACCCACAGTACGCAACTCTTTCAGCGCAGTGTTCCTGGTTCTAGCAGATGCTGCTAGAAGTAGATGAATGAATATACAGTCTGTAGACAAAGGGCCAGAGTTTTAAAGGTATTTAGATGCCTAAAGATGCGGATAGGTACCTAGAGCAATTTTCATAAGCTCCTAGGTGCCTAATTCCCTTTGTTTTCAATGGAGTTAAGCACCTAGCCAAAAAGAGGTCCAATATATCTTTCACCCCAGTTAGAAGCTGTGAATTTGTCTGCCTTATGTATCAGAAAATCATCTTTCGATATGCAGATGATCAGTCTCATTCTTTCAGTATAATGTCTCTAGTAAGCCCTGAAGGATCTGAAAAGAAAGATATTAAATATAATCAGAGAATGTATGGATGATGTCCACTAAATTTAGAGGAATGATTAAAGATTTTTTGGATTTTCTTTCTAAGTTAGTATTATTATTTGCATTACCAACAAAACAAAAAATAATAAAGTAGGACCCTATTGCACAATATAAACACCAGAACAAAAGGACAATCCCTGCCCCAAGGAATTTTCAATCAAAGTGTGAGAAAGTGAAAACAGATGCATATAGACAAATGGAAGAGTACAAGTAAGCAAGGAGACAATATTGGTCACTGTGATAGGCAGTGCTCTCTGCACACCAACAGCCTTCTGTAATTCTAAAAGTGATATGAATTCCAGAGGAAAAAGAATATTGAAAGCCTGTGTATAGCTCTAAAATGTTCAGTGAAAATGCTTAAAAGGGGGGAATTGCAACTCCAGGCTTGAAAGCTTGAATGCCCAAGCTTGAGCTCCAGCCCAAGGTGCAACATCAAAGCACTGTCTACACAGCTATTTTTAATGCACTAGTTTGAGTCCCACTAACACAAGTGTGTTGAATCTGGCCTGGGAGACTCGCTCCTAGTGTAGACATACCCTAAAACATCCGTAGTACTGAAACAGCAGTATGTCAAAGTACAGTATGGAACTTTTAATGCACAGTATCAGGGGCCACCTAGCCAGTTAGTGCATGGCAAGCTAGTGTGCTACAGATTTACACTCTGGCTTCTAGACTAGACTAGACTAGATGTGATAAATCCACCCCTGCTGGATTGATCGCTGCCCGCCAATCCGGCGGGTAGTGTAGATATACCCTAAGTCTCTGTGTAGACAAGCCTTAAGCAGCCTGGTCTCAGAAATACTGTGCAAGGTAAAAGTTGACCTGAGAAAAACCTTGTGTTAACATTAATAATGCAAACGCTTCCTAGATGTAATAAAAAAGCGTTATCCATGTCAAATTCTGTTCAGATACTGGCTATAATATTTATCCAACTGGCAAATCTGATGGTCAGATTTCAGCTTTAAAATCTGACTGGAACCCCAGCAAATTCATAAAATTGACCCCCACTTATGCACCCAGAACATACCAGCTCCCACACAGTGGAGGGGAAAACGATAAATCCATTTGTCAGAGAGGTTTTCTTCAGCGTTTTCAAGGTGTTGGATAGTTCCCTCCTTACAATGTGCAAGGTTCTGGCTCTGCTACCTTGAGACGCTGGATGGGATGCAGAGGCCAAGTTGCTGAGTTAGCCAGAATTCTGCATGGGGCTCTCCCATCAGTGAACACTGCATGTGTGTAACAAATGTTCCTCTCTGTGCTTTTCCAGTTCCATTAGAGGCAAAACCTTGATTCTTCCTCCATCCAACCCTTTCCTGCTCAGTTTAGGTACCCAGCTCCCATAGGTGCTGGCAAGAAAAAGGGACTATACTCCTGATGGGATTCTGACCGGCACTTTAGTTTTACACACCCCTCCAACCACTGAATCTGGCCAAAATGTGGCCGAAAGTGGCAGTGGGGGGGGGGAGTTTCTCAAAAGCAAGAATCCCTCCCTCTAGCTGAGTCATTTCTGATACGGCAAAATTCTGGGATTCACTCCAGAATCTTCACAGAACTTCCACCCAGTGAATTTCAACAGGCCCACATGGTACTGAGATCTACTGTCACAAGAGACATCACCAGAAACCCGCTTATTTGTTTAAATTGCCAAATTCCTTGTCTATAGTATTTCCCTTTGCTTGACAGATCACAAGGGGACTCAGCCTTTGTTTTCTTTTGCCTGACATTGTCCACTACCTAGTGATCTAGCTCATTGCCAGCATGTGGATTTTCACTATTCACACAATGAGACTGGCTATGTGGTCACTGTGTCACCCAAGGAAATAAGGTTAAGATTTTCAAAGGAGACAAGGTATTGGCCAAGGTCTCTAAGCCTGGAATAGAATGCAGGAGTGTTAAGTCCATCTATTGAGAAGGGCCTAGCAAACAGAGTACAGAAAACTTGGGAGTCTGTAGGAGGGAGTTCAGGGGATTTTCATCCTTTCTTCTTTAAAGTAAGGGACTTGAAAGAAAAGACAATGATGGCTATGGAGGCGGCCCTAGAGGTGTCCTGAGGAGAAGTGGAGACAAAGACTGGATGCAGAACCTGCGAGTTGTATAATATCTTTGAATGGGTACCTGATGAAAGCTATTTACATATGACGTGCCACCTGATAGAGTTCATGGCAGAAAAGATCCAAGTGCTAGAGCTCCACCTTGAGATGATGGTGGAGTTCAAATGGGGATTTGAAGACATGAGAGAAAAGAAGGGAGGACTGTAAAGATACAAGAAGTGATAACACAGTTTGTTATGAAGGATTGCAAAAGAGGTTCTAGTGGGGTACTGTCAGGGGTTAGATACAGACCCCCAGGGTTGGATTTCGATATGAATAAAGAACATTTAAATATTATTAGAGAGTATCATTAAATACTACTGGAAATTGTGCCATTTTGGGAGACTTTAACTTCCCAGACATAGATTGGAGTAAAATGCTGCCAATAATGGTAAGGCCCAATTACTCCTGGATGTGGTAGCTGACAAGATTTCACCAAACGGTCACTGAGCCCACAAGAGTTGATGCTATTTTAGACTTGGTTTTGGTAAGTAGTGGGGACTTTATAGAAGAGCTGGTCATAGGAAAAAATCTTGGATCGAGTGATCACAAGTTGACTCGATTTAAATTCAATGGAAGGATAATCCAAACAGATTGGCTGTTATGTTTTTTTTACTTCAAAAGGGCAGTCTCTGAGAAATTAAGGGAACTAATTAGTGAAGTCAGATGGACCAAACAGCTCAGGGACTTGAATGTGGAGAGGGCTTGGAATTTCTTTAATTCAACAGTGCAAAAACTGTCTGGAATTTGCATCCCAAGCAAGGGGAAAAAACTTGTAGGGAAGTGCTCCAGATTTAGCTGGATGAACAATCACCTCATAAAGGAGATGAGTAAACAAAGAACCTACAAGGAATAGAAGAAGCGATTAATCAGCTAAAAAAGCTGCATCGTGGAGGTCAGAAAGTGTGAGGAGAAGGTAAGAATTGCCAAAAGTCAAGCTGAGTTGGACCTTGTCAAAGAAATTAAAACAAACACTAAAAGGTTCATTATAACTAAAAAGAGGATAAGAAAATAAGTGGGGCTGCTGTGCAGTGAGAATGGGATAGAAATTAAAGATTATCTAGCTATATCCCCAGTAAATTAATACTTTGCCTCAGTTCTCAATAAAAAAGACAAAATTGGGAGTCATTGTCAATGAAGAGAAGGATTGGAATATCATACGAGGGAAAATGGATGATCTTGAGGACTGGAGAAAGAGGAATGAGATGAAATTTAATAGCATAGAAGTGTAAGGTCATGCACTTAGGGACTGATAAGGAATTTCTGCTATAGACTGGGGCCTCATCAATTGGAAATGACAGAGGAGGGAGAAGACCTGGAAGTATCAGTTGATCACAAGATGGTTATAAGCCACCAATGTGATGTTGCTTTGAAAAAAGCAAATACCATCTTAAGATGTATCAGATAAAAAAATTTCTAGTAGAGACAGGAAAGCATTAATGCCATTGTACAAGGCACTGGTAAGAATGCTGTGTATAAATATGAACAGCTGTGTTCAAGAAATATGAATTCAAATTGGAACAAGTGCAGAGAAGAGCTAGAAATTAGGTTTCTTATCACCAGAGTGAGGTTTGGGACCAGACTTCCTAGAGGAGTAGTGGGGGCCAACAACCTAACTAGTTTTAATCTGGAGCTATTATGTTAATGAATGGAATTATATGATGGGGTTGCCTATGATAGTAGGGGACTGGGGTCTGTAATTTAGAGCTGGCCCCTTTCAGTTCTATGTTCCTATTGGTCTAAACACTAAGGGCCAGATTTTCAAGTGCTTCATTATCCACAACTGACCTGTATAGGAGTGTGATGGGTTAGATCACAGAAACCCCCTTGGGAACTGCCAGCTGATGTGCCAAGACTACTTCTGCCCCTGCTTTCCTGTCCTGACAGCTTGGGACTTCAGGGCCCTGCCTGCTTTAAACCAGATGCGCTAGCCTGCTGCAAACCCAGACTAAGGTCTCAACTACGACCCCTAACAGCTGTAGGCTTAACTGCAAGCAGCTTAAGAAGTGTTCCTGTCTTTAACATTCAGATGCGCAACTCCCCAATGGGATCCAAACCCCAAATAAATCTGTTTTACCCTGTATAAAACTTATACAGGGTAAACTCATAAATTGTTCACCCTCTATAACACTGAAAGAGAGAGATGCACAGCTGTTTGCCACCCCTCCCCCCCCAGGTATTAATACATACTCTGGGTTTATTAATAAGTAAAAAGAGATTTTATTAAATAAAGAAAGTAGGATTTAAGTGGTTCCAAGTAGTAACAGACAGAACAAAGTGAATTACCAAGTAAAATAAAATAAAACACACAAGTCTGAGCCTAACACAGTAAGAAAACTGAATACAGATAAAACCTCACCCTCAGAACTGTTCCAGTAGCCTTCCTTTAACAGACTAGTCTCCTTCTAGTATGGGTCCAGAGATCACTCACACCCCCTGTAGTGACTGTCCGTCGTTCCAGTTTCTCTCAGGTACCCTTGCGGGGTGGAGAGGCTCTCTCTTGAGCTAGCTGAAGACCAAATGGAAGGGTCTCCCAGGGGCTTAAACAGACTTTCTCTTGTGGGTGGACACCTCTCCCACCCCCTGTGTAGAATCCCAGCTCCAAGATGGAGTTTTGGAGTCACATGGGCAAGTCACATGTCCATGCATGACTCAGAATTTACAGGTAGTGGCCATGGTTCACATACCACCTTGAAGGTCTTCAAGTAGATTTCTTATGTGGATTGCAGCCTTCCAAGATCCATTGTCCGTTAAGTGCTTCTTGATTGGACACTTAACTTGCATATTCCTTTCTCAATAAGCTGACCTAATGTTTAACTAAGGCGATGGTTACACTGGTGCTTTACAGCTCTGCAACTTTCTCGCTCAGGGATGTGAAAAAAACACCCCGCTGAGCGCTGCAAGATACAGCGCTGTAAAGCTTCAGTGTAAACAGTGCAACAGCGCTGGGAGCGCGGCTCCCAGTGCTGCAAGCTAAACCCCATGAGGATGTGGAGTACATGCAGCACTGTGAGAGCTCTCTCCCAGCGCTGGCGCTGCGACTACACTCAAACTTCAAAGCGCTGCCGCGGCAGTGCTCCCGCGGCAGCACTTTGAAGTTTCGAGTATAGCCATATCCTAAGGCTACTTAGAAATCAAGCAAGTATACAGCCAATATTCCTAACTTCAAGTACAAAAATGATACATGTATACAAATAGGAGGAATGTATTCAGTAGGTGATAACCTTTACAAAAATATGTTGTTACATGACATATGTAGCATAAAACATATTCCAGTTATGTCATATATACATTCATAAGCATATTTCCATAAAACCTCATGGGGTGTAATGTCACAACGAGATGACCTCTTTTCAAAATCTGTCCTAAATTGTGGGTGCTGAACCCTTCTGAAAATACTGGGCTAAGAGCTTGATCCAAAGCTCGTTGAAGTCAGAGAGTCTTTCAGTTTACCCCAAAAGGCTTTGGATCAGGCCCTAAAACTGCTCTGTCCACCTCAATTTTGCTGGAGGAAGTGGAAAAGCAAGGAGGAAGAAGAGGGAATGTCAACCTGAGTCGTTTAAGTTGGGGCTAAAGAAACACAGAGAGGAGGCTATTAGCATCACTGTATGAGAAGCAAGGGCTGGAGCAGGGAGAAGGTGGGGAACCAGCAGGGGGAGGGAGATAAAGAAAAAGAAAGTCCATGGGAATAATGAAGTGATTAGGAAAGCTGTAAAATACCAGTCTCAGCAGGGGGGAAGAGGCAGAATATGTTGCCTAATAACACGAATAAAGTAAGTGAAAAAAAACCAAAAAACATCTGATTTACATAATGTCCATTTTTCAGCGAGTCAGGACTTTCCCATTAGTTCTGGGAGCAATTTGATCCCTTTCCACCTCAACCAGGGAGAGAGAAACCTTTCTCTTATTGGGTTAGTGTGTATCAAAGTGTCTAAACAATCCCTCTTTATAAGCAAGAGAGGATCAAAGTGAAAGCCTGTTACCATAAGGGATGATTTGCAGTCAGATTCAGTTTGTGCCTTTACAATGTTGAGAGATTGGCCCTGATTTCAGTCACTGGCTGCACCAGTACAAACCCCCAGTATGGGCAATGAAAGCCATGATTTGCACAGGCACATTTCAAGCAGGGGTGAGACCCATTGGTTCCCATCATCGTTGTTTGCCTTGTGGACACTAAGGGTTAGCGCCGATACAGCTACACCAATGGCTGAAACTGGGATAAATCCCCAGTGTCAACAAGGCCTTCAGCACAAGCTTCCATTGGGTACAGTTTGGAACTCTTTCTGTTTAGTCCTCTGACCTAGCCCAAGCAAACTTTGTCCTGAGTCATTAGTTCTATCTATGTACCCCATACAGACGCCCCATGGGTTACGCAAACATGACTTACACAAATCCACACTTATGGAAAAAGTTTCAAAGCTAGAAATGGGGGGGGAGGAGTTGGGGTTTTTTTGTGTAAGTGTTGGGTATACGTTTCTGAATTATCCAAAATTCGAGTTAAGCAAAGCATTCCGGAATGGAATGCTTGTGTAAGTCGGGGAGCATCTGTATACGTATATAGCCTCCATTGCTGTAGTATCTGAGCACCTCACAATCTCTTCTGTATTTATACTCACAACGTCCCTGTGAAGTAGGGAAATGCTATTATTTCTATTTTACATATGGGAGCTTGAGATACAGGGAGCCAAGTGACCTGCCCAAGGTCACACAGGAAGTCTGTGGCAGAACAGGGACTTAAAACCAGCTGTTCCAGCCCTGAGCTAGTGCCCTAACCACTGGTCCATCCTTCCCCTGATCTGACAACAAGCCTCCATGGGTATTCCCTCAAAATGTTAATGCAAGTCACTAGACTCTTTCCTCCTCACTCCTGTTGTGGGACTGACATCATCTCCAGAAGATGACCCAAAAGGGAAGTAAGGGAGGATGATGGTAACTAGAATTAATGTTTGGGGGTGAATATCCAAGGACTCTTGCTGCCAGGTCATGGAGAATCAGCCACTCAGAGCAAAGATTCTGAGAAAAAAGAAGGAGCACTTGAATCACAAAGGAAATTATAGAGAATATCTGATTAGCATTATTTAGTTCATGGAAAAAATGAATCTTCTAGGGCAGCGGTTCCCAAACTGGGGTTCGTGAACCCCTGGGGAGTTCACGAAATATTATAGGGGGTTCTTGGGAAAAAAATTCCCTAATTGTGGACAGAGCTGTCCATAGGGACTCCAGGCAGCACGGGGCCTTGGGGACTTCCAAGAGCTAAGCAGATCAAAGCAAGCATATCTATCACACTGAGGAGATTTAAAATTCAAGACTCCTTATACAAAATAGAAAGGGAGGTGGATATTTTTTGCTTTTTTAAAAAATTAAATAGGCTGCTAGTGTTGTTTTTAAATTATTATGAAGAAAAGTTCAAGCTCTGTTGTAACGTGCACTGTTTGCCTGGACTGTTCAAGACCTGAATGCTTGCGTAGGAGAAACTCTTTGAGTTGGCTTCTTAAATACCTTCATGCTCTTTCATATCTGATACTCCTTGATGAAACATAGGAGCCAGAGGCGCCAGTACTGGGGGTGATGAGGGTCAAGTGCTGCCCCCACATCGGCATGAACCACCCCGCGGATCCCTCCCCTTTTTTTCTGGCCGCGGCTGGCCCCCACCACTTTTCCGGTGTGCCCCCCAGACCCTAGGTGCAGCAGGCTTTGCCCCCACACTCATTTTTTCTACTGGCGCCTCTGATAGGAGCCATGTCTTATAACAGGCTTAATCAAAACTGATGCAAGCTACAAAAGTGAGATCTTGGAAGAATGTTTCCATTTTCATAATATAATAAACATACTGTAATGATAAATAATAATTAACAAATAGTGTGTAATAAACATGTCATAAAACACATTTTATATTTCCAATATCACTGCTTTTATAATTTATGCTGAGATAAGTGAGAAAATCCCTGGAAATATTCATTTTTAGGAGGGGGTTCATGAGACGACATTTTAGTGAAAGAGGTTGTTCAAGTTTGGGAACCACTGTTCTAGGGGCTGGCTCACTCTCATCATGATTACAGCCAGGGAGCTGTCTCTTTCTGATTCATGTGGTGTTACTGGACAGCGGCTCAAAGAAGTATCTTCTGCTTGCTACTCAGCTGTCCTCCCACCCCACTCCCAGGGTTACTCTACCAATATCCCCTCCACTTTCTCATAATGTATTCCCCAAATACACGACATGCATTTCACAATGCTTCCAGGGAGAGAGCCTGCCCTGGATCCTTCCTTCAATCCATTTATTTTGAGGGGCCTTAAAAGTCTCACTGTGATGGGTTGCATCACAGAAACCCTTGGCGGCTGCCACCTGATTTGCCAAGACTACTTCTGCCCCTGCCTTCTTGCCCTGGCAGCTTGGGACTTCAGTGCACTGCCTGTTTTGAGCCAGACTGGCTAGCCTGCTGCAAACCCAGACTCAGGTCTGAATCACGTCCCCTAACAGCCGCAGCTTAATTGAAAGCAGCTTAAGAAGTGTTCCTGTTTTAACACTCAGATGCTCAACTCCCAATGAGGTTCAAACCCCAAATAAATCTGTTTTATCCTGTATAAAGTTTATAAATTTATAAGTTTAATACTCATAAATTGTTCGCCCTCTATAACACAGATAGAGGGAGATGCACAGCTGTTTGCCCTCCCCGCCCCACAGGTATTAACATATACTCTGGGTTAATTAATAAGTAAAAAGTCATTTTATTAAATACAGAAAATAGAATTTAAGTGGTTCCAAGTAGTAACAGACAGAACAAAGTGAATTACCAAGTAAAATAAAATAAAACACACAAGTCTGAGCCTAATACAGTAAGAAAACTGAACACAGATAAAACCTCACCCTCAGAGCTGTTCCAGTAACCTTCCTTTTACAGGCTAGTCTCCTTCTAGTCTGGGTCCAGCAATCACTCATGCCCCCTGTAGTGACTGTCCTTTGTTCCAGTTTCTCTTAGGTGTCCTTGGGGGTGGAGAGGTTATCTGTTGAGCCATCTGAAGACCAAATGGAGGGGTCTCCCAGGGGCTTAAATAGACTTCCTTTTGTGGGTGGACACTCCTCCCACTGTCTGTGTAGAATTCCAGCTCCAAGATGGAGTTTTGGAGTCACATGGGCAAGTCACAAGTCCATGCATGACTCAGAACTTACATGTAGCAGCCATGGTTCACGTGCCACCTTGAAGGTCCTCAAGTAGACTTCTTATGCCGCGGCAGCGCTTTGAAGTTTCGAGTGTGGTCGCAGCGCCAGCGCTGGGAGAGAGCTCTCCCAGCGCTGCACGTACTCCACAACCTCTACGGGTGTAGCTTGCAGCGCTGGGAGCTGAAATCAAGCAAGTATACAGCCAATATTCCTAACTTCAAGTACAAAAATGATACATTCATACAAACAAGAGGAATGTATTCAGTAAATCATAACCTTTACAGATATATGTTACATGACATATGTAGCATAAAACATATTTCAGTTATGTCATGTATACATTTATAAGCATATTTCCATAAAGCCTTATGGGGTGCACCGTCACATTCACTTCTCTATGGGAAAAGACAGAAACCTGCACACACAGAAAATGCCAGGGTTGCCCTTGAGTTCCCTGTTGCTCTCACACCTTACTCCCATTCTCAAGGGAGATCCTGGGGGCAGTGCGGTCATAGATGGAATCCTCCATCTGAGCATGGCTGAGATTCATTAAGTCTGTCACAGACTTATGCAGAGAGGGGAATGTTTCAACATACTCCCACAGCAGCCTAGAGAACACTAGCTCCTGAATATTTAATACTGAGTTCATCTCTCATCACCAGAAAAAAGAGAGCAACAATGACAGACAAGTTCTTGTGTCATCAGATACATCTCTTGAATTGTATTTCCAATTTCTTCCAGGCCAGCAAGTCATGGGTTCAAGTCCCAAATAGGGATTTGGGATAACCCTCAGTGCTCTAGTGGGAGATGTGCTATGAAATTATTGGATATGTTACATTCAGATCTCTTCTGCCTGTCCCCCACTGGACATTGTCCAGATGAATTGAAGGTTCCTTGGTGTTGCTAACATGTCAGTGGGAGGGGTTGTCCTGGCTTCTCCCTGTAAAACAGTTTTTGACCTCCAGAGATGCGTGAGTTGTAGCTGAGCACCAAAATTGGTGCCCTATTTGCCATCCCAATCACAGCATTATAGTATCCAGGCTCTTGCTTTGTGAAGCCCTTGGGACAGTCAACAGTTTAAAAGGCACCATGGAAGACACTGCAAATCTAGTCCATCTTCTCAAGGTCTAAGGCAGTATGACAGCTGTCCATGAGATGAGGCATAAACAGAATGCCACAGGCACCAGCTGTGAGAACACAGTGGGGTGTGGCCTGTGTAGGACAAACTCTAAGCATGGGCAACCTGTGACAGATAACCAGGCTGGCACGGGCACTCTTGGTACAAAGATCTTTAGAGGAAGGCTCATGATGAATGAATGGATTGTCACGGGAACCATCAATATCAGCAGCTTTAGGGACAACCTGTGGTGAGTCAACACATGCGATCATATCCCATCGACGTGGGTGTTCAAAGGTGGCCAAGAAGAATGATATGCGCTGCCTCAGTGGGTGGTGTGTGTGACACGAACTGGAGCTGCTGGTGTCAATGCCCTTGAGAGTTGGTTCATGATAACTGAACAAACTGGTGTGGATCCATAGGTGTAACCCATGTTGGAGGTACAGGCACTATCAGTGTACGTTCCCAATGGGCAGCCTGGGATGGATGGTCAGGCGCTGATGGTGTGTTGCCATTGGGCAGTCTGGGATGGATATTCAGGCGCTGATGATGTGAGCATCCTTAAGGCTGGGGACCTTATAAGACTCAAGAATGTGAATTACATTGCAGAGTTGTGTTTTTGTCATTACCACCTTCCCCTGAGCACTCCCAGTTCCTAATTTCCTGAAGCCCTCAGTTAACTATGTCAGTTTAGTCTTGATATCCTTTTACAGCTGCATGAGAGGGGTCATTTTGTGGCTGATGATTGTAGATACACAGAAAAGTTGTGAGTCTGATGCAGATCGAGTCCCTTTCACTGACAGAGGTTGGCAGCGGGTGCTTGAATCTGAACCTACATTGAGATCATTCTGCCTCCTACTGGACAGGGCTGCACTGAAGACTGTGGAGTGGGATGTAGTTGGGGAAGCTACACAACACTGATAGAACCACAAACCTGTGGGACAATCCTTGCAAAGACAAGCTGAACCCGAGAGCAAGACCAAATACCCTTTGAGTGACAAACTGGAGACATCTGAGACAAAGGGTCTCTCATTTGTACTGCTGCTGCAACCCTTTTGGTTTCAATGGGTATGTGCTAATGCAGCTGAAAGGAGAATATGGTCCATTTGCAAAGCCCATTCATTCAGAGGCTTTGCTCCAAGGGCACAGAGGAAGCAAAGGAAATCATTGTACTTTAAGGAGAGTGACTGGAAATAACCTCACCGCCAGTGACCTGCAGCAAACGCACACCTGGGGAAAGCCAGCTGCAGTGCACGATGTCAGACCCACCTCTCCCGTCTGCTGAGGAGCCCCGTACACAAGTGGTTAGTTCATCCCGCTGCTTGTTCTCTCCGACCCCCTGACGTCTCTGGGGCACACACAGTGTGGAGAGCCACAAGGCAGCGAGCGGCGGGCTGATGGGAGCACAGACTCGGTGGCTGCGCTCCTGGGCCAGGTGGTTTGGGAACCGCCGCCAGCGAGCCATGGGCCAATCCTGCAGCTGCTCCCTCCGCTCTCTTGGGGCTGGAAGCCATGGAAACGGGAGGCAAAGCTCAGTGCAGCAGCAGCTGTGGCAAACGGATCCGGTTCTTTCCTTACACAGCGGCGGCAGAGCCCCCTGCCTCCTGGGGGAGAGAGCAAAGCGGCTCCCTGCTCTGCCCTCTCAACCCCCCCCCCCAGCCCCTTCGGAGCCTGCGCTGCCCCCCGCTTACCCCTGTCTTGGGGGCTGGCTAGCGGGGCTCCCCACGCGAGCGCCACCTGCCAGGTAAGGAGAGAACTGGGGATCGCTTGATCCCGGACTCAAAGGGCCGAGGCTGCACCAGACCAAAGGCAAACACTGGGGGGAGACGCCTCGCGATTCCCCACCAACCCGCTCCTCAGCCAGTGCGCCCGGCTGACTTCAGCAGCGCTACCCTGCAGCCAGCCCGGCGCTAGCGCCCCTTCCCCCCGAGCCGCGGGCAGGTGTCAGAGCCCCCGGGAGGCGGCTGTGCCTTACCGTAGCATCTTCGCCGGCGTAGTGGCTGATCACCCGGGAGCCGCCCGGGTGCCTGGCTGCCCACTTGGTGATGTTGTAAACCTTGCGCTCGATCACCAGCCACTTGTCGGTCCGCAGGTTGTGCCGCCGGATCTCCTCCCAGCTGTAGAGCCGGCTCTGCGCCTCGCGCTCCCCTACCTCCTCGCCTTTCTCCCCGCCTTTCCCCATGGGCGCCCCTGGCTCCGCGCTCCCCCTGCCCGAACCGCCCGCTGCCCCCCGGCCTGCCTGCGCCTCCTGGAGCGGCTGGAAGGAAAGAGCGTTTCCCCCGGGATGAATTCAGCTGATCCCCTGTTCTCCCCTCTTCCCGCCTCTCATGTTCGCTCTTGGCTTCTCTTTGTCTTCCCTTCCCTCTCCGCTGCCAGCCCCTTTACAGTCACCCCGCCCCGTTGCCTGCTTTGAAGTGCCCCCTAGGCTGCACTTCTCTGCACTGATAGGCTTCCTCCTCTCCGCTAATAACCCTGCTCTGTGGGAACCTCAGGTAACCCCCCCCCAGCAGCATCCCCCTCCATTCATCACTGGGGGGGGGGGGGGGGTTGGCAGGGCTCATCTTCCACAGTGATCAGCAGAGCTCCTGCACCAATCCCAGCTCGCCTCCCAGCAGAGCCGGAGCCTGCCATTGGCTGGGATTGATCTTGCAAAGAGGAAAGCGGGCTGAATTCCAGCATAAACCTGAAGAAGCCTTGCCATTGTATCCCACTGGGATGGGACCAGCTCCCTCAAGGGAGGCAGCAGGAAGGGGGTACCTCGCAAAGGGATGGGGGGGAGGTGTAATTTTTGTTTGCATTTGTATTTTGGCTTGGGTTTTAGAAAGCTGGTTCAGGGCTGTCATCTCATTGGTAATTAGTGCCGGTTTTGGGAAGGAGACATTTAGACTGTGACCGAAATTAGCATGATTTGGTCCCTTTGATCATACTGAATTATGGCCAAGATCGCTATCATGCACTGCGGTTTCTTCCACAGCCCAGGCGGTTCATCTCTTTTTAGGGCAGTTCTTTGCTTGGGGCAGTGCTTGGTGTCAATATCATTAGCGGGTAGGAGAATTCCCTGCTTCTTTAGCCCCCAGGGCACTTCATAATAAAACGATCCCCATTCTTAGTTGCCAAGGCTTTGCAGCTGAAAGGCAAAAAGAATGGCACAGCAGTGACACTACCTTCCTTCAGGTGTGGAGGGACATTTATTACAACTTTCCAGGGCAATCCAATCCTGACCCAGTGGCACCCCCTTCTTCTCCTGACCTGCATGGTTCTGCCAATACATCTCATGGTTCACCTGCTGCAGGCATATCATGGCACTCTGATAAATCCCCTCTTACCCCAGATTTGTCAATTCACCTTAAGCCTGATCTGCAACATTCAAGTTATTTTAAACCCAGGCCCTTCACACGGCTCCAAGTGCACCTGTTACATCTCAGATATTCCACTCCACTTCCCCATAGAGGTACCATACATCTCAACCCTGAACTGCAGCAGCATGACTCAAGGATCTCAAGGTACAAAGAGGAGGTCAAGGAGTGGCTTGTTTCCAGTCTACAAGAACCTACATGGGGAACAAATATTTTGTAATAGGCTCTTCATTTTAGCAGACATAGGTATAACAAAATTCAGTGACTCAAAGTTGAAGCTAGACATACTGAGATTGGAAATATGGTGTATATTTTCAACAGTGAGGGTAATTAACCATTGGAACAATTTACCAGGATTGTGGGGATTCTCTGTCATTGACAATTTTAAAATCAAGACTGTATTTTCTTAATGATATGCTGTAGTTCAAAAAAATTGCTTTGGGGAAAGTTCTATAGCATGTGTTACGTAGGCGGTTGGTCAGACTAGATGATCATAATTATCCCTTCTGTCCTTGGAATCTATGAATCCTCTCTTTTGTTTCTGCCCCCCAAACAACTATTTCAAAGTAACTCACTGACTGCCAATGCAGCCCCTTCATATACCATCCTTGGGTGTCTGCATTGCTCTGCCAGCATTGCTCAATCCTGTCCTGCAGCCCCTGTGATTATTCCAATCCTGGGTCCCATGCCTCCACAGCTCTGCCAATGAATATTAATCCTGTCCTGTAGCCCCTCTTGCTAGTCCACCTGTATGCCCTCTGCACAGCTCTGCCAATATGCCCAATCTTCCCCTTTCAGGATAAACTGGACACTCTGAGACAAGCTGATCAGTTTCCTGGCACAGGCAAAACTGGCAAGACCTGTACCTTGTGCTCTTTGGTTGTATTTCCCATGCTGCTTTGCCTAGTGTATGTTTGTGGTGGCATAACTGCCCTAAGTGCATGTGGAATAACTTGACTGATTGTGCCTCCCAGGGCCAGTGCTAGATTTTCTCACAGTTTAGGCAGCCCCTCTCACCCTGGAAAACTGTCCTGGATGGTGAAAGGCTGCAGCTGGGCCAGAGCCCCATTAGTCTGGACCCAGTTGCTGGTGGAGGGAGGGAAGTCCTTAAAAAAGCAGACCCTTCCCCCAAAAGTTGTTTAACTTGGTGGGTAGTGGCCAGGCCAAAGCCACATCAATGGGATGGCTTACAGTCCTGGACGGACTCCCAGCTGCCACCAAGGCTCTTCCCAAACTTGGCGGCTGGAAGAACAGTTAGGCCAAAGTTACATTGGCAAAACAGCTGCCTTCCACTTCTGCTGGGTTGGGTAGACACACTTAAATGATCACACCCATCCCTCTTTGAAAGCTGTCCTGGCAAGCGTGGTTACTATGCAGGAGCTGTGTGGCAGTGGTGGCTCCTAGCCCTGCTGCTGCTGTATTGCTGTGTAGGAGTGACAACACATGAAATTTGATGCCCTAGGTGATCTCAAACCCCTCACAGCCCTGATGCCATCCAAGAATGAGTATGGTTCCAATACTCTGCTATGCTCTTAGTGTGTAACAAGCCACTCAGACTTACTTGTGCCACTTTGGTCAGTTGCCTCTTTAATACTGGTCATTTTCAGTCTGCTTGTAGGTATATTTCAGAATTATATGTACCCGCATGCCATTCCCTACAACTGCTACCAGCCAATGCAATTCTTGCCTAAGCATCATGCTCTAGGATCTCTCTTCCTGGCACTAAAGAATGTGGATTTTGTATTTCTGCAAGTAGAGAATCAAGCTCTGTAATCTGATTGGTGATGCGAAGAATGGTTTCTCAATAATTGACTCAAGTGGTTTATAGTCTCATTCAAGTGTAGCATAACAATACTGATAAAAGTGCCTGCAGCCAAATACAGTTGGCTTTAGTTCCTTTTCACAGAATCATAGATTATTAGGGTTGGAAGGGACCTAAGGAGATCATCTAGTCCAACCCCCTGCTCAAAGCAGGATCAATCCCCAAATGGTGCCCTCAAGCATTGAATTCACAACCTTGGGTTTAAGCAGGCCAATGCTCAAACCACTGAGCTATCCCTCCCCCCTTTTCTATCTAGGCATAATAATCCTTGCTTTGCATGGATAATTTTGATGTGTCCAACAGCAGTCAACACTCCTGGAGGAAAACTGCAGCAGGTCCATTGTCAGATGCATCTTCTCTTTATGAACTGTTGGACTGAGATTCACTTACTAAGCAGATGGACCTAACAAATCTTTATTAAGGCAAAACACTCAGCAAGCAGTGATCAGTTACTTACAAGTGGGACATTCATCAGGACCATCTTACCACAATCACCTCCAGCACTGGACAATACAGCTTCAACTTCCCTTTGTCACACAAACTTATTTGTAACTTTTTGTTATCTTTTCTTATATGTATGTACATGTAGAATCATAGAATCATAGAATATCAGGGTTGGAAGGGACCTCAGGAGGTCATCTAGTCCACCCCCCTGCTCAAAGCAGGATCAATTCCCAACTAAATCATCCCAGCCAGGGTTTTGTCAAGCCTGACCTTAAAAACCTCTAAGGAAGGAGATTCCACCACCTCCCTAGGGAACCCATTCCAGTGCTTCACCACTCTCTGAGTGAAAAAGTTTTTCCTAATATCCAACCTAAACCTCCCCCACTGCAACTTGAGACCATTACTCCTTGTTCTGTCATCAGGTACCACTGAGAACAGTCTAGATCCATCCTCTTTGGAACCATCTTTCAGGTAGTTGAAAGCAGCTATCAAATCCCCCCTCATTCTTCTCTTCTGCAGACTAAACAATCCCAGTTCCCTCAGCCTCTCCTCATAAGTCATGTGCTCCAGCCCCCTAATCATTTTTGTTGCCCTCCACTGGACTCTTTCCAATTTTTCCACATCCTTCTTGTAGTGTGGGGCCCAAAACTGGACACAGTACTCCAGATGAGGCCTCACCAATGTCGAATAGAGGGGAATGATCACATCCTTCAATCTGCTGGTAATGCCCCTACTTATACAGCCCAAAATGCCTTTAGCCTTCTTGGCAACAAGGGCTCACTGTTGACTCATCCAGCTTCTCATCCACTGTAAGCCCTAGGTCCTTTTCTGCAGAACTGCTTCCTAGCCATTCGGTCCCTAGTCTGTAACAGTGAATGGGATTCTTCCGTCCTAAATGCAGGACTCTGCACTTGTCCTTGTTGAATCTCATCATGTTTCTTTTGGCCCAGTCCTCTAATTTGTCTAGGTCCCTCTGTATCCTATCCCTACCCTCCAGCATATCTACCTTTCCTCCAAGTTCAGTGTCATCTGCAAACTTGCTGAGAGTGCAGTCCACACCATCCTCCAGATCATTAATGAAGATATTGAGCAAAACTGGCTCCAGGACCAACCCTTGGGGCACTCCACTTGATACCGGCTGCCAACTAGACATGGAGCCATTGATCACTATCCGTTGAGCCCGACGATCTAGCCAGCTTTCTATCCACCTTATAGTCCAATCATCCAGCCCATACTTCTTTAACTTGCTGGCAAGAATACTGTGGGAGACTGTATCAAAAATTTTGCTGAAGTCAAGGAAATAACACACCTACTGCTTTCCCCTCATGCACATACTCAGTTATCTCCGCATAGAAGGCAATTAAGTTAGTCAGGCATGACTTGCCCTTGGTGAATCCATGCTGTCTGTTCATGATCACTTTCCTCTCCTCTAAGTGCTTCAGAATTGATTACTTGAGGACCTGCTCCATGATTTTTCCAGGGACTGAGGTGAGGCTGACTGGCCTGTAGTTCCCCGGATCCTCCTTCTTCCCTTTTTTAAAGATGGGCACTACAGTAGCCTTTTTCCTACTACAGTAGCCTTTTTCCACATTAACGCTCTCATTTCCACATTAACTCTCCTCCCGTCAGTGTAGGTTTAGTGTTGGTTCAAACTGATCTTTTCTTTTCTTTACAAACATGATTACTCTGCAGTTTCTTACACGTGTGGTTCTACTTATGCTTACACTGTTAAATGTGATCAGAACAGATGTTTAAAATTCACAGCAGGCTTCTATCAGGCCCAAATATGTCTTTGGCTCCCAACACGAGCCCACTCCTGCTCTCATTGGTGTTTATGGCAAAATTCCATGTAACTTCAATGGTAACAAGGTTGGGCACCACTTGGGTCAAAAAGACAAACAATGGACTCTGTTTTTTGTGGTAAGTAGTTTCTTGTTTAGGAAAGCAATGGCATGTGGCTTACCCTGAATTAATTCAATATCCCCCTGAAGCAGCCACTGCAATGCTGCATTGATTTTATACACATTGGGGTGATTTGTCTTGGTGTAACTCCACTGACTTTCTGGAGATGTTCCTG
Organism: Gopherus flavomarginatus; assembly: GCF_025201925.1. Lineage (NCBI taxonomy): Eukaryota > Metazoa > Chordata > Testudines > Testudinidae > Gopherus > Gopherus flavomarginatus. Next base: position 39,975,707 of record NC_066621.1, on the reverse strand, counting down.
ATTTACACCAGCCTGTTCTATTTAGCTCTGTGTCAAAGAAAATAGACTGCCCACAAGTATAATAGTATTCTTTGACAAAAACTAGATTAAGGTGGAGTTAAGTTTGAGCATATAGATCAGTAACATAAGGACAAAAAACACTACAGAGATGTTGTAATTATCCCCAAACCAAGCATTACAAATCCAGGGAATTCAGAGTTAAGGTTATACTTAAAAGGAAACCAAACACATTAAGGTAAGAAATACACTCTCTCTGGGGCACTTGGCATTGGCCACTGTCAGCAGACAGGATTCAGGGCTGGATGGACCTTGGTCTGATCTAGTATAACCCTTCTTATGCTCATTTACAACACCCAAACAACCTGTACTCTGCTCTATAGTGATGTCATTCAGCAAACATTAAGTCCTTCATTTATTTCATGTCAGTGTGTCTCCAGCTTTTGCATTCTGTGGGTGTGTGCATTCATGAGGGTGATGGGGAATCTCCAGGTGGAATAAAGGTAGCATAGTCAACTGCACACCACCCAATCCTGGACCAGCCAAGGAAGGGATGTGGATAGAGTGTATTTGTGCTGTGGTGATTCAGGAGTAGTGAAATCCTGCCTCCAGGATTGCACAATGCAGAAAGGTGATAGAAATTTATTTATGTTCCTCCCCACTGCTCCACTGCATCTGCGGATCTGACTTGCTGCTTCTAATGTAATTTACATGGTATCTGTGGGCTGATGTGAACTACACCTGTCTTATATTTTCCCAAGCAGTCTGTAATAACATCCTGAAAGGACCTACAGGCATGATGTCCATCATTTTGCTGAAGTATTATGGCCAGATCCTCAGCATCTGTAAACCAGTGTAGCTCCATTGGCACCATTCAGTGCACTGCCAGTTCATGCCAACTGTCCGCAGTGTTCGAGATGTGAGTGTACCATTGGTTTATATAAGGGCAATAATATATTTTCAGTCGTATTCTCTATTCCCCCCCCTTTTTTTTAACACTCGTGACAGCAGTTCCTTTTAATTTCCATCTAACAATCTGTACTTATGCCGATAGGTTGACTTTAGGTCTTTAACATTGACTAGTAACTGGGAAGATGGTAAATCGGACAGAACTCGTTTGACAAACCTCTTCATTTCCTTGTTATTTCCTGACTTCTTTATTCATTTCCTTTTCCTTATTTCCCAGCAGATGGACTAGACACCAAATTTGGGTGCTAGCAGGGGGACCTGACAGGCTCCTTATTTTCTGATTTCTTTTGGCAGCGTTGAACTTGCCAGGGCACAGTCAGATTCTGGATGCTTATGTAGATGTAACACTTAGTGCTCAGCTTTAGTTCAGTCTCTTAACTCTTTTGGGAAATAGATCTTTGGTCTGACATGTAGGATCCCTGCATTAGGAGATGGCTAATTAATGGGACCATAAACCTTGGATATCAAATGAAACCTGAAGTCCATAGAAGACCCTGAAAGGCCCTTGGGGAGCGAAGTGCAAGTTGAGGGAGATTAGGGAGGGATACCATTGTCGGAGAAAAACTCAGTTCTCACTTTTTGTTTGGGTGCAGCAAAATCAAATACTTTATTATTTCTCCAGCAATTGTAATAGAGGGAGGGAGTGCCTTAGGACACTGGGTCGCCCCAGTCTCGGACAGGTCTCTCAACAGGTAAACAATTACAGCAAGCATTTATACCTTTGTTACAGACAATAACAAGCAATAATACAGACAATAATGAGCAACAGCTGCATTTTGCTTATACATAGGCTATCCTGCTATCTTATTTTCCTCACTTCTGGGCGCCAGTCTACGCATTTAATTATCAGTGCAAGGTCGTGATAACTTCTCACACAGTTCTTCCCTACTCCCCTCACACTATCCTCTCTTCTACAAATCTCACGTCATTAGGGTTACAGCTGGCCTAACTCTTGCTAACAGACTGACATGCATTAAGATCCCCTACAAATCCTTGTCAATTCTTTCCCTTGTTCCACACTCCCCCCTTTTGTACTTCTAGTACAACAGATATTCTCAAATCTCTATTTGCATTAAGCCATGGATTTCTAATTCTACATCAGATGTTTCAACCTTAGGGATTTTCACTGGATGTAATGACAATACATGATTAGCATGGACATGAAATGTATTACTATTATTATGTCTTTTATAACAGCAATAACATAATCCTAAACTAACTAACAACAATGCAAGCAACAATATCCCCATAGCAATAATATGATGAGGTTGTTGTACAGTTTTGGTTACAAAGCATAATATATCATACTTAGTACACAAAGTAGACACTCCACAAGCTGTATGAAAGGCATTCTTTTCAGCTTGATATATATTCTGAAGCATGTGAATTTGCCCTTGCAATTCAGAGATTCTTTGAACCTCTGGTAACAATGAAAGCAAATTTTGAAATTGATCAGGTACTAAGCTGGTCCAATTAAAGGGTATCTGGAAACTAAGGGCTACTTGCAAAATTCTATCTGCAGGCCAATAAACAATATGTTTGTCTGCAGTGGTAATGAGATTAAAATGTATATCTTGCAATGTGGTAGTTTTAACATACACACAGCGATCATTAGCTTGAAAAAGTAGGTGTCCTGTCAGGATAGTTTCTTGTCCTCTACCTTCCCAGAAAACGTTATCATGAACAATGACAACTTCCGCTGGCTTCAGTTTATGGATGCACTGAAGCTGTAGGGGTTTTAACAGCCAAATGTCCATTGACTCCCTATTCCTACTCAAAATATCAGATGTTATTTTAGAGGCACTGACTGTAAATCAGTTAGGTATACCAGGTGGTCTAATTTCCCAGATGTCTTGGTGAATAATCCAGTCCCATATGCATCCTCCCCATGGACCCATCAGGGTTCGGTATGTGGGAACCCACACCCCCCAACCGGTCCAAATGCTTGGAAGGAGCAGTGTGAATGTCCACACTTTCACCCAGAAAGGTTCCAGTATGTCTCCATGACCACAGATCAGATGGTACTCCTTAGGTGTCTGAAAGGGCAGTGGGTGAAGTCTGGTGCTCAAGATCACTCTGAATGGCCATCAGCTGGTCATTCAGGAAATTCTGAATTTCTAAATATACTAGATCCCACTGCAATGCCTTCCCAGCCTCAGTGATATTCAATACCATCTCTGTTAGTAACTTCTGGGTCATAGAACTAAGGGTGGAAATAACATGTAACTCACCAACTCTAGACTGTACTTGGGTTAGCTGAGCTCCGGAAATAAGGCTAGTGGCTTTTTCTAGTTGGCCCGATTTCTTATCATGTTCTTGGCTTTTAATAATATTCCAAATGGCTGCTGCGCTATTGGCCCCATCCCATAGGGATCCGGTCAAGTCCCTCTTCTTCCAGAGGAAATAACCCAGGTCCTCTGTTATGCTAATCTAATGGCATCCCCTAGTGTTGTATTAATCACAGTCCATTGATATTCTAATACATATCTCTTTGGTGTAGAATCTGTTGGTTGTATACCTTTAACTAATCTCAGGTACTTTCAAGAGGCATTGACATTAATAGCATAGGAGGGGGTGTATTGCAATAAGGTACAGGTTACATTATTCGTCACTGGAATGGTTTCAATACAAGTAAAATTTCCAGTAGCAGAACAAACTCTTTGGGCATTCATTTGATTATTCACTAATTGGGTAACCAAATAACAATAAGGGCTTCTTTCATGTAACACAGTACAAATTCCAGGAATAGCCTTCGTATCTACTTCCCTATGGATCCCATCAATTTCAATTACAGATTCTGGGGTTTATTTGTAGTGATATCGTAGATTTCTATTTCCACTGATCCATTTATTCTTCACTCAGTTGTTCACTTATATGGGATATCCTGAAATTTAAACAGATTTTTTCTTTTTTTTTCCCAAACAATCTTTAAATAAATCACTAAAGTGTGAAGGCCTTGGCCATTGGTTTTATCAAATATATGACATTGTCTGTATTTGGATGTATTACAGGGGTAATAGTGTAATGGAGGAGATGGCAGAGGCAGTGGCAACAAAGTGCCTTTGGTACTTGTCATTTAAAATCCAATTAGAGAGAGCAATGCATGCTGAAGTATTTATCCAAAACACAGGGCACAGCTTGTTGAATAAACCCCAAAATCCAATCAGTACCACATTCCCAAGCAGGGTCCCACAAATGGCTTCCTGCCAGTGTATAATTCTTTGTTTCCTCACCAGGATCAGTTCTTAATGTCCCTTCTAGTCAGGAATTCCTGGACTTTGGCAATTTCAGTGGAATGAGTGTTCCTTCTTCTTTCCCGAAACAGTCGTGGTTCAGCATCCTACAGGGGAGAAGTTACCAGCACATCACCCTGTAATGGTTTTGATTCTTCTAAAAAAATCCAAAGGCACAGTAGGTCTGTCAGTGGACAAGGGAGAGGTTACTAGCACTTCACCTTGTCCTTTTTCCCTGCTGTCCAGAAGGCACAGAAGGAGAAATAGGCTAATCATCAGTAGGAGAATTCTCCCGAGGTGGAGAGGTCTTTTTGCAGTGAGAATCATGGGTCCAGGCAGTCAGTCTTTGGCACTTCTGTCATAGTATCTTTTCCCAATCTGAACCTTAGACTCCAAAAGTTGGGGTACCAGCATGAATTCCTCTAAGCTTAATTACCTGCTTAGATCTGATAAGCTGTCACCAATCAGGAATTCCAGTACCTAAACACTCTGGTCCCCCCAAAACCTTCCCTGGGGACCCCCAAGACCCAGACCCCCTGGATCTTAACACAAGGAAAGTAAACTCTTTCCCTCACCCGTGCCTCTCCTAGGATTTCCCTCCCTGGGTTACCCTGGAAGATCACTGTGTGATTCAAACTCCTTGAAACTTAAAACAGGGAGGAATGTCCCTTCCCCCACCTCCCCTTTCTCCCTCACCCAGAGGCAATACAGATTCAAGCTCCGTGAATCGAAAACAAAGGGATTCCCCCTTCTCCCCTCCCTTCCCCTTCCCTGTTAAGTACAGATTCAATTCACTTGAGCCTCAACAAGGAGAAAAAATCAAGCAAGTCTTAAACACAAAACTTTTAATAAAAAAAGAAAGAAAAAGGTAAAAGTTATCTCTGTAATTTAGATGGTAAAAGTTACAGGGTCTGTCAGCTTACAGAAACTGGAGAAAAAGCCTTCTCCAGCAGAAATACAATTTAAAATACTTCCAGCAAACTACACATTTGCAAATACAGAAAACAATCAAAAGACTATAACTGCCTTTCTTACTAAATACTCACTATTCTGAATATATAAAAGACTGTAGCAGGGAGATTGGCAAGAGACCTGGTTGCACGTCTAGTCCCTTCCAGGACCCAGAGAGAACAAAGCCAAATCCAAAAAACACAAACAAAGGCTTCCCTCCACTGAGATTTGAAAGTATTTTGTCTTCTGATTGGTCCCCTGGTCAGGTGTTTGGTTCCCTGTTTGTTAACCCTTTACAGGTAAAAGAGACATTAACCCTTAACTATCTGTTTATGACATGCCCCCTAAATCGCAGACAGTGGGGAACCTCACTGGCGGTGATTTCTTTCTAGAACTTTAGAATAAACAGATTAATACAACACATGCACCTTTACATATACTACTAAGTATGTAAACTACAAGACTTTCTACATTTGAAGGACCAATTTTAACCAGTGGATTCTGGGAAACTTTGACGAGAGAGTGCATCAGCTACTTTGTTAGAAGCTCCTGAAAATGTGTGTGGCATTGGATAGTTGTCTGGACGAGTTACCGAATTTAGCTTATGGTAGTCCACGCAAAAGCGTATTTCCCCATCTGGTTTGGGTACCAGAACCACTGGAGATGCCCATGCGCTGGTAGATGAGCATATTATACCCATCTGTAGCATGTTCTGGATCTCTCGTTCTATAGCAGCTTGGGCATGAGGAGACACTTGGTAGGGTGGGGTTCTAATTGTGTGAGCATTACCTGTGTCAATGGAGTGGTATGCCCGTTCAGTCCGTCCTGGGGTGGCTGAGAACAATGGGGCGAAGCTAGTGCACAGCTCCTTGATTTCTTGCTGCTGCAGACATTCCAGGGTGGTGGAGAGGTTCACCGCTTCCACTCCACTATCACTTTTTCCTTCGTAGTAGACACCTTCAGGTCACTCAGCATCATCTCCTTCCCGGGCTGTAAACTGACAAACCTGTAAGTCTCTGGAATAAAAGGGCTTGAGAGAATTAACATGGTACACTCTGGGCTTTAGGGAGGAATTGGGAAATGCTATGAGGTAGTTAACAGCTCCCAGGCGCTCTTGGACTGTGAATGGCCCTTCCCATGATGCTTCCATCTTATGGGCCTGTTGTGCCTTCAAGACCATAACCTGGTCTCCTACCTTGAAGGAACGGTCCCTGGTATGTTTATCATACCAGGCCTTTTGTTCTTTTTGAGCATCCTTTAGGTTTTCTTTAGCAAGGGCTAAAGAGTGTCGGAGGGTGTTTTGTAGGTTGCTTACAAAGTCCAGAATGTTAGTTCCTGGAAAGGCATAAACCCCTCCCATTGCTGCTTCACCAACTGTAATGGCCCCTTAACCTCATGGCCATACACAAGTTCAAATGGTGAAAACCCTAAACTGGGATGTGGTACAGCCCTGTAGGCAAAAAGCAACTGCTGCAACACTAGGTCCCAGTTATTGGAGTGTTCATTGACGAATTTACGTATCATGGCCCCCAAAGTTCCATTAAACTTTTCGACCAGGCCATTAGTTTGATGGTGGTAAGGGGTGGCAACAAAGTGATTCACCCCATGAGTTTCCCACAGTTCTTTCATGGTTCCTGCCAGGAAATTAGATCCTGAATCTGTAAGGATGTCGGAGAGCCAACCTACCCTGGCAAAAATGTCAGTTAGGGCCTGGCACACAGCTTTAGCCCTGGTGTTGCCTAGAGCTACTGCTTCCGGCCATCGGGTAGCAAAGTCCACGAAAGTCAGTATGTACTGCTTTCCTCTGGGTGTCTTTTTTGGGAAAGGACCCAGAATATCCACAGCTACTCGCTGAAATGGGACCTCAATTATGGGGATTGGCTGGAGAGGGGCCTTGACCTGGTCTTGGGTCTTCCTCACTCTTTGGCACACCTCACAAGACTGGACATACTTGGCAATGTCCTTGCCCATCCCCTCCCAGTGGAAGGACTTCCCCAACTGGTCTTTGGTTCTGTTCACCCCAGCATGGCCACTGGGATGATCATGGGCTAAGCTTAAGAGCTTTTCCCGGTACTTAGTTGGAACCACCAACTGTTTTTGCGGATGCCAGTCTTCCTGGTGTCCACCAGAAAGAGTCTCCTTGTATAAAAGTCCTTGTTTTACAACAAACTGGGATCGATTAGAAGAGCTGAGAGGCGGTGGGGTGCTCCGTGCCGCCGCCCAAGCTTTCTGAAGGCTGTCATCTGCTTCCTGTTCAGTCTGGAACTGTTCCCTTGAAGCTGGAGATACCAGTTCTTCCTTAGACTGTGGACTTGGGCTTGGTCCCTCTGGAAGCGATGTAGGTGATGGGGTTGTTTTCGTTGCTGGTGAACCGCTCTCCACTGGTCCACTAGGTGGTATTTCAGGCTCCGGCTGAGCCTCTTGGGTATGGTTGTCTGCTGCTTTTGCCAGTTCAGGCTCGCTGGCGCCCTCTGGCTTTGGGGTTGAAGATTGGTTTGCAATTGCTAGCGCTGGTGCTGGTTGCTTTTCCAGTTCCTGGTCTGGGACTGGAGTCACTGTGGCTGTTTCAGTCATTGGCAGGGGATCCGGGTCCACTACCTCTGTCTGGGTCTCTGGTAACACAGACGGGTCCTCGGTGGATGGCTCAGGAACAGGAATGGGTCTGCAAGCTTGCCTGGTTTGGCTGCGTGTAACCATTCCCACCCTCTTGGCATGCTTTACCTGGTTGGCCAAGTCTTTCCGCAGCAGCATGGGGATGAGATAATTGTCATAGACTGCAAAAGTCCACATTCCTGACCAGCCTTTGTACTGGACAGGTGGTTTAGCTGTAGGCAAGTCTACAGCTTGTGACATGAAGGGGTAAATTGTCACTTGGGCCTTTGGATTGATGAATTTGGGGTCGACGAAGGATTGGTGGGTAGCTGACACTTGTGCCCTCGTGTCTCTCCACGCGGTAACCTTCTTTCTGCCCACTCTCAAAATTTCCCTTCACTCCAAGGGTATTTGAGAGGCATCTAGGCCTGGGGATTGTTGGTGTGATGGTGGTGTAATGAACTGCATTCGGTTGGGGTTCTTGGGGCAGTTGGCCTTTATATGTCCCAGTTCATTACACTTAAAGCATCGTCCAGTTGACTGGTCACTGGGCTGAGGTGGGTTACTGGAGACTGGTGAGGTGGGAGAATAGGGTGTCTGTGGCTTTCCTTGGGTTGTAGGTGGGGTCTTGGGCTGCCCTCGGTTATAGGGTTTATTGTCGGTGTGCCCCCTGGGGTATTCGCTCCCCTTGACAGTAGCTTTTTTCTTGTCTGCCACTTCCATACATTTGGCTCCAATCTCCCCCGCCTCGGTTACCGTTTTGGGTTTCCCATCTAGGATGTACCTCTCTATTTCCTTAGGAACACCACCTAAGGACTGCTCCATTTGTATCAGGAGGTGCAGCTCATCCATATTGTTAACCTTTGTTCCTGATATCCAGGCCTCATAATTCTTTGCAATGTGGTAGGCGTGTCGGGGAAATGACACATCTGGTTTCCATTTTAGGGCTCTGAACCGCCGACGGGCATGCTCAGGTGTTATCCCCATTCTGTATCTGGCCTTGGTTTGAAAAAGTTTATAATCGTTCATGTTCTCCTTAGGCATTTCAGCTGCCACCTCTGCTAAAGGTCCACTGAGCAGTGGCCTCAGCTCTATCATGTACTGGTCTTCAGAGATGTTGTACCCAAGGCAGGCTCTTTCAAAATTTTCTAAGAAGGCCTCAGTGTCATCACCTGCCTTGTAGGTGGGAAATTTCTTGGGATGTGGAACAATAACTGGCGAAGGGTTGGTAGGATTGGTTGTGTCATTCTGTTTAGTTTTTGCTAATTCCATGCCCTGCTGGTGGGCCTCCCTTTGGAGCTCCATGTCTTTTTGTTTCTTCTCCATGTCTCTCCTGTGGGCAGCCACTTCCCTGGCCATTTCTGCCTGAATTAGTTCCATTCGTCTTTTATGTTCGTTGTGTTTGTTTATTGCTTTTAGTTTAGCTATTTTTAGTTTGCTTGTTGCTGCACTGGTGCTCATTGTTCCTGCTTTCTTGTGCTCGTGCTCCTCTTCTGTTTACTGCCTGAAATGCTGTGCCTCTGCTGCCTATTTGTTGCCTGCTTAGGGTTGCCTAGCAACAGTGCCTTTCTCGGTAAGTAAAAAGAAATAAAAACCCTTTCATTTGCAGATGTGCTTTGCTGGAGTCCCTGTTGACTCACAGTTGGAGTCCCTTTTGTTTAACAAAAGACCCTTGTTAAACTTAATGGCCTTGCCTTAGGCAATCTCTCTGCACAATCAGAAAGGAGAAAAGAAAAAAAATTTTTCTGGCTGTAGTTTTAAACCCTCTCCTCTGCCTACAAACAGCTAGCAGAGGGAAAGAAGAAAAATAATAATCCTACTGGCTTTTGTTTTTATCTCACTGGCTTTTGGATTCTTATCCCACCACTGCCTACCATGTCATAGTATCTTTTCCCAATCTGAACCTTAGACTTCAAAAGTTGGGGTACCAGCATGAATTCCTCTAAGCTTAATTACCTGCTTAGATCTGATAAGCTGCCACCAACCAGGAATTCCAGTGCCTGATACACTCTGGTCCCCCCAAAACCTTCCCTGCGGACCCCCAGGACCCAGACCCCCTGGATCTTAACACAAGGAAAGTAAACTCTTTCCCTCACCCGTGCCTCTCCTAGGATTTCCCTCCCTGGGTTACTCTGGAAGATTACCGTTATTCAAACGTCTTGAATCTTAGAACAGGGAGGAATGTCCCTTCCTCCACCTCCCCTTTCTCCCTCACCCAGAGGCAATACAGATTCAAGCTCCGTGAATCGAAAACAAAGGGATTCCCCCTTCTCCCCTCCCTTCCCCTTTCCTGTTAAGTACAGACTCAATTCCCTTGAGCCTCAACAAGGGGAAAAAATCAAACAGGTCTTAAACACAAAGCTTTTAATAAAAAAAGAAAGAAAAAGGTAAAAGTTATCTCTGTAATTTAGATGGTAAAAGTTACAGGGTCTGTCAGCTTATAGAAACTGGAGAAAAAGCCTTCTCCAGCAGAAATACAATTTAAAATACTTCCAGCAAACTACACATTTGCTAATTCGACTAAATTGTTCATAGCCAAATAATTGCAATCTAATAATTTCTTTGCCTGAATTTATTTACAAACATTTTAAAGACACCAAGAACTTTCCTCTTTAGCATTTTTACAAGGTTCAACTGCTGTTCCCTCCAGCAACTACAGAGTTAACTTCTCACTCTTCCTTAAATCACTTGCTTGTCTCCCAACAGCCACTTTTATCAACTCAAATCACCATACAGAAATACAGAAAACAATCAAAAGACTATAACCGCCTTTCTTACTAAATACTCATTATTCTGAATATATAAGAGACTGTAAGCAGGGAGATTGGCAAGAAACCTGGTTGCACGTCTAGTCCCTTCCAGGACCCAGAGAGAACAAAGCCAAACCCAAAAAACACAAACAAAGGCTTCCCTCCACCGAGATTTGAAAGTATTTTGTCTCCTGATTGGTCCCCTGATCAGGTGTTTGGTTCCCTGTTTGTTAACCCTTTACAGGTAAAAGAGACATTAACCCTTAACTATCTGTTTATGACAACTTCACAGCGGTGTTGGTAGTCAGCAGGACTTAATAAGGGCCTTTCCAGCATGGAGCCAAAGCAGTCTTTCATTGGTGGACCTTTACATAGATCCAGTCTCCTGGTTCCAAGGAGTGGCAGGGCTGCTAGGGTCTTTGGGTAGCGCTTCTTTACCTGTGAGAAAAGAAATCTAACACATTTCATTAATGCCTGGCAGTGTTTTGCAGATCTCATAGCTGCTTGGGCACATTCAAGTCCCCCCTTTTCTTGACTGTCAGCCAAATCTTAGCTGTGAACAGTGTCCTTGAATGGAGTCAGTGTCTTATCTTTAGCTTGAGCATACTAGCTATTTTTTTTCCAGTTAGCTCATTCTGTAATTTTTCCTTCTCCCCTTCTTGGCTTCTTTTAACCTACAAAGGAAACTTCCACTCTTCACTCATACGCCTTTTTCCCAACCATGAACACATGAACTTTGCCATCCATTATACTGTACATTAGTCTTATTATTCAATGTATGCCACATATACCCTTCCATTAAAATAACTTTTTACAGAGCTTTGGAGCAACAAGCCAGGACAAGCACACCCACTTCGAGGAGTTCACTCAGTACAACCTCTGGTGTCCAATAGCTTCCCACCATCCCCAGCCCTCTGGCTAGAAATCTGAGGTAACCAGAAGGATCCCATGTACAATATGGGGAGTGGGTTAACTTTTCATGTCCTTGCTTCCAAAGACTGTTTGTAGGCAAATTTTAACAACAATTTTTTTAATTAACAATCTGGCCAATTAAGTTTCTTTTTTTTACTTAAGCAAATGTGTTAGACTTTAGTATATCACATTGTCCTGATTTATCCAAACACTTCATATTCCAAAGTTGAATAAAACAAGTATTTGCATTTAACCCTTCTGTTTGATTTTAACTAGACTATCCTATGAAAATATAGAACACAACAATTTTGGCCATGAGACAAACACCACAAGACAGGACATAGAACACAAAACATAATTCCTATTGTGCCAGTAAATGCATGGTACGTTGAATGCTGTTCAGCTGGCATCAGTTTTCTCTGATTATCTGAAAGACAAAAAAAACAGAGATCTACCCCTTCTGGGCAGTCAATCATCACTTAAAATATACAAATACCCTTGTTGATTTCAGGCAAAACAGAGGAATTACCCCATATTTTCTTGTATTTGTTTCATAGGCAGCCCAGGTTTCAGTGGTTTCTACCTTATCAGTTAGATAATTTGCATTAATAGAGATGCTTTCTGGCTTGCTTCTGGATCCAAAGCTATTCACAGCTTAAATATTCTTACCTTAAAAGGGACATAATTAACTTTACCAGAATTATGATGGCTTTTTACTACTAACTCCTGCTTTCAAACACTGAAAGAAAAAGCGCTTCTTATAGTGCCCCTTAGAGCCTAGTAGGATTTCAATTACCTAGCACTGTATACATTCTCTAGCTAATTCGACTAAATTGTTCATAGCCAAATAATTGCAATCTAATAATTTCTTTGCCTGAATTTATTTACAAACATTTTAAAGACACCAAGAACTTTCCTCTTTAGCATTTTTACAAGGTTCAACTGCTGTTCCCTCCAGCAACTACAGAGTTAACTTCTCACTCTTCCTTAAATCACTTGCTTGTCTCCCAACAGCCACTTTTATCAACTCAAATCACCATTCCAAGTATTGTCCTGGGTATTTGAAATCCCCATGCTTATACTCACTTACTCCTTCCTTCCACTATGCCCTCAAAATTCTCCAACCTGTTTTCCAATCTCTCTGTCTGTTGCCTGACCACTTGGGCCCGATCCTGCTTTTCTCGCTGAACCACCCCTTCCATGGGCACCAACTTGTTCCACTACCAGTTTAGCTAGGAGGATGGGCTTCTCAACTAGCCCCCACCCTTCCTGGTCTCTTCTCTTAAACATTCTTGCTCACAAGACTAACCGAGTTCTCCCTCGTGAGGCTTGCCACTGGGCAAAAATGCATGGTCCATTGGCGTTTAACTATTCAATTTCCTCTTGTGGCAAGCACATTGCTGTTATGGCGTATGCTGAGCACAAATGGTTAAATTTTGACAAGTCCCTGAAGGACTGGTACTTGCTTAGCCAGGGCTTCCTTTTCTACCTGGAAGTCCTGTCTCAAGGCCTGCAACTTGCCCTGGGCATAGGTTTGAGTTGCTGCCTGGTTCATGATCTATGCTCTTAATTGCTCAATTCTAGTTATCAAGTACACATCTCTTCCCTTTTCTCCAACTTCTCTATTGCCCAGTCCTGCTACAACTGGGGTAGATCCACTTGCCACCTTTCCCAGTCAACCAGGATGGAGAGAGGAATGTTAAACCCCTCTCCAGTTCTCAGACTTACTGCGGCTGAGAGTGGGCATTCCTTTAATCATGCAATCCTCAACATATAACATCAACAATACCAAGCAAAGCAAACATAAACATAACAAGGGTAAAACAAATGGTGTAAATTCTGCAGGGCTCCCCCCTTCTCAATTGCTCACCAAACTGTGACAAATTTCTGTTACCAATCTATCCCTCATGTCAGGTGATCAGGCTGACACTGCAGGACATTGGGGAAGATAAAGAAAACACACCATATGACTAAATTTTAAAACTTCATTAATAAAATAATAAAACAGTGGAGAGTGTTGGGAACACTCCCACATCACTCAGGAAAAACATTAGTGCCCCAGGCCCTAAGCCATTGTCATACTCACACATGTCCAGACTGGCCACGTCTGTGTATAACGTTCAGAGAAGGGAGAGAGGTGGACGGGAGATTATCCTGTATATAGCTTGTCCAGAATTTCCAACATGCTCTTCGCTCTTGGGAGGACTGTTCTTTTACACCTTGGAATCTCCCGCGGCATCTCTTTCAGAGATTCCAGTCCAGGTCGACTGCCTGTGGCTTCTTCGGTGTCACCAAGCCACACCGGCTCCGGGGTCACAAAGGCACTCTGTTGGATCTCACTGGACGGTTAAGCTTTGCAAATGTAATTTCAGTTCTGTAACTTGTATTGCCTTTGGTTTGCTTCTGTCTATATTTTTTCACAGCCAGCTGGGGTCGAAAGCAGTTTTTCTTTGTACTTAGCATAGTCTGCGTTGATTCTTGACCTTGAACGCAGAGCAACTTTCTATTTATCTCTGGGCCAAGCTGAATTTCAAATTAACTCGTTCCTTTCCTCAATAGACAAATTGCTCACACTGTCAGAGGTTTTTTAGGTGATTAAAAGCTCTTCTTAGATGTATGATCTTATCTAGATTGAAGGTACCTTCTAGTGGGCATTGTTTAGATGGATTTTCACGCATGTAAAGATTCCAATTGTCTAAATACCTGCAGGTTGTTGGACCATAATGTACGTACATGAAATAAGATGGGGTACCCTTAGGGGGTGAGCTGGAATGCTTAGACTGTCCCCTACCCATTTTCCAATCACACACACACAGGGGGGATGCCCTGTCCGCGCTAGCGGCACATAAACTAAGGGTCTCTCCCTACAGGATACTCACACAGGAGAGGCTAATGAGGATGACCACGACCCTCCTACATCTCCCTTCAGCAAAGAGCGTCGGCTAGTTTCAGGGAGACAGCACCGCTTACTCTGATTGCATCCAGTGAAATGATCAGACTGTCAGTAGCCCACATGGATAGGAAAAGGGGAGGGAAGATGGGTACACACACTCCTAGACCCAGGTAGCTTCCTCACCGGATGATGCCAGGCCGAGTCAGCCCACTGTGGGTTGGATCTTCTAAAGATCCACTAGTTACCGGGCTTGCGTTAGAGTAGTCCTGGTCACGAGCTTTCGCTTCACAGGGTACTCTGGGCGTCTTCAGGTAACAGTCACTCACACTGGTGTACACACACACACACACACACACACACCAAGGCCTTTATTTCCAAATATCACGATGCATCTGTACCTTATGTCCGGACCCAATAGCATGCTGCGGTATAACAACCCCTCTTGAGGCAGTAAAAACCTCTCAGCACCAGTGCATACCTAATGCATTTCACTATGCATTACCTAATGCATTTATCTATGCATTACCTTGTTGGCTAACCCAGCAATTTCCCAGTACTGCTATAAACTAACCGTATTGGGGCCCTTCCCCAATACCACTTTGCATCTGATCTTGCTGCACAGTCAATAAGTTCAGATGACGTGAGCCCAACAGAGACAGAAGGCCCCACGGACAGTCCTCCAACGACACCCCAATAGAGATTTCAAAAGGTCTCATACCTCTCTTGTGGCGCCATGGGGTTCGAAGAGGAACGATCCGTAGCAGCTGCCTGTGTCTCAGTAGGCGTTGCCATCCCGGACGAGCCCCCAAATTGTCGGAGAAAAACTCAGTTCTCGCTTTTTGTTTGGGTACAGCAAAATCAAATACTTTATTATTTCTCCAGCAATTGCAATAGAGGAAGGGAGTGCCTTAGGACACTGGGTCGCCCCAGTCCCGGACAGGTCTCTCAACAGGTAAACAATTACAGCAAGCATTTATACCTTTGTTACAGACAATAACAAGCAATAATACAGACAATAATGAGCAACAGCTGCATTTTGTTTATACATAGGCTATCCTGCTATCTTATTTTCCTCACTTCTGGGCGCCAGTCTACGTATTTAATTATCAGTGCAAGGTCGTGATAACTTCTCACACAGTTCTTCCCTACTCGCCTCACACTATCCTCGCTTCTACAAATCTCACGTCATTAGGGTTACAGCTGGCCTAACAGACTGACATGCATTAAGATCCCCTACAAATCCTTGTCAATTCTTTCCCTTCTTCCACATCATATGTGTGCAGTTAGACAGGAAACAGCAAGGAACTAGACTGGTATTGAGTGAAACTGTAAGTATCTTCTGTATGCCTGGACTTTTAGAGGAAATGTAATTGAAAGGCAGTAGAATGTGGAATCCCAGATTTTTAAACAATCCTCCAATAACACACAAAAAAAGCTCATGTCTAGTTATTCATTCAAAATTAGAATAAAATTACTGCAAGATTTCATCATTAATGAAGTAAAAGCTTAAAGATTTCAGAACACAACTGCTATAAGGAGACACAAAGTCAACTTTGTCACAGAGAAATGCAGTTAAACTATTTCTCTTTTTTTAACCAGCATAGTCTCCCCAAACGGAAGGGCACTGTTCCTGGAGAAGGGTCCTGGAGAGAGTTTCTCTCATTGGCGCAGGCCATCTACCTCCCCGAAAGGCAGAAGCGAGGTCGCTGGAAGAATTCTTCCGTCCACGGCCCACACTGATGTAGCTGTGCTGACGTACGTTCCCTGTGCAGCCCAGGCCTGAGGGTTGGTGTGTGCTGAACAGTTAAGTCAAAACAGCACCATCTGTCAGGGGTGTGCAAAAGGGAAACCTGATCCTGGGCAATACGGCCATACTGAACTAACCCCCAGAGTAGCTAAGGGCATTCAAGGAGGTGGTGGGCCTACAGCGACGGAAAGACCTGGTTGTGCCAGCCTAGTCTCTGTAGCACAGACAGGGCTGTCCCCAAGAGAAAGAACAGACAGCAAAAGCCAAAGCGGCCCCAGGGTAGGGGGTGAGCCTGCATGCTGGACAAGGGGACCAGGTGGGACAGGCATTTTTGACAGGCCAGAGGAGGAAGAGCCCAAGGAGAAGGGACTGGGGCAAAAAGCTGCAAGCAGGGAAAGAGGCAGAGCAGCCAGGCAGCTTCCCTTTGGGCAAAAGAAGGCCCTGGGGCTGGGTCAAGCCCCCCAAAGGCAGACTAGAGAGCAGACCAGATACAAAAGCCCAGAGAAGGACAGGAAAGCCACGAAGCAGCCAGCAGACTGACAGCCAATTTACAGAGCAGAAGAAAGCAGAGAGTGTCATAAGCCAAAGTTTCTGAGCTTTGCTCTCCTCTGTTGGACCGATCACCAGAATCACGAACGCGCCAAGAGAACAGAGGCTAAGCCTTCCTAGAGCTCCCTGCAGAACAGGGCAGTCACAAAGACAGGAAAAATGGTCCAGTAAGAGCTAAGGACCCAGCTCCAGTGTGGGCAAAAGAATGGATATAAACTGACCATAAGGAAGTTTAGTCTTGAAATTAGATGAAGGTTTCTAACCATCAGAGGAGTGAAGTTCTGGAACAGCCTTCCAAAGGGAGTAGTGGGGGAAAAAGACATATCTGGCTTCAGGACTAAGCTTGATAAGTTTATGGAGGGGATGGTATGATGGGATAGCCTAATTTTGGCAATTAATTGGTCTTTAACTACTAGCAGTAAATATGCCCAATGGCCTGTGATGGGATGTTAGATGGGGTGGGATCTGAGTTACTACAGAGAATTCTTTCCTGGGTGTCTGGCTGGTGAGTCTTGCCCACATGCTCAGGGTTTAGCTGATCAACCATACTTGGGGTCGGGAAGGAATTTTCCTCCAGGGCAGATTGTCATAAGCCCTGGGAGGGGGTTGGCCTTCCTCTGCAGTGGGGCACGTGTCACTTGCTGGAAGATTCTCTGCACCTTGAGGTCTTTAAACCATGATTTGAGGACTTCAATAGCTCAGACATAGGTTACAGGTCTGTTACAGGAGTGGGTGGGTGAGATTCTGTGGCCTGTGTTGTGCAGGAGGTCAGACTAGATGATCATAATGGTCCCTTCTGACCTTAAAGTCTATGATTCTATGAAGATCTGGCCTTTTGTGGCAGCACTGAGAGGGCCTGGCTACAAAAGGATGCCAATAAATTCAATCAGGAACAAAGACTACATCAGTGGTGGGCGCATTTTAAGAATAGAGACATGCCGACTATGTACTGTACTGCTGTCAGAATGGATGGATCAAATCTGTTGTATCATCAGCATCAGTAGGGGGCATTAGAGTCTCAGTGCATATTCCTACATCATTGCAACTTTTGCAGACAGAGAGGCTTTTTTTGGATGACCTCCTTCTTTAGGGATAGTATAAGCCAGTCCAGCAGGATGCTGAGCATAACAGCATGAAGCTTCCTGTGTCTCTGACAGGGCCTAATCCTTGCTGTCAGTCTGCCAGTGATGTTGGGGGTCATATAACCACGAGATAGATGCACATAGCATGTCTGTGCCTAGTATATTGTTGGGGGCTGAAGTAGTAATGAATAAAATATTAGTTAATCAGTGTCTGTGGGCTGGTGCTAACTGCTACTGCTCCTACCATTCTGAGAAGCTGTTTGCTATAAGGCCCTGATCCAGGTTATAACGGGTGGTGTCCATTGGTTTTCTAAAGCAGCAGTATTTTGCAAGGCTAAAGAGAAAGGGCTGGCTATGCATGGCATAACCAGTGTGGATTTGTGTGACCTGTTGGTCAATAGTATGCATAGCTCTGTGAAAGTCAGATCCCTGTCCCTTTATAAAGTGAGTTCCATTTATTGCATTTTCCATTGTGACAACATTTTTGCTGGGCAAATTTCTATTCTTGTGTGTTTTTCTGCACAACACAAAACCCCTTTCTGTGTCCTTGGCTGCTGCTTTCCTGTGCCCACTTCCGTGTGCCTGTAGGGCAGTTCGGCCAGGACTCATCCCCCTCTGGGGCAGCAAGAAACCAGACCGCTTCGCTACTTCAGTCAGGTATGTTGACAATCTGCCGCATGCGGTGTGGCAAGGGCCTGGTCATTTCTCAAATCACTATCCCAGGTTCTGTCTGAATGGTATGATAAACCAGGGTCGTGTAACTCGGCTAGCCAGTGAAGGTTTGCAGGAATGCCTGCAGGAGGCACCGGGCTTGCTTGGCTGTTCATCTGTGAGGGTCTCTGTGAGCTGGGGCCCCTTGGTGTCTTGGGTTAGGGTGGCATGGGGGCCCAGTTCTGGCTCCGGTGGGTAAGGATTAATTAATAAAGTCCTCACGCTCCTGCCAGGGCTTCAGGAGGTTGATGTACCGCTGGGTTTTCTTACATCGGTCCTGTTGGTTGACCTCATAGGTGATGGGCCCAGTGATGAGCTGCCAAAATATTAATAACCGGTTCCCTCCTCCTCATCCCACGAAGGGGTCATGCCCTCTCCACCACCGGGGACTCCAGCCCCATCCAACCCCGCCACGTTCCTTGACACCCCACCCTCAGGACCCCTGCCCCATCCACTCCCCTTCCCTGTCCCCTAACTGCCCCCTACCACCCCATCCAACCCCTCCTCTTATTCCTGATGCCCCCCCAGGACCCCTACCCCCATTTAATCCCCCTGTTCCCTGCCCTCTGACCGCCCCGACCCCTATCCACTCCCCCTACAACCCACCGAACACCCCCTCCATGCTCCCTGCCCACTTACCACACTGCCTGGGGCCCAGATTGGGTCTGCTCCACCAGGACCATGACCGGCGCCGTGGGGCCCAACTCCCCAGGCCAGAGCCGCTCAACCGGCACCGGGACAGGCGCCACGGGGCCCGACTTCCCAAGCTGGGCTGAAGCCGCTCAGCCAGGACCAGCCCAAGCCAGGGGCGCTCGGCCAGGGGTAGGGGGAGCTGGACTGGGCCGTGCACGCTGTGCCTGCCTAGAGCCCTCCACGCGTCCACCCCTCCCGGCCTGGCTTACCTGCCTGCTCCTTGTTTCAGGCTTCCCGCGAACATTTGATTTGTGGGAAGCAGGGGAGGGGGAGGAGAAGGAGGGTGGAGCATTCAGGGGAGAGGGGGAGGTGAACTGGGGCCGGGGGCCGGGTGGACAGCTGCCCGAGCCTTTGTTAAATTTTAAAAACTTTTTTAGAACCGGTTGTCCTGGAACCACCGGTTCTAAAAAGGCTTCTAAATTTAACAACCGGTTCCTGCGAACCGGCTGGAGCTCACCACTGGATGGGCCCCACCTTCTGGACCACCTCATAGGGGCCCTGCCAGCGGGCCAGTAGCTTGGACTCGCTCGAGGGCAGGAAAAGCAGGCCCCAGGCCCCAGATTTAAAGTCGCGGCTCTGCGTGTCTCGGTTATAGGTTCATGCTTGAGCCTCCTGGGCAATCCTTAAGTTTTCCCGGGCTAGCACCCTGGTCTGAGTGAGGCATTCCTGGAGCTGGAGGACATACTTCAGGAGGTCTTGGGTTGGTGATGGAGCTTGTTCCCAGTTTTCGCGCATCAGGTTGAGCAACCCCCATGAGTGGCGGCCATACAACAACTCAAAAGGGGAAAACTTCGTAGAGGCCTGGGGCACCTCCCTTCCAGTACTGGGGTAGTTGCAGGCCTCTCGTCAGCACTGGAGCAGAGGACTTCCAGGAAGTCTGGCCAGTCCCTCCCCAGGATCACTGAGTAGGTGAGCCAAGGAGCCAGGCCAACCACCATTGATTGCATGACCCCATCCACGGTCAGTCGGGTTTGGGCACTGGGGTAGGGTCGTATGTCACCGTGAATGCATTGTAGACGGATTGTCCCCAGGCATGGGTCAGCCTGGAGGCCCAGGCTTTGGTGGATCTGCGTCTGGCCGAAGCCTGAGTCAATTAGGGCCAAGATTGAGCAATCCCCGACAACCACTGGCACCGTAATCTTGGCGGCCTGCGGGCGTCGGGTGTGGGCTTCTCCTGTGCAGACCTGGCCAAAGCTGCAATCCATCTAGGTTCAGTCTCGCTGTAAATGGCAATATTTCCCACAGGAAAAACAGGGCCCAATATCCGAGCACCCTGACTGGGACAGTGTTCCTGCCTGGCCCCGGGAGGGCTTGGTTGGTACCTTTGGCATCTGGTTGAGGTGCAAGGGCTTGTCAAACTGTGACCTTGGCAGGTCAGGATTGGGGCTCCGGGCCCCATGATGGATTTTGTGGTTCGCTCCGGATAGCCCCCCTTTTCTCTAGGTTAGGGAGCTCTGGTCCTGGTGGGGCAGCTCAAGTGATCAGTCCTACTGGTGCTTTGGCGGCGCGGAAATCCTCCATCAATGTGATGGCAGCAGTTAAGGTCGCAAGCCGATGGCGGACGACTCAGGCCGTCCCTCACGATGGGAGTATATGGACAAATTGCTCAAGAATAATTTGTTCAATGAGCTCATCCGGGGTTCATCTTTTGGGTTGTAGCCACCGCTTGCAGGCTTCCCTCAACTCTTGGGCTACCATTCGGGGACGGGCCCCCGTAGGGTAGACCAAGCTCTGGAACCACTGTCAGAAGGTCTCCAGGTTAACATCCAGGGCACCTGACTTTACTTGGGTGTAGTCCTGAGCTGCGTCCGCGGACAGGCCCCGATATACATTTGGGTGGTCCTGGTCAGATATGGGGCCAAAATAGTAACCCATTGGTCTTGGGCCCAGCCTGTGACTAGCACCACCCTCTCAAAGGTTACCAGAAAAGTTTCTGAGTCGTTGTTGGGGCCCATCTTTGTCAACTGGATGGGAGGGGCCAGGCTGGGAGGCCTAGTGGCACCCGCAGGCTGGGGCTCCACAGGACAGGGCAGCAAGGTCGCCAACTGCTTCAGGCATTGCTGCTGATGGTCCCTGTTCTGGTGTCCCAGCTCCAAAATCAGCTGTTGCTGTTGGGTCCTGAGCTGCTGGACCAGCTGGTGCTGCTGCTGGAGCTGGGCAGCAACC
The DNA here is from genome assembly GCF_025201925.1 of Gopherus flavomarginatus. NCBI lineage: Eukaryota > Metazoa > Chordata > Testudines > Testudinidae > Gopherus > Gopherus flavomarginatus. Next base: position 39,954,462 of record NC_066621.1, on the reverse strand, counting down.
TGCTGGTGCTGCTGCTGGAACTGGGCAGCCTGCTGCTGCTGCCGTTGGCTTTTGGCTAAGAACTTTATAAGCTTGTCTGTATCCATGGTTGCTCAGGCCCGCTCCACCGCAAATCCCTTCTCACAAGGATTGGGGGATCAATGCCTGCATTCTCCACCGTGTGTAGGGCAGTTCGGCTGGGGCTCATCCCCCTCCGGGGTGGTGGGGAGCCAGACCGCCCCACTACTTCAGTCAGGTGTGTCGGGGAATTAGCTTGGCTGTGTGGCAGTCAGTGGCTCTGGCCCTCTGGCAGAGACAGAACAAACAGTTCAATATTAGCAGGCCCAGGCTCTGGGTCAGGGCGAGGCAACAAAAAAACAGTTCAATATTAGCAGGTCCAGGCCCTGGGTCAGGGCGGTGCAACAAACAGTCAGTAGTTCAGGCCCTCAGGCAGGGGCTGAGCAAACAGCTGAACAGCAAACCCCAGGTTCCTGGCTCCAAGCAGCCTGGGAGAGGGGGAGACTGACACCTGCAAGGTGGGTGGCAGGGGGGACACGGGCCCACTCACTCCACTGCGTCCCAGCCCAGGGCCCTAGCAGCGGCAGAAGACCCGCTGCTGTGTCAGTGGGGATCCTGACCACAACACACTGACATTGGCTCTGTCAGGGTAGCAGCCAGATTCAGGTCAGCTACCCCCGGGCTACTTCCTATCTCCCCCTCTAGAGGTACCTGGGTCCGGACGGAATCCCCCATGGGGTCACACACCATGGGCTCCTCAGGGTAGCTGGTGAGCGGTAGGCTTGGCAGCTCCTTGGAGTAACTGGCACAGGGTAGGCCTGGCAGTTCCTCGGGGTAATGGGCAAGCAGTAAGCTTGGCAGCGTCTCTGGGCTCGGGCTAGCATCAGGCATTGGCTGGTCTGGCCAGTCCTCGGGTCAGCCGCAGATCGCTGCCGTCTCCCCACCGGGAGCTACGCCACAGATGTCTGGTCTCTCCAGTGGCTGAACTTCAAGTGAGCGCTGGGGTCAGACTTTTATACTTCCTGTCCTGCGCCTTGACCTCTGAGGGGCAGTTGCAGGGTTTGCTGGCTCCTCCCACTTTGGTGTCCAAAGAGGCTCGTCCCCCTCCGGGGCAGTGGAAAGCCAAACCGCCTTGCTACAGTGCCCCCGTTTTCTTTTGCCTGCTTGATACATATGCATGTGATCAGTTTGCATGTCATCTACCACTATTTCCAGCTGTTGTAGAGCTAGTGTTTGGATCCTGGCTATATTGGCTTATTTCTCTAAGGAAAGCAGAGCTTCCTGATTGAGCAGATTGTCTCTAATCTATGGAGAGTTTTTATGAAAAGCTACAGGCTTCATTTTCCTTTAACACAAGTCTAACTCTGGTGTCACTCCATTGACTTTAATGGAGTTATTCCTGAATACTATGCAGTATGAGGACCTGATCCCATGGACTTCAGTGGGTTTATATTATTAGGCCATAATCAAGAGGTGAAGTAGGTCCTATATATCTACAACATGACAGGTCGAGGAGCATGGCTAAGCATCTGCAGAGGAAGCCTCTTTGGTGGAGCCACCTCAGCACAGGAAACCAGGCATAAACTATAAACAAGATATTCTGGCTTTGCCAGCTAAAACTTAACATATCAATTCTATGCAAATAGAGATTCAAATACAAGGAAAATATAGGTGCATTTGTATATCCTCCTTGTCATGAGTAAATTTATTCAGATGCATCTTAATAGCTTACCTGTTCCAAAAAAAAAATTTAAAAAATGCTCAGTTTGGATTTTTGAGTGTGTTGCAGTTGAGAAGCCTGGGGGTTGTTGGGCCTATAGAATATCCCAGGTTATCATAATAAATGACAATAAAAATGTTTGATAGGATATTAAACTTTGTACTTCATAGTTAAGACAATCTCTAAGTACTTGACAGCGGGAGGAAATCTATGTGGAGGGCAGTGTGACGTTGCACCCCATGAGGTTTTTATGCAAATATGCTTATGAATGTATATATGACATAACTGGAATATGTTTTATCGTACATATGTCAGGTAACATATCTCTGGAAAGGTTATCACCTACTGAATACATTCCTCCTATTTGTATGCATGTATCATTTTTGTACTTGAAGTTAGGAATATTGGCTATATACCTGCTTGATATCTAAGTAGCCTTAGTTAAGCATTTGGTCAGCTTCTTGAGAAAGGAACGTGCAAGTTAAGTGCCCAATCAAGAAGCACTTAATGGACAGTGGATCTTGGAAGGCTGCAAACCACATAAGAAGTCTACTTGAGAACGTTCAAGGTAGCATGAGAACCATGGCTGCTACCTGTAAGTTCTGAGTCATGCATGGACTTGTGACTTGCCCATGTGACTCCAAGACTCCATCTTGGAGCTGGAATTCTACACAGGCAGTGGGAGGGGTGTCCACCCACAAGAGAAAGTCTATTTAAACCTCTGAGAGACCCATCCATTTGGACTTCAGCTGGCTCAAGATATAGCTTCTCCACCTCCAAGGATACCTGAAAGAAACTGGAAGAAAGGACAGTAACTACAGGGGGCGAGAATGATTGCTGGATCTAGACTATAAGGAGACTAGTCTGTAAAAGGAAGGTTACTGGTACACCTCTGAAGGTGACGTTTTATTTGTATTCAGTTTTCTTACTGTATTAGGCATAGACTTACGTGTTCTATTTTATTTTGTTTGGTAATTCACTTTGTTCTGTCTGCTATTACTTGGAACCACTTAAATCCTACTTTTAGGGGACATGGTTCAGACCTGGGTCTGGGTTGACAGCAGGCTAGCGGATCTGGCTCAGACCAGGCAGGGCACTGAAGTCCCAAACTGCCAGGGGAGGAAAGCAAGGGCAGAAGTAGTCTTGGCACATCAATTGGCAGCCCCAAGGGGGTTTCTATGATCCAACCTGTCACAGTGGTGTAGTCAGCAGGATCTGTGCATAGCTGATTGCCTTGAGATACTGGTAATGATTTTAATGAGTTTTGGGTGTGGTGGCTGGAGAACAAATGAAGTAATTACTGGTCTGTTATTTTATGTTTGCTTATTTCAGGGAATGGAATAGAGGCAGGAAAATCAGCAACATGAGTGAGAGTGAGGCTCGGAAAAAGCTAGAATTGCACAGGTTGCAAATGGCTGAGAAAGAAAACAAACAGAAAAGATTGATGGAATTAAAACAATTAGAAATTAATGCAGAAGGGACTGCCTGCTAGAGAGCTATGGAGGCAGAAACAGCCAGGGAGAAGGCTGCCCACAGGAGAGCTATGGAGACCCAGACTGAAGCCCAGAAACATGAACTGGCTGTTATGGAGTTGAAGAGACAAAACCCTCCAGCTGCTGGTTCCACTTCCCCAAAAATCCACAAATGGGAGTGACAATGTCCACTGTATGATGAATCCAGTGATATTGCTGAATATTTCATCACCTTTGAGAGACTGTGCACCCTCCATGCAATCCCTGAAGATCAAAAGATGACCACATTGAGAGCAAAATTGAATGGCAGAGCTCTGGACATATTCAATAAGATGCCTATTGATGATGCTTCAAACTATGGTAAATTTAAGGAACTGGTTTTGAAATGGTGTCAGGTTACACCTGAAACCTACAGGGTTAAATTCAGGAGTCTTAAGAGGAGATCTGGATTGAGTAATGTGTCTTATGTAAATGAAATTAGGAATTTGGTAGATAAGTGGGTGAGGGAGAAATGCATTACAAGCTTGGAAGAAATGTTTGATTTGGTTACTCAGGAACAATTGCTGAATATGTGCAGTGATGATGTAAAACAGTATTTGTGGGACAAAAAGGTGAATGCAGTGGGTTAATTGGCAGGGTTTGCAGACTGTTATGAGCAAGCACAAGCTTCAGTTAAACATAAACCACTGTCAGAAGGGTACAGAGTTGAGGGAAAGCAGAATCACCATTTCACCCCTGGGAGAAAGGAGACTGGGTGTTCACCTCCCCATTCCCCTGTTACCCATCCCAAATATCCTGTACAAGCAGAAATGCCCAAGAGGTGCTATAATTATGAGTTCACTGGGCACCTGAGGAGTAAGTGTCCCTTGCTGAGTAGAAACAGGCATCAAGTAAAATGTGAAGCTGCTGCTTCTCAGGCCTGGCTGCTGCTTCTTTCCACACAGGATCTGTAAAGCTTGCTTCTACACAACCAAGCAGTGAGCGTATGCATGCTTTTAAACTTAATGCTAAATTACTCATTGGACTGAGAGATACGGGGGCTGAAATTTCTGTGATCGGGAGGGACCCAATCCAGGAGAAGGATTTGTTGTTAATCTTAAAGTGTAGGTGTCTTGGCATTTAGCCACCGATGCCAAGACACCTACACATTAACAGATATTGCTGACTGCATTCTGTTAGCAATACTACACCCCAACCTGTTTTCAGGCACCCCAAAACTTGCTGGAAAACTTATGAATGACATCATATGGTTTAAAGGTACTGAAAAGGAGTGTGACTAAAGACAAACAGGGATTTTACATGTACTGCCTCTGCCGTGGACAGTGTCCAAGTCTCTGGCAGTAAGTTCAGGAGGCAGGTGTGACGTTGCACCCTGTGAGATTTTATGGAAATATGCTTATGAATGTATATATAACATAACTGGAATATGTTTTATGCTACATATGCCATGTAACATATCTCTGTAAACGTTATCATCCACTGTATACATTCCTCCTATTTGTATGCATGTATCATTTTTTGTACTTGAAGTTATGAATATTGACTGTATACTTGCTTGATTTCTAAGTAGCCTTAGTTAAGCATTTGGTCAGCTTCTTGAGAAAGAAATGTGCAAGTTAATTGCCCAATCAAGAGCCACTTAATGGACAATGGATCTTGGAAGGCTGCAATCCACATAAGAAGTCTGCTTGAGGAGGTTCAAGGTAGCATGTGAACCATGGCTGCCACCTGTAAGTTCTGAATCATGCATGGACTTGTGACTTGCCCATGTGACTCCAAAACTCCATCTTGGAGCTGGAATTCTACACAGGCAGTGGGAGAGGTGTCCACCCACCAAAGGAAGTCTATTTAAGCCCCTGGGAGACCCCTCCATTTGGTCTTCAGCTGGCTCAACAGATAGCCTCTCCACCCCCAAGGATACCTGAAAGAAACTGGAACAAAAGACAGTAAGTACTGGGGGGTGTGAATGATTGCTGGACCCACACTAGAAGGAGACTAGTCTGTAAAAGCAAGCTTACTGCAACACCACTCAGGGTGAGATTTTATCTGTATTCAGTTTTCTTACTGTATTATGCTCAGACTTACATGTTTTCTTTTGCTTGGTAATTCACTTTGTTCTGTCTGTTACTACTTAGAACCACTTAAATCCTACTTTCTGTATTTAATAAAATCACTTTTTAATTATTAATTAATCCAGAGTATATATTAATACCTGTGGGGGGGAGGCGGAACAGCTGTGCATCTCTCTCTATCAATGTTATAGATGGCAAACAATTCATGAGTTTACTTGTGTAAGCTTTATACATGGTAAAATGGATTTATTTGGGGTTTGGAACCCATTGGGAGTTGGGCATCTGAGTGTTAAAGATAGGTACACTTCTTAAACTGCTTTCAATTAAGCCTACAGCTGTTAGGGGACATGGTTCAGACCTGGGTCTGGGTTTGCAGCAGGCTAGCGAGTTTGGCTCAAACCAGACAGTGCACTGACGTCTCAAGCTGCCAAGGCAGGAATGCAGGGGCAGAAGTAGTCTTGGCACATCAATTGGCAACCCCAAGGGGGTGTCTGTAATCCAACCTGTCACAGGCAGATTATCCCACATCTGCCTACTGTTGCAGTCTCACACCATTCTCTGCAGCATCTGGTTCTAGCCTTTGTTGAAGACAGGATATTAGACTGGATGAACCTTGGTTCTGATCTGGTATGGCAATCCTTGTGTTCCTGTAGCTTACAGAGCTGAATTCATGATCTCTTTTCCTACCTTTTTGGTTTGCATTATTTCAGTTTTTGTATTTTCTTTTCTCTGATGATGTTTTAGAGGACCTGTATGGACACTGTCAGATATCTTGTTTGAGTGGTCTTATGAGACTATTTAGAGCTGGATCACCCCCTCTACTTCTGTTACTGTTGAGAACCCAGATCCAGTGCCTCTCCCACAAGGTGCATGGAAGTGCAGGAGTTGTGCTCTGCACCACCTTCCCAAAATGCCACAGATGTCTCTCTGTTCTAAACTATGCAGATCAAGTTCTGTCTCTCTGGCCTGGTCCACACTACAGCGTTAAATCGATTTAAACAGCATTGTTTTAAACAGCATTGTCCACATTACAAGGCACTTAAAATCGATTTTAAGGGGTCTTAAAATCGATTTCTGTACTCCTTCTCAATGAGAGGAGTAACCCTAAAATCGATATTACTATATTGATTTAGGGTTAGTGTGGACAGAAATCGAAGTTATTGGTCCCATTCTTTTACTGAGCTACCCAGAGTGCACCGCTCCGGAAATCGATGGTAGCCTGGGACCATGGACGCACACCACCGAAGTAATGTGCCCTAGTGTGGACGCGTAAAATCAATTTTATAAAACCTGTTTTATAAAATCGATGTTATTAATTTCAATTTTACTCTGTAATGTGGACGTGGCCTCTCTCTCTCTCTGTAGGACAGGCTAAGCATGTGGGGATGGCCACTCCCACAACTTTGTTCCCTCCTTAGTGGGTGATCTGCTTAAATGGTTGGAGTGTTATTTTTTCCAGCTAGTGGACTTGGTCTAGGGGGGAATCACCTTCCTAGTAATGAAAGTCAATAGTTCAAACCTGCTGACAGCCTAAGCAGGATTGGTTACATATTTAAACTCAGCCTCAGGTCTCTTCTACATGAGCAGATCCTCTTGAAATAAACATGCTGATGAGAAAGCAGGTAGGTTTGGAAAGCCATTGACCTTTTCCTGCAGGTATATTTGTTGTAGCACCTGTCCACATACCTGTCCATTTGTCATGCTGGATGGTTTACAGTGGTAGCTGTTTAATTTAATCAGAAATAACTGAAAGGTGCCTAGTTGCCTGGTGGTAATTGCCAGAGGAACAGCGTTATCACCATTATACAACTCAGCCCTTTGGCATTGTCAGGAATTATTTTCATCCCTCTCCATCATCAAGTTTGGGACATGAGTTGGTTTGGTTCAACCAGAATAAAGCAGTCAGTGAAGAAGTGGAAATGAACTATTTATTCTGACAACAGTTTCAGCAGCCAAGTAGGTTAAAGGCTGTTCTCATTGTTGCTGAAGCTTGGGAGCTGGGCACAGAGTAGCTTTAATTACACAAAAGATCCTGTGTAATGAAGGGCAGGAGAAAGACATAGAGATGGGGGAGGAGAGAAGATATAAGCAGGAAGAAGGGAGAGAGGAAAAAAGAGGGAGAGAGGTGAAAGAGGCAGGATAGAGGAGGAGAAAGAGACAGCTGAAGTGGCTATGAGATGGATAGACAGAGCTGGTGTGTGTGTCTGTGGGTCTGTGTGCATGTATGTGTGACAGAGAGAGAGATCTCGATGGAAAAGTCCTATCAAATTTAATAAAAGACTATCACCTTCCTATAAGTTATTTTTGATCCCTTCTATGGAATTTTATATTCCTGCTTTAGCATTTGCTTAAAAAATTGTTTTAAAAAATATCAGAAAGGATTTCACTCTCTGTTAAGGTGTGCAGGGTAATTTTTGCAGAATCCTATTAAATGTCAGTAAAATCCTATTGATGTTATTCCTATGAAAATTGATAAAACTTTTTCAGATGTGTGAAAATAGGAGTGAAGAAGATTCAGAGATGATTCTATGGAGTTCAAGCTTACACCTTCTATAATTCCTTACTCAGCATGTCAGATTCTTAGACTCACTCACACTCGTCAGTAAGCAGGTGTCACTTATGTAACCTTAAACATCACCTGTGAATATGGCTCAGTGAGTCTAGAGAAGTCTAAACTGGTGTATCACATATGCCAAGAGGTCAGAAGAGTGTGGCAAAACACAACTGACAGGAGGAAGTACGCAGGTGCAAATTAAACTAGGGGATGGCAAGGAAGTACATCAAACATTGTCCTAATGTCCTGGAGTGCAATATTCCTGATGCTCCACCTGCTACCCTAGAGAATGTAAAGTGTGCTGTGACCAAGCAGCTTAGATTGGGGTCATCAGGTGTGTGTCATGAGCTATAACTGAACCAACTGGTGTTTCCTACAGTGCTGTGAAATAAACAGCACAGCTCCAGAAAAACTGGACTAGGGGAGCAACTGTGCACATAGCCTATGAGTGTATCCATGGTTACTGGCTTTGTTAAATCACATTCCTCACAGTCCGTTACACCAAGGTGAAATCCCACACAATACGTGAGTAGCTGGTATGAGCGAGTAAGGGCGTGAGACGTCCCTTCCCTCCAGCTGCTCAAACAGGCAGCAGCATGTTCTGGGTGATGCCCCGTTTGCTGAGGATGGGGCAGAAGGTTGGGGCCAGAAGATTCCATGGTAGTTGGACTTGGCAGTTGGAGGTGGGGAGCAGGCAGAGAGATGTGGGGGGAATAAGGAGCTGGGGAAGGCATGTGTGGGGGCCAGGGATGTGAATGTGGAGAAAGAATGAGAGAACTCACCAGTCCCAGGGAGAAAAACAGATTTTTGCCAGATTTTTAAAGGTGTTTAGGAGCCTATAGATGCAGAGAGGCACCTAGTGGGATTTTCAAAAGTGCTGAGGTGCCTATTGGCATCTTCAGGCACCCGAACACCTTTAAAAATATAGGCCTGAGAAACACACCTGAGAAAGAAGTGATGCTAGGTTATTGCTTCTCTCCCTGCAATTGGAGGGGAGGGGCTCTGAGGGGCTGATGACCCTGGGGCTAAGAGGGTCATCATTAAGTACCATGATATTCCCTTCATCTCGGAGCAACTCCTGAGGGAAGCAGAATCTTCTGTTGCTGAATAGGAGTGATGAATAGGACCATGAGCTCCATATGCATCTTATACTGTCTGGAAAGCTTACAGGTTCAAGTTGTTCATCCTTTCTCAGGCTAGGTATGATGGTGATTTTGATGTAGGTGTGTGTTGTAAACAAGTCCAGGGTTTGGAGAATCCAGGATCCAAAGGAAGAAACTCAAGAATTGACCTTCCATGCCCTTTGGCAGTCTGAGGATTTGATCTGAAACCTGGGAAGTGTCTTCCAGACTCCATCCTCACAATCTTTCAGCTCATCAGCTACACTAGTATTTTCATGTACCTTTAAGGCAAGGGTGTCGCTCAAATCTTGCCTGACTCAGGGCCACATTTGCAACTTGGCAGAGTCTAGAGGTGCACATTTAATTTGCAAAAAATAGAGGAGATTCTAGTTGTTATTATCTTTGTTTCACTGAGGTTAAAGGACTTCAGTCTCTTTTGAGACTGCAAACAATAAGCCCAGTTAATGACATCTGTGGTGGTTGTTTTTGTGAGGCGGATATGAATGTCCAGAGGAAGTTGGACTGAGATTCACAGTTTATTTCACACATGCAACACAGCTGTCAGGTGGTAAGGATTTTTGGTCACTATCAAGCTATCTGGATGGAAGCCTCTCTCCATTGGGAAAGGTTTGGCTGGAACAGAGTGCTCTGGGCTAGCTGCAAATCTCTCGAGGAGACACAATGCCAAGAAATATTTAAGTGACAAACTGAAAAGATAGTTAAAACATTTCTAAAAATTAGGGCTGTCAAGTGATTAAAAAAATTAATTGCGATAAATCGTGAGATTAAAAAAATTAATCATGATTAATTGAGCTGTTAAACAATAATAGAATACTATTTACATAAATATTTTTGGATATTTTCCACATTTTGAAATATATTGATTCCAATTACAACACAGAATAAAAAGTGTACAGCGCTCACTTTACTTTTTGTTATTAATATTTGCAGTGTAAAAATAAAATAGTATTTTTCAATTCACTTAATATAAGCACTGTAGTGTAATATCTTTATCATGAAAGTTGAACTTAGAAATGTACAATTATGTACAAAAATATAACTGCATTCAAAAATAAAACAATGTAAAACTTTAGAGTCTACAAGTCCACTCAGTCCTTCTTCTTGTTCAGACTAACAAGATTGTTTACATTTGCAGGAGATAATGCTGCCCACTTCTTGTTTACAATGTCATCTGAAAGTGAGAATAGGTGTTCGAATGGCACTGTTGTAGCCAGTGTTGCAAGATATTTACATGCCAGATACACTAAAGATTCATATGTTTCAGAGTAGCGGACGTGTTAGTCTGTATCCACAAAAAGAACAGGAGTACTTGTGGCACTTTAGAGACTAACAAATTTATTTGAGCATAAACTGTAGCCCACAAAAGCTTATGCTCAAATAAATTCGTTAATATCTAAGGTGCCACAAGTACTCCTGTTCTTTTTAATGATTCATATGTCCCTTCATGCTTCAACCACCATTCCAGAGGACATGCATCCATTCCGATGGGTTCTGCTCAGGGCTGGCTCCAGGCACCGGCCTGGCAAGCATGTGCTTGGGGCGGCACCTTGGGACGGGGCGGTGCTCGGGGTTTGTTTTTGTTTTTTTTTGGTTCGACAAGGTGGCGCTGGGGGGGAGCGGGGACTTGGGTGGTGCTGGGGGGGCGGGGACTTGGGGGATGCAACGCAACGCTCGGGGGGCAGGGAGTGAGGGGGTGGCGTGGTGCTGGGGGGTGGGCATTAGGGGGGCCGATGTGGCACGGCGCTGGGGGGGGGCGGGGACTGGGGGGGCGACGCAGCGCCCAAGGAGGGGTTGGGCAGCGCTTCCGGGGGCGGGGCGGCGCTCTTTTATTTTTGCTTGGGGCGGCAAAAATGTTAGAGCCGGCCCTGGTTCTGCTGAATAATGATCCAAAGCAGTGAAGACCAAAGCATGTTCATTTTCATTATCTGAATCAGATGCCACCAGTAGAAGGCTGATTTTCTTTTTTGGTGGTTCAAGTTCTGTAGTTTCCACATCAGAGTGTTGCTCTTTTTAGATTTCTGAATACATGCTCCACACTCTGTCCCGATCAGATTTTGAAAGGCATTTCAGATTCTTAAATCTTGTGTCGACTGCTGTAGTTCTCTTTAGAAATCTCACATCGGTACCTTCTTTGCGTTTTGTCTACAGTGAAATGTCCTTACAACGAACAACATGCTGGGTCATCATCTGAGACTGCTATAACACCAAATATATGGCAGAATGAGGGTAAAACACAGAGCAGGAGACATACAATTCTCCCACAAGGAGTTCAGTCACAAATCTAATTAACACATTATTTCTTTAATGAGCATCATCAGCATGGAAGCATGACCTCTGGAATGGTGGCCAAAGCAGGAAGGGGCATATGAATGTTTAGCAGATCTGGCATGTAAATACCTTGCAGTGCTGGCTACAAAAGTGCCATGTGAATGTCTGTTCTCACTTTCAAGTGACCTTGTAAATAAGAAGCAGGGCAGCATTAGCTCCCGTAAATGTAAACAAACTTGTTTCTCTTAGTGATTGGTTGAACAAGAAGTAGGACTGAGTGGACTTGTAGGCTCTGAAGTTGTACATTGTTTTCTTTTTGAGTGCAGTTATATAACAAAAAAAAATTTACATTTGTAAGTTGTGCTTTCACAATAAAGAGATTGCACTATGGTACTTGTATGAGGTGAATTGAAAAATACTATTTCTTTTGTTTATCATTTTTACATTATATTATTTTATTACAAATATTTGCAAAGTGAGCACTGTACACTTTGTATTCTGTGTTATCATTGGAATTGATATATTTTAAAATGTATAAAACCATCCAAAATATTTAATACATTTTAACTAGTATTCTATTGTTTAACAGTGTGATTTAAAGCTGTTGAGTTGGCACTGCTCTCCGCAGCCGTGGGATATTAGGCTGGAACTGACCAGCTATACAAGCCCAACAAACAGAAGACTGACAGTCTGATTGTGTTTCCACTGCTGGACTGAGTTTTACATTCCAGAGTGGGCACTGGATGAGCCATGTGGATTACAGCGTCAAAGTGCAGGCTGGCTTGAATGTCAACAGAGCACAGTTTAGTCCCCTATTTCTCTCACATGTACTTTATATTTCTTTGTGCAGTATCATTCACTTCTTTGACCCTTAGGTGAAGTGCTGGGAATGGGGTTAATTTTGTTTTGTTTTCATTTTATGGGTCCTTAATTGAATATCTAGAAGATGGGAACTAAAGGATGCATCAGAAAAATATTTCACTGTAGAACTGTTACTGAAAATGACAAAAAATGTTTGTCTTTATGTCTTACAAACTCAAAACAGATATTTTATCAAGCTGGGACACCATGTAACCCAGTTTAGTCTTGCTGTATAGGTGATACCAACCTTTATGTAACCCTTCTGCCCCTCTGAATTGGCTGCAACAAGGTCCGGGTTTAGTATCCAGGGGTTCTGTTTCAATAACACCATGCATAACCAGCTCGAGCCCCCACCCAGTAACCTGGGACACTTACATACCACACCTCCCTGGGTGCCTTTAGGAGGCAATACTTCCCCTCTCGCAAGCACGGAGTCTGAGTGTAGCACAATCTTTTTAATAAAGGAAGGAAACAATGTGGCATTCCATTGGAGAAACACCACAAACAGGATTATAGCACAAACCATAAACAAACAAAAAAAACCCACCCCCAGGTACGTTTGGCAATGTCCTTTTTCCCTTAGGGTCTTAAGTCCAATCACCCCAAAGTCCAACAACCCAAAAGTCTCTGGTCAGTGCCACCCCAGAATTCGAGAGTTTATCTGCAGAGTTTTACCCCCCCCCCACTAGCCTGGGTGGAAATGGGGCAGGGAGGAAGTCCACACAGGGTGTTTAGGGGCACCTTACGTGGGCCAGGGCCAACTGCTCCGCCTCTCCATGGAGTTCTGCTGCAGCCTTCACCACGACCAGCTTCACCACACCAGCTGTGCCGCTCCTCCAGCTGTTCCTGCAAACTGCTTCACTCCGCTCACTGTTCCATGGGCTGCTCCAACACACTGCAAACTGCTTTGCTCTGCCAGCCGCTTAACAATGGGTCTTCAGGCTCCCCCACTAGTTAACACAGCACTTTGTAATCTCAATTCAGCTCTTTCAGTGATTTCAGCTCTTAGTAGGGGAGCCTTGGTGCTGGTACCCCATTGGCCCAACATGAATTCAGCTTAGCAGTCTCTAGATGGACTCCTAATACAATCAAAAACTAGCTTTATTTTTAACATTGGAGAGAGGAGGATGTGCAATTGGTGTCCCAGGCCCTCAAAAGGGGCCCATACCAGTCCCAACCTTTCCCCCCTCGTGGGGTTTTGGAACCCATGTTCCAAGTTTAGCAAGTACCATCCAACTGAGGTTGAGTCATTTCTGTCACAAAACAGTCCCACAGCTCCCCATTCACACAATCGGGGTGACAAACTTTTTTTTTTTCCTGCCGCAATAACAAAGAAATTGGGGCTTCCAGAGCTGTTAAAATCACCATCCCAAGCTGCTGTGGAGTTATGCTAAGTGGGGGGGAGGGGCGTGGATGCCAATGCAAATTCTTAAAATTCTTTCCACACTTTTTACAATTTACCACCAGATGTCAGGGTAGCGCTCATCCTGACTCTGCTTACATCCTCCCCCCAGCCGAAAATTTGTCGTCCGACAAATCACATTTCCTACTATACCAACTTATTTGTTTCCTTCAAAGGGCCTTAGACAGCCTACTTTAGTTTTTACAAACCTGTGTGCTAAATGAATTGGCTTCTTACTATTTACTCCAGGTGCATTGTAAGTTAACCGTTTCACTGGTTTTATTACCCTGTCTTGCCTATTGAGAATTCCTGTTGCTGTGGTAGGGGGGACATCCTCCTAAATGATGGATGGGGAGATTTCCTGTGAGTTCTTTTCGGATACTGGCATAGGTCCCTGCATTTCCAGCTCCAGCAGTGGAGGGTCGAAGGTGCTCAGGACATCCTCCATCTGCATGTTGCCACCGTCCGACAACTTGTGCATGTCATTACACGGGGGTCCCCCCAGTGGCTCAGGAGTGTAAGGAATGGGCCTAAATACGCCTGCCATAGGGTTTAGGGTGGAAGAGGAGGTGCTTTGTTTTGATTTAGCTGATCGAGACTGAAATTTTGTCTTTATTCCAGGAGACACCAGGGTTGTGTCTTTCTTCTCAGACTCACTGTCACATGTGCTGAGTAGGGGCAAGTTAGCTGCAGAAGGCCGGCTGTCCACGTTGGAGGGCGGCTTTGGTACAGCACCTTTGTTTTGCCCAGTTGCCCTGTTGTGGCCCATCTTATAAGGGCTGCCTACCAATTTCCTCACAGGGAGCAAAAGGTTTTTATGCATGGTTTTGGTTTGCCCTGGACCCTCTTCAGGTTGGATCTTGTAGACCGGCAGGTCTCCTAGCTTTTTTATCACCAAGTAAGGTATTGCCTTCCATCTGTCAGCTATTTTGTGTTTGCCAGCAATATCCAAATTTTGCAGCAGGACTCTGTTCCCTGGCTGGAGCTTTCGCAGACGCACCCTAGCATCATATTGATGTTTGTTGCGGTCTGCATTCTTCCGAGCTGCAGACGTAGCTAATTGATAGGCATCCCGCAGCTTTTCTCATAGTCGGGATACATATTGCTGATGGGTTTTATAGCTATCGCCATTCTTTGATACACCAAAGCACAGATTTATGGGTAGTTTTGGTTCTCGCTCAAACATCAAGAGATATGGGGTGACTTCCGTGGCATCGTTCTTTGTGGCGTTGTAGGCGTGCACCAGAAATGCGACCTGTTGGCTCCAGATTGCCTTCTGCTCTGGCCGCAAAGTCCCTAACATATCTAATAGGGTTCGGTTGAACCTCTCTGGCTGAGGGTCATCTTGTGGATGATAAGGTGTTGTCCTTGACTTTTTAATACCTGCTATTCTCAGCACCTTCTTTAGAAGGTGGCTTTTAAAGTTTTGTCCCTGATTTGAGTGTATCCGGGCTGGGAATCCATAAACTGAGAAATATTTTTTCCACAGTACTTGAGTGACAGTGGTGGCCCTCTGATTACGTGTGGGATATGCCTGCGCATATCGCGTATAATGGTCGGTCACTACTAGAATGTTCCCAATATTCCTTTTGTTCACTTCTAAAGACAAGGAATCTATGCAAACAAGCTTCAGAGGTTTGTTGCTGGTGATGTTCTTTAGATATGCAGTCCTCGTGGGCAGAGGTTTTTTTTGAATACATTGCGCGCAGGTCTTGCATTTTCTGCGAACATCTTTAGCCATTCGGGGCCAATAGAATCTATTGTGAATAAGTTCCAGGGTCCTCTTCATTCCTAAATGTCCAAAGTCGTCATGCAGGGCCCTCATGGCCAGGGCTCTGTACTTTTTCAGCAGCACTAGTTTATTTTGTTGCTTTTGTAGAGGGTCTGTGATCATGCAGTGTAGCACTCCCTGAATCAGTTTTAGTTTGGTCCATTCTCTCAATAGTAGTTTGCCCTTTGGGGTAGGTGGGACAACCGCAGCTGGGCCTCGCCCCTTCCTTTTGGCAAGTAGTGTATCACGAATGTCAATATCTTGCAGCTGGGCTTCCTGCCAGTCAGCCTCATTGAGCATGGGCAAGGGAGACTGGTCCAAAGCAATCTAGTTTACTGAAGCAGAAGGCGCGCATTCAGGGGGTAGGCCCAGAGTTTCAGCAACACATCATGAAGGCTCTCATGGGCCTCCGGCTCTCGGCGACTTACACTGCAAATAGCTCTTACTCCATCCATGGGTATCACAGCAACTCCTGGTGCCTGTGGACGCCTGGACAATGCATCTGCATCTACATTGCTTCTCCCTGATCAGTATTGAATGCTGAAGTCATAGCTAGCCAAAGCGGCCACCCATTTTTGCCCTGTAGCATCCAGTTTAGCACTTGTTAACACATAAGTTAGTGGATTGTTGTCTGTCCACATCTGGAACTGAGCCCCATACAAGTAGTCTCGAAATTTCTCAGTGATGGCCCATTTTAAGGCCAAGAACTTCAGCTTGTGGGTGGGATAGCGGGTTTCACTATCAGACAGTCCTCGGCTGGCAAAGGCTACAGGTTTACGCTTGCCTTCCACCTTCTGGTACAGTACTGCTCCCAGACCCTCCAAACTGGCATCAGTATGCAGGATAAATGGCTTGCTTGGGTCTGCAAAGACTAGGACTGGGGCATGAGTTAGGCAAGTAATGATGTCTCGAAAAGCACTTTCACTTCTCTCATCCCACCGTAGCCCAAAGGGTTCGAAGGGACCATAGTGTCTCTGCATGGAAGGCCTTTTATCTTTGGTTTTAGATTTGTTCTTGCTGGACGGATATCCCCTGGTAAGATCATTGAGGGGTTTTACAATTGTAGCATAGTTTTTTTACAAATTTGCGGTAGTAGCCACTAAACCCAAAGAAAGTTTTGAGTTCTCTGTAGTTACTTGGACGTGGCCATGTAGTGAGTGCTTTTATTTTATCAGGATCAGTACTTACACCCTCTTGGGACATGATGTGACCCACATACTTTACCGAAATCCTGCTGAACGGGCATTTGTCAATTGAAAGCTTTAAACCATAATCCTTCAACCTATCAAGCACTTTAAGAAGTTTTTTTTTATGCTTCTTTAAAGTTTTTTCAAACACAATCAGGTCATTCAAGTAAACTAACACTTGCAGTAAATTCATGTCTCCCACAACTTTCTCCGTAAGTCGTTGAAATGTGGTAGGTGCTTCAGAAATCCCTTGGGGCATGCGTTCGAACTGATAAAACCCTAATGGGCAGATGAAGGCTTTCTTTTTCCAACTTTTTTTACCCAGGGTGATTTGGTAGTATTTACTCCGAAGATCCAACACAGAGAACCACTGGCTTTCCAGCAAACAGTCTAAGGCATCTTGGACTTGAGGCATTGTGTACTGGTCAACCACAGTACGGCGGTTTAGGGTGCGGTAGTCAATACACATTCAGATTTTCCCATTCTTTTTACGGACCACCACAATGGGTGAGGCGTATGAGCTGCAGGACTCTGTAATGGTGCCATTTGCAGCCAGCTCTTGAAGATGTTGTCGCACATCTTCCATCTCAGAGAGAGCAAGCCTTCTAAATCTCTCTCTGAAAGGTCGAGAGTTATGTAGTCTGATGTTGTGCTTTACTCCTTTTGCACATCCCACATTTCACTCATGCAATGACAACACCTTGGATTTTTCACAAAGTTTTCTTTTTAGGCGATCTTTTCACTCCTCGGACAATGGTGAATTTCCAAAATCAAACTTTGCTGGGTCTTTCCCTGACCTCCTTTATTAGCTGGGAGTAACTTGGGGGATGTTCCTGCCATTCTTTTATTTGGAGATGAAGTAGGATTGGGTTTTGATACTGAGTCCCTTTTACAACTTAAGCCAGTTTGGTCTGATCCATCTGCTCAGCAGTTACTGCTCCCCTCATAACAGCTCTCTGAAGCAGTCTCTCCAGCCTCTGTATATAGGCTGAAATTTTCTCACCCCTTTGCTGTCGGGAATTAAGGAATTTACAGTAACTATCCTCAGGGCCCTCTACGCTCCCAAAGGTATTATCAAGGGCCTCTAGGCAGTCCTTCACACTGACCCCAGGGTCAATGAGCTTCAGGGTGCGAATTACATCTAATGCATCTGAGGAAGTGGGTATTCACCCACGAAAGCTCATGCTCCAAAACGTCTGTTAATCTATAAGGTGCCACAGGATTCTTTGCTGCTTTTACAGATCCAGACTAACACGGCTACCCCTCTGATATCTAATGCTGGGCCGCTAAGGCTCTCTATTAGACATCGCCGCTTTTCTACATCGGGTACAGTCCACTCCTGCAGCATTTCAGTGGTATGCTCTAACCAGGGTTCAAACTCCTCTTCCCCAGCAAATAACCTTAACTTATGACAAGAGTTTGACGTAACCAACACAATCTTTTCCAATATATGCCCCAGTGCTTTTGCCCAATCATAGGCTGCGTCTGTCGCCCCTGAGCTAGAGGCTATAGGACTGGGGCCCAACAAACCCGACATATTAGCCATTATACAAACAGCAATTTCCTCAAAATATAAACACAATTATTTTCCTATACAGTGCAACACTCAACAGGTGCTTGCGCGGGGTACTGACCCAGGGATCCTGAACGAGTCCTCAAAAATGTAACCCTTCTGACCCTCTGAATTGGCAGCAACAAGGGCCGGGTTTAGTATCCAGGGGTTCCGTTTCAATAACACCATGCATAACTAGCTCGAGCCCCCACCCAGTGACCTGGGACACTTACAAACCACACCCCCCTGGGCGCCTTTAGGAGGCAGTACTTTCCCTCTCGCAAGCACGGAGTCTGAGTGTAGCAAAATCTTTTTAATAAAGGAAGGAAACAATGTGGCATTCCACTGGAGAAACACCACAAACAGGATTATAACACAAACCATAAACAAACAAAAAAAACCCATCCCCAGGTACGTTTGGCAATGTCCTTTTTCCCTTAGGGACTTAAGTCCAATCACCCCAAAGTCCAACAACCCAAAAGTCTCTGGTCAGTGCCACCCCAGAATTCGAGAGTTTATCTGCAGAGTTTTACACACACACACACCCCACTAGCCTGGGTGGAAATGGGGTGGGGGGGAAGTCCACACAGGGTGTTAAGGGACACCGTACATGGGCCAGGGCCAACTGCTCCACCTCTCCATGGAGTTCTGCTGCAGCCTTCACCATGACCAGCTTCACCACATCAGCTGTGCCGCTCCTCCAGCTGTTCCTGCAAACTGCTTCGCTCCGCTCACTGTTCCATGGGCTGCTCCAACACACTGCAAACTGCTCTGCCAGCAGCTTAACAATGGGTCTTCAGGCTCCCCCACTAGTTAACACAGCACTTTGTAATCTCAATTCAGCTCTTTCAGTGATTTCAGCTTTTAGCAGGGGAGCCCTGGTGCTGGTACCCCATTGGCCCAACATGAATTCAGCTTAGCAGTCTCTAGATGGACTCCTAATACAATCAAAAACTAGCTTTATTTTTAACATTGGAGAGAGGAGGATGTGCAATTGGTGTTCCAGGCCCTCAAAAGGGGCCCATACCATCAGGTACACACACCAATCCCCAACCTTTCTCCGCTCATGGGGTTTTGGAACCCGTGTTCCAAGTTTAGCAAGTACCATCTGTTGTCAGATGTGTTCTCAGATGCTACCGGTGTGGTGCTCTGCTCTCTCCTTGTTGGTATCTCTCGGCTGTGTGTGTGTGTTCCCTCTGTGTGCTGCCCCAGCTCTGCAGATAGCTGACACAGCAGACCCGAAGAGAACCCCCAATGACCACAGAGTCTAGGAAGGTACGAAGGCACGTCGGCCAGGTTTATTGCCATATTGGATACAATAATAGTTCCCTGTAGGTTTCTTAGCCTAACTCAGGGCTTACTATGAATATGTACTATGGTCAATGGACTCGGCTCAGTTAGTGGCGGGACTTTCCACTGCCCCCTCGGCCGGACAAAGACATCGCGCCAAGGATGCATTCTTATACACAGGTACAAACAAGTTACACATCACTCCTGACGTATTGAGGTGCAACCCCTTTACGCAGTAAGGTGCAACTCCTCTACGTAGTAAGGTGCCGCCTCTCACCTTGTACATGTTGGTTTGAACAAAACAACTCTATCCATCATATTACCCTTTTGCCTCTGTCATTGGGATGGGTCAGTCTGTTCCTTGTTATCTGTGTGGAATGTACAAGTATGTGAATGTTCTGATCTCTAGTGTTCAGTACCTTTTAGGTGCGTATCTTCTTGCAGCATCAGCCCTTTCCTTGCCAGCTTCTGTGAGCAGGGCCTGCCTCTGGCTCACAGCTTCACTTTGCTTTATGTTAGCAAAGTCTTGGCCATTATTTTAGTTCAGGCCTCAGGCCTTATACTGGGCCTTTATCAGGGCCTTCACTTACTACACAATTGATTTTCAGTGGGAGTTAGGCATCTAAATACCTCTGAGGAGAGGATCTGGGCCCATGTTCTGAGCACAGCTCAGGGCTGAAATTGTGAATGAAGAGGAAGTGTTGGTGTCACTAAGCATAACCCTAAGTAACTCAGGAAGGTGGAAGGCCACAAGGGTATGGAGCCTTCCTGGTTTTAGGCCTCAGCAGACAAGAGTCCTTCCATGTTTGAACTTTAATTGACCTAAAAAGCCAGGTGTAACAGTCATTATCAGTTGCAACAGTTCTAACTGGTCTAAACCAGAAATAATGAGGCCTGTGCACCTTTAGCAGCAGGACAAGATAACTTGCAGAAGGAAAACTTACTAACGAGCTGCCGCTGCCAAGATTACTTAATGCACCTGCGCTTACGTAATTGCTACAGGGGGAGGAAGGAGGAGGGCAGGGGAAGAAAGAAGAAAGAGAAAAAAAACTTATAAAAAGGGAAAAGCCACTTGTGTAGGTGTGCTGGATTGAGGCATGCTAAGTTTCTCACCACCACTTTGAGATCTCAAATAAACTTTGCTTGCTTCTCCACCCTGGTGTGTGTTCATTGGCGCCAAGCACTCAGGGCACGAACCACTGTTGCTTGCCTCAGGCACCCTCTGTGCCTGCAACAGAAGGGGAATTTGGAAATCAGTACTGCAGGTTTATACAGAAGACTAGTCTCTGCTGGTGCTGGAGAAGTTAACATCCCTCACAACTGCCACAGCTCCTCACCCCCCAGAAAAAAGGGGGGAAGAAGGAGGTGTGTTAACTATTTAAGTGCATCATTAATTTAGATAAGAGGCAGTGAAAAGTGGCAACAGCTCACGTGGTTTAGCTGCTTTGTGGTCCCACCAATAGAAAAAGGGAAGGCAGCAACAGAAAACAGAGAGAGGGTGTATGTGGGCGGGGGGGGGGAGGTGTTACCTGCCCAGCCACCTCAAATTTGAGTGGTGTTGCAACCTGGTGCATGGGGTCGCAACGCCACTCAAATTTGGCCCAGCCACCCCTCTGTCATTCTAGCAGGGAAGAACTCCACTTTTATGACAGCTCTGGTCAAGTGCCAAAGGGGGCATGGGCCCTCCTCCCTTGTTGCTCCCCTGTTGACAGCCTGGCTCCCCAGCTTTCCTTTCTCCTCTCATGCTTATCTTGGGTGACTTCAGTTTCCAGGCTGCTGCCTTGTCTGATGGTGTGGCCATTCACTTCTTCTCCCTTTCCCACATGGTTGACCAGTGATCTAGAGTCATCTGCCTGGTGCCTCTCTCCACCTCATCATGCCACACACTGCTCATCTCTGATCTCTGGTAGCTGATTTTCTATCTCTGTTCACCATTTTATCTCCTTTAACGTTGTTCACCATCCCCTGCTGTCCTCCTCCCCATACCCTGTGCTCACAATGGGTAGCGTGTTCACTCACTTGCTCTCCTTTCCCCACACCACCTGTTACCAAACCCAACTGGATCTTCCCTCACATCTTGGTAAACCCTGTAGAAGTCGCCATGTGTCTTTGTCCTGAAATGCAGCATGGGAAGCAACCGGCTGAATGAAGCCAGAAGGATTTAGTCAGGGAGCAGGGGAGTTGGGGAAACAACCATCCATTTCTTCTGCCCTTTGGTGGAGAAGGGACACTCCAGTTCCCATTCTCAGCGCCGCCCCAGGAGGGCAGTGGGGGAGGGAAGGACTTGTACCCTGACTCTTGTGAGCTGATTGTGCTGAAATCCGCTGGTTTTTAAGAGGGGGGCAGGAGGGAGGAGCGGGAAGGATGACAAAGGGGAATCCAGAGCTACTGGGGCTGGACAGCCTAAGAAGTCGAACCCGTGAGCTCGGGCGCAGAGCACAGACACACAAGCTGCTCCCTGCTGGGGCTCCCCCTTTCTCCGCCCCGCTGGCAGCCAGAGGGGAGAGTAACATTAAGACCCAGGGGCTCCCTTCACAGCAGAGATGCGGAAAGCATAGTGGTCCGTGTGTGGGATGATTGACAAGAAAATAAGCCAATAAAATGGCAAAGACCAGCCTTGCGGGGGCCGGAGTGACTCAATAACCAGTCACATTGCGGACCTCTGCAGGGTGTACTGCAATGTGCCGGGATTAAGCCAACCAGTTCTCGGCGGAGCGGCTATGGGGGCGGAGTTACGGAACAGATACCCAATGTGTTCTCTAATGGGCGGGGCTGGAGGAGGGTGCTAGCCAATGAGCTCAGAGGGGGCGTGTCCTAGGACAGGGCGCCGCTCTTGCTCTGATGGATAAAGGTGGTGCGGACCCGGTAGAGACCAACTGAGCGCGGCGGCAGCAGCGAGCGGTGATGGAGGAGCTGGAGCCGGGTGCGGGCTCCTCCCCGCAGCGCTTCACCTGGGAGGAGATCGGGCTCCGCACGGGCCGGGGGCACCCGCAGCAGGAGCGGTGGCTGGTGATCGACAGGAAGGTCTATGACATCAGCCAGTTCTACCGGCGGCACCCGGGGGGCGCCCGAGTCATCAGTCACTACGCGGGGCAGGACGCCACGGTGAGGGCCGGGGCTGGCGGGTTCCCTTCATTCCCCGTGCAGCGCTGAGTCCCGCGCTGGGGCAGGCGGCGAGCGGGTCATCGCGGGCGCTGATTTGGGGGTCACACTGTGGCTGTGCCCTGCCTTGTGGTGCTAGCACGCTGTGGGGAGGTTTTGCGTGTGGCAAGCATTGAAGAGGTGGAGAGATCAGCAGGGGCGGTGGGGATGGGAGGTAGCAGAGCCTAGGGGATGAGCTAATGAGAGAGGCGATACTAGGCACAAGCTAAATGTTATGGAAAGGGGAGAGAGCAAGAAGGGATTCAGATGCAGGGATTTTATTCCCTGTAGGTGGGGCTGTTGGAAAAATCAAAGGGCTGTATCTAGAGCTAGAGGCCATGAGAGGAATGGAGGGAGCAAATCAGGGGAGGAAGGAGCAGCATGGAGTATGTATGGGGCACAGATGGTGGAACATCTGAGTTAGCCCAGTTCCAAAGGGCCACCTGCTCTTTTAAGCCCTGTGCATGTGGTGATGATGATACTTCCACAGTTCTGTGAGCATCACTAGTCCCCATACAGTCCCCCGTAAAGACCAGGAGGTTGACAGTGTGGTCCAAGTTTTCCTATGTACCTAATTGAGAGTCTGGGGAAGGGGCTTTCTGGAGCAGCTGTATGGTGATGGGGATCCTGAAAGTCTGTAGTAAGGCAGGGAGGGAAAAAAGAAAGGGCAGGTTCAGTAGAACATGTGCCCCAATGGTTGCAAGGTGATGTGCTAATGGGGAGAGGGAGATAAGTAGTGGGATATGCTTATCTCCATTGAAGTGGTAGCTTGGCTTATTTGTTTAATTCTGATTGTGAATCAGAGATTTTAAAGCTGCAGTCTGAGGAAGAAAGGAGATCACAGTATGTTTAGCGCTGGACTTGTAAATTTACCATATATGTGTTAGCTAGAGGTTGATATGAAAGGTGAAGGAAAGGCCCCACCAGCATAGTCCTGGTAGCATGTTGCTGAACATCTAGATTCAGCAGGGAAGAGATAATTTGGGGAAATGAGGGTTTCTTGTTTACCCCTAACAAGGGTATATCCTCAGCTCCATCACTTAGGCTCCAATGTAGTAAAGCACTTAAGCATATGCTTATCTTTAAACATGAGGTCAGCAGGATTGCTCACACACTTAAAATTAAGCACATGCTTAACTGCTTTGGTGGACTGGGTCTCTAAAGTGCATCTGCTTTCCAGGATTTTAGTTCTGATTTATTCTTTATCTAGCAGTGTAGATGTACTTGGTATCTAGGTAACTGATGCTAGATAGAGACCAAAATCCCTGCTCTGCTGAGCTTTCACTTTTAAAGCACAAGCTGACATGCCCATTATGCTTCATGAGATCACTTGTCTGTTAACGCCACATATGGTTTCTGGGTTTTACTAGCCAGCACATGAATGCCTACTTCGTTAAACCATGGCACATATTTTTGTGTGTGTGCCCTGGCTATGTGCACCCCAACTGTCAGCTGTCCTAAGGCATCTCAATGTGGGGAGCTAACAGCAGAGGGTAGGACTTGGGCTGGGTGAAAGTGGTAAAAAGATTTTCACACGTAAGATTTTTCAACAGTTCACTTTGTGTGGTTTTTGCAGACCCACAAACTGTGAAGTTTTGTAAAGATTTCAGAAGACCGTTTTTTGCAGTGACATGTGAGAACTCAAAAAGCAATTTTAATTGCCTGCTCCATTCCTGATCCAGTAGACTACAACATGCCCAGCCCAAATAATGCAGTTTAACTCTCTGGGTCTGAGAAGTGGCAATGAGAACTTCTACCAGAGAGAACACCCCCCCCAAAATACTGAAATTAAAATCTGCACAGCCACATGTGGGTATTACATTTTACGTGTTTGGAAACTGAGGCATAGAAAGGTTAAGGCCAACATTTTTGACTGAGGGTGCTCACTGGTATCCATCTGTTTAAGTTGTTTTCTAATTCGGCATACAAAATTAGTGAACATTTTTGAAATCGATGAGTCTGAACCTGTAAACACTTCTGCACATTTTAATTTTATTTACCTGAGTAGTCCCACTGAGGTAAGTATTTGCGTGGTCAGGGCCTTGGGTCTTAACCTCTCTCAGCTGCGCTTTCCTCATCTATAATAAGGAGATAATGAAAAATACCTAGTACTTCATAACTACATACATAGTGTAAGAGCACATGACTTGTCAGTTCTTTTAGATAAGATCAGTATTTGCAGTGTTAAACCACATGCCTTATTTGGAACCAGAAGTACACAATAAGGCATCAGCAGAGACAAAAAACAAACAGCAAATACAGTACAGGACCGTGTTAAATGTAAACTACTAAAAAAGCAAAGGGAAAGCAGCATTTTTCTTCTACATAGTAAAATTTCTAAGCTGTATTAAGTTAATATTCAGTTGTAAACTTTTGGCAGAACAACCATAGCGTTTTATTGAGAGTTACGAACATTTCAGAGTTACAAACAACCTCCATTCTCAGGGTGTTCGTAACTCTCTGAGGGTATGTCTAAATCTACAATTTTGCAGCGCTGGTTGTTACAGCTTTATTAGTACAGCTGCATAGGGCCAGCGCTGCAGAGTGGCCACACTTACAGCAACCAGCGCTGCAAGTGGTGTTAGATGTGGCCACACTGCAGCGCTGTTGGGTGGCTTCAAGGGGGGTTCGGGGAACGCGAGAGCAAACCGCGGGGAAGCAGGTCTCCTTCCCTGGTTTGCTCCAGTGTTCCCCGAACCCCGAGCAAGCAGGTCTCCTTCCCCGCGGTTTGCTCTCGCGTTCCCCGAACCCCCCTGCAAACTGCGGGGAAGGAGACCTGCTTGCTCGGGGGTTCGGGGAACGCAAGAGCAAACTGCGGGGAAGGAGACCTGCTTGCTCGGGGGTTCGGGGAACGCAAGAGCAAACTGCGGGGAAGGAGACCTGCTTGCTCGGGGGTTCGGGGAACGCAAGAGCAAACCGCGGGGAAGGAGATCTGCTTGCACGGGGGTTCGGGGAACGCGAGAGCAAACCGGGGAAGGAGACCTGCTTCCCCGCGGTTTGCTCTCGCGTTCCCCGAACCCCCCTGCAAACTGCGGAGAAGGAGACCCGCTTGGGGGGGGATTCGGAGAACACCGGAGCAAACCATGGGGAAGGAGACCTGCTTGATTACCGGAGAGGCTTCCTCAGGTATGCTGGGATACCAGCACTTTTCTTGACCTCCGTGGAATAAGCAGGTAAGTGTCTACACTTGATTACCAGCGCTGGATCACCAGCGCTGGATCCTCTACACCCGAGACAAAACGGGAGTATGGCCAGCGCTGCAAACAGGGAGTTGCAGCGCTGGTGATGCCCTGCAGATGTGTACACCTCCTAAGTTGCAGCGCTGTAACCCCCTCACCAGCGCTGCAACTTTGTGATGTAGACAAGCCCTGAGATTATACTGTATTGTCTATACTAAGCAGAAGATACTATGGTGGGTATAAACAGCTGTTCACAGGAGGTAAAACTATCTAAGGCAACACTGGAAGATTTTCAAATGCAGTCTCCATAATGGGCCAGATTTTCAAGGGTAGGTGCGCAGTCTTGCACACATGCATTCATACATGGACAGTCAGGCCACATCTGCATACAAATATTTGACTTGTGCATACAAGGTACACGTCAATTATTTATCTGAGTAAATTAAACATGCAACTGTACCTTTGAAAATCTAGCCCCGTGTTTGCCAAGAGCTATATAATTGCAGAGTATTATTAAAGGGTACTATCAACTTAAAAATCACCCTGGTGTCTGGAAATGTTTTCCCTGCTACTTTTACAAGAAACAATAGCTAAGATTACTAGAACTGGAAAAATGTGACTACCCATGTAGGTGCTACCAAATACGCGCATCACATTTGCTCTTTCCCTGTGTAGTCAGTTTCTCTCTGAGTCTTTCACACGTGGGGAGAGAAAAGGTTTTTAAAAAATTAAGACGATGTGGTTGTAAATCACAAAGTTTGGCACATAGACTAGGGGCAGATATAGTACCTGAAACTACTTTAATTTATTGTGATTGATGACATTTCAATTTCATTATGTCTCTTTTAATCCCAGACACCAACTGGAGTAGGAATAGAACTTGGGACCCAATGCCTTCTAGGGCTGCACAATATGGGCATAGCCAGCAGCCTAAGGCAATGTGCGGATCTTCACAACCTCCACAAGATCATGACAATTCCATCCATTTTAAGCCCTGTTGCAGTGAAAGAGTGCCTGAGAAATGGGTCAGTCATAAGGGTCACAGGCACCTAGTGTTGGATTTATGTGCTATCCAGTATTAACAGACCCGTAGAGCAAATTGTGACAGATATTATAATATCCTGCAATAGCCTACACAAACCTTATTGAGCTGCATTAAACCTTATTTTCTTGAATTGTGTTTGATATCTTTGGAGTCCATTGTATTAAATGAGTGGTGTATATATCCTTGTGGGCCAGGTATTATATGTATTTTCACGGGAAGAGTAAATACAGCTTCTTCAGGAACTGGGAAAAGAGGGAAACGGTGATTAGTCAAAGGTGTACAGGTTATAACATCTTCAGAGAAGCACCCCTCCCTGATGCAGTTTGCATAAACTGGATTTTCCAGAGATCAACAGACGAAGAAAGGACTTTTGGTTAAATAGCCTGAGTTAAAACTGACTTAGACCTTCTTTCTGATCCAGCAAAAGGCCAGGCCCTCTTATCTAAGGGGGAGGAGGGGCAATCCTTAGGAGAGGGTTGGGAGGTCTTTGGTCCACTGAGGCCCCATAAAACTTGGATTCTTGTTCTGAGCAAAGGGTGTTATAAACCTGAAACCATCGGACAACCACTGGGAGGGATCTGAAGGACGCTCATTCTCCCAGAGCCCATGCTGGAATTGAGGTGACCTCTGGTAAGCATATTACCAAGCATGTAGGTTCTTTTATTGTTTTAAAATGTTCTCTCTGTAATTCTTTCCCCTTAAGAATTGAAGTGCTTGCTTAGAAAGAGCTGTGTGGTAACTCATAATTGTTGGCAATTACCCTGTTGCTAGTCTCTGAAAAGAAAGCAAAGCACAGACCCTGGCCTGTTAGGCAGTCTGCCTTGCTGGGGAATAACACAGTGTAGGCAGGCAGCTGTTCAGCCTGGAAATACCCTGTTCAGAAGGGAGAGAGAAGCAGGTTTCCATGCAAGAGAGGCAAGACTGGCGAGCCAGAAACCTAGAATGGGATGCCCTTGCTGAACTATATGGAGGGAATATGGGAACAGTTGCCCTGAACTGTGACACACACAACAAGTGTTACACTTTCTTATCTTCAGAAAGTAACTACAACTGGGTGAAACAGAACTGCTGACCTCTGAAGTAGCTGAGCTGGAGTGAATCCCAGCTTTTTTTGGATATTTCTGTACTGGAAATCCAAAATCGGACTCCTAGAAAAAACAAAAGCAAAGGGAAAGCACTTCCCCCTTAAATGCGTGGCTTGCTTCCTCAGTACCATGATTATCAGAAGGTGCATTAAAGCCCCATCACAATCCCCTACCCCCACCCTCCCTTGAGACTTTACTGCCAGGTTGTACAACCACTACTGTAATGACTGGTCTAAACTTGTGGTACCACCGTTTCCTGGTCTGCCCATGTACAACCCCCTTATTCTCCCTCTTCCAATAGGAGAACAGAGATGAAAATGCCCCTCTCCTTCTCCCTTGTTTACGTAAGCCTGAGCTGAGAGGATGCCCTCTCTCCTTCCTGATTAAATACAACAAAGCTGAGCTGGAATTGGCTGCATCAGCAACATTTGAAAACTGTTCCTGGCTAGGTGCCATTTAAAGGGCCAGCACTTTCCTAAAGAACAGAAAGCCATGTGGGCATGTGTTTTGCTGAGCAGTGAACTGGAAACAAAGAAAACCAGGAGTGGGGGCAGGTCTTCCCTCGAAAAGAGAAAGCAAAGTTAGTCCTGGGAAGACTGTAACTGCAATGCTAGGACAGACATGGGGAGAGGAAATGTAACAAGAGACAAAGTGGAGACTTTCAGTGGGAGTGAGGCACCAAACTAACATGTGAACCCCCTCCATTGGGTTTGGAATCTAAAGCAAGGTGGACTATGAATATAGTGATACAGGTATATATAAACCCTGACTTGCTTGGTTGTGGCCATGCTTTCCCAGAGAGGGCACAGGGAACATAAAGCTGCTAAGTGATTGCTGATTTTTCCCAAGTGACAAGAAGTCACTGATTTTCCTGGCAGGGCTCTCCGAAGCAGCAGTGCACAGGTGTTGTGGGGAGTCAGGAGCGTGTTACACACAGTGCTCAGTAATGTTGGGGGAGGCACCTGAGGGAACCAAAGGCAGCTAGAGGGGGAGCAGTAGTAAGCAGTGAAGCTGGGGGATGGGCCCGTGGGAGATTGTCAGTGGGGATGAGCCTAGAACAGCCTAGGGGTTTTGTTTGCAGTGAGTGGCAGAACCTGGGGTAAAGGTGGGGGAACCTCTTCAACCTGCCTCCTTCACCTGATTAGCCTTTTCAGTTCAGCCAGCCCAGCCCAGTCCTGTCCCTACCCTCCAGTTGCCCCAGTCCCCAGCCTCCCTACTAGCTCCTGTACACCCATTCTGCAGGTCACTGAGGCAGCCCTTTGCAGTGGATGAACCATGCTGGTTAGTCCAATGAGAGTGCAGAGCATCCAAACAAGCAATGTGCATTGGAGATGTCACAGCAGTTCCTGTGATCAGGGGGAGCGACTGCAGCATAAGCCTTGCTGTCTGCCCTTAGCCCAGCTGAAAGTGTGGGAAGTGGAGGGAATGGGAGTAAACTATTGCTTGGAATGCAAAGTAGAGGCAAAGGAGAGGGGGAAATAGGGTGTTAGAGAACCAGGTGGAGTACAGCAGAGGGCACATTGGTTCATATTTTGAAAGTGGACAGGTTGGAGCCAGAAGAGGGACCAGCTGGTGTTGCACAAAAGGAGAGAAATGAGAGGAAACAGGATTCAGAAGAGAATGGGGTCAAGGATGCATGTTATGGGTTGGACAGGAAAAGAGAGACTTTTGATTCAGAGGTAGGGAGGAAGAGGGCCAAGATACCATGGTGATGTGCATTAGAAATAGCTATATAGAAAGTGGCAGAGAGCTCCTACTGCAAGATATCTGTTTTGGCTTTGAAGAGATCGCCAAGGCATTGGGCAGGGAAAGAAGAAGGGTCTGGCAGCACCACCTGCCCCAATGTGTGATTTATTTCACCCCATTCTCTTGTCTGTGTTTCAGGATCCCTTCACAGCATTCCACCTTGACAAGGCTCTGGTGAGAAAGTACATGAAGTCACTGTTGATTGGGGAACTGGCACCAGATCAACCTAGCTTTGAGCCCAGCAAAAACGTGAGTGTCGTAAAAGTCAGATGTTAGGATGGGATTAGGGCAGCAGTGGGGATGTGCTGATATCCCTCATTTACTGGCAACCAGAACTCCCAGGAAATGGCAAATCACATTGCATCTTGGACTCATGCCTGTTTGAGGCATCCCCTTGGTGTCCACCAATACCGGCCTAGAAAAACAGGGCCTATTGGTCACGGGTTCCCTCCTGTGTTACCTCAACACTTATCAGGCAGGGAACAGAACATGTTAGCTACAGGCTCCCCTCAGTGATACAGGGACGCAGACCGGAGAGGGCAGCTCCTACTGACCCGGGGATCCCTTTGGTATCCTAGTGACCCTCACCTGAGTGGGAGTGAGAAGGGCAGATCCAGTCAGCCATAGGCTCTCCCTGATGTCACAGAGACTCTTCACCCACCCAAGGGTTATAGCATGTCAGCTGCTTACTTTCCCTGATGTCACAGCTACTGCCTCTGAGGGGACCCCTGCTTTCCACTGCCTGGAACTCCCAGAGCTTCTGAGGCTGCTGTCTGGACACCCATGGGAGAATGCTGAATGTTTGGTCTCCCTGCAGAAATTGCTGCTAGAGGACTTCCGCGAGCTGCGCACCACCGTCGAGAGAATAGGACTCCTCAACCCCAACCGCCTCTTCTTCTTCCTGCTTCTCCTGCACATTCTGCTGCTGGATGCTGCCGCGTGGCTCACCATCTGGTACTTTGGGTCATCCTTGCTGCCTTTCCTCTTCTCTGCACTGCTGCTAGGCACCGTCCAGGTAAACTGCTAAGGGATCATCCTGTACTTCCACAAACTCAGGACCAATGATGTATCCCCGGGTGCTTCTGTCAGTACTTGTGATGCTCTTTCACTTGGTGAGCCAAGGAAAGATACACTTGAAAATGCTTCAGAAATGTTGGGAGTGGGGAGCTGAAAGCGACTGCATTTTTGGTCTCTCCCAGCAGGATGCACTATGAAGAGCAGTGTAGGAGTTCTGGATGTGAGGAGCTCACAGCTTCTCCATTCCTTACCTGTCTTAACAGGAGGAGCTGGAATGGAAGGCGCAGTGGTTGTGGGAAGTTCCCAGATATTTTAGACTTAGCCTCTCTTAGGAGGAGGTGCTGTTGGAAATACAGCAGAAGCTCTGGATGTGGCAGGTTTGCAAGAATTCCAGTCTCCTCCTTCCCAAGGTCTGGTTGAGAGGAGGGAATGCAGCTCCTCAATGCATGCGTTTTGAGTGAGCAGAGTTAGAACTGGTATCCTATGTATCTCTTCCGCATAGTCTGCTAGAGCGCTTCATTCGTCCTGGACTTCTTGCTATAGTGGAAACAAGGCTGTATTTCTCTGCTCTGGTTCATATGAACTTTGAGACACACCAGGCAGTAGCCACTCCCTCCTTGTGTTCCCATGGGAACACATAGTGCACTGGAGCTGAGGACATAGCCACTCTGAAAGCCCCAGCTGTTCCTCCTCTGCCCAGGTGGTTCCTCTGGAATTACAAATGCTCAGAGGAGGCAGGCTTCTCCTCAAAGGCTACTTTGTTACAGCGCTCTGACCAGTTTGAAGAGAATAAATGCCCTGATTCTTAGTTCCATAGCCTTTTCTTCCTGGCCCCTTCTTCCCCACATAAACAATTCTCCAATGCTCTGTAATTTCACCCGGTCTGGGCTGGAGTCTAGTGGCAGTACAGTGAGGGAGCGATGTTTGTTTGGGATTGTGTGTGGAGAATGGAAATATCTCCTTGTGACCAGTACAGGGTGCTCTCACCTGCTTGAGATGAACAGTCAGGAGAGCAGAAGTGTTGTTCCTATGACTACATGTGGAGAAAGAACACTGTTGCAGAAGCTCACTGAACTCTGGCTGTTTTCTCGTGATTCCTTTTGTCTTCCAGGCCCAGGCTGGGTGGCTTCAGCATGATTTTGGGCACCTCTCGGTGTTCAGCAAATCCAAATGGAACCACTTGGTTCACAAGTTTGTGATTGGCCATCTGAAGGTAAGTGGTCGGTGCTGAGAGCAATCGCCAGAGTTTCAACAGGACTCATGAGCAAGGAAGCCCCACAGGTTCAAGAAGCCTCTCGTTCCCTAAACATGACAGGGAGCAGAATGTGGTGCAGCTCTTGGGAAGGGGTAATAAGTGGAGGAGATGACTTATCTTTGGCAGCACTGAAGTTTGAATCCTCTGGGTCTCATTTGTTCCCGCAGGGTGCGCCAGCCAGCTGGTGGAATCACCTGCACTTCCAGCACCATGCCAAACCCAACTGTTTCTGCAAGGACCCTGATGTTAACATGCACCCCTTATTTTTTGCTTTGGGAAAGACGCTGTCTGTGGAGGTGAGTCTGGGGTCAGGTTGGGTCACTGGAAGTATGCGGCATTAAAAGGATCCAAAATCAGGAAGCAGCATAAAGTTGGGGAGAACACTGACTATCATGCAGAGCTGCAGAACAGCTGGGCTGCCTCTGTATTTCAGGCATTCTGGGAAGGGGTTGGGAGGGATGGACCTCTTGCTTAAAATCCAATTTCCTGTGAGAGAGGAAGAGGAAGTGAGAGATCATGGAGTGGCAGTAGCCTCCCTGTAGCTGTGGTTGAAACCAGCTTCCTTTTTTTTTTAATTTTTTTTGTGTCCTGATATAACTTTGACTTGGAAAATTTCCAGCTCTACTCTGGAGGCAAAAGAGTTAATTAAACTGCTTTTGAATCAGTATAAAAATTACCCAGATTTGAAATATTGTCTTATATTTAACATTACTTTGCCTTCCCCAGCTCCAAACAACTTGTTACAACTTCTTTAAACTTTCCATACAGTTAAATTTCATTAAAAGTTGCTTTTTTTGCTATGTTTTTTAATGTGTTAAAGATTGCTTCAAGATTATGAGCCTCTATTCATTTTCTCAGCTGAAGAAAGGCTATGACAAGATACAGATATGGATACAAGTTGCTTGTTTTGTTAATTTTTAGATTAGCTTGGCTAATTTTAGTGCTCCAGGAAGTGAAACACCAGCTAGCATATAAATGTGATTCAAGATTCCTATGCATTTCAGCCAAAACACTAGCTAATTCAGTGCTGGACTCACGGGCCCACTGAAATCGTTGGGAATCTATCAGTCAATTTCAGTGAGATTTGGAATTGGTCCCAGCTGGAGTGCAAATGCATCCCTGGTGTAACACTTCCAGAAATGGTTTTGACATTTGGGTTTTTTAAAACATGAACCCAAATGAATATAGTGACTGGCTCAGACTTTCTGATTTTTTTTTTTTTTCCCCTGGAACTAAGGAATTGTTGTCCTACTCAGTGCAGGGAAGCAGTAAATTTGATATATCTGGACGTTAGTAATGCTTTTAACACAGTCCCACCATGATATTCTCATAAGAAAACTAGAGAAATATGGTCTTGATGAAGTTACTGTAAAATGGGTGCAGAATTGGTTAAGACTGTTTTCAAAAAGTAGGTAGCAGTGGCTCATTGTCAAACTGGTAGGGCATATCCAGTGGGGTGCTGCAGAGGTCTGTACTGGTACCATTCAGTATTTTCATTAATGGCTGAGATAATGGCGTGGAGAGTATGCTTATAAAATTTGCAGATGACACCAAGGTGTGAGAGATTGCAAGGTCCTTGGAGGTCAGGATTAGAATTCAAAATTATCTTTATAAATTGGAGAATTGGTCTGAAATCAGTAATATGAAATTCAGTAAGGACAAGTGCAAAGTACTATACTTAAGAAGGAAGAATTAAATGCACAAATACAAAATGAGAAATCAGTGGCTATGCAGTAGTACTGGAGAAAAGGATCTGGAGGTTATAATGGATCTCAAATTGACTATGAGTCAACCGTGTGATGATGTGGGGGGGAAGGCAAATATCATTTTGGGATGTATTACCAGGAGTGGGATGTATTACCAGGAGTGTCATATGTAAGACTTGTGAGGTAAGTCTTCCACTCTGCTTGGCACTGGTGAGGCCCCAGTTGGAGTATTGTGTCCTGATCTAGGCACCACACTTTGAGAAAGATGTAGACAAATTGGAGAGAGTCCAGAGGAGGGCAACAACAATTACATGATTAGAAAAATCTGACCTATGAAGATGGGTTTAAAAACCCCTGAGCACATGGAGTTTAAAGAAGAGAAGGCTGAGGGGGAACATAAGTCTTCAAATGTGTTAAGGGCTGTTATGAAAAGGACAGCGATTAATTGTTCTCCGTGTCCTCCAAGGGTAGGACAAGAAGTAATCAGCTTAATTTGCAGCAAGGGAGATTTAAGTTAGATATTAGGGAAAACTTTATAGTTAAGCATTGGAACAGATTACCCAAGAAGGTTGTGGAATCACCATCACTGGAGGTTTTTAAAAACAGGTTAGGCAAACATCTGTTGGGGATGGTCTAGGTACACTGGGTCTTGCATTAGCGTGAGGGGCTGGACTAGATGACCTGTCCAAGTTACTTCCAGCCTTATGTTACTAAGAATCTGTGATTCTGCTTATGTTAGGGGTGGGCAAACTACAGCCTGAGGGCCACATCCGGCCCTCCAGATGTTTTAATCCGGCCCTTGATTAATCCGGCCTGGGGAGAGGGGTCAGGGGTTTGCCCCACCCTGAACGGCTCCTAGAAGCAGTGGAATGTCCCTCCTCCGGCTCCTACGTGTAGGGGCAGCCAGGAAGCTCTGCATGCTGCCCCCACCCCAAGCGTGGCCCCCACAGCTCTTGTTGTCCGGGAACCACAGCCAGTGGGAGCTGTAGAAGCAGCGTCTGCGGAGGGAGCAGCACATGGACAGGGCTGGCTCTAGGTTTTTTGCCATCCCAAGCAAAATTTTTTGGCTGCCTCCGACCCCAGCCCTGGGCTTTCACCCCCACCAACCAGTGCGCTCCCCCCCCCTCCACAAGTGCTGATTCCACCTGCTCCCCCCCTCGCCTCCAACTGGTCCGGCGCTGGCAGGGCGAGGTAATCAGCGGGGCTCCTAGGCTGCGCCTCAGCCCAGGGTCTCTCCATCCAGGGCTCCCGCCTCCAGGACCTGAGAGGGCAGAGCTGTGGGACCACCCTGGCGGGGGCTGAGGAACCAGGGCAGGGTAGCCCCTGAGGGAGTGGAGCCCCAGAGAGCAGGATGCAGGCCCCACACGGCAGCACCCCGCCCTCTATGGCCCTGCTGCTGCTGCTTCTGGCTGCCCTGCCACAGTCCTTGGGAGGCTCGGGCCACTTCTCCCAGCCCTGGCTGCGGTGCTGGGGAGTGGCCGCCCTGCGGCACCTGCAGGCGGCTCTGTGTGCCCCGCAGGACTGCCCCAAACCCGCATATCCCCTGTTCAGAGCCTGCCCGGCCCAGCCACAAGGTGTGGGCACTGCTCCCTGGCGGTGCAAACTGCAGCGACCCCAGGCGCCCACCACGCTCTGCTGCTGCCAGGGCCAACTCTAGGCTGTTGCCACCCGAAGCAAAAAAAATAAGATGGCCGGAATGCCGCCCCTGAAAGTGTGCTGCCCCAAGAATGTGCTTGGTTTTCTGGTGCCCAGAGCCAGCCCTGCATGTGGAGCTGCCTGGCTGCACCTCCACGTAGGAGCTAAAGTGGGGACACGCTGCTGCTTCTGGGAGTTGCTTGAGGTAAGCACTGCCTGGAGCCTGCCCCCTACCCCCCTCCCATGCTTCAACCCTCTGCCCCAGCCCTAATCCCCCTCCCGCCCTCCAAACCCCTCAGTCCCAGCCCAAAGCACCCTCCTGCATCCCCAGCCCCTCAACCCCACTCCGGAGCCCACACCCCCAGCTGGAGCCTCATCCCCTCCTGGACCCCAACCCCCGATTTTGTGAGCATTCATGGCCCACCATTCAATTTCCATATGCAGATGTGACCATTGGTTTATAGGGAGCTAATGGAGTTGTTTGAGGATGGCAGTGATATGGTCTCACTTATCTGTACATAAGGCATTGAAAATCAAGAGTCTCCAAGATAGGAAAATCTATTCACCCTTGTTTCCATGGAGATGATCTACAGTCTAGGTAGTTATCTGTCTCTGCTTTGGAGGCTAATCTGATATGGGTGGGTGTTCTAAAACTGCCACATATTAGTAGCATCATGTTTTATTTTGGCTTCTGTATTTTTGCATAGCATTCAAATTATGCTTTGTACCATATGCATTTTTCCAGTGCTAGGAACTGTATTAAGCAGCTGTACTAGAAGGTAGCGTACTTAGATATTGCCAGCTTCTGCTACCAATAGCAAGTTACAGTGGAGAGTAAGGCCCCAGGCCAGCATGTGCTTAACTTTACACACATGAGTAGTCCCACTGGCTTCAACGAGACTACTCACATGAGTATTGTTGGAGGTGAAAATGAGTCTATCCCAGATCCAGGACCCTGCTGCTCTCTGGTTTATTCCAGAGCATTAATGAAGGCAAAATTCAGCTACAGTTCGGTCTGTTGGCTTATCTGTATTATCCAGATGATAAGCACTCTCTTGTGACCATGTGGTGGGACCTTTTGTGCATGTCAGAGTGAAGGGAGCTTTCTGGATTAGTATCATCCACATGGAGCCATTTTGCTGATTGTCATTCTTTCAGTGGAGGCAGGTAGAGCAGAGTAGGACCATCCGTCTTTCTCTACAAAGGTGATGGCTCTAATCAGGGCCTGCTACAGATCTGTCTTACTAACTGAGAGAGACAAGGTGGGTGAGGCAATATCTTTTATTGGACCAACTTCTGTTGATGAAAGGGAGAAGCTTTTGAGCTACACCAGAGCTTTTCAGGTCCCTCTGTAGTTCGAAAGCATGTCTCTTGCACCAACAGAAGCAGGTCCACTAAAAGATATTATCTCACCTATCTTGTCCCTCTAATATCCTGAAACCAACATGGCTGCAACAACACTGCAAACATTAATAACTTAGCATACACATCAGAACATTCCTGTTTTCTGAGCCCCAGTGGCTCTGAGTTGAAAGATATGGATTGGGTGATGGTCAGGATCCTGGAGAGGTTTGGGTGTGTGTTGTATTCCATCTTTGCTATCTTCTCCTCTTGGTTAACAGCCTGGTGAGTTAACCCTGAAAGCACAGGAAAACATGAGCATATGGACTGCTGTTGGGTGTATTATTCAGTAGCGAGTGCCACTATTTGTCTGTGACTCTTATCAGCTCTGTGGTCTCTTGAGAGCATCATCTCACGGAAGGACTATCTGGATATGTGGACTCTCTACTTAGACCCTACATCACCAGCACTCCCAGCTATCTCTGTGACACCATTGATTTCCTGAGAAAACTACAATGCATTGGTGATCTTCCAGAAAACACTATCCTAGCCACCATGGATGTGGAGGCTCTCTACACAAACATCCCACACACAGATGGAATACAAGCTGTCAGGAACAGTATCCCTGATGATGACACAGCACAACTGGTTGCTGAGCTCTGTGACTTTATCCTCACGCACAATTATTTCAGATTTGGTGACAATATATACCTCCAGACCAGTGATACCACTATGGGCACCTGCATGGCCCCACAATATGCCAACATTTTTATGGCTAACCTGGAACAACGCTTCCTCAGCTTTCGTCCACTCACGCCTCTTCTCTACCTATGCTACATTGATGACATCTCCATCATCTGGATCCATGGGAAGGAGACTCTGGAAGAATTCCACCACGATTTCAACAGCTTCCACCCCACCATCAACCTCAGCCTGGACCAATCTACACGGGTGGTCCACTTCCTAGACACCACAATACAAATAAGTGATGGTCATGTTAACACCACCCGATACTGAAAACCCACCGACCGCTATGCCTACCTTCATGCCTCCAGCTTCCATCCCAGACACACTACACAATCCATCGTCTACAGCCAAGCACTGAGGAACAACCGTATCTGTTTCAACTCCTCATACAGAGACCAACATCTACTAGATCTTCACCAAGCATTCTCAAAACTACAGTACCTGCATCAGAAAATAAAGAAACAAATCAACAGAGTCAGACGTGTACCCAGAAGCCTCCTGCTGCAAGACAAACCCAAGAAAGAAACCAATAGAACTCCACTGGCCATCACCTACAGTCCTCAGCTTAAACCTCTCCAATTCATCATCAGTAATCTACAATTCATCCTGGACAATGATCTCTCACTTTCACAGGCCTTGGGTGGCAGGCCAGTCCTTGCCCACAGACAACCCGCCAACCTTAAGCATATTCTCACCAGCAACCACAAACCGCACCAAAGCAACTCTAACTCAGGAACCAAACCATGCAAGAAACCTTGATGCCAACTCCGTCCACATATCTACACCAGCAACACCATCATAGGACCTAACCAGATCAGCTACAACATCACCTGTTCATTCACCTGCACGTCCACCAATGTTATATACACCATCATGTGCCAGCAATGTCCCTCTGCTATGTACATCAGCCAAACTGGACAGTCCCTGCATAGAAAGATAAATGGATACAAGTCAGATATTAGGAATGGCAATATATAAAAACCTTTAGGAGAACATTTCAACCTTCCTGGCCACACAATAACAGATTTTAAGGTAGCCATTCTACAGCAAAAAAAAAAAACCTTCAGGACCAGACGTCAAAGAGAAACTGCTGAGCTTCAGTTCATTTGCAAATATGACACCATCAGCTCAGGATTAAACAAAGACTGTGAATGGCTAGCCAACTACAAAAGCAGTTTCTCCTCCCTTGATGTTCACACCTCAACTGCTAGAAGAGGGCCTCATCCTTCCTGATTGAACTAACCTAGTTATCTCCACACTGATTCTGGCCTGCATATTTATACCTGCCTCTGGAAATTTCCATTACATGCATCTGACGAAGTGGGTATTCACCTACAAAAGCTTATGCTCCAATACATCTGTTAGTCTATAAGGTGTCACAGGACTCTTTGCTGCTTTTTACAAATACAGACTAACACAGCTACCCCTCTGATACTTGAGAGAACTTGTGATAAGACAAAACCCTGGTCGTGGTCATAGTAATAAATGGAATCACATTTGTGATGTGGTTCCAGCGCCCCCTACTGGGGAAGAGCTTGTTGTGCAGGTCAGAATTCACATTTCAAGGGCCTAGACTAGACAGTTGTGAATCAGAGACAGAGCGGGGAGGGGTCCCTTTAGAAGATTTAAAATAGAGTGAAGTAGTGCTGTGGGTGAACTGGTGGGTGCCTGATACCACCTCTCACTGGGAAGGTATTTATGCAGACATTTTTCCTGATGGAGTTGGTAGGGGATTTGTGAGCCTTTCTCCTAGGGAAGTTGATGGAAGTGCTTGTATAAGTGTCTCTGTAGCCCAGGTAACCTACTGTGATCCCTTTTCCTTTCACAGCTCGGGAAGAAGAAGAAGAAGTTCATGCCTTACAACCACCAGCACAAGTACTTCTTCATCAGTGAGTATCTCCACTCCTGTGCAGTACCAGCAATCATTAGTAGGAGCATTACCAACAGATTGAGGGAAGTGATTATTCCCCTCTATTCAGCACTGGTGAGGCCGCATCTGGAATATTGTGTCCAGTTTTGGGCCTCCCACTACAGAAAGGCTGTGGACAAATTGGAGAGAGTCCAGCGGAGGGCAACAGAAATGATCAGGGGGTTCAGGCACATGACTTCTGAGGGAACTGGGCTTATTTAGTCTGCAGAAGAGAAGAGGGAGGGGAGATTTGACAGCAGCTTTCAACCACCTGAAAGGGGGTTCTAAAGAGGATGGAGCTTGGCTGTTCTCAGTGGTGGCAGATGACAGAACAAGGAGCAATGGTCTCAAGTTGCAGTCATGGAGGTCTAGGTTGGATATTAGGAAAAACTATTTCACTAGGAAGGGGGTGAAGCACTGGAATAGGTTACCTAGGGAGATTTTTAAGGCCCAGCTTGACAAAGTCTTGGCTGTGATGATTTAATTGGGATTGGTCTTGCTTTGAGCAGGGGGTTGGACTAGATGACCTCCTGAGGTCTCTTCCAACCCTAATCTTCTATGATTCTGTGAATCACCAGAACCCTCAGAATTAATTCCTTTGGAATATGATTACCTGCTTCATGTCTCTGTATTCTCCTTTTCTCTCCTGTAGTTGGACCCCCAGCCCTGGTGCCTCTCTACTTCCAGTGGTACATATTCTACTTCGCAGTGCAGCGCAGACAGTGGGTGGTGAGTATGTCCAGCTTTGCCAGACCCTGCAATGCCTTCCCTAGTTTTCTGAATAAGGTTTGGTGTGGGGAGTTGGGACTGAAATGTCAGAGGGAGGAGTCCTGAATGTGGAGTGGCTGGTCACGATATCTCACTGTTACACAGTGGATGGGTGTATGACTGGTGCCGAATCCTTTGACAGAAGAGCAGAGTGGGTGTCTTCCTCCTAATGCATGTGCTTCTCAGTCTGTGAGGGACCAGCTTCTGCTCTGGTAACAAAGGGAGCTGGGCTCTGCTGCTGTGCAGGGATGGTCATCAGTCACCAAGGGTTTCGGGGGCTTTCCCATCATGTTGTGGGGTTGGTGCAGCTCTGTGGAGCCTGACCATCAAATGGCACACGTGGCTGGCTTTGGGCAGGAAGGGAGACAGTACTTAACCTTCTGTGGCTGCCGGTGGGTGCGGGCAGGAGGAGGGAAACCATTGAAAGCTGAGGGGAGCAGGGAGGAAAGCTGTAGAAATGAGAGAGGATGAGAATGGAATTCAGTGCCTCATCTGCCTGGGACAACTACATTTAA
The DNA here is from genome assembly GCF_025201925.1 of Gopherus flavomarginatus. Taxonomy (NCBI): domain Eukaryota; kingdom Metazoa; phylum Chordata; order Testudines; family Testudinidae; genus Gopherus; species Gopherus flavomarginatus. The sequence continues at coordinate 39,914,085 of NC_066621.1, read as the reverse complement.
AAAAAAAAAAAAGAGTAGATTTTTCTCTTTGGGGGAAAGGCCCCTTGCTCCTAGTTTCCCCCAGTTTCAGTGGTGGGGGTCTCCAAGCTCAGTGGTGGGGTCTCCAGGCTCATGCTCTACAACCCAGCATGAGAGGCCACCCAGAGCAGCACCAGGCTCCTGTACCAAAGACCTAGCCGCATCTGCCACTTCTCCTTGCCCCCAGAAGCTCTCTTGTTATCCCACTTTACACTGTTGGGGCTTCCCAGTGGCCTAGAACCCAGTGCTCCAGCAGCCCAGAGTGACTGGGCAAAGGAGAATATGGAGGGGGGATTCAGGAGCATGGTGGGGGTGTGTGCTGTGACAAGGAGGGATAGTGGGGGTTGGGAGGCAAATGCAGAAAAGGAAGAGCTCTCACCTGAGATTTAGGCGCAAGGAAGTCTTGACTGCTGAGAAAAGTAATGAGAGGATTATTGCAGGAAAGAGAGTAAGTACCAGAGAAAAGCCCACAGGAAAGTGAAGAGGAACAAGGAATGGTGGGAAGGAAATGAGGCAGAATGAAGCTGTCAATAGCTGCTGCTGCTTTTCCACTTCCCAAGTCTCCTCTTTCTGCCCATTCTGGCTTCAGAGGTGAACAAGATATGGCCCTTCAGTGTGCGCCTTTTTTTGGCCCAGGTCAGGCTGATTACGTGCCAGGGAGTGAAGGGGAGCTAAAGCATATGGGCAGTAAGCGGGGAAGGGGGTGTCTTCAGGGCTGCATTTCAGATGGCACATGCTAGGGATGGAAGGGAGATAAAGACTGGGAATTATAGTGATGGTTTCTGGGGGTGCCAGTGCAGGGCAGTGGGCAGGAGCTGTAATCTACAGCCTCGATGCAGGTTTCTCTCTGTCTCCTCTCTGGCAGGACCTGGTCTGGATGCTGACCTTCTACGTCCGATTCTTCCTCACCTACTTGCCATTACTGGGGGCGAAAGGGCTCCTGGGGCTCTTTCTTCTGGTCAGGTATCACTCACCTTGCTACCCCCTGTGGCTGCTTCAGCTCACAGCTGTTTCTTATCAATCCCTCTGCTCTGCCTTTCCCTAGCCTCTAGCCACCCTGCCCATCTCTCCTTTTCCTATCTGCCCCTGAATCTTCTGCCCATCCTGACTTTCTGTGACCTGACAGGGGACATTTTCCCTGTTGTGTCATCACCTGTGTGGGCCTTTTGCTGTCCAGTTGGTTGGAGTCCATGGGAGAGGTTTCATCAAGCAGTAACTGCTTTGGCCCAGGATGAGTGCTTGTTCCTGGGCTGTCACAGACTTAGGTGGGCATGTGGTGAGTGACTGCTTTGTGTGTTTGTCTGCACAGGCTCATAGAGAGTAACTGGTTTGTCTGGGTGACGCAAATGAACCACATCCCCATGCACATCGATTATGATAAGAACGTGGACTGGTTCACTACTCAGGTATGACCTTCTGCTTCCCTGGGAGCTGTGGGCCTGTGGGTGTAAATTCCAGAGCAGATGGCACTTTGCCATAGGTGCTTGGGGTCAACAGTGCACCTGCAGAGTGTTACAGGGTTCAGTAGGGAAAGGCCTTGTGAGCACTGAAATTTGTGGTAATGGAGTGGGAGTCTGCACTCATGGGGGTGACATGGTGATTGCAGGGTGATCTGGGGCTTTGCCTGGAGCTCTCCCGGTGCAAGATGTTCCTATGTCCTCTATTCTTGTGTCTTGACTCTGTGCCCGTTTCTGTAACGGTGAGGAGGTCTCCACAGAGGAGAGTCAGGGCAGATTTGGCCTAATCGTGCTAGTGAGATCAGCTCTGTATTGGTTAGGACTATGATCCCATATCCCAGAATGCCATTCTCACCCAGGCCTGGTCTCACTGTCCTCAGGAGTGAGAGCTGTCATCCCCATCCTTAAATGAATCTGTTCAGTCTAGAGGAGAGTGAGGATGAGAAGGTGGCACCAGGTTATCCTGCTGTTCAGGCAAATGAGAGATGCGCATTCATGAAACAACACTCACTGCTCCTCTTCCTCCCCCAGCTCCAGGCAACATGTAATGTTCACCAGTCTCTGTTCAATGACTGGTTTAGCGGGCACCTGAACTTCCAGATCGAACACCAGTGAGTATGGGCGCAGGGATGAGGGAAGGAATCTTAAGGAACACCAGTCACTATGGGCACCAGAGGAGGGCAAGGGACTGTGTGCGACATCAGTGAAAACAGGCACAAAGGAAAGGGCACGAAATCTATGGAGGAGGAGTGGGAACTGTATTGGGCATCAGATGGAAAGGCAGGAACTCTCTGGGGCACCAATGACTATACCCATTGAGGGAGATGGAATGGGACCTGGATGGGATGTCAGTGAGTACAGGCACTGAATATAGTGAGAAGAAGCCACTATAGGGCACTAATTGATTCCAGACTCAAGATGAGAATAAGGCATCTGTAAGGTTGACTCCTTGAGGGGAGGCAGGAAGCCTGTGAAGTACTAAGTGAGAGACCAGCTCTCTTGAAGGTTTAAACTAGTGTAAATGGTGGATTCTCTGTAATTTGAAGTCTTTAAATTATGATTTGAGGACTTCAGTAACTCAGCCAGAGGTTGTGTGTCTATTACAGGAGTGGGATGGGGTGGGGTGGGGTGAGGTTCTGTGGCCTGCAATGTACAGGAGGTCAGAATAGATGATCATGATGGTTCCTTCTGGCCTGTGAGATCTCACTGAATTAGCCCTCTTCTCTCTCCACAGCCTTTTCCCCACAATGCCTCGACACAACTACTGGAAGGTGGCCCCCCTGGTGAAGTCTCTGTGTGCCAAGCATGGCGTCGAGTACCAGTCCAAGCCCTTGTTCACTGCCTTTGCAGACATTGTGCAGTAGGTATCTGTCAATGTAAAAATGTTGTGCAGTAGCCTTTGACAAGATGGGGACACTGGACCTTGTGACAAGACAGGTCCACTAGGGATGTGGGGTGGGCGGGCCACCGCTGAAACAGAAGAGATGCAATAGAAATAGGATTGGATGGTTCATGGGACTGAGAATGGGATATGGACTTCTTTTATATCTTGCCATTGGTTTCAATCAGTTGCAGATAGCTAGTGTGAACATTCTAATGGAGAACACTCTGCCAGCAGCCTCTTCTCCCACCTCTCTCCCAGATGCCTCCCTTACTGTCGCTCTAGGATTATGTCAGGTTGGGAGTCTCCTAGACAGGTCTGTCACAAGCCTCATTCATTCCATCTGTCTTTTTATAGCCCTTATTTGTGGACTTGAAACCTTACTTGACCTTACATGTCTTCTCCTTTGCTTGCCTCCGTCCTTTTGTCTCCTGTTGGGTTGTTTAACCCTCAGATCATATACAGTAGTCCCTTGTGACTCCATAGGTACTTGTCCTATGCCTTTCCCAGGATCTGTAGCGTGAATCACTGTGTCTTTGAGGATCTCCATGATGTGTTCCAGACAAGGGATTTGAATATAACACTAGATTTTATTGCCTCCCACCTCAAATTTGCTTTATTGATCTTCACTGTCACTGTGCTGCCACATTTCATCATTTGTTTCTAAACTAATCAGACTCTCTCTCTCTATCCCTGCAGCTCTCTGAAGGATTCGGGGGAGCTCTGGCTCAATGCCTATCTACATAAATAAGCAGCATCACTCCAATTAGAGGTATTCTCCACCCTTGCTGCCTCCCAGGGTGATCACCATGAAGACAAAGAGAGCCGGCTGAGCCAGGGGTGTGGAGCTGGGCAAGCTTAATTCCAGTAATGAGTGTGGGGTTTTTTAAGATGTTTGGTTTTTTTAATCCTTCTCATGCTTCTCTTGCTCCTCCTTTTTGGGACTGAATAATAGAGAGGATCAGAATGGAGGAGACCACCCGCTAGGAAGGAGGAGGCGCCTGTAGGTCTGGGAACTAACGCCTTTCTTTCTAGTGACATTTCACTTGCTGTGTCTGTAGGAGAGAAATCTTTTATCTAAGTCCACGTCCAGACTAACCCGCGGCATCGGCGGGTTAAAATCGATTGCTCGGGGATCGATATATCACGTCTAGTCTGGACGCGATGTATCGATCCCCGAGCGCGCTTACATCGATTCCGGAACTCCATCAACCCGAACGGAGTTCCGGAATCGACACGGAGAGCCGCGGACATTGATGCCGCGCCGTCTGGACGGGTGAGTACCTCGATTTTAGAAATTCGACTTCAGCTACGTTATTCACGTAGCTGAAGTTGCGTATCTAAAATCAATTTTAATACCCTAGTCTGGACATGGCCTAACACAGATATTTCTGAAACACCTGGCAGCTTGTTTTCTAACCCTTGTTCTGCTCCTTCCCCATATGAAAGAATCAAGGAAGCTGGGGCAGTGTGAGAGCACTGAAGATAGAAGTTGGGTGGTGGGAAGAGGGAACAATAAGGAGAAATGTAAGTGTGGGAAAGAGAAGAAACTGTGTAGGGGCTATGTTGTTAAACATCATTGTGCATTTAAACCATGTGCCCAAACTTTGAGGCAGTGGGGTAGAGAAGAAAGGCCAAAGCACCAGGCAGGGACTTAGACTACTTTGCAGGATGAATGTGAGGAGAGAGAGACCAAACCACAGTGCAGGCACAGGTGAGATGCTAGAGCTGTTTCCTAGAGGTGGGGTGTTTGGCTTGCTGTGCCCAATGAGAATGCTGCTACATATATGCCTTGAGTGCTTTATTTTTTTTTGTAGAGGTAGGATGGTGAGCCCCTGGATCTCTGGGTTAATTATCATATTGCAACTTCCAGTGGAGATGGCATGAGTAGCTTCCACAGTGCCATACCCTAAAAGTGAAAGAGTTGATGGACCAGTTACTGATACTCAAAAAAAAAAAAATAAATAAAATAAAAAAAAAATAGACATTAATGCAAGGGGAACCTCTAGTCCTCCCAGATTAACTGCTACAGTGCCCCCAGCAATTTCGATTAGGAAAAAGACTGGCCCCCTGGGAGTGTACACTCATTATACTGCACCCTTTGGCTACTGAGGACTTTGTAAATAGGGAGAGAACTCAGGATTTTTTGTATCTAAAGCACAGGATGCTCCCATGTGAGCTACAGGCAAATCTTCCACTGTTGAGGCATTAGGGTTCAGGACACCACTTAAACATGTCTAACATTCCAGCCAGCAGAGGGCAGTGGGGGACGCACATTGTGCACACACAAACACAGGCCAGTAAGTTGTGCCTCTGGTTGTCTATGGGTATGTGTGTCTACATAGCAATAAAAAGCCCACAGCGCTGAGTCAGCTGACTTGGGCGTGGGGAGGCTTGGGCTGTGGGGCTAAAAATAGCAGTATGGCTGTTTGGGCTCAGGCGAGAGCCCAGACTGCAAGACCCGCCCTGCAAGCCCCATGCCATGGGTCTTTGATTGCAGTGTGGACATACCCTATTAGGTAATGTACCTCCAAGACATGCTCTGAAAGGGTATGCACTTAACTGTAACACTGCCAGAGTATTAATTAGCCTTACGGCATTGCCCGATGCTACCTACAAGGCCAAACAGCCCAACTGCCAAAGTAGATGTAGCACCTCGCTTGACCTTTCTAAAGGCTGCAGTTTGATCATTCGCACCCTCCCTACCCCCAGGGGCGCCTCTAGCCGTTTCGCTGCCCCAAGCACAGCAGCATGCCGCGGGGGGGGCAGGCACTCTGCTGGTTACCGGTCCCGCAGCTCCAGTGGACCTCCCGCAGGCGTGTCTGTGGAGGATCCGCTGGTCCCACAGCTTCAGTGGACCTCCCACAGGCATGCCTGCGGATGCTCCACCGGAGCCGTGGGACCAGCACACCCTCCGCAGGCACGTCTGCGGGAGGTCCACCGGAGCCACCTGCTGCCCTCCTGGTGAGTGGCAGAGCGCCCCCCCACAGCATGCCACCCCAAGCACATGCTTGGCGTGCTGGGTCTTGGAGCCGCCCCTGCCTATCCGCATCACTTCTTTGTGTTTGGACCTCCTCTTCAGGTTCTGGGTCCAATTTCTTTCCATCTCTCTCTGGGATTCTTAAATGGATAAGTGTGATGCAAGGACTCTCCCCATCTTCCCTGCCCTCCCCTCACTCATCCTGCAGCCAGCCAGCATCATGACAGCTTTTCCCAACTAAGGTAACAGGTGATTCAGGCCATGACTACACCACAGACTTATATGGGCACAAGTGTGTCAGGGGCAAGAAGAAGGGTGATCTCTGACCAGCACAACAGTGCCAGCAAAAGCCCCTATTACAGACACAGCTATACCAGCAAAACTGTGCTTTTCCTTAGATAGCTGGCTTTGCCTGAGGGAAGAGAGTGAGGCTGGAATAAGATATGCCATTACAAAGCACAGTTTTGTTGGTATAGCTGTAGCCACACATGGCAAGTTTTGGCAGTAGAGTATTTCACTGTGTGTCATTATGCCAGCAAAGTGCTCCTAGTGTAGACTTGGTCATAGTACTAAAGGAGACTGGGAAAGAAATGTAACTTCCGCTCTGAGGCCACCATCCAAAAGATTGGAGGGCTTGTGAAGTGGGCAGTGTCACCTCACCTTTGACAATGGCTGGGATGGGAATTTATTTTTGTTTATTGGAAATAATTAAATTGCCATTAAATCATAGGTCCGGAGTGTTGAATAAAGAGTGTAAATTAAATGAAGTCGTCTGGGCTCCAGTGGTTGTTTTCTCCTGTTCTGTCCCTTTTCTTTCCCATCATTTTCTTTCATGTGGGGGATTAGTAAGGAAACCCGCTGTCTTCCCCAATCCCTTCTATCATAAGGGTAAATCTCATCTGTGCAGGAAACATGGCTTTGTGGGGGCTGGTCTGCAACTATGGAGTAAGCTGCTGCAGTAGCTAAGGACCATCACAAAACTTGCTACCTTCTGCTCCAAGGTCAAGGTGCATTTCTTCAACCTGGCCTTCACTAGCATAAACACAGAGCAGCAGGTTCATTTTACGCAAACCAACAAAACTCTACCAGAACAAAATTCAACACACCAATCTCCCCCATGGGGTGAGAATGAGAGGGAAAACAGATCACACCTAACAGAATTTAGTCACATCGCTGAATGCATGCCTGGTAGGTGCTGAGATAATCTGGAGGTGAGGGCAGGGTAAGAACCTATAAAGACTAGAATAAAACCCATCAAGTCAAAGGAATCTTTAGGGGGAACAACTATTTGTCCATGCTGCAGCAGCAGTGGCTGTGGCTGCTCTACCCTGATCATCTACTCCCTGGCCAAGTTCTCAGGATCTGGAAGAATCCTTGCACATCTATGAAGGGAGTTCCCTCATCTGTTGAGCTATTTACCCAGTGGAGGCTCTCTTCCCACCGTAAATCATTTTCTGTCAGCATGGGCTGTAAATCATGTTCGGCCCCCATTAACCGGTCTTGCTGAGCCAGGCTCTTAAGCTTCCTCGAGCACACACAGGCAGGGCCACACCCAGCTGCAGAAAGACGCAGACACTGAGGGTACGTCCAGACTACCCACCCTATCGGCGGGTAGTGATCGATTTATCAGGGATCGATATATCACATCTCATCTAGACACGATATATCGATCCCCAAACGCGCTCCCCATCGACTCTGGAACTCCACTGGAGCGAGTGGCGGTAGCGGAGTCAACAGGGGAGTCACGGACATTGATCCCATGCCGTGAGGACCCGAGGTAAATAGATCTAAGATACTTTGACTTCAGCTACACTATTCGCATAGCTGAAGTTGCATATGTTAGCTTGACACCACCTCTTCCCCCTCCCCCGCCCCCCCCTCCAGTGTAGACCAGCCTAGAGATCAGTTCTGGGAAGACTCAGTTTAAGCAACTTGCCCCAGCACTCAGGTGCCCACCTCCCTTGAAGTGCAGACCCAAAGGTATGCTGTCTTGCACTGTATAGAAGAATCTGCACAGCACAAGCTCATAAAAATTCAGCCTTTTCCTCAGTGTGAAGAAAGATATGCACAGCTTCTTGCTCACCCTAAATGTTGAATTAGGCAGGATGCAGAGTTTCTGTAGCTCAGAGTTCCAGTTATTTCTTCTTACAGACTGGACCCCTGTCTCAGTCTGGACTGTTCCCTCCCTTTCCCTTCAGGTTTGTTCCTTTGTCCCTTCAGGTACTTCCAGCAGTCTTCCGTCTTGGGTAGGCAATGGAGGAGATTCCTGTTTGCCTCGTCTTGGGTAGGCAATGGAGGAGATTCCTGTTTGCCTTTCTCCCCACCCTTAAATAAGATTTACATAAAGCGAAAATCCTTTGTTTGATTCCCATCCCCCTACAGGGGAAAAGTACCAGCAGTGCCAAGGTGCTATTTTGTATCAGGTGATAGGACCATCTGACCTCGTAGTGTCAGAGCTACTTCCCAGGATGCCTTCCAGGAAGAAGGGAGATTAGTATCTTCACAGTCTTGTTGTTTTCTCCTAATGGCTCATCAGGTGGGTGTCTGGTGGGTGTCTTCCCAATACACACCCAGTTGTAATTGTTCCATAGTCCATATTCCTAACTTTAGATACAGAAATGATACATGCATACAAATTGGATAATCACTTTCAGTAAATCATAATCTTTCCGATAAGTTACCTGAGCCATCTTGCATAAAATACATCTCAGTTATGCCATATTCATATCATAAGCATATTTCCATAAAGAATATGCAGTGTAATGTCACACACCAGTGAACATCTTCCAGGCTTGGGGCTGTCCAGAACTTTTCTCAGAACTCTGCGTTTTCTCCCTCTGTCACACTGCAAAAGAAGTATCCACAGTGCAGTGACCCCATCTCCCAGCTCACCTGGAAATACAGTGTGCACTGAAATAGCAAACAGAGGTGAAACAACTGAGCAGAAGCCTTAAAGTGCAAAACCAAAAGGGAGACTGAGTCAAGGCCGGAAATGTTGCATGTGACGACTCTGCTCCAAGTCACCCAGCTGTAGGATGATCTTAGAGCAGAAATAAATTGTAATAATCTTACCTTTCTAAAGCAGCTTTCATCATTCTAGGCTGTTCAGATACCACAAAAGTAGGTAATGTAGAGACTTGCAGTGTCACTGTTCAGACAGAGCCTTAGTTTCAAAAGATCTCATCTAAAACTTAAAATTTGAACAATATTTTTGCTCTCTGTGAAAATCCACTAGCTCTTTCATGTTCTTTAAAGATGCCCGGGGATGTGTGTTATCCTGGAGTGCCACACATTCCAGAAGAGTCCTGGAGATTTCCGGTATCACAGACATCCCAGAATTATTGCAGTGTTATTGTAGCTGTGTTGGTCCCAGGATATAAGACACAAGATGGGTGACGTAATATCTTTTACTGGGCCAACTTAGACAGACTTTCAAGACCCACTGAGCTCTTTTTCAGGTCAGCCCAGCCTCAAGAATATCTCTGTGTAGTTCAAAAGCATCTCTCTTTCACCAACAGAAGTTGGTCCAATATAAGATATTACCTCACCTTGTCTATCCCAGAATAATGCATTCTGGAACTTTTCTAGTAACTTCAGAAGAGCCACTGAACTTTCAGAGTCTGAAATTTCCACTCACACTGAACTGCCTCAAGGTTTCTTTTATACATACTGGAGATGGTTCAACAGGTAGGTTAAAATGTATTCAATTGATTGCCCTGAAAGTGTAGTTTAAATAAGCATTTTCCTTTCAACTATGTAGGTCACCTTTAACATAATTAATGTAGGATTAAATGAATAACATGAAATGACCACACAGTGGTAACAGAAAGGAGAGGAATTTGGAAGGCTGACAAGCCTTACAGGATATTTAAGAAACACTGATGAATGTTTAAAGGGTCAGAACTTTGTTCACAAAAGCAGCAATCCACATTTCAAAGCATGTTTTTGCTAATATGAGAGAAGATTTCCTAAAACGTGCTGACCATTATTAAGCAGGAGAGATCAGACCATGTATAAATATATTAAAAGAGCCCTTTACTGGAAGAGTGAATAACTTAGGGGTCTTTCACATTTACATCACGGTGTCCAATTCAGTTGTCAACAGCGAATGAAAGTTGTTACAAAGGAAGTATTTTGTACCCAATGTGTATTTGATGTGCATACAAATCCATTCATTCTAAAGGTATCTAAGTCCTGGTCTATACTGCAAACGTATGTCAGTATAACAACATCACTCGGGGGTGGAAAATCCATACCCTGAGTGATGCAGTTATACCAACCTACCTCCTGGTGTAGACAACACTATGTTTACAAGAGGGCTTCTCCCATTGATATAGTGACCACCTCTCTGGGAGGAGGGGTACCTATGCTATGGGAGAAGCTCTCCTGTGGGCATAGATAGTGTCTTCACTAAGCGCTACAGCTGCTGCAGCAATTTAAGTGTAGGTAATCCCCAAGATTGCTTGAATAGTGACAAAAGATTAAGTAATATTCCCCTGTCACATCAACTGAGGGCACTCATTGGATTGGTCAATCAAGCAGCCAGTAAGAACATCACTCAGAATATATGTACAGACGCTCTGAGGCCATGGTAATAACAATGGTGTAGTCCAGAGTATGGCCTGTATTTTGAGTTTGCATGGAACAAAGTGAGTGACTTGTATCTGGTTGGGTTACATCCTCCTTTAACTTTCATCCTTGTGCATTTTTATAAAATTCAAAATTAAAAATATTTTTTTAGTTTCTCAGTCTGTGACCCTCACATAGCCAAAGTGGAACAATTGGCAAACTTGAAATATCTTGTGGTAATCCAAAATCTGGAGATTCTATCTCAGCCTTGAGAGAGCACATTAAAATCAGGCACCCTGCTGCTTATATAATTATCTTCAAAAGACTCAATAAAAACCACTGTGTAAGCTGGATTTGAACCTCAGACAGCACCCTAGTACAGTGTTAAGCTCAGGCATGGTCATATATGGTAGCTCTGAAGGGCTGTTTTAAACCATATTACCCCCCCCGAGGAAATGATGATGGTTGATAACTATCAACCCATTTGAGATTGGGAAGATTTTGGTATTTGTCTGCATCAAATGCCCTTCAGTAGATTTATTTGCCCTAAGTATGATCCCTGGTGCATATTATTCATGTGAGCAAGTTTGCCTTCAGTTAATGCTGATGCAAACAGCTATCAGTTTGTTGCCCAGAGCAACACAATGGAGCTTTCAGTGGCAGTAATGTGTAAACTGGACATTTTGAACATACCCTGGGTCTTTGCATTAATGATAGTGGACATAGCCCCGCAGCCTGCCTCATCACTGTCAATTGAAAGCTGGTTGTCCATTTTAAGACTTCTTCCTCCCTCATCTAGCCACTCAGTTTGTGACTGGACCTTGCTAAGATCTAGCTCTTTTAGGATAGGGTAGTCAAGAAATGTGGTCCAAAAAGAGAAAAAACTTGTGGGAAGTTTTAAAATTTTGAAGGCATTTCCATCCTGTACTTTTTCAAAATTAACCGATTTCTTTCTTTTTGACAATTTCCATGGAGTTATTTTATAAAAAAAAAAAAGGTTTTTTTGTTTCAAAACTGGTGCTACTTTTACACAAATATTCATTTTTTAAAAGAAAGACCCATCACATGAGTCATCAAAATCGGGGTTTCAGAAAACAAACACAGACCCCTGTAAGTCAGTGTTGACAAAAAAACAGCTGTTCCTACAGGGATGTGGGAAATGCCACGTCTTCCTTCAAGCGGGTGGTCATTTACTGACTTGCTTCCACTGTCAGGCCCCACCCACTGACTGGGGCTGCTGGCTAGAGCCCAGTAAGTGGGACTGTGCTGAAACAATCAGAGGAGAGAGATTTTGCTTGCAAACACTATTGCTCTGAATTGTTTCATGTTCATCCCCGCACCTCACCAGAATGTTTGGGGGACTGTTGATCTATATCTGAAAAAGCTCCCCCCTTCATGTGTCCTCCCGGAATCGCTCGGCTGCATTGCAGCTGTGATGCACAAAGATGTTTTAGCAGATGGTCACATGGGTTTTTCCTTTATTTTTTTTTTTATACTGTGAGCCCTGAGAAGGAGGGACATTGCAGAGGGAAAGAAGGGGCAATGGAATGAGGACAGAAAGCCTAGAGGAGGGAGGGAAGACTGGAGAGGATCGTGGAACATAGAGTGCACAACGGGGGTGAGAGATACTGCAAAGGTGGGTGTGAAGCAAATGGTTTTTTACTCATTTTCTCCTTTCAGAAGGTTAATGCAGATGCCTCCTCCCCCTTTCCCAGTCTTTAAATTAACACTGAATTTCACTCAAAGTGCTATAGCAGTGCAGCAGCTGCTATGGTGTGACAGGAGAAAGGCCAATGCCTAGTGCCAAGGGTCGGCAACTTTTCAGCAGTGGTGTGCCTAGTCTTCATTTATTCATCCTAATTTAAGGTTTTGCCTGCCAGTAATACATTTTAACGTTTTTAGAAGGTCTCTTTCTCTAAGTCTATAATATATAACTAAACTACTGTTGTATGTAAAGTAAATAAGGATTTTTAAATGTTTGAGAAGCTTCATTTAAAATTAAATTAAAATGCAGAGCCTCCCTGACTGGTGGCCAGGACCCAGACAGTGTGAATGCCACTAAAAAATCACCTCGGGTGCCGCCTTCGGCACCTGTGCCATAGGTTGCCTACCCCTGGCCTAGGGGCATTCAAAAAACACTCGCAGTTTCACTGATTTTCCTGTCTGCTTGTGGTATGTTGTGGACAATAGCCCAAGAAGCCGAGATGAATCTGAAGCAATTCAGGGAAATGGCATCTGCAATTAAAAATAGTCTTTTCGCTGGTTTCTTTCCTTGCACCCCTCTCCCTAAATCATGGTCAGTAGCTCCCGAGCTCCCTCACACTGGCGCACCTGATGTGTGGGATTCATTGGCTCAGCCACAGGCTTCTGGGCCATTTTCAATAGATAAACATCAGGAACATGATGGAACCGAGCGGGTGGTTAGGACAGGGTGGTTTCGCTTTCTTCTTTCAGCCTGTGGTCTGAGGACACTCGTATGACAGTCCTCTCCCGAGGAAATATGAACTCCAACGCCCTCCATAAGAATGGTCTATGCATCCTGCTTCAATGCAGGGACCCCTGGGGAGCAGAAGGACTTGGACGGTCCAAAGGTACCCAGGGGCTGGCGTGCCGGCCGGAGCGCGGCCCCGCTCCCCTGGCCGGAGCGCTACAAGTCCGCGGATGCGCTCCCCCTGTTGGCGCGCTGCAAGCCCCGGGGCCCCGCTCCCCCGGCCAGAGCACAAGAAGTCCGGCGGATCCGCTTCTCCGGCCGGAGCGTGACAAGTCCGCGGATCCGCTCCCCCGGTCGGAGCACTACAAGTCCGCGGATCCGCTCCCTGGGCTGGCGCGCTGCAAGCCTCGCGGGCCAGCACCCTCAGCCGGAGCGGGACATATCTGCGGATCCGCTCCCCCGGCCGGAGCGCGACAAGTCAGCGGATCCGCTCTCCCGGCCGGAGCGCGACAGATCCACGGATCCGCTCCCCCGGCTGGTCCCCTGCAAACTCCGAGGCCCCGCTCCCCCGGCCCCAGCGCGACAAGTCCGTGGCCCTGCTCCCCCGGCCGGAGCGCGGATCCGCTCCCCCGGTTGGCGCGCTGCAAACCCCGCGGCCCCCTCCCCCGGCAGGAGCGCTGCAAACCCCGCGGCCCCGCTCCCCCTGCCGGAGCGCGACAAATCACGCGGCCCCGCTACCCTGGCCGAAGCGCCGCAAGTCCCGCGGCCCCGCTCCTCCGGCTGGAGCGCTACAAGTCGGCGGATCCGCTCCCCCTGCTGGAGCGCTGAAAGCCCCGCGACCCCGCTACCCTGGCCTGAGCGCGACAGGTCCGCGGATCTGCTCCCCCGGCCGGAGCTCTGAAAGCCCCGCAGCCTCGCTACCCCGGCCGGAGCGCAACAGGTCCGCGGCCCAGCTCCCCCGATCGGAGCGCGACAGGTCCGCGGACCCGCTACCCTGGCTCATCCCCTGCAAGCCCCGCGGCCCCGCTCCCCTATCTGGAGCGCGAAAACTCCGGGGATCCGCTCCCCGGACTGGCGCGCTGCAAGCCCCGGGCCCCGCACCTCTAGCAGGAGCGCGACAAGTCCGCGGATCCGCTCCCCCGATTGGCGCGCTGCAAGCGGCCCGCGGGCCGTAGTTTGCGCACCCCTGGATTAAGAAGCAGTTAATGAATAACACTGAATCTCCGTAAGGTCTTTTAGACATGGGACTATCATGTGAACCAATATGACCATCTCGCTCTTTAAGCTAGATTTTAATAGCTCACTCATTACCATGGTGTCAAGGTTTATCCTTCCATTATACAAGTCCCACAGTTTGTAAATGTTCATTAACGAACAGGCTCAAGCAGTCAAGGAATTGTTGCCAAGATGTTTGAAGTTTGCCTCTGTGGCCTGTAGGGGCCGCTGTTCACTTGCATTTCCTCTGCTGCCCACTCTGTTCTAAATGCCGATGACCTCCCTTCTCTCACCAGTCACAGAATGCTTAAGACACAAATAGAACAAATGTTCGATGTGTTTGTGGCCATGTTTTCATGTGCACAGAATGGCGCCTCTTATCGTGAACTATATTCATATCACTTAATTATATAAATAATGTCTTGGGGCACAGAGGTGGTAGGGACACAAATATAAAACCAGCTATTTCGGCAGCTAGGGCAAGGGTGATTATGCATCACATAAATTTAACAGCAGAATGTAACTAAAATGACTATGTTTCCTAATTTTGGTTCTCTCCTCTCTTTCCTCTAACTTCATTTATCTTCTCTCTTTTCAGTCCTCTCTCTCTCCTGCAATTCTTTTTCACTGATATACATTTTGATCTCTAATTTATCTTTTTTTCTTCTGCTTCGAGCCTCCCCATGTGCTTCCCCTACTACCACTACCCATGTTATAGCCACTTGGCTGGTATCCCATTTCTTTTTCCCTGTTATTAGGTGGCATCCACCGATCTGCACTCTCTACGGAACACCTCTTCTGCCCTTCCATCCCCAGCTTCCATTACATCCTACTACTTGGCTCTTACTGTATGTGATCCTCCAATATCCTGCTTGCTGTCCACGTCCTCTCATGTCCTGTTTCTCTTCTTCCTACTTCTCACACAAAGTCATCCTGGCAGCGATGGGTGTGCTTTTTTTTTGGCAGCACTAGAAATGCAGGAATAGGGTGGGGTGCTGGAGTCTACTGCGGTGGTATGAGGAGGAGTAAGGGGTTTGCTGCAGTTTCTTGTAGAGGAGGGTGAACCAAACTGAGGAGAGCTGGAATGTGCCAAAGATAAGGCAGGGGAAACAAGAGCCAGTTAGGGATGGGGTCTGTTAGAGGCTAGTTATGGCCAAACAGGGATGGTTGCAGTTTGAGCGGTTGGGGCAGTAGGCTCAGAAGGGCTAGAGGAAATGTAGAAGGGGGAAGAGAAGCAGGATTGAGGATGCTAGAAAGTACTAAGAGCAGGGTGCATAAAGTGAAGGGATGTCATCTCAAAGGTAACAGAAAGAAAGTAGAGGCTCCTTCTTAGAAGGAAGACAAGGAAGCTCCTCCCCCACTCCGATTTTTACATGTGCATTTCCTGTTTGTTTGAGGTTGAATTTTCATTCTGAGACAGGCATACAAGTAGGAGTCAGTAATATTTCAAACACGGAGGTCAAAAATCAGGGTCTGGAAACAAAAAACGCTTAAATAAATCTCATGATTTTATGTATAGGTGTGTGCATGTGCTTGTGAGAGAGAAGTGTTTTTCCATTCTATGAACTGACAATATAGTCATGTTGGGAAACTGCAAAGGAGTCTTACTAAATCCACTCTTCGAGAACAGTACATTTTTCAGAAATATCTGACGTGTGTGCAGGTATAACCCTGTATACCTGGTCCTGCCTCAGCAAAGGGGTCTTGACTACATAATATCTCAAGGTCCTTTGCAGCCCAACATTGCTATGGTTCTGTAACTAACAACAAAGCAATGCATGCTTACTGAAATATACGAACACATTCATAGACCTTGGTGGCCTAAATATGGAACCATAAATGTAATAAATGATGCCAAGAATAAGCAAAGAGAAAAATTAGTTAACTCACAGGAACATGCAGCTCTGGCAAGTTATAGCCTGCTATCCCCACTGAACTCTTGCAAGCCCATCAGAGAAATTAACGAATGGTATTGCTACAGTAAAGAAAGCAGGGAGCACAAAACAAACTTTTAAGAAGCTGCACACACAGAACACAGATGAAAGCAGATTTCTGGCATTCACACAGTGCAAGAAGTAATCCGCTTGCAAAATCTTGTGAGTGTAAGAGGAGTTTCTGCTGTGACAGGGTAATTTTGAAAAAAATAGTAAGAGTGTCTTATAATGTATAAATTTGCAAAAAACAACAAGAACTATAAAGTCCTCTTTTACTAGAGAGAAACTGAATTAGATAAGAGAACAAGATGGAAAAACATGTTCCTTCAGTAGCCTATATAATAAATACAATTACTATTGTACAGAAAGAAAGGGGAAACTAATTGTGATTTCAAATGAAGCCTAGACGCAACACAGGCAATTTGATAAGAAATGACAATGTAATTCCCAGCAAAGAGGAAACAGTCACTTACACTGATTGGGACTTCAGTAGTGAAAAGGGATCATTCTAGATGGTAGATAGCCTGGTCAATCTGCGCTGCCTTCACTTATTATATTGAATTGAGTGTTTCTCATTATCTAGCTGATTCAAGACATAGTGGTAATACAGAGAGTGCTCTGCTCTTACTAGCTCTGGCATTGGAGACAGTCCAAAATATCCATAAATTAGTATTGAATAATTCCTCTCAGTTAAGGAGTCTCATGCGGGATACTGTAAGTTTATTTTGTTACTGTTTATTTTGCCCAGGGAAGTGGTAGATTCTCCATCTCTTGATGTCTTCAGCTCAAGACTGGATGCCTTTCTGTAAAATATGCTTTAGCCAAGCACAAATTCTTGGGCTCAGTACAGGGGTATCTGAGTGAATTTTAATGGCCTGTTATACATAGAGGGACTGACTAGATAATCTAATGGTCCCTTCTGACATTAAGCTCTATGAATAATGTGAAATTGCTGAGGGAAACAATGACATAGTTTTGGCTGCAATTCCATCAGTATCCTAATAATACTGAGCTCTTTTTCTTTTTTTGATCAAATTTGGAAAGGACAGTCACTTAGTTTGCCCAATGTCTTGCCAAGATTGGTGTCTTGATGGCTATCTAAGTAAGGCAGAGGTGCTGTAACAATGTGTATAGTGGGGATGCTGAAAGCCATTGAACCAAACTCTAAACTCTGATATGACGGAAACCTCTTCAAGCCAGTGGGTGCGGTAGCAACCCTAGTTTCAGCACTTATGGCTAGGGGAGTATGACCTGTAATAGAGGGGTGAATCACTATAGCAAAATTGGTAGCAAACACAAAATTATGTAGGTTAGTCAACATTTGATAAGACTGTAGGGAATTACAGAAGGATCTAACCAAAGTTAGATCTTCCTTCCAGCAAGTTAGAAAAGTATGGATTGGATGAATGGGCTATACGGTAGATAGAAAGCTGGCTAGATCATTGGTCTCAACAGGTAGTGACCAAAGTCTCAGTGTCCAGCTGGCAGCCGGTATCAAGCGGGGTGCCACAGGTGTTTGTCCTAGGGCCAGTTTTGTTCAACATATTCATTAATGATCTGGATGATGGGATGGATTGCACCCTCAGCAAGTTCATGGATGACACTAAAGCTCAGGGGGAGAGGTAGATATGGTGGAGAGTAGGGATAGGGTCCAGAGTGACGAAAAGAAATTGGAGGATTGGGCCAAAAGAAATCTGATGAGTTCCAACAAGGAAAATACAGAGTCCTGCACTTAAGACGGAAGAATTCCATGCACTGCTATAGTCTGGGGACCGACTGGCTAAGCAGCAGTTCTGCAGAAAAGGACCTGGAGATTACAGTGGATGAGAAGCTGAATATGAGTCAGCAGTGTGCCCTTATTGCCAAGAAGGCTAACAGCATATTGGGCTGCATTAGTAGGAGCATTGCCAGCAGATCAAGGGAAATAATTATTCCCCTCTATTCGGTACTGGTGAGGCTACATCTGGAGTATTACGTCCAAATTGGGCCCCCCACTACAGAAAGGATGTGGACAAATTGGAGAGAGTTCAGCAGAGGGCAATGAAAATGATTAGGGAGCTGGGGCACATGACTTCTGAGGAGAGGCTTAGGGAACTTGGCTTATTTAGTCTGTGGAAAAGAAGACTGAGAGGGGATTGATAGGAGCCTTCAACTACCTGAAGGGGAGTTCTAAAGAGGATGGAGCTAGGCTGTTCTCATTGGTGGCAGATGACAGAACAAGAATCAATGGTTTTAAGTTGCAGTTGGGGAGGTCTAGTTTGGATATTAGGAAAAACCATTGCACTAGGAGGGTGGTAAAGCACTGGAATGGGTTCCCTAGGGAGGTGGTGAAATCTCCATTCTTAGAGGTTTTTAAGACCCAGCTTGACAAAGCCCTGGCTGGGATGATTTACCTGGGGTTGGTCCTGCTTTGAGCAGGGGTTTGGACTAGTTGACCTCTTGAGGTCTCTTCCAACTCTAATCTTCTATAATTCTATGAAAGTAAATGGGGATCTTTCCCATCTCCCAACCGTCATAAGTTAGGTGTTGACTTTTGCTCTGATGCTTGATGGTTCATGGTCCTAATGTATTTGGTTATTATACTGCCTAATGTTAACCATATATATGTCTACTCTTCTTTTAAAGTCTACTAAGCTCTTAACTTCAATGGTGTGTAGTGGCTATGAGTTCCACACATTTATTATGTTGTGTGTGGAGACAGAAAGGTTTCCTTTTATCAACTTTAAATTCCTCACCTTTCAATTTAATTAAACGTTACCTTGGTCTCTTCTCATAAGAGAAAAGATAAATTACTCTCTGCATACCATTGTGATGCTTTGTACCTTGGGGGAACACCCTACATCCCCATGTTCATCCTTGTAAAATGATTGTGTGGTATACAATGAAAAGCTTATCATGTCAGATGTCTTTGAAAGGCTCATGATGCACTGAGCATTGTTGTTATAGTAATGTTATAGGTTATCATTTCATGTATATAATTATGAGGCTGAAAACATGTCCTCATTGCTTAAAACAAGCCCAGGCAAAACTCTCCAGAAGTAGAGGGGCAATTCACACCTCATCAGGGCATATATGGGACAAACCCAGCCCAGCCTTACAGCAACAAAAGACACTGGCCTAGACAGCAACAAAGGATCTGTTGGACTCTCGACCAAGTCACTTCCCTTCCCTTGGTCAGTTTGGGACTACAATGAGGTAATGCTCACCTGACCCTGAAGGTGTGTGTGTGGGGGTGCAAAGCCAAGAGGGAAAAAAGAACATGATAAAAGGGAGAGACATTTGGCATGCTCTGTCTCTTCCACCTCCATCTACAAACACCACCATCAAGCAATTGAAGTGCTGATCAAAGGGGAAAGCCTGGCTGAAGGACACCCAGCCAGCCTTGTGGTGAAAAACATCTAAGTTTGTACGGGCAATGAAAGTGTAAAGATTAGCTTAGAATGTGTTTTGCTGTTATTTCATTTGACCAAATCTGACTTGTTGTGCTTTGACTTATAATCACTTAAAATCTACCTTTTGTAGTTCATAAATGTGTGTGTTTATTCTACCTGAAGTAGTGTATTTTGTTTGAAATGTGTCAGAGGAACTCCCCTTGGGATAACAAGCCTGGTACATATCAATTTCTTTGTTAAATTGATGAACTCATATAAGCTTGCAGCACCTAGCGCGCATAACTGGACACTGCAACATGGAGGTTCCTAGGATTGTGTCTGGGACCGTAGATATTGGCTAGTGTCATTCGGTTGCACAATCCAAGCAACAGCTGGCCAAAACTGCTCACTCATGTAGCTGGGAGCACCTTACGTGCTAGAGGCTGTGAGTGAACAGCCCGGGAGTGGGGGTTCTCACAGCAGAGCAGGGTAAGACTGGCTCCCAGAGTCAAGGATTGGAGTGACCTAGCAGATCACCAGTCCAGATAACACCAGGGGAACATCACAACCATTTATTATTTTGTATAACTATTATGTCCTCTTATATTAGTCTCATGTCTGTACTAAACAGTTGCAATATTTTCAATCTCTCTTCAAATGGAAGTCTCCCTATGCCTCTACTCACTTTCATGGTCCATATCTGGATCCCTTACATTTCTGCTATATGTTTTTGACATAAATTAAGCAAGGATTAAGTTAAGTAAGGATTGACCTGTGATTCATATAATGAACTATAATATTTTCTTTATGAATTGTGCCAAAGTTTTCAATGAGTACTCCACAGTGACATTCTGGTCTTTTCCTTAGTGTTTACAGTTAATTAAAAACTAGCAAAATGTATAAATAGTTTTAAAAATAAAGTGATATTGAAAGAGTGGAAAATCTGTAACCTGTCTCTGAGATGCACTGTCTGATTTGCCTCAAATCTGGGAGAGAGAAAAGTCTATGTCAAAGAATTGAAATAGAAAATGTCATGCAGATTGGATTTGATTTGAGGAAGTGTCTAAATCAGGATTATAATGGAGAGCTCATTACAGCCTTAATATGGAAAGAATATTCTCTCTGTATAAAAGGTAAATAAAAATTGAATTTAATTAAATTAAAAATAACCCCCTATGTGGTTAGGTTGTTGATATCTGTGAGCAAACTGTTATGAACTGGACATAGGCTGCCAAGATCTATCTGGTTCTCAGCCTGAGAACATACAGTTTCCTAGAAACCATATTCTATATATCCTGTCTGCAATTAATGGATTTTAGGATAATCAACATATTAAACGTTCTACAATCAAATAATTGCTACAGCTGGTCAAAAATAAAAAAGAAAAGTGTGTGAATATGTAAACCATTTTCATTCCATTCATTTTTGAAGCAGGCCAATTTTTAAAAATTATTTTGCAAAATGTTTTTCAAAATGTTTGTTTATTTTAGAAATAGGCAACTTTCAAAAATGAAATGTTATGATATTTTAAATAGAGAGGTTTTTTTTAATGTTTTTTTAAAATAGGGCACTATATCGCTAACCTATCTAAATCAGGAATGCAAAAAACAAAGCAAGACAAATGAACACCAGAAAAAAAAGCAAAACCGGGGCCACCATTAGCCCCTCACCCCCAATCACACCAATCCTCCTGGACCATTCATTAGCCCCAGTCCACTTTGGCTATCTCGTCTACTTGGGCCATGATGATGACCTGACAAAAAAAGATGGATGACAACCAGTTATAAAGATCAATGATGACTGAATATGGAGAACACCAATGACAACGATGACCAAATATAAAGATGACCTAACATGAAGTCCAGGGGTAAAATTTTCAAAAGTATCTGGGGCTACATCTTCGCGGCACATCTGTTTTGGCAGTGTGTTGTGTAGGTGTAGTGTACCTACATGCCACAGTGAAAAGCATGTCATGCCTACACTGTGGCGTGTAAGTACACAACAATGAATGGCTCTGGCAGCAGTGAGGTAGTGGGAAAGGCATCACCGCACCCTTCAGTCATGTCTTTATTCAGTTAAGCCAAGCCTCATCATCTACACATTTCACTAGGAGGGTGGTGAAGCGGTGGAATGGGTTACCTAGGGAGGTGGCGGAATCTCCATCCTTAGAGGTTTTAAGACCTGGCTTGACAGTGCCTTTGCTGGAATGATTTAGTTGGTGTTTGTCTTGCTTTGAGCAGGGGGTTGGACTAGATGACCTCCTGAGGTCTCTTCCCACCATAATCTTCTATGATTCTACACTGCTATTTGTACCCGTGCTAGGAGGGTTACACAGGTATGTGGAATACATGCCACTGAAAGAAGCAGTGCAGATTCACCTTAAATAACTTAGGAGCCTGCATTCCAGATTTTGAAAGATATTTAGGTGCCTAAAGATGGAGATAGGCACCCCGTAAGATTTCCAAAAGTACCTAGTGTGATGTTCCCCTCTGGTGTTATCCGGACCGGTGATTTGCTAGGTCACTCCAATCCTTGACTCTGGGAACCAGTCTTACCCTGCTCTGCTGTGAAAACCTTCACTCCTATGCCGTTCACGCACAGCCTCTGGCATGTAAGCTGCTCCTTGATTGTGAAACCGAATGACACTAGCCAATATCTCTGATCCCAGACACAACGCTAGGAACCTCCATCTTGCAGTGTCCAGTTATGCCCACTGGACGCTGCAAGCTTATATCAGTTTGTCAGTTTAACAAAGAAATTGATGTGTACCAGGCTTGTTATCCCAAGGGGTGTCTCTGACATGCTTCAGACTAAACTCACTGATTCAGGTAGAATAAACAAACAGATTTATTAACTATAAAGATAGATTTTAAGTGATTATAAGTCAAAGATAACAAGTCAAATATGGTCAAATGAAATAAAAGCCAAATGCATTCTAAGCTGATCTTTACACTTTTAATGCCCTTACAAACTTAGATGATTCTCACCACAGGCTGGTTGCTCTTCGGCCAGGCTCTCCCCTTTGATCAGCACTTCAGTCACTTGCTGTGGTGTCTGTAAATATAGATGGAAGAGAGAGGAAGAGCATGGCAAACATCTCTCCCTTTTATCATGTTCTTTCTTCCTTCTTGGCTTTGCCCCCTCACTTCGGAGTTGGGTGAGCATTACCTCATCATAGTCCCAAACCGACCAAAGGAAGGGAAGTGACTTCCTTGAGAGTCCAACAGATCCTTTTGTTGCTGTCTAGGCCAGCATCCTTTGTTGCTGTGAGGTTGGGCTGGGTTTGTCCCATATATGCCCTGATGAGGCGTGAACTGCCCCTCTGCTCCTGGAGAGTTTTGCCTGGGCTTGTTTTAAGCAATGAGGACATGTTTTCAGCCTCATAACTATATACATGAAATGATAATCTATAACATTACTATAACAACAATGCTCAGTGCATCATGAGCCTTCCGAAGACACCTGATATGACAAACTTTTGCACTGGATACCACACAATCATTTTACAAGGATGAACATGGGGATGCTGGGTGTTCCCCCGAGGTACAAAGTGTCACACCTATGTGGCACCAAGACACTTTACCCAAGAGGCCCAACTGACGAATCAGAACGTGGCTTTAGACAAAGTACCCACAGCCAGACTCCAGAGTGGATTCAACTTGTTTTTTTGCTATGTGATGGTACCATGATGGTACCAAGAAAACATGCAGTACCATGTATGACAATTCACACATCACCCTGGAAGCTTACATTCAACTGGTTGTCTACTGTGACCCCAAAGTCCTTTTCAGAGTCAGATTTCCAGGATAGAGTCCTCTGTCTTACAACCATGATCTACATTTTTTGGTCCTAGATGTATTTAGCTGTGTTAAAATGTATATTGTTCAAGTGAACCCACTTTACTAAGTGACCCAGGTCAGTCTGTATAACTGATCCCATTCCCATTATTATTACCATTCCACCAATGTTTCTGTCACCTACAAATCTTACCAGCAATGATTTTATATTTTCTTCCAAGATCATTGATAAGATGGAGATATTTTTTGACATCATACTGATGGGTGCCCAAGAGGGCACAAGACCAAATCCTTGTGTAGAGATGGTCCCATAGGAAGGTTGACTCTTACTTCTGATTCCCTCACCTAGCTGCAAACATCCCCCTCAATGCTCTGGGACTGCAACACATTCAGTGTGTCTCTATACTCGAGGCCTTAATGCTCCTCAAGCATCTGGCATCCACATTTTCCTTTTCACTGCTGCTCATACCAAGTTATTGGTCCAATTACACTATGTAAGTATAATTCATTTTCCTTTTTGAGAGCCATAATATCACAGAAATGTTGTGGTGCTGCAAGAACAGTCAAGAACCAGGGTTCAGGTTGCCACCTTTCCCAGAGTTCCGTGCATCATCATTTTCTCAGGGTGAACCTGATCATGCAAGCAGTGCTTAATGGATACTGCTGGGGCATTAAACCATTTTAGCAGCCCCTTACAGATCAGCATATCATGAATTTGCTCCATGACAAGCTGGCAGCCCAGCTGCAGTGTCATCATATCATGTCAAGATGTGCTAACAACTTAAACATCATGATGTGATGCTACAGTTTGCCCAAATAGAAACTCTTAAATGTGTCAGCCAAATACAAGGGCTGACCAGCAAAGTGAGGAAGGAGATTATAGAAATATTCACAGAAACCTGAAGTGTCAGTTCTGGGACATGCACCGAGGACTGGGAAGGATTGCTGAACATGGTTTGCTCAATGCATGAGCTTATACTGTAAACTGAGTTACTCAAATGGAACTGTAATCAGTGTGGGTGTGCAAGAATGGAATAGAAATGTTCAGGAGGTTCTCTAATCCACTCTGACAGATTAATAGGCCTCTTCTTTGGTCTGCCCACACAAGCGACAAAAGAAAATAACGTTCAGAGAGATACATTACAAGTAAGAAAGCAATGTACTGTGGATGACTATGGAAAGTGGCGGTTTTCAAAAGGTGGGGTGCACCCCTTGGGAGGGAGGTACAAATAAGTTATAAGGGGGTCTGTGAGCAGCACAGAGCAGAAGTTCTTCCAAATCAGATGCATCTTGCAGGCTGCTGCAGACCCTACCTGATGGTGCCATTAGGGGACCATTGCCATACACAATGGGAAATTTGTCCTGAGCTCAGGGAGGGGGCTTCATTCCAGTCCGGGTCAGGTCAGCAGCCCTGAGGTACCTGCACATGTGCACTGCCAAGGTGCCAGATTTGGCAGGACCGGGAGGGGTCACCATACCCTCATGCTGTGGGAAAGAAGCAATGCAGAGCAGGTGGAGCCTCCTAGGCAGCTGCAAAAAATCTTGCTGGGCTCGGCAGCAAATAGGCTGGGCTTCTGGTAACCTGCTCCTGACAGGGGTGTGTGTTGGGGGGGAAGGTGGTGAGAGTGAATTGGAGGCATCCTTGTCTCCCCACCTTCCTCAGGCTCCAACCACCTCTGCACCCTTCCAGGCACCTGCATCTCCCTGTCTCCTGCTCTCCTCAGCATTGCCAGTTTCGCTGGCTGGTCTATCCCTCTCCTATCTCCCGTGGTGGCAGAGGCACAAGGGACATGAATCTCCAAGGGGGGCACAGCAAATAAAGCATGCAAACCTCTGATGTAAAGGATATAAGGTAACTGTGTTTCTGCTTCTTTTCCCTCCCCTATCTGTAAACGGAAGAATCTACTCCTGGCTTACAGGGCCTAGGTTCTTATCTGAGACTCAGGGTCTGTCACCTGTGGAGCAGTAATACCAGTCCCACCTCCCACCAGTGTGGCGCAGTAAAATAGAAAAGCGAGAGGGAAAGATATTCTTTGCAAACAAACACAGGTTTATTAGGGAACAAAGTGTGGGATAACAGGGGAAAAGCTTAAACGTGCAGATATGGTTGCTTCCCCGATTGAGCCAGAAGCTCAGGACTCCAAACAACCCCTCACTTGGTAACAGCCTAACGTAAAACATAACCCTCCCAAATACTCTATTACAGTCTTATGTCTTATAGACTGGTTAATGATGGTGAGTGCCTTGCTTGCAGCTTGAGATCGTTGAACCCAGGACTTTCAATTGTCCCAGGCCAGGCTCAGTCCAAGGAAGGAGTTCCTGGATCGATGGTTCTGGAACCTGGACCCACAGATGGAGGATGGATCAGGAATCAGGATACCACAGGTAAGGTGCAGGTAAGATGATGTTGTTGCCCTCTGGATCTGATGAATCTTGGTCTGTTGCCCATGCAAACAATATGGCACTTGGCTGTCTCCTGAATGGACAGCAAGACAGTCTGTTTTGCGCAGTCTATTTATAACCTTAGTGGCACAAAGATTCTGTGGTAGAGCCAGTTAGAAGTGGTCACCCCACAGTCAGTTACTTTTCATGTGAAACTGTCCATGAAGATGGGGTACCAATATGGAGTCACTGCTGTCCTTCTTGGCAAATGCCAATTTGAAAGTTCAGACTCCATCTTGGATTTGAATCCCCATAACCTTACATCAACTGCAAACATAGCAAAACATTCAATAAATCATATGAAACCTTACAGAACATTACGGTAAGCATAACCAAACATGAATTAAGGTAAAATTCCACAACACGTCCCTAGAGGGTGAGTCTATGGGAACCAACAGTAAATGAGGCTGGCACCACAGAGAAATACTTGGTTTCTATGAAGGGTAGGTGTAGCTCAATATATATATGAAATAAATATCAACACCTTTCCATTAGTAGTACTTAAATTAATTTGAGATTTTTTTTCTTAGGAAAATATATGGCAAAGGATTAAAATTTACTCTCATGTGAAATTTCCTGAGGCTTAAATTGGGTTGAGTTGCAATTAATTTTGGATTATGCAGTTGGATTTTAGTGGAAATCACACTTTTCCAGTTTTCCCAATTTTCATCAAAATCATTAATAAATTGGTTCAATTTCAATATAATGGCAGTTTGAGATCTTCTGGGCATGTGTGTAATGTTAAGATTAACACACATTAAGATTAACACACGTTAAGATTAACCACATTTCAGGTGGTTTTCACATTCATTCTTTAGCATCGTTCCTAAATAACCCAAAACTCAGCAATATCCCAGCACAACACCCTGCCTATTGTATGTTAATGCTTAATGGGAAAACACCAGACACCTATACTTATGAACCCATATGCAGTAGTTGTGTAATCAGAGGATACTACAGCTGTATATAAAAAATGTAGGGCTTTAAGACAGAGTGTGGCTTCTTATACCAGTTGTTTCAGTTACAGCAAAGTGTGGAGGAGTAATGACACCCAGAGGGAGCATATGAATAAATGTACTTTGAACCTAATGATTCTGGGCTCTTATTATAGCTTTTCCCCTTCTAGATCCTGACCACTTCCCTCCACCTGGACAATTGTGTGTTTCTCCTGTTTCCAAGCAAATTCTGGAGGCAGTTCAGACTTGTTCTAGGCGCCAGTGCTTGGATATATTCCTTCTGCCCACATGCCTGATTCTCTTTTTGCATATGCAAACAAAGCAACAGTTCTGTACTCTCAGTTTATGTATTTCCATCCTTGCTTTCCAAGCTAATTTTAAGGTAGCAGTGAGCAAAAATCATGTTTACCTCTTTCATTGTACAATTTTTAGTAGGATTGTGCTTTGTAGAGGTTTTTCTCTTTATTTTCCTCTCCTCAGCCCAGAGGAATGGACTATACAGAGTATACCAGTGGCCAGAAGATGCTCCATCTGTGAGGAGGCCATCTCAGAATCCACAGAAGGGAATTTTTGCTATTAGTTACTCCAAACCATGGCCCCTCAGGCTACCAGGGCTCAGAATCTGGATGTCATATAGGGGCTCTGCATCCCCCTACACCAGCCAAAACTCCTCTGAAAATACCTCTATAAAGCCTCTCTAACACCAGGGCTCAACAAGTCAGAGTGTCATATTCATCCAGACATTCTCTGGATTAAGTCCAAAGTTGTTCTTTAACCCCAGGAGGGCCAATTCATTTCTATGAGGAAAAGCTAGAGGGTCCTATCTTGTGCTTAAATTGCCTTCCATCTGACTCCCCTTCTTCCCAAAAGAAGGAACTGAGCCTGTACAAGGATATACCCCACCCCTTCAGTTACATATGCAGATGAGGAACAAAGGCCCTGGGATTAAGAAATGGAACCAAACCCTTGTTATGGAGGAGAGTCTTTCTCCTAAACAACCAAAGAAAATTAAGAAAGTTAGAAAGGCCTGGAACCACACGAGAACCTAAAAAAGCATCCTACCAACTCTTCTTTCTTCATCAGATCCAGCTCTTCCCCTGAGGAAGAACACTCTCCTTAAACCACAAAGATTCCTACATCCACCCCACAGTAACTTGGGCATTAGGCTTTTGCTTCAGTTTCCCCACCTTACAGTGGACAAATGTCCTCTTAGCACATTGTGGCAAGCGCAACTCACTCCTGTCTCTACTCAAGTCCACAAACAGCTCAAAGACCTTTATACTGGTAAAACATCTGGTGCAGTTTATTTACAGTGTAGGTTCCCACACCACCCTTGTACAGCATGCATCCTTAGGGAGCCCTCAGCACCTGTGACAAGCAGGAAAATACAATCAATCAATCTCTCACTGACTCTTCCCCCGACTGCCTTCGTCCTGTCTGTTTTTGTATCCTCTCCCTGACGGCTGAACTAGCCTTCCAGCTGTCCTCCACGCACCAATTAGGCACAGGTCTTCTCAACAAGGTCTGTTCTGCAGTGCTAGAATTGCTGGGCAGGGGGCACCTTGCTGCTGCAGCATCTCTCATCACCATGCTGCCTTCAGCTCCGAGGCCAATGAGGTGTTTTGAGGCTCCACTACCACACCCAATTCTTAGTGATAACAGCTGTAGCAATTTCATTGGGCAGCTCTTGCCTCCTGGTCAGTCTGCATGTGACGGTAACACCCGGGGTGAGACATACCCTCCCTTCGCCCATTCAAACAGGTGGGGCAGAATGTTGGGTCCGGTAGGTTCCATGGCAGTTGGGATTGGCAGTTGGAGGGGTAGGAACTTACGTGAAGTAAGTGCAGTGAGAGCAGCAGAAGCCGGGCGGGGGGGGGGGGCAGTAAGGGGTGAGAGGCAGGGGGAGAACTGGGAGAAAGAAACAGACTGAGGAACCCCCGTGGGGAAAACGTGGCTCCCAGCTGCATCTTGAGGGTGGGAAGGGACGGTGCACGAACGGCTGCCTGGCCCAGCTTGTGTTCACTGAACTTCCCCCCTACCCATGCGGGCAGCTTGGCATTGATGAGGCGAGCAGCAGGGTGTGCTGGTCCTGTCAGGACAGGCCTCAGGTCCAGCCCTGCCTGTTCCAGTGTCAGCCCAGAACCAAGGTGCATCCTGGGGAATGTTGTTCCTACAGGGACCAAGGGGGCTGAAGCAAGGAATCTTGGGAAAGGGGCAGTGATATAAATACCTTCCTTGGCCTCCTTCAGAAAGGGAGACTGACCAGCACTACCTCCTCAGCCAGCTCCCTGAATAACCAATCTGTCACTGGGGGAAACTGAGGCAGTAACTGCATTACCTCAGCTACAGGGTAAGAGTCCCTCACCAGAGCCCAGTCCCCTGTGTCTGGGTGCTCTCTGGGCCAGTGGGGCCAAGGCTGCTCTGGCTGAATTCAATGAGAGCCCTGTGTGACTTGTCTACGAGCCACTATTAGTGCCTCTGACCACTGGGTTTTACTGACCCTGCTGAAAATCTGGCAAGGGGTGGATGTTCTTGGTCAGTGTCTCAAACCCCTGTTCTGACATGTCTCAGACGCAGGTGTGGAGCTGGTCACAGTCTTTGTTCCAGGGTGGGTTGATCTAAATCAAGCAATTTAAACCACCACGTAGAAATCCTTGATTCAAATCACTGATTTTAATTAGCTTTTTCGCTTGTTCTTTCATTATTTTTTAAAGAATGGTGCATTCTCATTGGTTGATCTAACCATTAAAACATTGAATTACAACTAAGTAGAGCCTTTACATTAGATTGAGTATATCTTTTTGCTACCTGGGAGGGTATGCTATAACTGTGTACATTTATTTAAGCTATTATATTATTTATATTTTCAGATTAACTGTATATTTTAGTATGTTAGACAATGATGACTAATATAATGCTTATTTAAAAGATAATTAACTTTTTGCTCATGATTTGTTAAGCTGCAGTAGATTGGTAACTGGACACAAAGCAACAGATAAGACTTAATTTTATTAAACAAAACAACCTTAAATGTTTTGGTATATAAATGTCTCATCAAAAATGTTTACAACTAAATGATTTATTAAACAGGGATTACATATTAGGTACAGCGAAGGGCAACAAAAATGACTAAGGATGTGGAACAGCTTCATTATGAAAAGAAAAGAGGTGACTAAGGGGGGAAATGCTGGAGGTCTATAAAAACATGAATGAAGTGGAGAAAGTCAATAAAGAAGTGTTATTTACCCCTTCACATAACACAAAAACTAGGAGTCACCTGATGAAATTAATAGCAGGCTTAAAACAAATTTAAGGAAGTACTTCTTCACACAATGTACTGTCAACCTGTGGAACTTATTGCCAGGGGATGTTGTGAAGTCCAAGAGTATAAATGGGTGGGTTAAAAAAAGAACTGGATAAATCCATCAGTGACTACTAGCCAAGATGATCAGGGATGCAACTCCATGCTCTGGGTGTCCCTAAACTTCTGACTGCCAGAAACTGGGCTGGATGACAGGGGATGGATCTCTTGATAATTACATTGTTGTCTGAAGCATCTGGCACTGGCCACTGTTGGAAGACAGAATACTAGGCTAGATGGACCATTGGTCTGACCGAGTATGACCATTCTTATATGTAACCATAGTAAATGAATTAAACTGATTATTTCAGGCCAACCTGGGAAAATCTTAAAAAATGCCCA
Organism: Gopherus flavomarginatus; assembly: GCF_025201925.1. NCBI lineage: Eukaryota > Metazoa > Chordata > Testudines > Testudinidae > Gopherus > Gopherus flavomarginatus. The sequence continues at coordinate 39,883,831 of NC_066621.1, read as the reverse complement.
AGTGAAAGTGAGTGGAGCATAAGTTCCTACTCACCTAAGTCTTTGAAACAGTCTCCTCAGTTACTTACACTGTCCTTCAAACTTTTAACATTTAGATCTCATCCCGTCCCTCCTTGTTTTTATTTATAGACTGGAAAAGAGACAAGTTTTCCTGCTTTTGATGACTTTGCCAGTTTCTTGCACTAAGTAGTACAGTCTTTGGTTCCCACGCAGGAACAAGCCCTTAATACAGTACATGCTATTTTTATAAAGCTTGACCTCAAAAGTTAATCCCCTCCCCCATCTCAAATTCTTTCTTTATGTAGTAAAACAGGCTTTAACTCAAAGTTTTTGATAGAGGCTTATGGATTCAGCATATTTATTTTTTTACCAAAGTGTTTTAAGAGATTATAATTTAGGCATTAACATATTTTGTATTAAATTCAGATTTCATTTTAAACAAGTTATTTTTTAGATAGAAAAACATAACTTAAATAACAGTATCAGAATTAAATATTTTTTTTTATTTTTCTCTTTTTAAATAAAATCAATGTTATCCACCCTGCTCCTCTGACCATATTTCCAGGTCACAGGGGAAGAAGCCAGGAAACCTAATTTTCACCTTCAGCTTTGATTTCTCTGGATGTCTTAGGTGTTTCCTGTTTCACTAGGCAGTTGCAGAGAGTGAGGTTGGACAATGAAAGTGCATTTTCCCCTCTAGAATTCCTTTGCCAGTTAACAAAACTGAGTTATTTGTAATTATCTAAGAACATAAGAACAGCCGTACTGGGTCAGACCAAAGGTCCATCTAGCCCAGTATCTGTCTACCGACAGTGGCCAATGCCAGGTGCCTCAGAGGGAATGAACCTAACAGGCAATGATCAAGTGATTGCTCTCCTGCCATCCATCTCCATCCTCTGACAAATGGAGGCTAGGGAAACCATTCCTTACCCATCCTGGCTAATAGCCATTTATGGACTTAACCACCCTGAATTTATCCAGTTCCCTTTTAAATGCTGTTATAGTCCTAGCCTTCACAACCTCCTCAGGTAAGGAGTTCCACAAGTTGACTGTGCGCTGCGTGAAGAAGAACTTCCTTTATTTGTTTTAATCCTGCTGCCTATTAATTTCATTTGATGACCTGTAGTTCTTGTATTATGGGAATAAGTAAATAACTTTTCCTTGTCCACTTTCTCCACACCACTCATGATTTTATATACCTCTGTCATATTCCCCCTTAGTCTCCTCTTTTCCAAGCTGAAGAGTCCTAGCCTCTTTAATCTTTCCTCATATGGGACTCTCTCCAAACCCTTTATCATTTTAGTTGCCCTTTTCTGAACCTTTTCTAGTGCCAGTATATCTTTTTTGAGGTGAGGAGACCACATCTGTACACAGTATTTGAGATGTGGGCGTACCATGGATTTATATAAGGGCAATAATATATTCTCAGCCTTATTCTCTATACCCTATTTAATGATTCCTAACATCCTGTTTGCTTTTTTAACAGCCTCTGCACACTGCATGGACATCTTCAGAGAACTATCCACGATGATTCCAAGATTTTTTTCCTGACTTGTTGTAGATAAATTAGTCCCCATCATATTGTATGTATAGTTGGGGTTATTTTTTCCAATGTGCATTACTTTATATTTATCCACATAAATTTCATTTGCCATTTTGTTGCCCAATCACTTAATTTTGTAAGATCTTTTTGAAGTTCTTCACAGTCTGCTTTGGTCTTAACTATCTTGAGCAGTTTAGTATCATCTGCAAACTTGCCACCTCACTGTTTACCCCTTTCTCCAGATCATTTATGAATAAATTGAATAGGATTGGTCCTAGGACTGACCCTTGGGGAACACCACTAGTTACCCCTCTCCATTCTGAGAATTTACCATTAATTCCTACCCTTTGTTTCCTGTCTTTTAACCAGTTCTCAGTCCATGAAAGGACCTTCCCTTTTATCCCATGACAGCTTAGTTTACATAACAGCCTTTGGTGAGGGACCTTGTCAAAGGCTTTCTGGAAATCTAAGTTCACTATGTCCACTGGATCCCCCTTGTCCACACGTTTGTTGAGCCCTTCATAGAACTCTAATAGATTAGTAAGACATAATTTCCCTTTTCAGAAACCATGTTGACTATTGCTCAACAGTTTATGTTTTTCTATGTGTCTGACAATTTTATTCTTAACTATTGTTTCAACTAATTTGCCCGGTACAGATGTTAGACTTACTGGTCTGTAATTGCCGGGATCACCTCTAGAGCCCTTTTTAAATATTGATGTTACATTAGCTAACTTCCAGTCATTGGGTACCGAAGCCAATTTAAATGACAAGTTACAAACCTTAGTTAATAGTTCTGCAATTTCACATTTGAGTTCTTTCAGAACTCGTGGGTGAATGCCATCTGGTCCCGGTGACTTGTTAGTGTTGAGTTTATCAATTAATTCCAAAACCTCCTCTAGTGACACTTCAATCTTTGACAGTTCCTCAGATTTGTCACCTACAAAAGCCAGCTCAGGTTTGGGAATCTCCCTAACATCCTCAGCCCTGAAGACTGAAACAAAGAATCCATTTAGTTTCTCCGCAATGACTTTATTGTCTTTAAGTGCTCCTTTTGTATCTCAATCATCAAGGGGCCCCACTGGTTGTTTAGCAGGCTTCCTGCTTCTGATGTATTTAAAAAACATTTTGTTATTACCTTGGAGTTTTTGGCTAGCTGTTCTTCAAACTCCTCTTTGGCTTTTCTTGTTACACTCTTTCACTTAATTTGGCAGTGTTTATGCTCCTTTCTATTTGCCTCACTAGGATTTGACTTCCACTTTTTAAAGGAAGTCTTTTTATCTCTCACTGATTCTTTTACATGGTTGTTAAGCCACGATGGCTCTTTTTTAGTTCTTTCACTGTGTTTCTTAATTTGGGGTATACATTGAAGTTGGGCCTCTATTATGGTGTCTTTAAAAAGCACCCATGCAGCTTACAGGGATTTCACTTTAGTCACTGTACCTTTTAACTTCTGTTTAACTAACCCCCTCATTTTTGCATAGTTCCTCCTTTTGAAATTAAATGCCACAGTGTTGGGCTGTTGAGATGTTCTTCCCACCAGAGGGATGTTGAATGCTATTGTATTATGGTCACTATTTCCAAGCGGTTCTGCTTTAGTTACCTCTTGGACCAGCTCCTGTGCTCCACTCAGGATAGTTGCCTCTCTCCTTGTGGTTTCCGGAACCAGCTGCTCCATGAAGCAGTCGTTTAAAGTATCGAGAAATTTTATCTCTGCATTTTGTCCTGAAGTGAAATGTTCCCTGTCAATATGGGGATAATTGAAATCCCCCACTATTATTGGGTTCTTAATTTTGACAGCCTCTCTAATTTCCCTTAGCATTTCATCATCACTATTACTGTCCTGGTCAGGTGGTCGATAATAGATCCCTAATGTTATATTTTTATTAGAGCATGAAATTTCTATCCATACAGATTCTATGGAACATATGGATTCGCTTAAGATTTTTACTTCATTTGAATCTACATTTTCTTTCACATATAGTGCCACTCCCGCCCCCCTGCACGACCTGTTCTGTCCTTCCGATATATTTTGTACCCCAGAATGATTGTGTCCCATTGATTGCTCTCAGTCCACCAGGTTTCTGTAATGCCTATTATATCAATATCCTCCTTTATCACAAGGCAATCTAGTTCACTCATCTTATTATTTAGACTTCTAGCATTTGTGTACTTTAAAACTTTTAAAACTTTAAAAAAACTTGTCTCTGTTTATTTGTCTGCCCTTTTCTGATGTGTCAGATTCTTTTTTATGTGACTGTTTATCATCTGATCTGGCCCTTACATTATCCTCTTCCATCCTCTGCTCCTGACTATAACCTGGCGATTCTCTATCATTAGACTCTCCCCTAAGAGAAGTCTGTGTCCGATTCACATGCTCTTCTGCAGCAGTCGGCTTTCCCCCATGTAGGCCATGCCTACACAATGGGGGATTCATGATAGATAATCTGCTGAACAGGAGCTCCCAGTATGATGCAGTGGCTAAGAGAGCTAATGCAATCTTGGGGTGCATAAACAGGGAGATCTTGAGTAGGAGCAGAGATGTTATTTTACTTATGTAATTTGGCACTGGTGCAACTGCTGCTAGAATGCTTTGTCCAGTTCTGATGTCCACAATTCAAGAAGTTTTTTGATAAAGGCTTCAGAGAAGAGCCACGAGAATGATTAAAGGATTAGAAAACATGCCTTCGCTGTAGACTCACAGCTCAATCTATTTAGTTTAACTAAGAGAAGGTTGAATGCTTCCTGTTGCCCTGGTCACAGCAGCTGCCAGCAAAGGAGAACAGACCTCTTCAGCTCTGCCACTGTTCCCTTGAACATTTCCCTGTCACTGTGCCAGGCTACTGTGACCTCACAAGGCATCACACTATAGTCTCCTACTTGGTAGATCTAATACTCTGAAATTTGCTGGAAAGTATTTGTTACAGTGATTGCTCTCTGTTTGCTGTGTTGAGAATTGCAATATCTTGTGGCGGGGCAGGGAGGTGTCTTCAAAGTCTAATTCCAATATCCCAGACAGCATAGGGATTGCTTTTACATTAGAGAAAGAGCTGAACTGGGCACTGGACAAGAGCAGTGTGGGACAGTGAGACAGGATGGGTGGCCAGATAGGAGAGGAGAAGGACCATAGAGATAGAGTGGAGAGAAAGCAGAAACAAAGACAGACACAGTAGTAGATCACTGAACAAAACCTTAATTCTGCCCCAAGAAGGAGACCAGCCTTCCACTAACCTCTTCATCAAACTTCTCTCTCCAAACACAGAACACTGCCCCTCAACCTTCCCTTCTGCATGACTTCCCTTCCAAAACCTACATGTGGATATTTGGTATAATATTCTGGATGTTTGGACAGAGCAGTTTGGTGAAAGAGATGCTAGAAGATTGGTAGAGGGTCAGAATTAACGTTATGGGTGTGTGGTCTGTGGTGTAAGGTGTGTGGCCAAAGGAGTCTTCACTATCAGCCAGTTTCTTACAGAAGTCTGGCTTGGTGCATGACTTCACAAGAACTGAGGGAAAAGGTTCTGGAAGATTCTAGGACAGCTGGAAGCAGTTAGCATATCAGTGAGGTGGAAGATTATGCCTCTGACTGAAGTGAAGGTGGGGATCCTCATTAGAAGAGTTTGAGCATAATGACTGCTTCTTTATAACTCAGTAGCGCTGTGGCTGCCACCCACTGGAAAGCCCACCAAACACTTCCAACTGTTTCTGAAAGCCATCATGAGGATGGACATGTGGAAATTACTGTTATTATTGTTTTTATTTTTATCTCAATTTAAATAATAACTAAAAAGATGCCTAACACCACTAACAATACAATTACATCTCAGCAGCATTAATATCTCACCATCAACAATACAACTAAATCTCAACCAGAAGTCACCCAGAATTTTACTGAAAATCAGGAAGACCAGACTTAGATTATACTTATACCTCCAGTGTAGCTTTGACAGCACTGCTTTTATTTCATTCTGCTGTTTCTCTTGGTCAAAGCTCCATTCTCTTTACCTCAGAACCCAGACGTAATATAGCAGGATCCTAGTCTCTTCCTCCACCCCAGCTGCAGGTCCTCTACCTGACAGCCTGGATGCTCTGTGGCTAACCATCCATTAGATACACTTAACTGGTTAAGTAGAAGGGATTCTCCATCTAGTCCCAGCAGAAACGGGTTTCCAGTCTCCAATGCATCATATTCTGGACTATCTGTTATTCCTAAAACCACAAGGACTGGCCATTAGTTCAATCAAAGTTTATCTAGCAGCTATTTTAGTTTTCCACCCTCTGAATGATAATTTTCCTGTCTTTTTACAACTCTATCTCTATAAGGTTTTTAAAGGGTCTGGAAAGATTATAGCATCAGGTAAGGAACCTGTTCCCCCTTGGGACTTGAACTTATTGTTGTCAAAATGAATGGGTCCTCCCTTTGAACATTTAGCAACTATTCCTTGCTACATCTCTCAAGGAAGGTAGCCATTTTGGTGGCAATCACCTCAGCCAGGAGAGTAGGTGAATTATATGCTTTAATGTCCTGCTGCAAAATCCTACCTCAGTGCCTCATCGTGGTGCAGCGGTGACCGTGGCCGTCAGACAACTATGGTAACGGGGCATATGCCCTGGTAGGTTTAACCATGCTACAAAGGTGTCAGACTATCCAATCCAAGGAGGGGGATTGCTCTATCAGAGGACAGAGCATTTTTCCTTCTCCTTAGAGGTTGAAGGCTAGCTGAGCTTGAGGAGGCACGTATGCCTGCCCACCTAGCCAGCGGGATGACTCAAAGTTAATGGCTAAAACAACACGAGTAAATGGGTCTTAATTCCCTGCGTGTCATCAAACCATTCTTCAGTGGTGGAGTGGAAATTGAGTGACGAGAGGTTACTAAAAATGTCAGGTGCTAGACCAACATGGAAACGGACAACACTCGCTGTGTGCACTTACAATGGTAGGTTGCTGGCAAGAGAGGAAATGTTAAACCATCTGGTGTAGGAGAAGAAAAGGATAAGATGCGATATCCTCGGTATCTGTGAAACCCGACGAAAGGAGTTGGAAGTCAACTAGAAGGATGGAAGCACTGTGAGGCTCAAAAAGGGAGATGACGCTAGAACCTTTGGAGGAGTTGGATTTATCATCAGTAAGGATTGGGTTTCGAAAGTCATATCATGCCAGTTAATATCATCACGTATTGGTGTGCTGCATCTTCACATGGAGTCAAAAGCTATCCTCAAGGTCATCCAGGCCTACACTCCCACAAGAGCAAGTGAGGACAAAGAAGTGAAAGAATTCTACCATGAGCTCGAAAGAACCCTCGCGCAAAACTCCACTTACACTGTCATGCTGGGAGATTTCAGTGCCAAGGTCAGGGGAAGGGAAAGCTGGCAAAAAGTTCATAGGGAGATACGGCAGCGGTGAAAGAAATGAAAGAGGAGAAAAGCTGGTAACGATGGCAGAAACGAAAGAACTTTATGTGGCAAACACCTGATACAAAAAGAAGATTGCAAAAAGGTGGACGTGGATTGTGCTAAGTGCGAAGGGTAAAAATGAAATTGACTATATTTTAGTCAATAAAAGGCTCATTGTTCAAGACATCTCTGTGGTGCAGCCCTTCAACACTAGCAGTGACCATCGCTTGCTAAGAGCGAAGTTGATTTTCGATGAAGTAGTGGAAAAGAAAGCTTTACAGATGGCAAACAGGAAACAGCGCCCAAAGACATTCAATAAAGCAAAGCTGAAGAAAGCAATTTCTGGGTTTGACTGGAGCCAGACAGAAAAGTGTGACAAGGACTATAGTATCTTTGCTGACAATCTGAGACGTCGCATAAAAGCAGCTGAAATTGAGAAGATGAAGAAGGCAAAGGGAAGAATCTCAAACGAAACGAAAAGCTTGTTAGAGAAGCGGAGAAATATGAAAAGGAGCTTGGATAACAACCTCGAGTACTCCATTCTATTCAAGCTTATACGGCAAAAACTGAAGGATGACTTTGAGAACTTCTGAAAGGAAAAGCCCCTTAAAACAGCTGAATCATGCAAGAGCCTCAGGACATGCAAGCAGGAATTGGCACAGTATAGATTGAGCGTAACAGCATTGAAGAACAAGGACGGAGAGACAGTAATTGACAGAGTAGGGATGGAGGAAGTCTGCAAGGACTTCTGTACAGAACTATTCAAATCAAGAATCAGCGTCCCTCTCTCAATGCTCCAAGAGTTAGAAGAACACGTCCCCCCAATAATCGTCAGCAAAGTCCGAAGTGCACTACACCAGATGAAGAAGGGAAAAGTTCCAGGCAAAGATGGAATAATGTCAGAAATGATTTCCGCAGGAGGCGACAAACTTTGGAAGGACCTCTCTTTAAGATTCAGTTGATACCTCGAAGAAGGAAAAATACCATCAAGCTGGAAGGATTCAAATACCATCTTGCTGTACAAGAAGGAGGATCGAGAAGCTCTTAAGAACTATCGCCCTATATGCCTGCTCTCTCATATCTATAACCTCTTTACAAATGTGATAACAAACCGATTCTTACAGAGTTTGGATGAACAACAGCTGAGAGAGCAGGCAGGGTTTAGAAGAAATTTCAGCACGATCAACCATATATTTATCCTTAGCCAGCTCCTAGAAAGAGCGAGGGAATACAAACTCCTGCTGTGCATTGCTTTCATCAACTATGAAAAGGCCTTCAGTAGTGTCAAGTTCAATGCAATATTAAAAGCGCTCGCAGAGCAGGGCATTAACACACAGTACATCAGTTTGTTGAAGGAAGTGAATACTGGATGTATAACAGACATTACTCTCCTCAAAACTACTCTCCGCATCCCAGTCGAGACAGCTGTAAAGCATGGAGATACGATTTCACCAAAACTATTTACCGCCTGCATTGAAATGGTTATGAACAAGTTCAGTTGGACGAGTGGTGTTAATATAGATGGTGAACGATTATCTCATGATAATCGTACTAATTGCTGAAAGCACCAACCAACTGCAGAGCATGCTACGAAGACTTGACAAGAAAAGCAGTCAGGTCATTCTGAAAATGAACTGTTGTGAAATAAAATACATGCGACGAAAACCCCGAATAATGGTAACAAGAGAAGAAATTGAAGAAGTGGAACAGTACATATATTTGGGCCAAGAAGTTAATATGTGCCAAGACATGAACGGAGAACTCTCACAAAGGATTCGGGCAGGATGGTGTGTGTTTAATTACATCAAGGATATCCTCAAAGGAAAAATCAACAAGACCACACGTACATATATCTTCAATTCAACAGTGCTGCCAGCCATGCTGTATGGCAGTGAAAATATAGGCACTGACAAAGAGAGAAGAACAGCAGTTGTCGGTAGCTGAAAGCGCAATGGAATGAGTTATGTTGGGAATTTCCCTTCTGGATTGTATCCCAAATGAAATGATTAGAGAACGCAGTGGTGTGAAAGATATTGTTATGGAAAGCAGATATAATAAGATACGATGGGCAGGCCACATAGCACGGTTCACGACAATAGGTGTACCGCCATCATTACTGAGTGGTACCCGCGAAAACAGAAAAGACCACCTGGTCGGCCTCCAAGAAGATGGGAAGATGACATTGTAAAATGTTTTGGGCAAACATGGAGAAGAAAGGCAAGAATGCGAGAAGAATGGCGGATGTGTTGTGATCAGCACAGTCTTAACGACAGCTGAAGACCAATCAATCCAGGTGATCCAGGTGAATGTCTCATTCTCCGTACACAGCCTTCTGTAAGACAAGATTTACCTATGTCCCCATCCAAAGTTTCTGACAAAGGTGGTGTCTCACTTCCATGTCAATCGATCAATAGATCTACCTTCTTCCTTCCTGAAGCTTCATGGTCATAATGATGAGAAGAAATTTCACACTTTGGATGTTAGAGCATTAGAATTCTACTTGGACAGGATCAAACATCTTACATCGTCCTTACAATTGTTTATGGCTGTGGCAGACAGGATGAAGGGACTCCCAGTTTCTTCTCAGAGGATTTCATTTTGGATATGTTCCTCTATATGCTTGTGTTATGACTTGGCCAATGTAGTTCTGCCAAGCAGAGTAATAGCACATTCAACAAGATTTAAGGCGGCCTCTCTGGCCTTTCTAGCTCAAGTGCCTATCCTAGACATTTGTAAAGTGGCAATGTGGGCTCCAGTGCATACCTTTGTCTCACATTATGCCAGATTTCAGCATTCTAGAGATGATGCCAGGTTTGGATGTGTGGTCTTCCAAGCATCATTCAGGTAGATTCTGAGCCCACCTCCAAATCAAACTGCTTATGAGTCCTTTGACGTGGAATGGACCTGTGAAATCAGTCAAATAAATGATTAACTTGTTCCTTAATTGTTGTTCTTCGAGATGTTTTGCATGTTGTCCATTCCATAACCCACACTCATTCCTCTCTGTATGGGAATCTGTCTGGTAAGTAGGAACTGAGGAAAGTTGGGGTTTATACCATTGTGCAGCAGCAGAGGACACACGTGCCAAGCCTACAGATACTGCTGAGAGAAAAATCTCCAATAACTGCACTTGATGCACTCACACCTAAAGTGGAATGGACATGTGCACACACATCATGAAGAATAACAGTTATGGAACAGATTACACTGCTCTACAGCCAAAATGCTTCTGAAATAAATGTAGTCCAACTTTACTAATTCTGGGTCACTGAGAACGAAAATGATGCTTAAAATTGTTGATTGGCTCTAGTTTTCAAGATATGCTATTGGGTCAGTATATACGACCCTTGACTTGGGAATGGCGGAGGATAAGTGAGTTATAAAGGGAAGGGATCTCAATTTACACCAGAAATGACTAAAATACATCTTTGACTGGATCTAAGAATAAATCTATGACTGGGTTTGGACAGTACTTGCTTTTTTAGGCAAAACAATGAATGATGTAATCTGAAGCTGGTATTGCATCATACATGATATGAATTGCATCATGTTATTCCTAGAAGTCATGGATGATGCAATCATAAGGAAGCTTACATCACTCTGCTGAACAAATTGCCCTATATCAGCTCTAGAAATCATACAATGTCGTACTCTCTTGTTTGTCAGTGTTTGATTTTGCAAAGGGACACATTTCTGTTTAGCCAAAGTGAGCAGAGATGCCTCGTACTTGTGTGAACAGTACAGATAACTTCTGCTATATTTGCGGTGAAGTGACTTTTGCATCACAAAAGCGCAGTATAACCACTATGGTTAAGAAATCTTATCACCTTTATTTTGGCTGCAAAATTGGAGATCAGGACAAGAGGTGGGCCCCACACATATGCTGAAACACTTGTGCAACAAATCTTCGCCAGTGGTTGAACAGGAAAAGGAAATCTATGCCTTTTGCAGTGCCAGTGATTTGGAGAGAGCCAACAGATCATACCAGCAATTGTTACTTCTGCATGGTACCTCCAGTTGGGAAAGGTGTGTCAAAGACGAAAAAGTAGACTGTGCATTATCCAAACATTCCATCAGCTATACGCCCAGTACCTCACGGAGAAGGACTGCCGGTTCCTGATGCACCAGAATCATTCTCACTTGAGTCAGATGAGGAAGAGGAAGAGGATGAAACTTCTGGTCCTGAACCATCAATGTCACAGGACCCACATTTTCTCCCATCCTCCTCCTCTGAACCACACCTCATAACACAAGGTGAACTGAATGACCTTGTCAGGGATTTGGAACTACCCAAGAGTAAGGCAGAGCTGTTGGGCTCCAGACTACAGCAGTGGAATCTCCTGGCAGGCTATCAGGGCAAATGGAGCCCATCACTGCTTGCAGACTATTGCTGGACAGTGAAAAGAGATGCTCCATTTAATGAATACAAGAGACAAGCCAAGAAGCGCCGAGTAGACACTGAATAGGACCAAACTATGTACATAATAGTTTTTTGCCTTTTGTTTCATAATAAATTTTATTTATATAACCCTTTTGCTGATTTTTAAAGTGTTACATAAACAGGACAGGTGAAATATTATCATGTAAAGCAACCATAAACACATGAAAAGACCTAGGTTTACAATTTATGATTAAAACTCTACTATCTACACAATATACATAGACATAAAATGTAAAAACTTAAATATCTTAGAAACAGTAGCCAATCAGTTGTTTTAATTGTCATATTTGAATTCAGCACATCAAAATACATAATAAATAGCACATTTTATCTCTGAAGCAGACGACTTCTCAAAAATTGTAGACCAGTGTTAGTAACCATTTCTTTCATTTCTCACTAGTGCAAAAAGCCAGCAATTCTCAATTGCGACAGGACATCCAAATGTGTGAGTGTCACGCCAGGTGCCTGATGTTGGCCAGCTGTGTCTGAACACTTTCCACTTTGATAAAGGAAAAAGCAATAAACAAAACTCTGTCCCTCCTCTGCCTGAAGGCGAAGCCTGAAAGGTAATAGATTTTTTCCCCTTTCCCTCCCACTATGTGAGAGTACACTAACAACAGTGATTGTGGAAAAGCTAAGTCACAGAAATGGGTGTTTCAACATGCCCACATAGAAACAGATACCAACACCAGGCAGACCTGCCTAAGCAGTTATTTATTCTCTAGATTGGCTTTTTCCAGTCCGAGGAGCTGCTAGTGCATATCTCCCTATCTCTGACATTCTTTGCCTAGCTATTCTGCTTTCTTGAGTGAAGTGGGATGCATGTGTAAGTTACAGAACTTAATACACATATTCATGGCTACCTGGCATTCATCCTGTGTCTTCTGATTCCAGATCCATTCTCTAACCACAAGAGACCTGGGTTCTAGCCCTGACTCTGTGTGCTAGTCTTGTCTTGTCTGGGTCTATGATGGAAACATTGTGACATCTGTTCAAGATACTAACATAGATGTGTATGTTTTTCTGCACTGGAATGGGAACAAATTATAGCTCCTAGAGACAGCTCATGTTGTCTGATCTCAGCAGTCATAGGTAGAGGCTGGGACTTTAAAATGGGTCTATTTCTTACCGGAGGAGAAATAAGCCATGCATCTATTGAATCTCTGTCCATTGTTGCTCTGAAACAAAATTAAAGATACACTGCATTGCTCCTTGTGACAAAGGATGCAGGATAACATCACCTTCTAAACAGCAAACCCAGGACTGACTCCTTTGGAGATGACTTATGATGGTCTTGTGGTCTGCAATTTATCTTATCCATCAACAAATATTTCTATTGGTCAAGTGGAGGGACATTGGAGAAATTTAGTCAGCCAGATGCCACTCCCCTAGGCCATTGCTTCCTAAAAAAATGTCTGGGACCAAACATTCCATGCTTGTTGATCTAGAACACTGCTAATATTTTACCTATCAACACTTGGAATAGTCAGCCCATGACTAAAAACAGAAAGAACTGTGGAGGCCATCTGAGGGTCTGCAGCCTGTAGCTCTAAAACGTTTATGTGGAGCTTTTATGTTTCATTGACCATAAACCTTCCACTGACCATGAATTGTGGAATCCTTAATGATTGCTATTGAGGTAGAGGAAGGGTTGAAGAAAAACGTCTTTCAATAAACTGTCCTTTATATCTCACTAATTGAGACATTTAAATTTTGGAGTAACGTCCAGAGGTGCCTCAATGTTGTAGAATCATAGAATCATAGAAGATTAGGGTTGGAAGAGACCTCAGGAGGTCATCTAGTCCAACCCCTTGCTCAAGGCAGGACCAAAACCAACTAGATCATCCCTGCCAGGGCTTTTTCAAGCCAGGCCTTAAAAACCTCTAAGGATGGAGATTCCACCACCTACCTAGGTAACCCATTCCAGTGCTTCATCTCCATCCTAGTGAAATAGTGTTTCCTAATGTCCAACCTAGACCTCCCCCACTGCAACTTGAGACCATTACTTCTTGTTCCGGCATCTGCCACCACTGAAAACAGCCAAGCTCCAGCCTTCAGGTAGCTGAAAGCTGCTATCAAATCCTCCCTCACTCTTCTCTTCTGCAGACTAAACAAGCACATTTCCCTCAGCCTCTCCTCATAAGTCATGTGCCCCAGCCCCCTGAACATTTTTATTGGTCTCCGCTGGACTCTTTCCAATTTGTCTTCATCCTTTCTGTAGTGGGGGGCCCAAAACTGGATGCAATATTCAGATGTGGCCTCACCAATGCCAAATAGAGGGGAATAATCACTTCCCTTGATCTGCTGGCAATACTCCTACTAATGCAGCCCAATATGCCATTAGCCTTCTCGGCAACAAGGGCATGCTACTGACTCATATCCAGCTTCTCATCCACTATAAACCCCAGGTTCTTTTCTGCAGAACTGCTGCTTAGCCAGTTGGTTCCCAACCTGTAGCAGGGAATGGGATTCTTCCGTCCTAAGTGCAGGACTCTGCGCTTGTCCTTGTTGAACCTCATCAGATTTCTTTTGACCCAGTCCTCCAATTTGTCTAGGTGACTCTGGACCCTATCCCTATCCTCCTGCTTTTCTACCTCTCCTCCTAGCTTAATGTCATCTGCAAACTTGCTGAGGGTGCAATCCATCCCATAATCCAGATCATTAATAAAGATGTTGAACAAAACTGGCCCCAGGACCTACCGCTGGGGTACTCCGCTTGATACCGGCTGTCAACTAAACATTGAGCTGTTGATCACTACTCATTGAGCCCGATGATCTAGCCAGCTTTCTATCCACCTTATAGTCCATTCATCCAATTCATGCTTCTTTAACTTGCTTGTAAGAATACTGTGGGAGATGGTAACAAAAGCTTTGCTAAAGTCAAGATATATCACGTCCACTGCTTTCCCCATCTATATTTGGAGCTTAAATCATTGGCAGCTAATACTGTAATGGTCTCCTCTGGAGTCTAGCATAATTTATCACATACGTGAGACCCATTGGCCTCAAAGAACTCTTTCTCAGGAGCAGTATGGTTTGGTAAATGTCCGCAAAGCTTTCCTATGGAAGAAAAACTGTGTTTAAACTTAAATTGGTATTGCCTATATTAACAGTGTTCTCTGGGTGGGACTCCAGATCTAAGGGCTTGTCTATGTGAGGAAATAGACTGGAACAGATATTGTGGAATTATGCTTTGGAAGTGGATTAAACTAAACCACAAAAAGGCACACTCATTGCAGAATAAGAGTGTCCGCATAAGGAGTTAAAGCAGAATAGCTACTGCATGTTACATTCACATCCTAGCTTTTCAGAATCACTTTTCTGTGTAGACAAGAGTTAAGTCTTGATCACAGAAGTACTTGTCCAACAAAAGAAAAATGTAACCATATCCACTGATGTATAGTTGTTGTTGCAGCTTTGTGCTGTTTGGGTTCTGAACCCTGAGCTATGTCCATAGAAGACCAATACAAGTTTCTCAAAAATGAGTTACTAAATTTGCTCCTCATGTGTCTTTGAGTCGCGCCTGTTCGCTTCACTGACACAAACTTTTTTTTTACTCTCATTGGGTGAAATTTTGGCTCCACTAACATCAGTTGCCAAATTCCCATTGACTTCAGTCAGATGAGGATTTCACCTATTGTTAATAGTGCCAAGATGGCTATAGGGAACCAGCTGGAGATTACTCTTATCCTTGAACATCGTTAAAAACTGTTACTTAATTTCAGTTGGAAAATCCTGATCCTCAGTGATGTTGCAAGACACAAAGGATTTAGGTAGGTTAAAATCCTGGGTGGAGTTTCAGTGCTGTCAGCAGCTAGCTAAATCACCTCTTGATATGTAAAGTCAACATATTTGGTCTGGAATCTTGTATTACACCCCAATATTATAATTCTATCCTTATGACTCTGGATTTGTATCTATGCATAGTCCTATACACTCAGAAATCCAACTGCATTAGAATCCATGGAATCCTTTATATCTAGTTCTATTCCCCCACCTCAACCACCTAACCTACCTTTCCTATATAGTGTTTATTCTGGCATTCTTGTATCCCACTGACTGTCATTCCATCATGTTTTACACATTTGTATTCTGTCTTGGCTCTTTTTCATTGCCAATCATTATAGTTTAAAATGCTCTAGAGGGGATTATTCAGGGAATTACAAACTAGTAAGAATTACCTCTGAACAAAACAATAATAAAAAATAGAAATGAAAAACACCTAGAAAATCAAACTATAAAAGGTTCTGACCAGCATGGTTTTTGCTAAGGAAACTTGTACCTCACTGATCTATTAGAATTTTTCAAATATGTAAACTACTGGATAAAGGATAACTAGATGACATAATTTAAAGCTCCAAAAGGTCACCATAATAGGCTACTAAAGACACTAGTCGTGGGATAAGAGGCAAAATACTGCCATGGATCAAAGAGTGGCTAAGAGATAGAAACCAAAAAGTAGTAATAAATGGTAACGTTTCATCATGATAAAAGGTTACTACAAGGATATGTGCTAGAATTGGCGTTGTTTAAAACATTATTGCTCCTGTTTCTGACACTAGTGTTTCCCCACTGCCATGCAATAGCAGATGTCTAGGGCCTTATGCTGGAGTCTCACTAAAGGAGAAATCAGTGCCAGGGAGAGTAGATATAGTCTGTGGGACTATTGTCAGGACTGGTGTGCATATATATGTAAATAAGGTAAGTTGCAACCTCTTCTTCCAGGAATCTCAGTCCAACACTAATGCCTGGTTTTCAGATAGCAACTCTGCCTCAAGAATTGATTTTAATGAGAGCACAAGTCAGATAGCAAATTCTTCTACATATTGCATAGTTCCCTCTCTGCTCTGCAATGTTGCATAATCAAAAACTAACCAAGCATGTCTTCCCAAAAATCAAAACTTGCTCACAAGCTAAGAAAAAACACTTGGAAACTGTTTAAAGTGGCACCTGGTGATGCCTCCCATAACAATATTTAGTAGTGATCTGGAAAAGCAGGAGAGCTGTGAGGTGGCATAATTTTCAGGTGACACAAAAAATGTATTAGTCAAGACTGGAGAAGAGTATGAGGAACCACAGCGCAATGTAACGAAGTTTAAATGGATAACACAATCACAGATAAAATTCAGTGTCAGTTATAGTAGTGTAATGCACATTGGAACCACAGAGCAATGTAACAAAGTTTAAATGGATAACACAATCACAGATAAAATTCAGTGTCAATTATAGTACTGTAATGCACATTGGAAGGAACAATATGAGCTATTTACACAACTTGCTGGGTGTCACACTGTCTAGAGTGGCTTACAACCATGAGTGCCAACCTCAGGGCAGACTGCCAAGAAGCAGAGCAGAGACCCCAAATTGGTTGTGTTTTATATCACCAACCCAGTAACAAGTGTGAACTCTAAAAGCTGTAAAGATCTTACTATGGAGTCACAGGAAGACTGGAGTGCCTATGGGGCCAATCTTGCAACCCAGGCAAGCTGGACTTAGCAATAGATGATTTACTTTACACCAAAATTGCAATAGTACTCAGGTTTCTCCCAGTTCCAAGGGACTAGTCACTTCCCCCAGGTCAATTTGAACCTTAGATCTCACACCAAAGACACTGCTTGTAGCCAATCCCATAGTAAACTATCTAAAGATTTATTAATTAAGAAAAGAAATGAGTTTATTACAAGGTTAAAATAGGCAAACATACATTAATGAGTTACAGTCTATGGTTTTAAAAAGTGCCAGAATTATAGTACTTTATCAGCTCTGAATGTCTTTTATGGCTAATTAGGTTGACCCTTGAGATCTCTGCTTCAGTTTTGTAACTCCGGCCCCATGACAGTCCAAAGAGCAAAGGAGATTAAAAAAGTTTTTGTCAGCTATTTTTCTTTCCTTCTTTATTTCCTGAGGGTAACAGACCACAGCTGCTGCTGGCATCCTGTATGCTGCTAGCCTTTGTACTGCAATGATGCCTGCTGAAGTAATTTTTGAGTAGCATGGGAAAGTGTCCTTCTGTGGCGGAAGAAATAAGGCAGCCCTACCCAGAAACTTTAGCAGAGGATTGCAGAGTATCTCCATACAAATTTCATGTAGATCTCTATGGAGGATTCACAGGCAATCTCATGCACATAAACAAACTGCTCTGCTTGGCTGCCCCACCTAGCTCTAGAAGGGAA
Source organism: Gopherus flavomarginatus (assembly GCF_025201925.1). Taxonomy (NCBI): domain Eukaryota; kingdom Metazoa; phylum Chordata; order Testudines; family Testudinidae; genus Gopherus; species Gopherus flavomarginatus. The sequence goes on along the minus strand of NC_066621.1, from coordinate 39,866,280 downwards.
TGAAAAGCAGATAGGAACTCTACCTCTCTTGGTTATTCCCCTACCTCTTCTAGCATAAGTAAAAATGAGTAGATGTGTCCTGCTACTTTGGGAGTGCCATCACTGTAATTTCAAAGTAAACTGTATACTTACCAGAGGTTCCTGCCCCTGCATCAGGTCCTCCCATGCTTGACTGGTGGGACTATAGTGGAATCAAAAACAGATCTTGGGTTGCTTTGGAGCTAGGTCCCTAAGTCGCCTGTCCTCCACACTCCTCCTCCTAGCTGTTCATGGCAGGCTCCTCAGAAGTATCCACGGTGGTATTGGAAAGGTGGTGGTGTCTCTGCCAAGGATGGCGTGTAGCTCTATGGAAAAGTGGCAGGTTTGCAGCTCAGCACCGGATCTATTGTTGGCCTTCCTGGCCTTCTGGTATGCCTGCCACAACTGCTTGGCTTTCAAGCAGCACTGCTGCTAGTCCCTGTTGTAGCCTTTCTTCTGCATCCCCCAAGCAGTTGCTCATAGATGTCTGTTTCTTCAGCTGCATCAAAGCTATGCCTGGACAGCCTCTTCTCCCCACAGGAACAGGAGATCCAATATCTACTGTCTATTCCAGGCAGGAGCCTGTAGCTGGCACAGTCAGCTGGGCATTACACTCAACAATGGAGAGCTGCTTAGGTGTTCGCCAAGCTGGGCAACCAGGAAAAGAAATTTTAAAAATTCATGGGGCTCTAAATGTGCAGCGGCTCCCTGAGCACTGGAGTTCACAATGGTGACCAGAGCAGTCATTGTGGGACATTGTTGGACAGCTGCTGGAGGTAGGATTGCCAATTTTGGTTGGACATATTCCTGGAGGTTTCATCACATGACATAATCCTTTATTAAAGTTTAATCTTTAATTCCTGGAGAGTTCAGGACAAATCCTAGAGGGTTAGCAACCCAAGCTGGAGGCCATTAATGATCAAAGTGAGTAACAGTGTCTATACCCTCACTGCGTCAACCTAACTACGTCAATCATAACTCTATGGTGCTTGGGAAGATAGTGTTATTAAGTCAGAGTAGCAAGACACTTACAACGGCAGGAACCAAATTTAAGTGAAGACATATCTACAGTTATGTCAGCATAAGTTGCCTTGTGTCAACCTGACTGTGTAGTGTAGACCAGGATGAACTCTGCAGAATTCTCTGCCTCCAAGCAGCACTGGGAAGATTCCCAGTGTCCTTTTGTAGCAGAGCTTTCACAGGATTTTAAAAATATTTTTAATTACATTTCTCTGTTTCATGATTGGCTTGTAGGCTCTCCCTTCTCAAAACCACTAAACAAAAAATAAAAAAAAACTTATTTTTTTTTATTGGGAAGGTTTGAAGGACAGCCCCTAACTTCCCCTCCCCAGTCAGGAATACAAGATAGACAGCAGGATGCAGAAACCCAGCTCCCAGACGGCATGTGAATGGAAGAGTCAACTAGCTTTCAGGGAAACCTGGCTGTTACCAGCACATGGGCAAAGTCCACACCAAGAAAGTTGCACAGCCTGCAGGGAAACATGGCTTTTGCCTGCATGAGAGTGAGGTCCATGCCTAGAGTTGAACAGCCTGCAGGAACACTCAGGGCTGCCCAGAGGATTCAGGGGGCCTAGGGTCTTCGGCGGCGAGGGGCCCCCGCTTTGGTGGTAATTCAGCGGTGGGGGTCCTTCCGCTCCAGGACCCACTGTTGAAGTGCCCCAAAGACCCGCGGCAGGGGCCCCCCGCCGCCAAAGTGCCACCGAAGACCTGGCACTTCGGCGGTGGGTCCCGTTTCAGCAGTAATTCGGCGGTGAGGGTCCTTCCGCGAAGACCCAGAATGGAAGAAGCTTTGGGGGCCCGGGCCCCGCGAGAGTTTTCCAGGGCCCCCAGAGCGAGTGAAGGACCCCGCTCCAGGGTCCCCAAAAAACTCTGATGGGAGCCCCTGCAGAGCCCAGGGACGGGGGCAAATTGCCCCCCCCCCCAGGCGGCCCTGGGAACACCTGGCTCTTGCTAGCATGAGGGCGAGGTACACACTGAGACAGCTCAGGAGGCCAAATGGAAACTTCTTTCACTGTGAGCAGGCCAGAATCAGTGTTATTACTCCTGCAGGAATTCTGTGCCAAAAAAAATAAACATTCTGTGCACAATATTTTAAAATTCTGCATATTTTATTTGCCAATAAATAAATATGGAGGCTCCAGCATGGTAGTGGGGAGCACAGCCACTGGCTGAACAGAGGTCTGAAATCACCCTGCAGCCCCCCACCCCCTGGAACACAGACTCAGCAGTGAGGCTGCACCCAACCCTGACACAGCATAAGGGCTGGGTCTGTCCCAGAAAGAACCCTGGGGCTCTGCCACTCCATGCCAGATGTACCAAGATAGCAAGCAAGAGGATCAGCATCTCACATGCATGCCCAGCCCTGGCCCCTAATCCAGGTGTGGAGCAGGCAGGCTCAGCCCTGTAGGAGCCAAGTATAGAGGGGTTTAGTGTGCAGTGAGAGGATTCTGTGTGGGGCAATCTGGGTGTAGGTGGCTCGTGGGGGGATACAGGTGCAGGGGAGGATCTGGATGCACAGGACCTTGTTTGTGGAATCCAGGTGCAGGGGGAATGGGATTCTGCAGGGGATTCCAGGTGAAGTTGGTTGGGGCTCAGCAGTGGGTCCGGGTGCTGAGGGAGTGGGGCATGGTAGGGTGGAGGTCCAGGTTTGAGGTGGTCTTATCGGGGTTCTGCAGCTGTAGGAGGGTGGGGATCAGTGGGGGGATCTGGGTGCAGGAGGTCTCCGGATGCACAAGGTTGGGCAGATGGGGGAACAGCTTCCTGCACACTGGGGGAGGTTTCTTAGAATGGGCTGGCCCTGGCCCAGACTGCTTCTTGCAGGGGAAGAGGATGTCCCACCCTTCTCAACTCAGCTCAGGGTAGGAGCCACTAGCCAGGGTATCCCCAGTCTCTCCCTCAACCCCCTCCTGTGCTGACTTACCTCTCCACCTGCTGCTCCAGGCACCCAAAATGACATGCCTGTGTTGCTGTGGAGGGAACGTGACCACTCTTGTGGCTTCCCTTTGCTTCCCCATCATTTTTCTGTGGGGAAGCAAAGAAATCTGCAGGGCACATGAATTCGGTGCACATGCACTGGTGCAGAATTCTCCCAGCTCCTACAATTTCTTTGATACACAAGTCATTTGTCTTCAGTGACTCTGGCTCACTGCTCATTCTGTGTGGTTGGTCCTTACTCAGCCTGAACACAACATCAGGGAGCATGGATCTACCTCCCCTCCCTTTTCAGGCGGTCATGGAGTAGATGCTGTTTTCCTCACTGAGACATATAGGATATGTATCTGTAGACTGTCCTATAAATCTTTCTAGCAACATGTTTTCCCTCTTACAGGGCCCCACCCCACTCTTCTCCAGGGTATGACCCAGGGATGAGTGAAGGAGCTTGTGCAGCTCCTTTAGCAGCAGCTTGTGAGCAAAGTCTTAATCTCTTATGAAAGTGTCTCCCCTTTACATCCTCTAAAGAGCAGAAATCTCTAAAACTGGGAGTTTCAGCGTTATTCCTCAGACTTGCAGCTAAGCTTCCCAGAATTAAGCGAGTAAGCATAAATGCAGTTCTAACTTCATGGATTCTTATGTTTTTAGAAAACGAAACAACCACCCACCCCAGCAAAACCACAAATAAAAACAACTTTGCAAAGTTTAAAGAGCTCTGAAACTTTTCCTGACCTGGTTTATCAGGTTGTGATAATGGTAAAATGGGAATTTCTATTAAGACATATTTGTACCTAGGGACAAAAAGCTCTTCATTAATCTGCCTAAAATTAAGTCTGCTGCTGCAATCTCCTTAGTAAAGGTATAATCAAATTAGCTGAGGGTGTATTCCTGGCAAACCCACAGCCAGGAGATCACCACTCAGACTAAACATAGATCCACAGCTTCAGTCCTGAAAGTATTAGCTGCAATCGCTTATTGTGTATATCTGTGTCCAACTGGGAGGCTATTGTGATCATGTACAAACACATACGTTACAAAATCTACTTTAAATTAGATTTCCTTAGAAGCTTTTTCAGGACTGACGCATCACCTGACTGATTTGCTGTACATACAAAACTCCCAAACACATGTCCCAAGGGCAGTTTTGATTCAACTTGAAGAAATTGGAATTGCAACAATAACCTGAATTCTGATGTTTTCTAACTTCTGAAAGCTTGACTTTGCAACCTTATCTTTCTTTTCATGGATTTTTTTAATGAAACTGGAAAAAAAAAAAAAAGAAGAATTCCATTCTGTGGAACCATGTTGACCCCCACTTGGGTCACTGTCAGGGCTGAGACATGTAGATCCACAGCACAGTTCTCTACCAGAGCTAACAGAGTAACTGGTAGTACTAAGCTATTATCTTCCACTTGGATCATGTACTACAGGAGGGATGAGATGCACTTTGTCAGTGGGTTTCACAACTATTTGCTGATAGCAGAAGAGCTCTTGAGTAGAGCTGGTTGGAAAAATTATGACAAAACATTTTTTTTCATCAGAATTTTACTGATTTGTCTAAATGTTTTGTGGAGACAGTTTGATTTTCACAACGTTCTGAAGGAACCCAGGCAGGCTTCTGACAGAACTCAGCCTTTCAGGCAGGTTTCCATTGTCTGGAGGGAAACACTCCCCTCTGTTTGGGATTCACAGTGAGGAACCCACTCCTGGAGTTAGGCACCTAACTCTCACTCACAAAAAAATGAGACAGTGTTACCCCTCTTTTCCTTGTAACATTTAGACCACTGGTTAGAGCACTCACCTGAGAGGAGGGAAACTCAGGTTCAAATCCCCATTTACCTGATGTAGAACAGGGATTTGAACTCAAATGTGACCCAAGGACCTCCTGATGCCAGCTGGCAGAGGGTACAGGAGTGTATAAGAGGGATCCCCTGGGTCTGGTGTTTACATTCTAGTTCACCAAAGAATGTCATGTATGGTTTCTACTGAAAGCCTGTGTCACAGTAGTCTAACATTAAGCAGAGTTGTTCTAAGGTGTAGCTAGTAAGCTGTGGTGTATTGTTCCTTTGGAAATAGAGGATTTAGTAATTCTGTGAGTGCCCAGTGGATAAGGGGTTGGACACTTCAAAAGGACTCTTTGGATTGGAGAGTATCTGTTGCTAACCTGGATGAAGGATAGTGGAGCCCACATGGACTAAGAGGGGAGTACTGTGGCAGGGACTATTGCGATGCTGACCTCTGGTAGGCATAGACAAGGCTCCCTCACACTAAGGGCAGGTGGTAGTGAGATGTCTCACAATATCCCCAAGAAGGGTCACAATGGCGCAGATGGTGGTATCTACACCAGTTTGCTGTTCAGCTAAAGATCACACTTCAGGCACTTATATACCAGATAATATAGTTACTGAGAGAGTCACAAGTGAGAAGGTTGGAAACAAGTAAAGAAAAAGGTTATGGTCTGTTATTTTCTGTTCGGTTATTTTGGATGAAAGAACTAATACAGAGCAGTGCATAATGAGTAAGCAAGAATCTTACTCCAAACTAAACAGGCAGCAGCTGGAGCAGTAGCATGCAGCTTGGGAAATAGATGCTGAAGCGAAAATCATTGACAAATTGAGATTTTTTGCTCATGGAGCAAGATGTTACTCTTTTTTTTTTTTTTTTTTAGCTCTATTCTGAACTAGCCTTGGAGCTGCAGCAGCAGTGTACCAACATTCAGTGTCTCACACCTGTTGAGAAGTGGGTCGCCATTGGCATTTGGAAGCTGGCCACCCTCAAATGTTACTGATCGGTAGCCAACCAATTTAGTATAGGGAGATTGACTGTTGGGATTGTCATAGAGGTATGTGCTGCTTTGCAGAAGATATTGTTCTGCTGGGTTGTAATGCTTGGTACATTACTTATGGCTCTGCATGCCTGGGGTCCCTGAAATGTATTAGGATTATGGGTCCCATCAATTTGTCCCATCATTTGCCCCCTGCACCAGAGCTCAAAGTTTATAAACAGAGGGATATTTCTACATGGTGCTCCAGAGACTATCATGGCAGGTTCACAAACATAAATGCAGGGAGTTCTGGAAAAGTCCATGATGCTAGGATCTTTTGGAACTCGTGCATACCTGTTTACTTTAATGAATCATGAAGACTTTGTCCTGTTTTATTAATTTGATGGACTAAATGGGCCCAGAGAGTCAAAAGTGTTAATATGACACTGTCACTGTCCAACATAAAACCGTGTTAAGCAATGTTAACCTTAAGATCTGCTATTGTGTGGCCAGCATATTCAGCATAGTCAGCTATTGTGAGAAGCATGTTCTCACCAATAACTGCACACCGCACCATAGTAACTCTAGTTCAGGAACCAATCCATGCAACAAACCTCAATGCCAACTCTACCCACATATCTACACCAGCGACAGCATCACAGGACCTAACCAGATCAGCCACACCATCACCGGTTCATTCACCTGCACGTCCACCAATGTAATATACGCCATCATATGCCAGCAATGCCCCTCTGCTATGTACATCGGCCAAACTGGACAGTCTCTACGGAAAAGGATAAATGGACACAAATCAGATATTAGGAATGGCAATATACAAAAACCTGTAGGAGAACACTTCAACCTCCCTGGCCACACAATAGCAGATCTTAAGGTGGCCATACTGCAGCAAAAAAACTTCAAAGGACCAAACTACAAAGAGAAACTGCTGAGCTTCAGTTCATCTGCAAATTTGACACCATCAGCTCAGGATTAAACAAAGACTGTGAATGGCTTGCCAGCTACAAAACCAGTTTCTCCTCCCTTGGTTTTCACACCTCAACTGCTAGAACAGGGCCTCATCCTCCCTGATTGAACTAACCTCATTATCTCTAGCTTGCTTCTTGCTTGCATATATATACCTGCCCCTGGAAATTTCCACTACATGCATCCGACGAAGTGGGTATTCACCCACAAAAGCTCGTGCTCCAAAACGTCTGTTAGTCTATAAGGATTCTTTGCTGCTTTTACAGATCCACACTAACACAGCTACCCCTCTGATAATTTGATTTACGACCAATAATTAATATGTTAATCTTTCTACACATGCATTATACCTAATACCTATACACACACACACACATTCATATCCATCACATGTTCTGCAGCTGCTGCATAGTTACCAGTCCTGCAGATAGCTTGAGTTCGTGGTTTGATTTTGCAGCTTGGGTTCGTAGCTTGGGCGGCTAACTGGCCAGGAAAGCCGGGCACAAGGACGAGCTGGGTCTCTGTTGGGCATGCACCGATGCCCGTCCATGTTGGCAGCAGAACGTTACCCTCCAAAGTCTTCCATCTCACTCATCCTTTTTCTAAGCTTTTGTTTGAATTCAAGTCTATAAGTTTTGCTGTGTCACGCTGCCTCTGGGTTTGGTGATTGATCACCCGTCAATTGCAGGCGTGACTTTCAGCCTCAGACCTGGCTTTGATCTTCCTTCTATTGTACCTTTTCTTTTTAGGGTGGACTCTTCTTATTTTGTTAGGGCTCTTGTCTGCATCTTCAGCCGTTGGTGTTCGAACTTTATTTCATCAGGACAGGCCGGGGCTGGAGGTTGATTCCATCATCCATACGTACCTCATTCACACATCTAAACTAACTAATAAGAGTACAGCAGGATTTGCAAAATGAAGGTTAGAGGAAGCTTTCACAAAATGGAGTGAGCGTTTTAAAATGGGGTTTGAATTCAATATGGAAAACAGTGAACAGAAGTTACAATATAGACAAGTGTAGTGGATGGCAAACCGTAAACAGAAGTTATATTGATAAAGTGAACAATAAAAACGATTTCATTCATCAGTTCTATACACAGAGCATGCACACCTGATTGGAATGGACGTGAACACTACATCTCAAAGAACAACAGTTATGAGAAAGTGAGTAACCGTTTTTTCTTACAGTTAAGCTTACAAGTAGGGTAAATGTGTAGGCTCAATTATTACAACAGCCCCCAGGACCTCTCATTATTAATGGTGTGAACATTGCTCCTGTTATCCTGGGGACCTGTCTTGTCTTCTGTTCCCTGGACAATGAATCCATTTACAGACCACTTGGACAAAAGATAGGAACTGTTTAACTATCACCTCTGTAGTCGCAGAATGACAATTGTCGGAGAAAAACTTAGTTCTCACTTTTTGGCTGGGTGCAGCAGAGTCAGATACTTTATTTTCTCTTTACAATTGTATAGAGGGAGGGAGTGCCCTAGGACACAGGGTTGCCCCAGTCCTAGGCAGGTCTCTTCACAGGTAAACAATTACAGCAAGCATTTATACTTTTTGTTACATACAATAATAAGCGACAGCTGCATTTTGTTTATGCATAGGCCATCTTGATATCTTATTTTTCTCACTTCTATTTAGATGCCAATTTACATTCCTTATTATCGACACAAGGTCACAACAACTTCTCATACAGTTCTTTCCCACTCGCCTCACACAATCCTCGCTTCTACAAATCTCACGTTAGTAGGGTTACAGCTAGCCTAACTCTTGCTAACAGAGACTGTCATGCATTGAAACCCCCTACAAATCCCTGTCAGTTCTTTCTCTACTTCCACACAGTGCAGTGTTCATTTGGCTGTCTGAAAGCAAGAAGGTGATGTTTTAGGGCTGGGTTAGAAGCTGAAGAACAAAACTTTCCTGGGATTATAGCTGCATGTTGTACTTTGCAGAATATTCATGAGTAAGGGAGAAAGGGAGAAACAATGGGTGGAAGCCTGAAGTGCAGAGACTTACTCAGGGGTCATCCACTATAAAGTATAACCCCCCCCCCGCCCCCGCCCAATATTCTCAGGTATGCCTGTGATGGGTAACCTGCCATTCTGGGGAGTGCCATCTGATGTACTGGGGTACCACTGAGCCCACCTATTCCACCAGCCTATGCTCCCTTACACTGTCTTGCTGAGCCAGGCCACCAAGCTTCCTCCAGCACATACACAGATAGGGACACACCCAGCTGCAGAAAGAGACAGACACTGAAATCAGCTCTAGATGGGAAGACTAAGAAAGGGAATTGCCCAAGACTCAAGTGCACACCCCCTCTGGGGTGCAAACCCAAAACTGTATTGTCTTGCACTGAACAGAGAACTGTACAGTGCAAGCTTATTGAAATTCGCCTCCTCCCTCAGCATGGAGGAAGATATGCACAGCTTTTTGCCTCCCAGTTATGAATTTCACAAGCTGGTTTTAGAGAAAACAAAAACAAGCTTATTAACTACACAAGATAGATTTTAAGGGATTATAAGTGATTCCAAACAAATCAAAGCAGATTACTGAACAAATAAAACAAACATGCAAACTAAGGCCTGGTCTACACTACGCGTTTATACCGATTTTAGCAGAGTTAAACTGATTTAATGCTGCACCCATCCATACAACGGGGCCCTATATATCGAAATAAAGCGCTCTTTAAACTGGTTTCTGTACTCCTCCCTGACAAGAGGAATAGCGCTGAAATCGGTATTACCATATCGGATTTGGGTTAGTGTGGCCACAAATTGACGATATTGGCCTCCGGGCGGTATCCCACAGTGCACCACTGTGACCGCTCTGGACAGCAATCTGAACTCAGATGCACTGGCCAGGTAGACAGGAAAAGCCCTGCGAACTTTTGAATTTCATTTCCTGTTTGCCCAGCATGGAGAGCTCACCAGCACAGGTGACCACGCAGAGCTCATCAGCACAAGTAACAATGCAGTCTCCTGAGAATTGAAAAAGAGCTCCAGCAGGGACCGCACGGGAGGTACTGGATCTGATTGCTATATGGGGAGAGGATTCTGTGCTAACAGAACTCCGTTCCAAAAGACGAAATGAAAAAACATTTGAAAAAATTTCCAAGGCTATGTTGGAGAAGGGCCACACCAGGGACTCAATGCAGTGCAGAGTGAAAGTTAAGGAGCTCACACAAGCCTACCAGAAAACCAAAGAAGCAAACGGAAGGTCCAGGGCAGGGCCGAAAACATGCCGCTTCTACGCTGAGCTGCATGCAATTCTAGGGCGGTCCGCCACCACTACCCCACCCCGTCCGTGAATTCCAAGGTGGGGTTGGTAATCTCAGCCGTGCCTGAGGATTCTGAGGACGGGGAAGATGAGGAGGAGGAAGAGGAGGACGAGCTTGCAGAGAGCACACAGCACTCCATTCTCCCCAACAGCCAGGAGCTTTTTCTCACCCAGACGGAATTACCCTCCCAGTCCTCCCAAGCCACTAGCCCAGACAATGAAGCCATGGAAGCAACCTCTAGTGAGTGTACCTTTGTAAATATAAAACATGATTTAAAAGCAAGCATTTTTTAATGATTGATTTGCCCTGAGGACTTGGGATGCATTCGCGGGCAGTACAGTTATTGGAAAAGTTTGTTAACATGTCGGGGGATGGAGCGGAAATCCTCCAGGGACATCTCCATGAAGCTCTCCTGGAGGTACTCCAAAAGCCTTTGCAGAAGGTTTCTGGGCAAGGCAGCCTTATTCCGTCCACCATGGTAGGGCACTTGACCATGCCATGCATGTAGCAAGTAATCTGGTATCATTGCATGACAAAGCCTAGCTGGGTATGGTCCCAGTGATTGCTGGCATTCAAGCAACATCCGTTCTTTATCTCGCTGTGTTGTCCTCAGGATAGTGATATCGTTCATGGTAACCTGGTTGAAATTCAGGAATTTAATTAAGGGGACAGAGATGGCCATTCCTACTGGGCTGTTTGCCTGTTGCTTAAAAGAAATCCTTCCCTGCAGGTAGCCCAGTGGGGGGATGGAAGGGGGGGAATGGCACTGAGCTTTTTCGCGTTTGGCTAGCAGGGATCTTCCCTGCTACCAGCCATGCGGTGGTCGGGGGGAAGGGGGGTGATTAGCAGTGATCTTCCATGATACCAGCCACATGGTGTGGGGAGGGGTAAAGCGATCATCCCAGAGAATTGGATGAGGGGGTGGTTTCTGCTCCTGCATGTTAACAGGAAAGAAGCAGCACTGAATGGGCTTTGCTTGGTATTTGGGAAAGGAGGGCACTGTGTATATGAAGGCTGCAGAAGACGAAAGACAATGGCTTACCATTGCTGCATGCAAGCTGAATTCTGCTGCCCGGACCTGCGTCTGTGAGATCTCTAACACCAGAGCCGCAGGCACTCAATATTAAGATGCAAAATCCGACCTTGTAGTGAAATCACATGTGCTATGTAAGGTGAATAGTGTTGTTCACTGTGAAAGAGTATAACCATTGTTCTGTAAAATGTATCTTTTTAAATACTTCTCTCCCTTTTTTACCTCCCTCATGCAGCTGCAAATTTTTCAAGCCTCCCCACTCCAACCCGAAGGCTATCTCAGATAAGGCGGAGGAAAAAAAAGACGAGACTAAATGTTCTCAGAAATCATGGAAGTAACCTGCAATGAAAGAGCTAATCTGAATGAGTGGAAGGACATGGTATCGAATTACAGGAAAGATGCCAGTGAACGTGAGGACAGGAGGGACGCTCAAGAAGAGAGGTGGCGCCAGGAAGATCAGAGGTGTAGGCAGGAAGATATGCGGTGGCGGGATGCAACTCTGGGGCTGCTGTGTGATCAAACTGACATCCTCCGACGTCTGGTGGAGCTTCAGGAACAGCAGCAGGGTCACAGAGTGCCACTGCAGCCCCTGTGTAACCACCCTCACCACTCACCATGTTCCATATCTTCCTCACCCAGACGTGTAAGAACGCGTGGGGGAAGACTTTGTGCACCTGCCCACTCCACCCCCATGGACAGCCCAACCAAAAGGCTGTCATTACTTTGAAATATTTTTAGTGGCCTTTTTCTTCCCTCCTATCCTCCTCCCAAACCACATCCGGGATACCTTGTCAGTTCTCTCCCTCTTTTTATAATGACTTTTAAATAAAGAATACATGATTTTTAAATGATAGTGACTTTATTTCCTTAAGCAAGCTGTAATCGAAGGGGGAGGGTGGGTTGCTTACAGGGAATGAGTCAATCAAGGGGGGGGATTCATCAAGGGGAAACAAACACAACAGTCACACCGTACCCTGACCCGTGATGAAACTCGTTTTCAAAGCTTCTCTGATGCACACTGCTTCGTGGTGTGCTCTTCTAATCGCCCTGGTGTCTGGCTGCACTTAATCAGCGGCCAGGTGATTTGCCTCAGCCTTCCACCCACCATAAAGGTCTCCCCCTTACTCTCACAGAGATTGTGGAGCACACAGCAAGCAGCAATAACAAAGGGGACATTGGTTTGGCTGAGGTCTGAGCAAGTCAGTAATGTGCGCCAGCGCGCCTTTAAATGGCCAAATGCACATTCTACCACCATTCTGCACTTACTCAGCCTGTAGTTGAACAGCTCCTGACTACTGTCCAGGCTGCCTGTGTATGGCTTCATGAGCCATGGCATCAAGGGGTAGTCTGGGTCAACCAGGATAACTACAGGCATTTCAACATCCCCAACTGTTATTTCCTGGTCTGGAAAGTAATTCCCTTGCTGCAGCCGTTTAAACAGAGTAGTGTTCCTGAAGATGTGAGCGTCCCACGTGGCCATCCCACGTGGATGTTGGTGAAATGTCCCTTGTGATCCACCAGTGCTTGCAGCACCATTGAAAAGTACCTCTTGCAGTTTACGTACTGGGTGCCCTGTTGCTCTGGTGCCAAGATAGGGATATAGGTTCCATCTATCGCCCCCCCCACAGTTAGGGAATCCCATTGCAGCAAAGCCATCCACTATGTCCTGCACTTTTCCCAGAGTCACAGCCTTTTGTAGCAGCAGCTTAATGATTGCTTTGGCTACTTGCATCACAGCGGCCCCCACAGTAGATTTTCCCACTCCAAATTGATTCCCGACTGACCAGTAACTGTCTGGCATTGCAAGCTTCCAGAGGGCTATTGCCACTCACTTCTCAACTGTGAGGGTTGCTCTCATCTTGGTATTATGGCATTTCAGGGCAGGGGAAAGCAAGTCACAAAGTTCCATGAAAGTGCCCTTACACATGTGAAAGTTTCGCAACCACTGTGAATCGTCCCAAACCTGCAAAACTATGCGGTCCCACCAGTCTGTGCTTGTTTCCCAAAATCGGCGTTCAATGGCTAGAACCTGCTCCATTACCAGTAGGATCTCCAAAGCGCAGGGGCCCGCGGTTTGAGAGAATTCTGTGCCCATGACCTCATCACTCTCGTCACCGTTCTGCCGTAGCCGCCTCCTCCTCGCCTGGCTTTGCAGGTCCTGGTTCAGCATAGACTGCACGAGAATGCGCGAGGTGTTTACAATGTCCACGATTGCGGTCTTGATCTGAGCAGGGTCCATGCTTGCTGTGCTATGGGGTTTGCACAGTTCACCCAGGAAAAAAGGTGCAAAATGGTTGTCTGCTGCTTTCACGGAGGGAAGGGTGAGGCTGTACCCAGAACCACCCGCAACAATGTTTTTTGCCCCATCATGCACTGAGATCTCAACCCAGAATTCCAAGGGGCGGGGGAGACTGCAGGAACTATGGGATAGCTACAGGATAGCTACCCACAGTGCAACGCTCCGGAAATCAACGCTAGCCTTGGTACATGGACGCACACCGCCGAATTAATGTGCTTAGTGTGGCCGCGTGCACTCGACTTTATACAATCTGTTTTACAAAACCAGTTTATGTAAAATCGTAATAATCCCGTAGTGTAGACGTACCCTAAGCTTAATACACTAAAGAAACTGGTTACAAGTAGTAATTTCTCACCTTAAATGTTGTTTTAAACATTTCTTTCACAGGCCAGACACTTTTTCCAGCCTGGGATCAGCTCTTCTCCCCCCTTTTGTCTTTGTTTCTTAGATGTTTCCAGCAGTCACCCTGGGTGGGGATTCAGAGAAAAATGAACCCTGTTTAAATCACTCCCTGGCCTTAAATAGGTTTTACATACGGCAAGAACCCTTTGTTTCCCCTGCCCTCAGTGGAAAAATACTGGTATTCTATCATGGAATCCAGTACCAGATGCCATGATCACATGATTCTGCAGTGTCAAAGCAGCCATAAGTTAATGGTTGTTTGTGGCATCCCAGGAAACTTCTCAGGAAGGTGGGAGAATAGTATCTTCAAAGACCTATTGTTCTCCCTAATGGCCCATCCAGACTGATTGCATTCTGTCTGGTGGGCATTCCCCAGGTGTAGACCCACTTGTAATTGATATAGTCAATATTTCTAACTTCAGATACAGAAATGATACATGCATACAAATATGAAAATCGTATTCAGTAAATTATAAACCTTCCAATGTTACCTCACAAGACCCATCTTGTGTATCAAAATACATCTTAGATATGCTATAATTATATTATAACAATATTCCTGTGAAGGATATGGGGTGTAGTGTTACAATGCCTTTTGTTCTTGAGTCTGAAGCCTTAAAATGTGCAACTGTATATCCAGCTGTTATTGAGGGTTGTGCAGTGGATTGGATCATAAGCATTGCAGTTGTTTTATGGGATGTAGAGGGGGAAAATTGTGCCACTCCTTATTTTATCTTGGCTATGCTTTTACACTTGAGTAAAAGGCTATGGAAAATTATGGTTTTCTTGTGTACCTTGCATTGTAGCTTATTTATTAATTTGTAGTAGTTTATTGCATAAATGATTCCATTAAACAGCAACCAAAATATAAAATGTTGTGAGACTCATGATAAAATATCTAGAATTGACAATACTGCTCAAATACACTGAAAAAGAGAAAACAACACAGGTCATTACCTAGTGGCAGCAGGGGGAGAGAAGGAAGGTAGGTCTCAGGATTAGGTTATGTAACCCACACCCACTCAGTGAGGCTTGCTCTCCCTTCATGGTGGTGGATCTGGCATGTGTGGAAGCTTGACAAGCCATCTATTCAGTGGCCTCCTCTGCCCAGGTCAACTGGGTCAAGAACTCTGGTCTGATGGTCTGGGATGGGTGACACGCAGACTCCCTCCCACCCATGCTTTGTACCATTCTGTATGGTGTGGATCCATTGCTCTATCTGGGTGTATATCTTTCTGCCACCAATCCCTCCCCATTGGAGACTTGGACCAGTGTAGAAGCCAGGGTGTCTGACCTGTTGCAGAGGTGGATGGGGCTGCTCCTCTGCCTTCCTTTCAAGGGAGGGCACTGGTACTCAACAAGCTGGTTCAGTCCATGCTCTGGCAACAGTTCAACAACTTGAGCCCACCCTTAGGACTCCTGAACAGCCTCCGATGAAGGTCCTGGAGTTTTTTTGGCCAGGGCTGCACTGGGTCTCTGCAGGTATTTTGAGCTTCCCCCTGAGGGAGGGAAAACAAGACCTGGTCTTCAGCCACAGCCAGGTCCATTCATTCCACCTCCATATCCTTCAGAGTTTCCTTTATAGTGCAGGTAGTCTGGCATGGAGCATACTGGTGCACACCTTCCTCCACCAACTTTCAGGGCTCCAATATGACTGGCAGCTCTTTTATCTCCACCCGAGAGGTCTCCCAAGACTTCTTTGAGCTGCTGGTCTTTTACCAGGACTGCCTGAAGACCTGGAACTAGTTTCAACAACCAGGTCCATGGCAGCCACTGAGAGGGACAACTTCCTGGAAGAACCTCTGCTGCACAACCCCATTTATATATGTAGGTGGTAGAATCCCTCTTGGTGTGCTGGAGGTTAGTCCTGGCTGATGGCACAAGAATCTGAGACCTCCTGGACTACAGTCAGAGGGACTGGGTGGACTCTGTGGCACTCAGCCAGTGCATGTGTTTGTCCACACTGAGGGCTCCCTAGCATGTTCCAGGAGATGAGGACAGCCTTGCCTCCTCTTTCTTTTCCTTTCCTTGAACAGGAACTGCAGGAAAGTGCTTTCTGCCCACCCCTCACCCCAAGTCCTGAGGAATTTGTGTTTAGGCCCCTGCAGTGTGATCTTGCCTGACCATCCCTGATGCACTATCTGTGTTAGCAGCATAATATCCAGCCAGTCTGCCTCCAAACCACACCCAGAGAACATCTGTACATGCTTGTGCTTCATACCATTCACTTGCTCACCCTTGTTTCCCACCCTGACGCCAACTTGCTACCTGAGGAAGGTGAAAAGGCGCATTGGGGCACCCTGTACTCCACTCTGGTTCCATGGCTTGCTGGTGATATTAGCAGGTGGCTTCTCCATAAAGTTGTGAGCACTGGTGTGTACCTGGTGTAGTTCATGAACTCTCCTGACACCTTCCCCTTTTTCAGAAGACGACCTTGGCACACATCTATATAGGGTGTGTCAGGTTGCATCCCTACTCTGACTCCTCCAGAACCTCCTCATCTACTTCCTCCGGGTGCTGACCAAAATGGCCATTCATCACACCAGGAGGAGGAAGTTCTGTTTATTTCTTAGGCAATCTGCTTTGATCTGTACACTCACTACTTATAATCACTTAAAATCTATCTTTCTGTAGTTAATAAATTTGTTTTATATTTTTTTACCTATCCAGTTGTCCAGTGAAAGCTTCATAAGCCAGGAGAGCAGAGGGTAAGCTGCATCTCCTAGAATGACTGAAAAAGATCCTTCCTGTCACCATGGACTTTTCCAGGTAGCCCCACATAAATATTGGTGAACCTTTCCTGACGATCAACAAGGCCTTGCAGTATCATGGAGAAATACCCATTTCTGTTGATGAACTCCAAGGCCTGGTGTTGGGGGTGGGGGGCAAAGAGTAGGCACATGAATCTCATCAATGAACCCTCTGCAATAAGGGAACCTTAACCATGCAGTCATTAATAGCTGCCTGCACATTGCCTAGTCTTATGACATGGGAGGACAGCATCTTCTTGATACTAGCATACACCTTCATTACAACAGCCCTGACAGTTGATTCTACTGCCACCAAACTGGTTAGCAACTGACTGGTAGCAATCAGGAGTGGCAAGTTTCCAAATGGCAATAGCAATGCATTTCTCCATACTGAGGGCTGTCATGTGTGGAGGTCTGCTGCTGCAGCTTAAGGGTAAGATCTGCACAGAGTTCTAAGAAAGTGGCTTTTAAGATCCTGAAGTTCTGCCTTCCACTGCTGGTCATCGGAGGTCTAGATTACTACCCTGTCCCACCAGTCATTATTAGCTGACTGAGCCAAATGCAGTGCTCCACCATGAGACACTGTTCCAGGAAAAGATGTAAGTAAGAGAAGTGTCTGTTGTTGCATCCTTAGGGGGTCTTATCACCCTGGTTCTACGGTCACTGCGTGTCTTTAGATAGTCTACCAGTAGTCTGTTTATATTCATGAGTATGTGAGGATTACAGCGATCATCTGCATTTCTTCCATGCTGCCTGACAGTGCTTTAAAAATGGCACTCAATCATAGAAACAGGAAGGATGATTAGGTGAGGTAGGCAGGCTATCCATCTCTAGTATTCCCTTTGGTGTGTGCCTCCTTGCAGTCAGAGTAAAACAAATAAAAAAAGTCAATATGCTTCTGCAGCCCGCAAAAAAACAGAGTCCTACAGCTTCAGGAAGCCAAGGATGGAAGTATCAGCTCTTCTCCTTTCTGAGAAGGCCTGGACAGTCAAGGCTCTCCAGCCATTTCCCCAGTCAGCAATCTCTTTTTCCAGGAGCCAGGGAGCTCACAGTTACAGTCCTGCTTCTTCAGAGTGCCCCTCCCCCCACACACATCCTGAGCAGGCTCCCTTTTAGGTATCCACCCATCTCAGGCATACAAGTGCATTGGATTGAGGCAGATTGTGCCCAGAGATGCTCTAATGCCTTTCTGACTGGGGTGAAGTGGGGATCTGCCGTACCACATAGTGAAACAAGGAGTCACGGAAATTATTTTGTTTGACTACAAACTCCATAATTCCATTACTTTCCAGTAAAAATATCAGAATGCAGAGCTCAAAACATCTCAGAAGGCATGCAGCAGAGCTGCAGAACAATATACCATGGGAAACCTGACCAGAATGCTGAGCACTCATTGTGCTGTGCTGCATGGCCACATAGATATAACGCAACATTAACTTGGTCACAAGATAACAATGTGGTGTGCATGAGCTGATTGAGCAATGGTTGTTGCAGATCACTTAATACAGAAAAACAAAATGTGTGCCAAGTTAAAAGTGTAGACACACCCAGAGTCTGAACACTCTGTTCTGGCAACCCCATGCAAATCAAGAATATGCTTAGAAAACCTATAGGCTGCTGATGCTAGTATTTGTTTGTATTTGTACGTGGGCAAGTTTTCCATTGTAGACAGTTACATATGCAGTCATTTTGTATAAACAAATGTGGATTGCTCAGCTTGTGTTCTCTTCTGGTTCCCAATCAGGGTATTTGCGATCTATTTTATTTACCTCTTGGGATGGGTTGTGTTTATGGCTCTGAGACTGTATATCACACTGACCTGTGTGTGTGAGAGTAACAGAAACACCAAGTATCAGAGGGGTAGCCATGTTAGTCTGGATCTGTAAAAGCAGCAAAGAATTCTGTGGCACCTTACAGACTAACAGACGTTTTGGAGCATGAGCTTTCTTGGATAAATACCCACTTCGTCTGAAACACGTTATTTTGATATAGTGGGTGATCACTGGCACACTATACTGTCAGTTTCTCAATGACTGGTCGGTGGACCAGTGCCAGTCTGTGCAGCCTCCTTGCCAGTGCCTGAGAGTTTCCTGACACAGAATATTAATATTTAAAATGTAAAGGTTTTTTGTATTGCATTTTAGATGACTGTATTCATTCAATTATTTCTGAACATTAAAAAATAAACTGATTGAGCTGACATTGGTTGCCATGGTGCTGATATGAAAAGCACATTAGTTCACATTTGTTGAAAGGAAGTAATTAACAGAAAGCAGCAAGCAAAATTTAAGTTCTAGTAAAGCGTTTACTTAGCTAAATCAGATAATGTCATTGTCAAAGCAGTTACCTCTGAATCTATTTTTCAGAACTAACAAAAGTTCAGAAAAACAGAATAGAGATGTGAGTGTCTCTGAACATGATAAGGAAGAAGGATTAGAAAAGAAAAGGAAACATTCAGCCTTCAATCAAAAATATGATTAGTCTTAATTAAGTGTGGGTTTGTTGCAAGTAGGGCTGTTGTTTAATCGCTATTAACTTACACAATTAACTCAAAAAAACTAAATGTATTTAATCACAATTTTAATTGCACTGTTAAACAATAGAATACCAATTGAAATGTATTAAATATTTTGGATGTTTTTCTACATTTTCATATATATCATATTCTGTGTTGTAATTGAAATCAAAGTGTATATTATTTTTATTATAAATATTTGCACTGTAAAAATGATAAATAGTATTTTCAATTCACTTCGTACAAGTGCAATCTTTGTCATAAAAGTGCAATTTACAAATGTAGATTTTTTTGATTACATACCTGCACTCAAAAACAAATCAATATAAAACTTCAGAGCCTGGAAGAGTCCATTCAGTCCTACTTCTTGTTCAGCCAATCGCTAAGACAAAAAAAAGTGTTTATATTTACAGAAGATAATGCTGCCCTCTTCTTATTTACAATGTCATCAGAGAATGAGAACAGGTATTTGCATGGCATTTTTGTAGCTGGCATTGGGACCCGAACCCTCACCCTAACCCTTCCAGAGCACTGCAAATTTATAAGAATCCTTCTCACTGTGCCTGTATCATCCTGAACTGCAGAATGCTTATTCTACAGCTTCAGAAGACTTAAAAATTATCTCCAGTTATCAATGGATCAGACACAACTGAATAATGTAGCTGTTCTTAATGTGCATCAAGACCATACCAGGGAACTAGATGTAAATAAGATTGCTGACTGTTTCATCCAGAAAGCTACGGTGAGACATAATGTCTTTAACTAGGACATTAGCGAAGACAGCTTGTAGGTGACTGCAATGATTTTAATATACTATAATTCATGATAATGTAATTATTTAGTTCATAACAATTTGATCATTAAAATAGTAAAGATACCAATGATACCCACATTCAATAACTAGAATATAAAAGAAGTGTATAAATATGCTGAAAATAGCCTTCCTCCCAACTGGCAGAGTGCCTCTTTCTCCCTTCACCCAGACACACATACCTCTTTGACAGCACCCACCAGCAAAAACAAAAGGCAGCGCCTATGCCTATGAATGCTCATTTCATGAAGATCTACTCTGCTGTAAAGAATTGCCACAAAACACAACAGGTGCAGAAATCTTCTAGGTCCTAAATGAGTATGTGACAGGACACGGACTTTGGTGGGACCGCTGTGTTGGAATTTGCACTGACAGAGTGGCTGCAGTGACAGGCAGACATTCTGGTGTAGAGGCAAGAGTGAGGGAAATTGCACTAACTGCTCAAGCAACACTGCTTTATTCATCGAGAGGTCTTGGCAGCCAAGAAATTGTCTCCAGAGCTTAATGATGTCCTCAGTACAGTTGTTAAAATTGTGAATTTTGTTAAATCAAATGGACTCAATTGTCACATATTTGCTACAATGTGTTGAGAAATGGGGTCAGAACTTATTCTTATATGCTGAAGTGCAGTGATTATCCCATGGCAAAGTATTAAACCGAGTATGTGAACTGTGACGTGAACTTGAAGCCTTTCTGTCTCAAAAGAAGTATCCTCTGGCACCATACTTTCAGGATTTACAATGGCTCGCCAAACTTGCATATTTGGCAGATATATTTTGTCACTTCAATCAGTTCAATCTCTCTATGTTGAGTGTCTTTGTATTGGATGACAAGATCATGGCCTTTAAAAAAAACTCTCCAAGTCTGGAAAGAGAGAGTCAGGAGTGATTGTTATGACATGTTCCCATCTTTTGCATTTTCAGATATTGATGACAGTAAAGATGTGGATCTGCCTCGCCTATGCGAAATAATTGCATTCCATCTAAAATCAACTCTTCAAAGGTTCAAGGACTATTTATCATCAGACTCTGATCCACAAAAAGGAAAACAATGGGTTCATGATCCATACTCCTCTCTAGAAACTGAGACCTCTTTGTCACTATCACTGGAGGACAAGTTGCTGGAAATGTCAAGTCATGAGGGTCTGAAGTTACACTTTTATTAAGTGACTCTATCTGTTTTCTGGATCAAAATCAGGAGTGAATACCCACAACTCAATGAACAAGATGTCAAAATTTTGCTCATGTTCCATTCCACATATCTCTGCAAAACTGGATTTTCAGTGATGACTGCAACAAAAACAAAATACAGCAACCGGCTGAGCAGTGGAAAGATGCTCCAAGTGTCCTTGTCAAATATTCATCCCCGGATTGAAAGATTTGTGTCTTCAAGACAGGTATAAACATCTTGTTATCAGTATGGTGAGTGAATCCATCTGATTGTTTATTATTATTTTTTAAAACTAAATCAATTGAATTATCTCTAATGTACAAAATGAGGTATACAGTTATAGACAAAATTATTGGTAACCTGATTTTTAAACATTGTTTCAAATGAAGGGTAACATTTTTCATATCACATAACTAGTTGAACTGTTGGTAAGCAAGTAAGAAGTATCTTACATGCAGATAGTACGAAAAGGCAACTCCTGGCAATACTGAAAAAACAGCAATAAACACCAGTGAAACACTGTTTGCTTTTTGTTTTTTTCCTCCTGCTCTCTCAAACAGTCCATGACAGTTTAGGAAGGCAGCAAACCCTGGGTTCAGAAAGGTTAAGAAACACTACTCTATGTGATGGATTCTCCCACCACTCTGTGATTGTTCCTTTGTCTGACTGCTCACAGCCACCAACTCTATAGATGTCGATGTCCTATAACAGTGGTTTCCAACCTTTTTCATTTGCGGACCCCTAAAAAATTTCAGAGGGAGGTGTGGACAACTTTGAAAATTCTGTCTATGGTCCATGAACTCCTACCATAGAAGTCTTAGACTGAAAACTGACTGAACAGAATTAAACTATAAATGTTGCATATGCTTTGTACGGCATTTGATGCAGTGTGAGAGAGGGTGCTAAACTGTGGGCTTCTATGGTAACAACATTTCTGGTGTTTGACCTGAAGGTGGGAGTATTCACATACTTTTGATTGGTCAGAAAAATGGAATGCCTTTTCTGGGATCTGAAACTCTATTTTCATAGTCCCCTTTCACTGGCTGCTTCAACATAGTTTGTGAACCCCCAGGGGCCATGTACCACAGGTTGAAAGCCACTGTCCTATAACATAGCATTTGTCATACATTATGTTTGCAGAGCTCCTTTCTCATTGCTGACATTCAATCAATAATACCTTCCTTAGTGTCCTCCTTGTTACATTCTCCACCCATTCTTGTATTTGCCCTTTCTTCCATGCTGCTCCTTAAGTTTAGAGCACCCTTCCTCTTCTTGTGTGCCAGCCATGTGCTCTATTCTCACTCAGATGCTCCTTTAAAACATGTATTTTTCTGTCACTTTTCAGTATTAACTCGCCAATTGCCATTTCAAAATGTCTATTAAATATTTAAAAACATCCACCCTGCCTGCATCTTGGGACTAGGACCTACATACCACATTACTGTATATTAGATTATACATCTATACCAGGGTGGGCAAACTTTTTGGCCTGAGGGCCACATTGAGTTTCCAAAATTGTGTGGTGGGCCAGTAAGTGGAGGCTGTGCCTCCCCAAACAGCCAGGCATGGCCCATCCCCTCCCCCATCTGACCTCTCCTGCTTCTCACCTCCTGACCGCTCCCCCGGGACTCCTGCCCCATCCAACTCCCCCTGTTCCCTGTCCCTTGACAGCCCCCAGAATCACCACCACCCCATCCAGCCCCCTCTCCTTCCTGACTGCCCCCTGGGGACTCCTGCCCCATTCAACACTGTTCCCAACCCTCCGACCGTCCTGACCCCTATCCACACCTCCACCCCCTGACCACCACCCCAAACTCCCCTGTCCTCTATCCAACCTTCCCTGCTCCCTTACCACACTGCCTGGAGAGCTGGCGGCGCTGGGTGGCTGGAGCACCAGGACAGGCAGAGCACCAGGACAGGCAGCTGCGCCACGTGGCGGGAGCCAGCCATGCCACTGTGCAGCTCATAGCACCGGGTCAGGCCACGGCTGTGCAGCTGCGCTGCCCCAGGAGCTTGCAGCCCTGCCACCCAGAGTATTGCGCTGGTGGCACAGTGAGCTGAGGCTGCAGGGGATGGGGAACAGCAGCGGAGGGGCCAGGGGCTAGCCTCCTGGGGCAGGAGCTTAGAGGCTGGGCAGGAGGGTCCTGCAGGCTGGATGTGGCCCGTGGGCTGTAGTTTGCCCACCTCTGGTTTATACGATATTGTACACCATGCTCCATGCACTCTGCTGGTCACTGTTCACTTCAGGTACAATTCAAGGTGTTAATAACAATCTTTAAAACTCATCATGGTCTGGGTAAAGTGTAGTTCTACTCTGAAAAAGGGTCTGTAAAGATGGCATCATGGGGTTTCATATTTATTGTCTTTCTGTGACTTTTGTATCAAATGTAACATGAGTTACACTACATTTTTAATTGCCAGCCCTGAAAACTCAGTCTAGGATGTGACAGCCCTGTTCGGGCTCTTTCTAGTTTGTGCATCATCACTAGAAGTAAAAGTTCTGCAGGTTAGTCAAATCATTAGTTGATCTCTGCGGCCTGTGTATCATTAGAGAATGCTCTCAGTGACTGATGCGTAAACCCCATTATCTTCAGTGGTTTACATTAACATATCTGAATAGAAATAGAAATAAGGCCAGGGAGATAACACTGTATCTTTTACTCGACAAACTGCTATGAAGCAGACAAGCTTTGGAGCTTACACAGACTCTGAGGAAGATCTCTGTTTCACTGGAACTCTTGCCTCTTTCCCCAGCAGAAGTTGGCCTAGCAAATGATTACCTCGCCCACCTTGTCTCTCCTTCATTATGTATTGTCCTAGCTAGTAAAGCTCAGAGGGGAATTTACCGGGTGCCACAACTGGTGGCAGCAGGATAGTCTCACTTGACAGCCTGAGCCTGTCCCTCTACAAGCAGCTTCAGGCTAGGGATTCCAGCTATTCTCCCCTGCTCCCACAGGCTCCGGGAAAAGACGAATGGGAGTGATTTTAGCAACGTGGCCCCCTTTAAGAAATAAAGTAGTAAATTGTCCGGCTGGGATTTGATTGACTGCTGGGATAGCCAGTGAGTTGGCTTAGGACCGAAGAGAGCGGGGCAGTCAATGGGCTCTCGAAGGATGGGCTGTAGTTTAGGGAAGTGAAGTTGTGGGTGGCCCTTCGTGAGCCAATGGCTTCCCCAGGGCACGTCCCGGCGGACAGATTAGGGGAAGGGCGCGCCAGAGGCGGGTCGATTCGCTCGCAATACGCAGTTTGGTTATGATAGAGCAGAGCGGGTGCGGCTCAGTAGCTGGCTGGCTTAGCGGGTCTCAGCGCTGAGACAGCGGGTGGGGGAATGGCTCCGCTGCGGGGCCCTAAGGCGGGGATGGAGAAGCTGGAGCCAGGTGCGGGCTTCTCCCCGCGGCGCTTCACCTGGGAGGAGATCGGGCTCCGCACGGGCCGGGGGCACCCGCAGCAGGAGCGGTGGCTGGTGATCGACAGGAAGGTCTATGACATCAGCCAGTTCTACCGGCGGCACCCGGGGGGCGCCCGAGTCATCAGCAGCTACGCGGGGCAGGACGCCACGGTGAGGGGCAGCGGCGTCGGGATTATCAGCGGGGCGGGACAAGGGCAGAACTGGGACCCAGGCGGGCAGGGGATGGGATCGTTGGGTTATCAATCATTGTGTGGGACAGGATGCCACAGCTGGTGGCAGCAGAGGGGAGAGCCCAAGTAATTGGCCTCTGTACGGTCAGGACAGCTGTTGGAGCGCTATAGACAGTGATTGATTTATCAAGGTTACAGGAGGGGCAAGGACTCAGCGGCAGGCTGAGGAGAAAGGTATTTGTCATACGAGAGAGATTTGTGCCTGCAGTCGCACTAAACTTCACAGCGTTTATTTAATCCTTTATATCACTGATAGGTTGGTGACTTCAAGTGACTTCTAGCCGACTGAACTTCCCTATTCAATCTGCATTGGAGTGTGACAGATGTGTCACTTGAGATGGTTTCTGCTGATAGTTGAGTGGCAGAGGAAACTACCTCTCCTAATACTCATGGATAGAAACAAATGTTCTTTTCACTCAGATCTCTCCCTCCTCAGTGTCAGGGATTCTTGTGGGAGAAATAATAACTGGCTGGTAAAACATTCTGCTGTTTTGGGGAACTAGGTGTCACAGGTTGCTTAGAGATGAGTTTCCTGTTTCTGTGGGTGGAAAAGAATCTGTTAACTCTTGGCACATTATGTAGATGTGAAAAGATATCACTGAGCAGACAAACAAAGCCAAAGCCCAATATATTCCATAGGCAGTGCTTCCTGCTCTCAGTCCCTGCTGCCCAGCTGTAGATGTCCCTTTATAAGCCTCTTTAAATCAGTGTCAGACATTCAATTATCTGACATCTTATCATCAGTGCAGACCACAAAAATATCCTTGTAACCCCCTGTTTCAGGGGCCTCCAGTCTTATGTCACCCTCTCTGACTTGGGCAGCTGGCTAGTACCCAACCTGAAACAATCCGAGCAAGATGGTTTTTACTAGCAAAAGGTATTTTTCGAAATTGTTTCTGATTCATCGACCCAGGGGCGACTCCAGGCACGAGCACACCAAGCGCATGCTTGGGGCGGCAAGCCACGGGGGGCACTCTGCCGGTCACCGCGTGGGCAACAGGCAGGCTGCCTTCGGCAGCATGCCTGTGGAGGGTCCGCTGGTCCCGCAGCTTCGGCGGACCTCCTGCAGGTTGCCACCGAATTCGTGGGACCGGGGACCTCCTGCAGGCAAACCGCTGAAGGCAGCCTGCCTGCTGTGCTTGGGGCAGCAAAATGCCTAGAGCCGCCCCTGCATCCACCTGTGACTGAAAATGCAGCTGCATCTTACAACCTACAGTCCCACTGAAATCTTTGGGCTACATTATGGCTGGGTTGCATTTAAATTCTTTGTATTTCTGCTCAGCTTTCTTCATATAAAGGTTTATTTCTTGTTCACCTTTGGAGTGGCTATCTTTTGTTGTTGTTGTTGTTGTTGCTTTCTCCTTGTGGCTCTTTAATACAGAGAACTCCTCTCTTACCCTTTTCTTAAATGGTTCATCATTCATTTTTGTTGCTAAGTGGTACAGTACCAGATCATAGAATATCAGGGTTGGAAGGGACCTCAAGAGGTCATCTAGTCCAACTCCCTGCTCAGAGGGGGACCAATGCCCAGACAGATTTTTACCCCAGTTCCCTAAATGGCCCCCTTAAGGATTGGGCTCACAATGCTGGGTTTAGCAGGCCAGTGCTCAACCCACTGAGCTATCCCTCCTGCAGATGCTGGGGGACTTGTGAAAGAAAAAATGATGTTTAGAAAGGTGCTAAAGATGTCTGCAGTTTCATTGGTTCTTCTGCCTCTTAATTGTGTTTTGGGAGACAAAACTAACAGGTAAAAATGGTGTTCTTCCTGCTTCCCTTTCCAACCTTCCTAAAATAATAATAATAATTAATTTAAAAAATCACTGCTGTTGCACATTGATCTCCTTCATATAAATCACATCTGGTGTTTGGGATATTTTAGCCAATCCAGAGGGCTAGGATATCATTTTTGGTAGATAAATTTCAGAATCTAAACCTCCTCCAATTTTGAAGCATTTTAGAACACTGTTTGTACTTGCCTACCCTGAAAGCTGATCCATACACCCTTAATCTTATCAGCTGTGCACTGCTCCCAGCTGGTTTCACACTGAATAGCTGACAGGTGGGAATCATACATAGGTGCTGGAACTGAGGTGCTGGCGGGGGTGTGGCAGCACCTCCTGGCTTGAAGTGGTTTCCATTTTATATATATAATATAGCTTACAGTTTGGTTAAATGGCTCTCAGCACCCCCACTCTTAAAAATTGCTTCACCATCCCTGGAATTACATTGAGGGTAGCATGAGAAATATAAGAAGGAAGAGGGGCACTATTGATTTAAAGAAATATTCCTTAGAAAAAGTGATAAAATACAAGTCAGGACATACTGGTAAATATCAGACTTACTTCAGAACTGGATGTCACCTCTTCACCACCAATCCTGTATTTATTTGTTTGATTTTTGCCTGTGGGAATAGAAGCAGGAAATAAAAGGAACTGGGGCTCACTGAAGAAGGGTGAGGGGATAGAAGGGATCATGTGTGTTTCCTTCCCTTGTCATTTTCATACAAGATCTGGAAGCTCTCCCCATGGAGGGATGTGTGCAGGGAACTCCCTGCTTACTCTGAGATAGAGGAAGTGGAATGAAGAAGAAAGAGGTAACCAGCAGTCAGCTAATCAGCTTGTGAGGAAGTTGGGTGGCTTTGTGATATGCTGACTGCCTTCTTCTCAGAGGGTGGGCTTTCTCCAAGGGATGTAGTGGAGATTGGCATTCAGAGGAGGCTGTTTTTTTCTCATTGTGATCAGACTGTGTGCTCAACTGTGTGGTGTGTGTGTGTGTGTGTGTGTTTTTTTTTTGTTTGTTTTTGTTTTGTGTTTTTTACAAAAGGAGACTGATCTGAATGTACTTGCTTAATAGCACAATTACTTTCTCTACAGTAACACTAGTATTGCTGGCCAGAGGTAATAAGGAAATCTAAAATAAAATTATTTCACAAAAAAAGTACATGGTCCCTTTAAGACTGTGGCGCATGATTCTTCTTTGTCAGTACTATCGTTTCCAAAATGTGCGTTAGAGACTTTGCCTCCATTAGAGGTTACTGCCACTCTACAGCCGCCAGGTGAATGAAAGGAGGTATCCCAATGGCTAGGGCAGTAGAATGGACTTGGGAACACTAGTTCAAGTTCCTGCTGTCTCAGACTCCCTGTGAGACATGGAGCAAGTTACTTAGGGCTTGGCTACACTGGAGAGTTGCAGCGCCGGTGGTGGCTTTACAGCGCTGCAACTCACTCACTGTCCACACTTGCAAGGCGCATACAGTGCTGTATCTCCCTGGCTACAGCGCTGGTTGTACTCCACCTCGACTTGGAGAATAATGACTATAGCGCTGCTGATGCAGCGCTGCTCCGCCAGTGTGGCCATCAAAAGCGCTGTTACTGGCCTCCAGAGGTATTCGGCAGTATCCCAGAATGCCTGTTCAGCCACTCTGCTCATCAGTTCGAACTCTGCTGTCCTGGCCTCAGGTGACCAAGCGTCAGACCTGCCCTTTAAATGCCCCAGGAATTTTAAAAATCACTTTCCTGTTTGCTCAGCCAGGTGTAGAGTGCAATCAGTGAATCTTTCCAGGTGACGATGGCTCCACGTGGCAAACGAGCCACAGCATGGAGCAATGGCAAGTTGCTGAACCTCATCAGTGTTTGGGGGGAGGAAGCTGTGCAGTCCCAGCTGCGCTCCAGCTGTAGAAATTACGATACCTATGGGCAGATATCAAGGGCCATGCTGGAAAGGGGCCATGACCGGGACACGCTGTAGTGCAGGGTTAAAGTGAAGGAGCTGCGGAGTGCCTACTGCAAAGCCCGTGAGGGAAACTGCTGCTCCAGTGCTGCCCCGATGACCTGCCATTTTTACAAAGAGCTGGACGTGATACTTGGGGGTGACCCCACCTCCACTCCAAGGACCACAATGGACACTTCAAAGCAGGGGCAGGAGGAGGAGGAGGAAAGTGAGAGTGAGGGACTGGGGTGGAGGAGACACCCTGGAGTCCCAGGAGGCATGCGGCCAGGAGCTTTTCTCAAGCCAAGAGGAAGGTAGCCAGTCACAGCAGCCGGTACTTGGTGGAGGACAAGCAGAGGAGCGGGTTACCGGTAAGCGGCTTTAATTTTCAGGATTGAAATTTTTTGCGAAAGGAGGGAGGGTTAGGGCTGCATGCATTCATGCCTAGATGCGGAACAACGCATTGATGTGGTATATCATGTCACGGCAATCGGCCTCTGTAATCTCTTCAAAAGTTTCAGCCAGAGCGTGGGCAATTCACTTGTGCAGGTTTCTTGGGAGAGCCACTGTGGTCCTTGTCCCAGTCAGGCTAACACGTCCGCGCCACTGTGCTGCGAGGGGTGGGGGGACCATTACAAGACACAGGCAAGCTGCATAGGGGCCAGGGTGGAATCCACATTGCAGTAGAATACCCTCCCATGCTTCCCAGGTGACCCGCAACAGCGAGATATCTTCCAGGATAAACTCCTGTGGAAAATGTTGGGATAGTGTTCAGTGTAGGTGCCCCCTGCAGCTGTTTGCTTTCCTCAACGCACAGAAACCCTGAGGACAGTAGAGCCCTGAAGCAATCAGTCCCCCTTACTCACCATTCCGGGGCTCTCGTGGGTTATGTGCGCTCTCTTTGGGATGGGAAAATTATGCTATTGTGAAGACTGTTACCCTCCTTAACTGTGGGGGAATAATTGTCTGATATAAACAATGCTGCCTCTGTTAAGTGTTGCATTTTTGCCTTTACAGATGCAATCTTGACATCTCGGCTGCCTGTGTTATCATCAGCTGAGAGACTTCAAAACCTCCGGAAGAAGCCACAAAAAAGCAAAGAAGACATGCTGCAAGCAGTTATGCAGCACTCTGTCACAGAGAATCAAAAAGTGCAGGACTGGAGGGAAAGGGAAAGCAAGATCCGCCAGAGAAATGCAGCGGACAGGAAGAAAAGCACAAAGCAGCTGATAAGCATCCTGGAGCACCAAGCAGACTCTATCCAGGCACTTGTAGCCATGCAGGCGCAGCACTACCGTGCCCGCCTCCACTGCCACCCTTGTCCCAAAGCTCTTTCCCTTGTGTCCCCATGTCAGCTCAAAATCCCTTTCCCCAGCATCCAGGTTCTTACCACCACCACCAGCTGCCTCCAACACTTGTACGTTCACCAGGCTGCCCTGAGAACTACGACCATTACCCTCTGCACTCAACTCCCCTCACCATGCAGTGTAGCCATCCTGAAGTGCAGCAGTCTTTGCACAGCACTCCAGACAGGACATATTCAAACCTGTGACTGTACAGTTCCCCACCCCACCCCGCTGCCCTTTTAGGTTCCCAAAAACTTGTGTTTGTCAATAAAGTTATTTTCCTTTCAATAAATGAATTCTTGGCTTTGAAAAGAGTCTTTATTATTGCAGAAAGTCAAAGATACCTTAGACCGGGAAAGAAACAGGCACTGCAAATCAGCTTAGCAAACACAGATTCCTATTAACATTGTAACCACTTCACTTCACTCCCCTGCAAGGCACCAAACATTACTGTTGGTTTTCAGCCTCAAATTCCTCCCTCAAGGCATCCCTAATCCTTGCAGCCCTGTGCTGGGCCTCTCTAGTAGTGCTGCTTTCTGGCTGTGCAAATTCAGCATCCAGGCATTGAACCTCAGAAGTCCATGCCTGACTGAATCTTTCACCCTTCCCTTCACAAATATTATGGAGGGTACAGCATGCAGATATAACCACAGGGCTGCTGCTTTCCCCCAAGTCCAGCTTCCCATACAGAGATCACAAGCACCCCTTTAAACGGCCAACATCACAGTCCACAGTCATTCGGCACCAGCTCAGCCTGTAGTTGAACCGTTCCTTGCTGCTGTCAAGGCTCCCTGTGTACGGTTTCATGAGCCACGGCATTAACGAGTAAGCGGGGTCTCCAAGAATCACAATGGGCATTTCGACGTCCCCTACTGTGATCTTCTGGTCTGGGAAAAAAGTCCCGGCCTGCATCTTCCTGAACAGGCCACTGTTGGGGAAGTGTGATATCTCAGTGGTTTGAGCATTAGCCTGTTAAACCCAGGATTGTGAGTTCAAGCCTTGAGGGTGCCATTTGGGGATTGGTCCTGCTTTGAGCAGGGGGTTGGACTAGATGATTTCTTGAGATCCCTTCCAACCCTAATAATCTATGATTCTATGCGTGCATCATGTACCTTTCCGGGCCAGCCTGTGTTAATATCAATGAAACGCCCATGGTGATCCACAAGTGGCTGGAGAACCATGGAGAAATACCCCTTCCGATTAACGTACTCAGATGCTAGGTGGGGTGGTGCCAGAATAGGAATATGTGTCCCATCTATCACCCCTCCACAGTTAGGGAAACCCATTTGGGCAAAGCCATCTCAATGTCCTGCATGTTTCCCAGAGTCACAGTTGTTCTTAGCAGGATGTGATTAATGGCCCTGCAAACTTGCATCAACATGCTTCGAACAGTCGGCTTTCCCACTCCAAACTGGTTCCCGACTGATCGGTAGCTGTCTGGAGTTGCCAGCTTCCAAATTGCAATAGCCACCCGCTTCTCCACCGGCAGGGCAGCTCTCAATCTCGTGTCCTTACGCCGCAGGGTGTGGGCAAGCTCAGCACACAGTCCCATGAAAGTGGCTTTTCTCATCCGAAAGTTCTACAGCCACTGCTCGTCATCCCAGACTTCGATGACGATGTGCTCCCACCACTCAGTGCTTGTTTCCCGAGCCCAAAGGTGGCGTTCCACGGTGCTGAGCATGTCCGTGCATGCCACAAGCAATTTCGTGTCTTACGCATTACGTGACTCGCTATCATCATCAGACTCCTCACTGTTACTTGGATCTTAAGGGATAGCTCAACTGCCAAACGTGATGTGCTCATGAGACTCGTCAGCGTACTCCTCAGCAGTTTGGGCTCCATTTCCCACAGAAATCGAGCTGCACAGAAACCGTTGAAAGAGGCAAGATGGTGCCAAACGTGGATGGAAAAACAGGGATTGCTGGGATGTGAAGCGATGCATCACGGGGTGTTGGGACAGGAATCAGAATGACCCGCCCCCTTCGCCCCCTTCCCACAACCCACAGCGCCAGAATGGGAAGAAGTGCTCTGTGGGATAGCTGCCCATAATGCACCACTCCCAACACCGCTGCAAATGCTGCAAATGTGGCCACACTGCAGTGCTGGTAGCTGTGAGTGTGCCCACACTGCAGCGCTTTCCCTACACAGCTGTACGAAGACAGCTGTAACTCCCAGCACTGCACACCTGCAAGTGTAGCCAAACCCTTAATCTCTCTGTACTGAAGTTTCTCATCTGTTAAATGGGGATAATAGCACTTCCTTAACTTATTGAGGTGTTGTACAGATCCATAGAACAAAAGATTGAGGCACTGTGATACTATGGTAATGGCTATAGAAGCACCTTGAAAGATACAATGTCTAGTCTAAACTATAATGTCATCATTCCTGCTTTGTCTGTGTATCCAGGCCCTCCAACAGGTACACACAAATGGAGAAACTAGTAGCCTTAGGTGTATCCAACCTACTCAGTTACATAAGGTGTCTTACTACCTCGTGCCATGATACTAAACAGCTGTCAGCTCCAGTAAAAGAACTGCTGATGTTCTGCAGGTTTTTTCTGCTCTATGTCCCCATCTTCACTTCTCTCTTCCTTCCCTGATCAGCCCATTACCAAAAGCTAGCCATCACCTGCTTTCACCTTCCATTCCTGCTTTATTGTTGTGTTCCTTGTAACCAGATGAGGTGTGGGTGGCATTAAAGTGTATCCTACTATAGCTCTTTGTAACGTGTCTATCACCATAGTATTTATACACCAAAGCAATTATTAAGAAATACAGTTTGCCTATATATTGTGCTTTGTAAACATAGAGTTAGATTGTTACCTGCACTGCGCACTTCTAAAAGAAAGTAAGAAATTCTCATACATCCATGAGTAAACTACCTGGACATGTGGTTCATTTATAAAGGAGTAAGTGTGGCTACTCACCTGCTTACTACCACCCTAAGCAAGTGAATGGGCCAGAGTAGCTGAGCCAGCAGGAGGAGGAAGTAGTTTACTGTTGGTATAGGTCTCATGAGCATGGAGGAAAGAATTGTGGCTCAGAGTCACAATTCTACAGCTGAGGTGGTGCAGCTTTGTCAGGGCTATGCCTAAAGTAAAAATCTAGCCCCGAGATTATGATGAAAATATAATAATTATACTTTAGGTTAACACATTACCTTTCATCTGGAGATCTTGCAGCATTTTACAAGTGCGGGTAAGGATTATTATCCATATTTTTAGGCAAAGAAACTGAGTACAGACAACTTAAGTGACGTGCAAAGACACATAGCAAGTCTGTGACAAACACAAGAACTAGTCTGGGTTCTCCTGACTCCCAGGCCTGTATTGTACTGACTAAACATGTTGGCTACCTCAGTTAAGACAAGTTGCAGGCCTACAATAGTGTTGCCTACCCTAGTGATTTTTATCATGAGTCTTGTGATATTTGGCACTAATGGCTGTGAAGGAAATAAGTAGAAATGGGATAAGAGGGAAGATCCTCTCGTGGATCAGTAACTGGTCGAAAGATAAGAAACAAAGGACAGGAATAAATGGTCAGTTTTCACAATGGAGAGAGGTGGACAGAACCAAAGGATCTGTACTGAGACCTGTGCTGTTTAACATATTCATTAATGATCAGGAAAAGGGGGTGAATGGTGAAGTTGTATTATTTGCAAACTTTACAAGATAGATAAATCCAAAGCTGATTGCAAGAGGGCTCTTACAAAAGAGTTGCAGAGGGCTCTTATAAAACTAGCTGATTGAATTTCATTTACCGTTTTGTTGCCCAATGCTCAAAGTAATACACGTTGGAAAAAATAATCCCCAATATAAATATACAAACGATCCCCCCCAACCCTGTCCAAACACCAGCATGAGTGGTCACTTGCACATTCAACTTCTTGGCCCTGGACTGGCGTTAACCTTGAGTAATGGCTTGATCAGGGATGAATGGGCCAAGTTGGCGCTGTCATCTGCTATACAGGGGCTTGGAAGGAATGTGATGGCAGGTCCAGGCCAGTGCAGACACAAGACCCCTTCTCCAGGTCTCTGTTACCTTCAGCTCCGCTGCTTGGTGTGTGCAGGCAACAGAGCTACGTGTGATCAGGGATCTTTCTGTTGCTCTTTTCTAATCTCTATGGCTGACTGGGTCGGGGGCCCTGCACAGTCCCTTCTACGGATAGATATGAGGCACTGCAGGGGTGTCTGGTCTCCAGGCTGTGGTCACAGCTGCTTGTAGGTGACCCACAAAGTGCTGCCCCTGCTGTCAGTTCTGCAGTGCAATGGTGGAGGCTCCAGTCCTCTGAGGGGGAGGTATGGCCACTTGACTGCCACTGTAAGTATGCATCAGCATCAGCTCTGCCTCAAGACCAGCACCATGCATGGGTACAGTAGGAGAAAAGTGGGCTGTTAACAGAACAGCACAGAGGGACATGGGGCAGTCCTTTGAACTCAGGCTCTGTCCCACAAACATCGGGACAGGTACCAACACTGGGCACTGGTCAGTCTGTATAGCACAGGTAAACTGGGGGATCCCCCCTCCCTCCAGTTGCTCAAACAGGCACCAGAATTTTCTGGGTGATGCTCCATTAGCAGGGGATGGGGCAGAATATTGGGGCCAGCAGATTCTATAGCACTTGGGATGGGCAGTTGAAGGAGCTAGGAGCTACCTGGAGAGATGGGAACAAGCAGAGGAATGGTGGGAGTGAGCTGCTGGGGAGTAGGGTCATGAACATGAGAGGGAGAGAATGAGAGACACCACCTGTCCCAGGTGGAAAGGGGCAAGTAGGATATTATGGGGTGTGATCCAGACCAGTGAGGGGCTGTGTCACCACTTACCTTGCAACCTGAGGTGCCTCCAAACCTAAGCTCCTCACAGTCAGCCTGCAGGTCACACCCTGAGTCTCTGTGTATAGTCATAGCCCTGGTGCAGCAGCTCTGACCCCAGCAGCCTGCCAGAAAACACCAACTACACTCTGGCTCCCACCAGCTTTGGTTACTACTTGCAAGGTGACCCTAACAGACTTCCAGTCCCAGATTTCCACCCTGCAAAAAATGTGTTCTCCACAGTCCAGCCCTCTCCTGGACAGTCTATTTCCCCTCTAAGGGGATCAACATACAACAGTCTGCTACCATAAATGGAGGTTACCCAAACAATTCACAACACTGTATTAGTTTTAATTAAAGAATAAAATAAGTTTCTTTAACTACAAAGAGAGATTTTAAGTGAGTACAAGTAACAAGGCATTAAAGTCAGAAATGGTTACAAAAATAAAGATAAAACGCTTTCTAAACTTAAACTAGAGTTGGTTCAAGGTAAAATCTCTTACCACATGTTTTTCAGTACATTGGTGACCAAACTTTCAAGCCAGGATCTGTTCCCAGAGTCCAACAGCTGTTTCTTTTGTTGTCTTAAGTAAAAAGAGAGAGATGGACAAGGAGAGAGAACTTGGGGTGTCTTTTGCCCCTCACATCTATAGTTCAGTTACCCTTTGAAATGTATTTTCTTGGGGGTTACCCCTAGTTAAAGTTCATTCAAACAGTAAAGAAGGTAACCAGGTATCTGGTGCTGAAAGAAGTTTCATGCTGTTTGTTCTCACGTCTGTTTGCTGAAATGCAGATTTTCCTTGGCTCTATCAACATTATTTGGAGGGGAATTCATAACTTTACATATAACATTGCTATATACATTCTATCATGATATTATGTACCAGTAAGTTATTAGTTTTCAAATGATACCTTACAAGGCATATTTTGTACAAAGATTATTACAGTAGGGTGTGCATTCCATCACAGTGAGAAAGAGAAACTGATGGAGAAGGGAGAAGTGACTTGGGGGAGAAGTGACTGAATTATTCCTTCTCCCTGCACTGAGAAGGGAGGGTGTTTTGAATGACTGCCTCACCAGTGAGGGTGGAGGATATTTGAGTGGCTGCTTGATGTGGACAAGTCCTAGGGTCTGTGACTCTTTGACTTGTGGCCCAGGGGTTTGAATGCCCCCTGACCAGTTTGTGTTTAACATCCATTCCCTACCTGACTAGGTGGCCAGTATAGCAGTTCCTCTCCTTCTCCCTTCTGTTAATTTTTATGAACTGTGGGTCTAGAGCACAGAGTGACCTATATAATAAGATTTATATACCCAGTTATAAGAGGTCTTGGGTTGGAGGGAATTAGTGTACAGAAAGGGAGGAGAGGAGCCCCTGTCTCAGCCCTTACACCCCGGTCAACACTTTTTACTGTGCAGTTTCATTAGCTGTACCTTCATGCATGATGTTGTCTTCCTTAGCTGTGCCTCGTGTGAGTCTAGCAGGAAGACTCATACAAACTAGATTGGGCACATGCAGCAAATGTTTTTCGAAGCCCCATGACTCAGTCAAATCAAAACCAATTTTCTCTGGACCACTCAAACGGGGTCAGGATGGGGTTGTATTTGAGTGTGCTGCCATGGCCATGCTGCTATATTTAGTGCACTATCTTGAGCGGAGCTCACATGTATCTGTCTAAGCTGAGAATTACACCACCCTGCTGCAGTGCAGATGTAGTCTCAAAAGCCCTTCAATATGGGTTGTTTCCCTGCTAATTTCAGCTTTCAATCCTCTGCCATTTTGGCTGTAAAGTGATTCAAGAAAAGGTCACAAGGAGGGGAAGTACTTTTTTCCCAATCTTTCCTTTACTCAGAAATCTTAGTTTGTTGTTGAGAAATAAGTGGCTGGATTTGCAGAATCTGTATGTGAGGAAAGGCAAGAAGAGTCAAAGATGATGCCAATGATGTGAACTTGGAAGACAGGAAACATATTAATGGTTTTGAAAGGCAAAATAAATTCTGTGTTCGGACCAAATTAGTCCTGGTGAAATGCCACCAAGTCAGTGATCTTGGATCAAAAATCCATTTATCCCATTGACTTTCTAGTGGCTATGAGATTTCCAAGGGGAGAATATAGGCAATAGGTGGAGAAGTGGAACTGGACTGACGGTAATAGTTTGGGGTTGAGAGGTAAATTTGGGAAACAGTGTGGAGGTGAT
This sequence comes from Gopherus flavomarginatus, assembly GCF_025201925.1. NCBI lineage: Eukaryota > Metazoa > Chordata > Testudines > Testudinidae > Gopherus > Gopherus flavomarginatus. Next base: position 39,829,597 of record NC_066621.1, on the reverse strand, counting down.
ACCAAACTCAGGAGAGTCATTGAATATAGTTATCTAAAGGAGAGACTGTAAAGGGAAAATAAGAGAGACCTGGAGGACTCTGACAGAGAAAGGAGTATGTGAAGGGCCAAGATGGAGAAGTAAAAAATGTAAGAGGATACCAAGAAAGTGGAGAACAATGGAAGCCCTGTTTCATAGATTTGTAATATCTAAAGGCAGAAGGGACCACTGTGATCAACTAGTCTGATCTCCTGTATATTACAGGCAATAAGGTTTCTTGAATTAATTCCTATTTGAACTAGACCATATCTTTTTTGAAAAACATCCAATCTTGATGTAAACATTTCCATTGATGGAAAATCCACCAAAGCCAGAGTTATTCCAGTGGTAAACTACCCTCACTGTTAAAAACATGTGCCTTACTTCTAGTCCAAGTTTATCTAGCTTCATCCTCCGCCATTGGAACCTTTTATATCTTGTTCTAATGTTTCTGAAATGGCAGAGGCCAAGGATAATGATGATGGAGAAGAGACCCATTAGAAATGGCTAAAGGAAAGAGTAGTTAGGGATATAGGTGACAGAGATTTACTCTGAAGTGAGTGAAGCTCATACTGTAGAGGGTCAAAGAGAGAACTGGAGGAAGGGAAATGGAGGGCTCACATGAGATTAGAGGTGAAGGAGAGAAGGGATATGGGTATTAAAGAGACAGGTGGTCTCAAAAGGATATTTTGGGATTGGCGATAGAGGGGAGAAAACCAGAGGAGAGATTTAGGATAAGAAAATGACTGGGAGTGGACAAGGCTGAGGACACACATTATGGAACTGGAGGCTGGAGAGGAACAGAATAAAAGAAATTGGATTCCAAGACAGAAATTCAGGAGGGAAGGAGAATGAAGAAATGGAGAGGTCCTGCCAGATGGTGTTGACTTTGGCTTGGATTATGATGGCAAAGTGAGGTTACATATTTCTGGTTCTGAGCATACCGTCTCTCTTAAAGCACTCAGCTTGTTAATGTGCAACCACAAGTCCTGACTCCAGCATCACTAGTATAGATTTATAGTTGATAAATGTGCCTAATACACTGTGGTGCTAATGGCATCTTTGATTCAAAACACCACCTGCAGGTTCCAACTATCACAGCATCTTCTGGAGGTTGTGCTACTTGGTGGCTTCCACTCAAGTGATGCTAGGAATTGGGGTTTCTTGAGGATCAGCGGGTGCCTCTTTGTCAGTGGCTACCTGAAGCTGGGCAGAATTTCAATGTCTGTGAGTATTGACTTAAAGATCAGGGCCAGAAAGGCACAGCCTAGCTAGATATTGTTCCTGACCTTCAGTTTGTTTGTTTGATTCATTCATTAATATCTGTCTATCTAATCTATCTATATTTGTGAGATTCAGGACAGGAGAAAGAAAATTACATTTTCTTCTCCAAAGAGAAACTATCATTAAAATACAAATAACAAAGGAGCAGGTTCATTTTTAAAAAAAAATTATATTCTGCTATCCTACTTTTTTGTTCCTCTGTATTTTGTAATGGATCCCAAAGATTGAAGGGGAGGGATAGCTCAGTGGTTTGAGCATTGGCCTGCTAACCCCAGGGTTGTAAACTCAATCCTTGAGGGGGCCATTTAGGGATCTAGGGCAAAATCAGCACTTGGTCCTGCTAGTGAAGGCAGGGGGCTGGACTCAATGACCTTTCAGGATCCATTGTAGGAGATAGGTATATATAAAATGTCACTAAGGTCAAAGAGCATGGGAGCTCATGACTGGGTTTGTTCAAATGATTTGTGTCTGGATCTTGAGGGCATGTGGAACCTGTTAGCTCTAACAACATTTTGCCAACTGAAATGTTGTAAAACTGGCAATTAACAAGTTGTTTGCAGTGTTGTAGTGGTGTTGGTCCCAGGATATGAAAGAGACAAGGTGGGTGAGGTAATACTTTTTATTGGGCCAGCTTCTGTTGGTAGAAGAGACAAACATTTGAAGTGCACAGAGATTTTCTAAGAAGTTGGTCTAATAAAAGATATTACCTCACTCATTTTCTCTCTGTCTCAGTTAATGAGTCATCTAAAGCTTTATTATTAAGATAGTTGATGCATACCAAGGGCTTAATCCTTCACCATTCAAATGAGTGGGAGTTTTTCCATTGACTTAAATCGGAGCAGGATCAAGTCCCATTAGAGCTTGTCAAATAGTGTTAGTACTGATAACATTAACAATTAATTTATATTGTAGTAGTGCCAGTCCCAGTTATAGACCGGGACCTCATTGTACTATGTACTGTACGTACAGACAGTTCCCGCCTTAAGGCGCTTACAATGTCCGTTGAATAAATTAACAGAAATGTTTTACAAATATTTTCAACTAGATTATGCAATAGGTATATATTTGCCCAACTCTAGATACTAAAGCTCTAGATACTAAAAGATACTTTTAAAATGAGACAAAATGATCATTTCTCTCAAAATATTTTATTATATTATATTAGGGTTGAAAGAGACCTCAGGAGGTCTTTCAAGGTCTTTCAAATTTTCAAGGATTATTTTTTCTGTAATAGGAGCATCTCTTTCAGATGACCAAGATATGAAGCAAGATGTTTTGAATCCATTTAATATTGTACAAACTACCAAGAATGACTCTTTCTTACCAATTTTTATACCCCTTTATTGCTACATCTCCAGTACTCTCAAGAGTACATGTATGAGCACAGATTTATCATATGGATTTTTTTCTTGCTGCTATTTTTAAATACAGCACATAGTCCTGACTGAAATGTTTTTGAACAAAAAGATCTTCACGGAAAATATTACCTGGTTTTGAAAATGAAATTTGTCCCAAAAAAGTCACTTTTTTGAAACTTTTCATTTTTTTGCAGAATGTTTTATGATTTTTTTCAGGATTTTTTTTTATTATTAAAAGGGTAACCAAAAAACATGATGGAAATGGTTATCAAAACTTTTATTTCATACAAATCATTATTGTAAATAATAGAATTTTTATTTGCAAAATTTCAGAAACACTGATACCATTTTAAAAATGTTTTGGATAAATGTTTAGATTTAAATTCACAAATAATTGAAAGAAGGAAGGAAAAGGGGTCTGTTTTGAACCCAGTGAAAGGGGAACAATGTTGATATTTTTTGTGATTTTTTTTTCATGTTTGAAACAGATCTAACATGATTTAATATGTTGAAATAAATTGAGTTTTATATGAAAGTATACATTTGTAATTAAATGTTGCAGGCATACTCTATTTAGCATATTATAAAAGTTAAACTTTTTTTAATGAGTATTTTAATGCATTGATTTCAGATGCAGAATAGAACAGGAAACATACAGTATTGTACTGAACTTTAATCCAGAGTTGCTTCCTGCTGAGATGGGACCTAATTTTCTTCAGCTAGCTTAATATCGTCTTAATAAGATGTTAGTTTAATATCTTCTGGGATTTTTCTCACTCCATTCACTTATATGTTTTTTCAGGATCCCTTTCAAGCATTTCACATTGATAAGGGGCTGGTGAGAAAGTACATGAGCTCATTGCAGATCGGGGAGCTGGCCCTGGATCAACCAAGCTTTGAGCCCACCAAAAATGTGAGTTTGTACAAAAGGCCAGAAACACAACTGGATCTGGAATTGGGAGGATTCTCTAGGAAAATGCAAATCCACATTTCCATTCATGTACCGTCTGTCAGAACCTCCAGTATACTTCACATTGCATACTGAAACCAGAGTTTTTTGGTGGAGAAAGGCTGAAGAAACATTGGCTGAGAGCTTCCCCTGGTGTCATAGTGACCCACACTGGGAATGGCAGGTCCAGTCTCTCACAGACTTCTGCCCAATGCACAGTTCCCACAGTGAATCCCACATAGCAGCGACAATAGAGGAATATGTCAGCCACAGGATCTTCCCTGTGGTACAAAGACTGTCAATGGGGTTGACAGAGCCTGTCAGCAGTTCCCTAGAGTTGCAATGTCTCCTTTCAGAGGGAATAGAACCTGTTGGTAAAATGTTTCCTTCACTGCCATGGTGGTTCCTCTGCAGAGCAGGAGCAGAATAACCCTGCCAGCTCCTTAGGCTGTTGTTTTGCCAGCCCAGAGTGAAGAGTGGTATAACGTTGGGTCTCCCCACAGAAATTGCTGGTGGAGGACTTCCGGGAGCTGCACACCACTGTTGAAGGGATGGGACTTCTCAACCCCAACCACCTCTTCTTCTTCCTGCTTCTCCTGCACATTCTGATGCTGGATGTTGCTGGATGGTTTGTTCTTTGGTATTTTGGGACATCTTTAGTGCCTTTCCTCATCTCTACAGTGCTGCTGACCATTTCTCAGGTAAATTCCTCACCCCACAGAATGTAGTTTGGGACCAGCTTACCCTTCCTCACACTCGGGGCCAGTTACATATTCCTATTACATGGCCATCCCTCTTATCTTTGGTGTGACTGGCAGGATGCTCTTTCTTCACCTCAGGTTGTATCAATACCAAAGATAAAAGGTTCAGGTAGAGGTAGTCAGAGGACTGTTGGAATACTGATTTGCGGGGAGTTCAGTTACTGGAGTTCTTGTTTTGCCCAGCCAGAGGAACCTTAGAAAATGTTATAGGAATGATGGATGTGGGGAGCTCACAATTTCTCAAGTCCTCAGCCTCATCCAGCTGGTGGAAGTACAGTAGGCAATGATGCAGAAACACAGTTTCTAAGGGGCTCACAGCAGTTCTAGTCACAGCTTCTCCCAGAAGTCTGTGTAAAGAAGTTAGCCTAAGGTAGAGATGCTGCATCTAGTAAACTCAACCCCATGGAATGTTTGTTTTATTCTGACTGAGTGAATGAAGTCAGGACTGTCAGTACATCTCCTTCCCATAATCTGCTAGACAACCTCACTCCACACGGTCGTCGTCTTATTTAAAAAAAGAAGAAAAAAAAAAAGGTTGCTTCTGATCTTTGATCTTTTGAGTCTGAACTTAAAGACACATTCTGTGTATGAACCAAGCTTTTTCTTGTGTCCCAAATGGGAGCATGAGGTGCCCCAGAGCAGAGGACACAGAAGCACTGAAAGACACAGTTGCCTGGTTGGTCCTTTGGCATTACTAATGCTCAGAGGAGATGGCAGCAAACCAGAGGAGGTTTCTTCTCAAAGGAAGGGTACTCGTCTACAGAGTTCAAACTACTCCTATAGATTTAGCTCCAGTCTTAGTTCACAACCCTCGCTTCACCCACTACTCTCTTCCCACCAAAGTAGCTGGTAGCATGAAAAAAATCCTTTACTGATACCAGGAACACATGTTTTTACCAATCTGGAGTCGAATGCTCTTATAGTGAAAATGGAGCAATTGCCCTGGAGTTCACTGAATGGAGTCTCAACAGATTGCAGGCAGGGGACACTGCACACGAAGGGGTACCTTAGGACAGAGTATATTGACAATACAAAGGTTTCCTTCATACCAGTAGAGGGCATTTTCATCAGGTTGGCTTGCACTGACTGTACAGGGAGAGGACATCCCTCTAGAGAATGGACATCTCCCAGGTACTAGGAAGAGAAGTCTCATTGAGTTGGGGAGCACAGACCTCCCAATTTTCATGGAATCAGTAGAACTGAGCATACCACCGCCCTGGCCCTGATGCAGCTGTGTACTAAAACCTGGCCCTGTTTGTTGAATGATCTCTATTCTTTTTCAGTCCCAGGCTGGTTTCCTGCAGCATGATTTGGGGCACCTTTCAGTTTTCAGCAGTACCAAATGGAACCACTTGGTTCACGAGTTTGTGATGAGCCATCTGAAGGTAAGTGCCTGATACTGGGGATGTTCACCCAGCTTTGGCAGAACTGATCAAGCATGGTGGGGTCCCCTTTCAGTTCAGAAAGCATTACACTGACATTCTGCACTCTACATATAATTAGAAGAATGTGGTGCAGCATTGGAAAGATGATCAATATGTGACAGATGAGGTGATTTTAATATTTAGTAGTGTTGTGGTCTGATTCCTGTGGTCTCCTTGTTTACTGCAGGGGCTTTCAGCACAGTGGTGGACTCTCCACCATTCCCAGCACCATGCCAAGCCCAACTGCTTCCATAAGGACCCTGATATTGCAATGCATCCTTCCTTGTTTGCTTTGGGAAAGATACTCTCTGTGGAGGTGAGTGTGGGGATGGGCTAGGAATTATTTAGACCACTGAAAAGATATGATGCTAAAAGAAATGAGGAAACTGTATGTTTGGGAAAAAGCTAATCCCTGGATCGTGCAAGGGGCAAGGATGGGATACAGATCTGCTGCCTGAAATCTCTTTGGGTTCTATCAGAAACAGAAAAAGGAAGAGTGAAACAGAGAATAGAAGATGAAAGGAAAACAGTGAGAGCAAAAGGCAACAAGCAAATGAGGGAGAGCTTTTGTTGTGGCCTACATTTGCCTATATCATATAGCCCATCCTGATATGTGGTACACCTGATTCTCACCCCGGTCCCCTTAAGACACCAGATTAATTTTCCTTTCCCACTTCCTTGCTGTGACATGCCCAGGGTACAATCTAGACTGATGAACAGCTATGTCACCTCAGCCCTCTCTCCTAGGGTACCCTTCAGACTGTTTTCCTGCAGTAGTTACCACTCCCGATGTGCTCTGACACAGCCTTCGGAATGTAAGTCAATCCCAGCTATATAGTGTGAGTGCTGCAGCAGGCACTCTTGAACCACACTGCAGTGTGACACTAGCACACTCCCAATCCCAGGCTTTTCCCAGAAATGTACATCTTGTACTGCCCAGCTTTCTCCTGGACAACACAAGTTCATAGAAGGTCTGTCATTTTATTACTAGAAAATGATGTGCACAAAGCCTGTTATCACAAATGGAATTTCCCAAACACATCAATCCAAACACGCTGGTGTAGATAAAACAATAAAACAAGTTTATTAAATACAAAGAGATTTTAAGTGAACACAAGTAACAAGGCATAAAGGTCAGAATTGGTTACAAGTAAAATAAAGGTAAAATGCAACTGATGCCTAACTTAACAAATGAGTAAATTCAAAGCAAAGTCTCTCTCACCACATGCTTCAGCAGTTCTATTGGCTGAACTTCTTTCAGTTAGGATCCCTCCCATTGTCCAATGCTGCTTCCTTTGTTCTTCAGATGATGTGAATGCCGTGGGCAGAGCAAGGGGAAAGATCATTTGGGGCATCCCGCTTTTCTTTTTATAGTCCTCTCCTTCCTTTGAGAAGCTTCTCCAGCTGGGAACAGGGCATCAGGCACTCTCCCTGGACAGGAACTTTGTTGTTTCTTTGCTAAGATGCAGACCCTTGCCCATGTTCCCTTCCTGCCAATGAACAGCCACCTAGTAAGCAAAGACCCACCAACTACTTTGAGAAACTCAAATAACTGAGTGCTAAAAATGCCCTCTTCTGTCTATATGACTGGTCAGAATGTGTACCCAGACGTATCATACACTGGTTTGTCCATAGTGATCCATACATTTATGAACTTCACGCTTGATTATTGCAATTCATCGTATCTATGAATAAACCACAGACCCCGCAAAAAGCTCCACTTGGTTCAGGATGCAGAAGCTGCCTACTCATCAGCCAAGGCCTCTGAGAGCACATTGCCCCTGTGCTCCTCTCTCTGTGTTGGCTCTCCAGGTAATATAGAATGATTTGTGGAGTTTTGGTCCCAATATTCAAAGCTCTCCAGGGATTAGCCCTGTTTCTTTCTGTGAGACTAACTACTCACTACTGCTATGTTCCTGTGGTACAATGGAACTGTCAGCTTCAAGGATGAGATTATTGACCATTGGAGACAGAACTCTCAGCCCTGGAACATGTGAGGATGACAAATCTCACTATCTTCAGGACAAAGTGCAGCACTCAGTTATATGACTTAGCCTTCCCACAATAAAAAGAAGTCCATAAAAATATGGGCTTAGTATAAAAATCAAGACAGATAGTATTCAAGCAGTGACACCTCCTGGTGCTTCACCACTGTGACAAAAGCAGCTCTGTGGATCACCTGGTTGTGTTCCATGCGCCACAATCTAACACCCACTGTATTAGAGCTTTGCACAATGCTACTTATTGCTACCTTTCCCTCTTATAAACCTATCTAACAATTCCAGCCTAACTTCATTAACTGCTGGAGCGATATTATTATCACTTCACTGTGACAGAACTATGTTTTATATATTTCCTATATCACTGACATTTTTAGAGACAAAGGGACATCTACATGCTTCCCAGCATGGGCTAACAGACATGCGTTAACTCTGCTTGAACTAGTGCATGAAAAATAGCAGTGTAGTCAGTGTAGCCCAGGCAGCAGCTGCCTGAGTACAAACCCACCTGAGCCCCCTGGGTACTTGGGTAGCTTGCCTGAGCCACCACCCAAGCTGCGCACAGCAACATTGCTATTTTTAGCTTGCTGCTTGAGCACAGCTAGTGTATGTCTGTCTGCCCACATTGAGAAGCTCGCACCCAGCCGCAATGTAGAGGTACCCATATTAACCCAAAAGAAGATCAAGAGTGTATTCTTAGCAGCAGGAGGAAAGATCTGCCAATACCCACTATTGCCTTTAATCATGATGAGCCATTTGAGATTTGCACATGGAGGGTCCCCTTCACATTTGATTCTCACTTACTTCACATGGAAGAGTGGGGAAATCAGCCACCTCTGCAGCTACGTGTCCCTCCACATGGGTCCTGAGATCAGTAGGTGAGGTCAGGTACAGCATTGTGCTAGCAATTTTGCAGGGAAAGTGGTGGGCAGATACTGCATTAACTTATTCATGGAGCCCCCTCTGTGCAGAAATGGTGGTCTTTCTTCTAGAAAAATTGGGTGGAGTTGGGGCAGGTGCCCCACAGCTAATGTGGAGGCACAGGGCCTTAGCACAAATGGTGATGGCTGCCAGCAGATCTCCAATATCCACAATTTCTGAACCTCCAGTTTCTTCTGGAGGGTGGTGAACCCTGCATCACAAGGGAAGAAATTGGAGAAGGCTCCTCAACTGGAATCTTGTGGAGTATTCCTCCCAATTGGAGGCCCTCCTTCAGGTTTTTCCGTAGGAAAACATTTGGTCTTGTATCTGGAAGGTCTTCTACTAGAATATACTCTTTAGACAGAAGACAATTTTGGGTGTAAAGTTTCTGGACTGGTGTTTCACTGACATTAAGTATGCAAGAGTGGGGGAAAAAATTACAAGATGCTACATGTATGTATTTGAGATTGTATGGAAAATGTTTATTATATTGCATAGTTTGTGAAATAGTATATTATAATGTAATGAGGCCTCTTCTGATCTCCCTTATGCTGTTGTAATTCAGTGGATTTAGATGTCTGAGCAGGTGTATCTCGAGAAGGAGGAGGCAATGAAATTTATTTGAGTGAGCGTTTCTCTAGCTCAGCTGACCGGCCATGATCCCCTCTTTTTTAACAGCTCGGCATGAAGAAGAAGAAGTTTATGCCTTACAATCATCAGCACAAGTATTTCTTCGTCAGTGAGTATACCTACTTTGCTCAACAGGTCCTTGTCTAACACTCACCACCGACTCCTTTATTAAATAATCCCAGGGGCTGAGAGGACTTCTCTCCCATGACAGTCTTTTAGGAGATTACAGTGTTTGGGGTACACAATCTATGGCTGAAATTGTCACCTCATTTACTAAAGCAGCTGACACAAAGCAATGGCAAAAAGGTGAAAGGAAAGAGAGGAGAGATGAGAAGGAGATAAGATGAGAGGGACAGATGAAAGGAAACTGAGGAGTAGTTATGGAGGAGAGGAGATGAGGGGGATGGAGGGAGAATCCATCTATTCCCTACCATCACTATGCTATCTGAGCACCTTATTGATGCAAATTTTATAAATCAGAAGAGCCTTTGTCTCTGTCCAGAGGTGAAGAGATGCTGCAAAGGTGATTGATAATTCCATTATTACAGACAAGTGTAGCCCTAATGCAAGGTGGCGATTATGGAGAGTGAGGTGGTCTGTCAGGGAGATAGGAACAATACAATGGAGGGCTTTAAAGATCAGGATCAAAACCTTGAACTTCATTCAGTATCTGACAGGCAGATGGCATACAGTGTAATCCCAGAGTCATGCACTGTCCATGGTCTGTGTTGATATGTGTGTGTGTGTTGCTGCATTTTGAGCCAGTGGGAATACTTTACAAGATATTGCTCTCATTCTGATATATTGCATTACAGGAGTCAAGCCTGGAGGTCATGAAAATGTGGATCATCATGATCAAGTCCAAATCTGACAGAAAGGAGTGCACTCTCCAGGCTACCAGTGGATAGAAGAGAGCAATTTCACTGCTGTAGCTATTTGGGTATTCAGAAGCATTGACGAGTTCAGAAAGATGGTGTGTAGCATCAGGTTCACCTATTGACTCTCAGGTGCAGGGAGATGGTATAATTTTCATTTAGTTGGAAGCAGGTGCAGAGTTGAGAGCCGTCTATGTATTGCTGGCCTCTGAATCTATAAAATGAAGGGAGAAAGGAAGGGGAGTAAAGAGGAGAGTAAGGAAGGAAGATGAGGAGCGAAATCTCTTGGGAAGCATAGTTCAGTGATGAGCACTAGAAAGCCCCGGAGCTGCACAGAGATCTCCTTTCATTCTGGTTTCCAGGGTGTTCGTTAACTAGGTGAGACTGTTAATTTCTCTGCTCTTCTTGTTTTCTTCTCCAGCTATGCCCCTGCTTGTGGTTCCAGTGTTCCAGTTGTACTCCTTGTACTTCATATTCCAGCGCAAACTATGGAGGGTAAGTGCACTCAGTATTTCCCACAAACTTTTGCAAACGGGCAGCTGCTCTTCTAACTGAGGAGGTTTTAGGACCGGGCCCTTGTTTGCCTAGAATGGTGAAGGAGAATTACAGCATATGGATCCAAGGCATCTTCTGGGGCTGGATTCATGTTGCTGTGAGGTGATGAAAGGGAACTAGAATGCAGGAGCAGCCAGCGGGGCTTAGAGGCTTGATTTCTTGAGCTGGATTCCTGCTTCTCTACTGTAGTTGAGGGAAGTTTCAGTGCAGGAACAGTGAGTGGGCCTTTCTGGGTGAGGTTTTTTTCGGCTGGGCACTCTCTGGTTTGAGGTAATGGGGGAAATCCACAATACACAGACCATTAGTGCAGGTTACAAGGAAATTTCCCAAGTTGTGTCCTCACTGATGTGGAGAATTGAGGGGAGCTGCAAGGGATAGACACAGAGGAACCCTTACCTGGGGGGATTTGGGACTTCTATTCCTCCCATTGCGGGATGGTGGAGCAGTACTGTTCTGCTGTAAACTGCTGTCCTGATGAAGGTTTCTCTCTTTCTGTCTCACAGGAACTTGCCTGGACTCTGACCTACTTCATCCGATTCTTTCTTTTCTTCGAGCCCTTACTGGGAGTAACGGGTGTCCTGGGATTCCTCCTGCTGCTCAAGTAATCCTCACTTTAGGCATGACTCCCTCTGCCTACTGGTATTCACACCTGACTGACTGACCCCTCTTCTCGGCCCTCATTGCTCATTCCTTCCCATCTGTGATTGCTTCTAGCCACTCTGCTTTTCTCCTTCCCATCATTGATTTCTCTAATAAAAGTACAAATTATGTTTTCCATACATTGCCCTCACTTTTGTGGGGGCCTTTTACTGACGACTCACTGGGTGGAACATAAGAGAGAAGTTATACTTGGTAGCCACTCATTGTGGTGGGTCTGAGGGGGCCTTTTACTAGCCAGAAAGCGCTTTACCACACAGACATTGGTTTGGGATTGCAGGCTTGTTACTGGCCATTGCCAGTTTGCATGGGCATTTTACTGAGCAGTCAGTGCTTTGGGTGTGGTGGCCAGTTACTTATCTGTTGCCAGTTTGGACTGGAGGTCTTATCTGGCAACTTTTGGCTTGGGTGCAAGTTACTGGGCAGTTCTTGGGCTGACTTCATGTGTGGGTCTCCATCTACTGTGACTATATGTGGCAATGACTGCTTTGTCTGTATCTGCACAGCGTCCTAGAGAGTATCTTGTTTACCTGGATATCACAATTGAACCACATCCCTATGCACATTGATTATGATAACAATATGGACTGGTTCTCTACACAGGTAAGAGACTCTCTTTTACCAGGGTCTGTGAGTATGAATCCCAGGGCAGGGACACTGGGAGCATACATGAAATTTTGCAGTGGGATAAAGGTCAACCAGGAGCCCCTGCATGATGAGATATTGGGAGACTTGTGATCATCTGTGTGGGGTGGTTGGGAATGAAGCCTGGACTGATTGGGGGTTACATGGAGACTGCATTGATGTAAAAACCAGAATGAGAATGGCAGGTAAAAGCTGCCTGATCCAGGGCACTCATATACAGTTATCCTTGCATAAGAGGCTCTGATATTCTTCTCCTTTCTGCTTCCTTGACCCTGTGGCCATTTTTCCCCAACAGAAGATATGAGATAAGGAGTGGGAGAACAAGCCTATGCCAGTCCAACTGACAAGGCCATGTCACTCCAACCGAGTGAGGGCCTGATTAATGTAGTAACTACTCCATATCCTAGCATGCCATTCTCACCCAGGCCTGGTCTCCCTGTTCTAATGAACAAGGAACTGTAGTCCCCAAACCACCCCCAGGCAACCTTGCTCAAGTTAGAAGAAAGTGGAGGTCAAGGGTTGGTACCAATTAATCCACTTCCGTAGATCCACACTCCATTTCTCTCTATTTTTCTCTCCTAGCTCCAGGCGACATGCAACGTGGATCAGTCCCTGTTCAATGACTGGTTAACTGGGCACCTGAACTTCCAAATTGAGCATCAGTGAGTATAGGCACCTCAGGAGGAAAGGAAATTCCCAGAGGGCACTGGTGGCAATAGGTCTCAGCAGGAGGGGGAAGGAACTCCCAGGGGCACCACTGGGTAATGCATCCAGCAGAAAGGGCAGGAATTCTCAATGGAGCACCAGTGAGTACTGGCCCCTGAGGGAGGGATGGGATTTCTACAGAGCTCTGAAGAGTTTAGATCCCACTAAAACTGCCTCATTATTTCTCCACAGTCTTTTTCCTAGGATGCCACGACACAACTACTGGAAAGTGACTCCCCTGGTGAAGTCACTATGTGCCAAACATGGCATCGAGTACCAGAGCAAGCCTCTGCTCACTGGCTTTGGAGATATTTTGCGGTAAGTATGAACAGAAAGGATTAGTGCAATAGTTGCTGGCAAAATGGGGTCAGGTGTTGAGACAGAGGGATGCAGGATATATGTGAGTTGGGACTGGATGACGCAAGATTGTGAATGACTCACAGTAAAGATGGTCCAGTGTTTAGGGCACTAGCCTAAGTCTTGGGAGAACCAGATTCAATTTTTATCTTGCCAGATTTCCTCAGTGACCTTGGGCAAGTCACTTTGCCTTTCTGTGCCTCAGTTCCTCATTTGTAATATAGGATAATAGGACTGCCCTACCTCTCAGGAGTATATTAAGAACAAATACATTAAAGGTTGTGTCAATCACACCATCAGCAGATGAGTTTGCAGCGATCCTAGTGTGTGGAGGACGCCATTTTAGTCTGCACAGTGTGACCATGCATGCACCATACATACAGGGTCATGCAATGCAGAAAATGCAATTTTGTAGAGTGAAATGACATTCCCCATGTGGCATGACCTTATATGTACCATGCGTGCAAGGTCATGCTGTTTAGAGGACACCATATTGCTTTTCAAAATAGCATCCTCCATGTTGTCTGGGGTCCTGGAAGGAAATAAACAGGGCTGGTGCTACCATGAAGGCGAATGAGGTGGTTGCCTAGGGCGCCAAGATTTGGGGGTGCCAAAAAGCAGTGCCCCCAATTTTTTTTTAACCGGTTCCTCCCCGAGCACACAGTCGCTGCTCCGCTTTTCCCGCCTTCCAGGCAACGCAAGCCTAGGAGGAGAATTAGAGTGGGGGCAGCGTGCTCGGGGAGGATGCGGAGCAGAGGTGAGCTGGGGTCGGGAGGTACCGCATGGCTCCCTGGGGGGTAGGGGGAGCTGCCACAGGTGCAGGGGGGCCTCAGGGCAGGGCAGAGAGCTGCTGCGGGGGGGGAGCTGCCGCAGGGCTGAGGGGAAGGGGGCACAAGGTGGAAGTTTCATCTAGGGCGCGAAACTTCCTTGCACCGGCCCTGGAAATAAATAATAATAAATAATTAAAATGGAGTCATGGGGCGGCAAAGAGTTTGGGAACCACTGCCTTAGAATGGAATACTGAGTCTTTCAGTTCTAGATCCTAGCTTCCAATCTAGGCCTAGGTCTGTATGATAAACTAGGCAGCTGTGCAAATAGCAGCAAATGACATTATGCAAGTCCCTTTGTGTGTGCATGTTGCATAAATCTACAGAATGTCCATTGTTTTACCCTCCTCCAGCTCTTTCCACCTATCTTTGCATCCTTCTTCTCTGTCTGTCTGTTTCTTCTGTGTTTCTCCATAAGGGGAGTTTATTGGGTTTCCTCTGCCTGGTACCATGCTGCTGCCCGTAAAAGAACATTAAGAGACAGAGAGGAAGATCACTAAATAGTGAGAACAAACACCTCTTGTTACAAGCATTCTGTATAAAAGGAGTGTGTGTGTGTGTGTGTGTGTATTGCATGTGAATAATTATATGAGGGAGTTGGTAGTGATCTCTCTTCTTACATTGCCCAGCCTGTTCCAGTGGTTCTCAAGCTTATTTTATCATGCTCCCCTTCTTTGTCTGTAGTCATTTATGCTCTGCCTTCCCTCCCCCACAGCTCCCACTGCACAAGTACGTATACTGCTGACCAGCTCTGAAGGCAGAGCAGAGAGAGTGGCAACTGCTGGCTGGGTGCCCAGCTCTGAAGGCAGCGCTGCTGCCAGCAGCAGCACAGAAGTAAGAGTGTCATGGTATGGCCAGCCAGCCAGCAGCTGCCACTCTCCTTAAGCTTCTCACCCTCCCCACCAGAATACTTCTGTGCCTCCCAGGGGTGTGCCCCCCCAGTTTGAGAATCTCTGTTATAAAGGATTCTTTCAACTTTTTCATTAAGAAGCTTTCACACCTCCATTTTTTTTTTGCATCAGACTTTTAATGTTCAGCAGAAGGAATCATCTTGAGCTACAGAAATGCCATTTCTTTGTCTCATAAATTCCATTCAGATATAAAGTTCCCTTTTCTCACTGGTCTTCCTCATGAAATGTTGGCAGCCTGCCAAAATCACTGAACATTCCAAGATTAGGTTCTCACCTGCTGTGCATTGGGAACAGCTGAGCTTTTGAAGTGGTGGTAGTGGTGTGCGGTGAAGATAGCCTGGCTTCCCCTGTGTTGTCCCTTGGACCAGTGTAAGGCCCCAGTGGCCTATTTACACTTACTGAGGTCCCACATGGGCCAGAAGCTCCCCCAACTCCCCCTATGGGCAGGAAGGGAGAGACTGGGCTCTCGCCAAACATTATCCTGTACCCAGCACAGGGTGCCAGTGGCCAGTCCTTCCTGTGGGGGAATACATGTGTCAGGAGCTACTTCTTCTTTGGGGAAGTGGGGAAGAGAGACAGGTTTGTCTCCCTACTCCCTCTTCTGGGAAAACTACATTCTCCTGCTGCCAGTTAATGCTGTTAGTCTGGTAACTTGAGTAATAATATGCTGTGTTGCCCTGTGAAGGTTTAGGGCTCAAATCCTGTTGATCATTCATGATGGGTTTTGGGGGAGGGATGTAGATGATCAGAGCTGCACATAATGGAATTTGGTTTTTACTTTCTTTTAAAGAAAAATCTAGGAAATCAGTCACACACACACACACACACACACACACACACACACACACACACACACACACACACACACACACACACACGAAAAGGTCATTTAGTTTGCAAAGTCAAGAACTTGAAAGTTAGGAAATACCAAATTTGCAGTTGAATGTACAACCATAGTTCTGTAATCTTTTCCATATGCATTATGATAAAGTCTTTAATTGTATGATCACGTACGGTCGTCCCACGTCCCATCTCCCCCATCCCCCCTGACCCTTGCCTCATTCAATGCCTAAGATGGAGAAACAAAGGAACAGAATTAAGGGTCCTGCCATATAGTTTTGGTTTCATAATTAGTACACAAGGACTTGACCTTAGGCAAACCATTTAGATGTGCAATAATGTGCTACTATTGAATAAGTTTGTACTCGATTTATCACTGGTCTTTTAAATTTACTTGGATTTGTTTTGTATATGGGTTATCTATTAGAATTCACCTAATCCCTCAGAGAAGGAGTGTGATTTCTCTGGATCTTGATATCAGCCCCTATCGCTGTTGGGCTGTACTTTGGTCTGTGTGGGTATTCAAAACAGCTCAGCAGAGTTCTGTCTCCCTGTGGAAAAAGCTGAGGTTCAGGCCTCTTTTTGCCTCTATTGATTTTAACTTTATTTTACATGTTTGGGTTTGTTTCTAGGCAGTAATGAAATTTTATTTCTTCTTCCTGCCCCATCTCTCTCACTGGAGAGTGTCAGAGCTCTGATGCTTTATTTCCTCTGGTCACTTTGGTATATGTGCTTCCCTAACTGTACCTCTTGGTCAGCACAGTGGCAAAATGGCCTAGAAAACTCTGTAGAGACCTCAAAAGGAGCTTCATATTGTGAGGCAGCATTCTCAGGTAGTCCAGAGGCTGAATGCTGTCACGCATGCTCCGAGCCCATCATCTCTTGTCCTTCCAGAGTTGAACAGGGGAGATGGGGCTTCACACTAGATTCTTGCTTTCTGTCTCACCCCTGTATTTTTTTTCTCTTGATTTTATATTCAGTTTCCTTTGCTGACTAATTGGGCTCCAACTCTCTCCCTTCTGCAGCTCTCTGAAGGATTCGGGGGAACTCTGGCTTGATGCCTATCTGCATGGATAAGCAGCAGCAGCTCCTATGGAGGAGTTACCTGGTATTTACTGCCATGAAGATGTAGTACACAGCAGTGGAGGGCAAGCAGGTTCAGAGAGATGAGTGGGCCTAGTTGCTGCAGTGGGAGAGTTGATGGGCTTAGTTTCAGTGTGAGTGTGGGGTTTTATGATATACTTTTTCTCCTATTCTACCTCTGTAAGGTTTGGTATGGGTATATGGGGACCACTAGGGATTAACCTTACTATGAGGAAGGAGGCTTTAGCAATAGGAACAGCAGCCCTTCTCTCTGCTGACATTTCCCTTGCTGTGTACGTGGCAGTGAATCCTATCCAACTTCTTCCTAGTGTGAAAGAGTCAAAGTGAAAATGGGGACAGTGTAAATTCTGGGGAGAGGAAGAATGTGGAGAAATAAGGAGAAAAGCCAGTGCTGAGAAGAAAAGGAAGAGCCTTTAAAGGCTACAATATACACTTAAAATCTATAAACTAAGTATGTAAGCCACAAAGTGAATGCTGCACGAGGGGGACTGGATCTCAGCTATGGACCTACAAAATGCATATTTTCACATTACCATCCATCTACTCTAACTCCAGTATATAACAATTGACTTCATAGGAGCACTGGACTCAGTGGAGGCAAAAGCATAACTGTCAATGCTTCAATTCACAGCAATGACCTCCCTCATATCAGTGGTCTCAGACAGCCCATGGGTGTCTACATGCACCTGCCTTCAACTCTTGGGATGTACGGCAGCCTCCGCTTTCATTGTAACACACACCAGACTACACATGTGCTTCCTGCAAGTACTACTGAGCCTACATCCCACGAAAGCACGTTCTAAACAAAAGACTCACACCGACCCCAGAGGCCACCCCGATAGTGGACAAACCCAGTAAAACTTTGCTCAGGCATCCCATTTCAATAAGATCCTCCATCCATACAAATCACAACAGATGCTTCACTGATCTGATGAGGAGCTCCCCTGAACCAACATACAATCCAAGGCAAATTTTCCCCCACAGAAACACACTTACACATCAATCTGCTCGAATCTCACACGGTCCGCAACATATGCCTACATTTTCTCCCTATTATATGTGGCAAAACGATAAGCGTCCTGACGGATAACATTGCATGTATGTTCTATATAAACTGCCAGGGTGGAGCACATCCTTTTCCTTATGCACAGAAGCCTTAAAACTATGGAACTAGTGCATAAAACAAAACATCACTATTACCGCAGCATACCTCCCAGGTCGACTGAACATAATGGCGGACACATTAACAGACTGTTTCCCCAAGAACACAAATGGGAAATGAACGAAATATTACAACACATATTTCATGTGTGGGATCCCTGCACAGAGATCTGTTCATGACAGTAAATACAAAGTGCTCAAAGTTTTGCTCACAAGCAGGACTGGGAGCATGATTCCTAGGAGATGCCTTTCTCATCAAATGGAATGCTCCCCTCCTATATGCATTCCCACTGATACCTCTGATCTCCAGGGTAATACACAAAATATGAACCAACAGGGCCAAAATAATCCTCCATAGTATCGACATGGCCCAGACAGACTTGGTTCCCTTGCCTGTCACACATGGTGATCTGCACACCATTCACACTCCCTCGCCTATAGAATCTTCTCTTTCAGGATGACAGTCAAGTCTTCCATCTAGACCTGGAGAGACTTCACCTGAAGGCATGGCTCCAATGCGATGAACTAACCTGCTCACAACAAGTAAAACAAGTGTTAATAAACAGCAGGAAGACACATATTACTTATTTCCAAAAATGGAAAAGTTCTTCTTATGGTGCCAGACCAAACAAATATCTGCAAGACGGGCACCGCTTCCACTAATCCTGGAATACTTATTATCCCTAAAGAACTCAAGACTTGCTATGAGCTCACTTAACGTTCATCTTGCTGCCATCACGGCCTTCCATCAAGAGGTAGACGGGACCTCAATATTTGCTCATTACTAAACTATTTTTAACGGGCATACAGAACATGTACCCAGACATGTGAGAACACACACCAGCCAGGGACTTAAACCTTGTGCTCTAAAGGCTAACCAGAGCCCCATTTGAACCTTTGGCCACATGCTCAATACTTCATTTATTTATGAAAGTGACATTTCTGGTTGCCATTACATCAGCGTGGACAGTCAGCAAGATAAGGGTTCTCATGGCTCACTCCCCATACACAATATTCTTCAAGTATTAGAACACACCCTAAATTTAGGCCAAAAATTTCATATTTGTTCTACCCCAACCAACCGATCCATGTACCTGCATTTCATCCAAAACCACATACTAACACAGAAGAGGTGACCCTTCACATATTGGATGTGTGCTGTGCCTTAGCTTTTCACCTGGACAGAATGAAACCCTTTTAAAAATCACCCCAACTCTTTGTGTCAACAACAGAATGGTCTAAGGGCTCTACCATATCCACGCAAAGATTATCCAAATGGATATCCATCTGTATCCACATGTGCTATTCACTACACAACTCTGAAGCCCCGCCGGCCATCAGAACCCAGTCAACAAGAGCTTTATCTGCCTCCATAGCATTCCTACACAACAGTTCCATTCTAGACATATGCAGGGCAGCTATCTGCACCTCCAAACACACATTCACAAACAACTATGCATTAATCTCAGGTCAAGCTCAGACACAAGATGAGGCCTCATGGTACTAGCCTCAGCAATGAACCACAATCCAAAGTCCCTTCCATCCTTATGAGGGCACTGCTCTACATTCACCTGAAGTGGAGCACCCATAGGGACAGCACTTAAAGAAGAAGAAAAGGTTCCTGACCTTGTGCAGTAACTGAGGTTCTTTGAGATGTATGTCCTTGTGGGTGTGCCATTACCCACCCTCCTTCCCTCTACTTCGGAGTTCGCTTTGAGGACTGTATGGTAGAGACGGAACTGAGGGGGTCAAGATGTGTGAGCACTAGATGAAGTGCCAGTGGCACCATGAGATGGCTATTGTGCACACACATCCCAACCAGGCACTGCTACCAAAAATCTCCAATCAGGGGCATTGGGACACATCAACACCTGAAGTGGAGCACCCACAGGGACACACATCTCAAAGAACCTCAGTTACTGCACAGAGTGAGTAACCTTTTCTTCAGGCAGAAAATAAGAATTCTACTTCCCCCCCCCCCCCCCCAACACCCACACACTTTTAATATTTTATTGTGATATACAAGGAAATATACCACCACCACCACCCGCAGCAAAGACATAGGATGGATCTAAATTGACTTGTTTGTGGAGGACAAGCATACAATATATAGCATAAAGTTTTAATTCTTACTGTATGTAACTTTTAGTAGCAATAAATAACTGTTCTTTGCTCTGTGTAAGTTTGATACCGCTTTGAATCTATAATAATTGCAGGGTAATTATATACTGAAAACAAGTGAACTAGTTAAGGATGCCATGAAGTGAGGAAAATATGCTTGCAGCTTTTTATTTCAGAATTTATAATGGGGAAAAAATAGCAAAATATTATAAGCCATCATCTACTCCTACTTTAAAGAGCTACCATAGTCTGTTAAACTACAACATAAAACAAGCATTAATATTTCTGGCCTCCAGGCTTTTATATTGCACCCCTATTAACTCTAGCAGAAACTGAAACCTACCCGAAGAGCAGATCTTCTACATCTCATGCACCTTGTATGCCACTGATACATGCAAGCCACCAGAGTCGGTGCTAGCCCATTGGGAGCCCTACGCAGGAATAATGGGGGATGAATGGTCCCTACCCACCCCCCTGAGAATTCTAACTGCATTATCTCCACAAACTGGGGCCCTCTTGAGCTGTGTGGGGGCCTTAAGCAATTACTTAGTCTGTCTTATGCCTAGTAGTGCCACTCCAAGCCAGCCTCTTCATTTGCATAGACCAGGGGTGGGCAGACTTTTTGGCCTGAGGGCCACATGGGTTTCCAAAATTGTATGGAGGGCCGGTTAGCGGAGGCTGTGCCTCCCCAAACAGCCAGGCATTTTCTTTGCTCTGTGTAAGTTTGATACCGCTAGCCTCCTGGGGCAGGAGCTTAGGGGCCGGGCAGGAGGGTCTTATGGGCTGTAGTTTGCCCCCCTCTGGCATAGACCAAACTCTATGTCCCCCCGTCACATGGAATAGCCTGCAATTTCAGCTCACAGCCACTAGAGGCCACTGTGGTGACTGCAGTCCTGCAGCATCTGTCTCACTGCTCTCTCTGCTGGATCTGTGCAGGGGTAGAGCAGTGGGGAGAATCAAGCAAGCAACAGCAAGTGAAGGGAGGTCCACAGGACCCAGCCACCCCAGACCCTTTCCAGCTTCCTCAAAATTCCCTCCCCAGTCACCCAGTGTTCCCCTACACACACACACACACACACACACACACCCCTACACCACCCTCAAATTCTCCCCCCACATGTCTAAGTACACCCTCAGTTTTTCCAAGCCTCCTCCTCCACCAAGCTGCCCCTTGTCAACCTCACAAACCCAACTTCTCGTAGCTGACCCCCAGCTTCCCCCACCACTTCTGTCTACCCAGCCTCCTAGTTTATGTCTAGACAACCCCACAAAATTAGCTTCCCCAGATGTTTTTGAGTACCCATACACCTACCACAGCTGCCAAGTTTTGTGCAGCCCTGTTTGGGCTGCATAATTGTACAATCAGTCTTTTAACAATCTTCCCTTCCCAGAGACAGAAAATAATAACATTTAAAGAGACAGTGTCTTTAAAACATTTCTTTCCCACAGGGCCAGGCTTGTTTATTTCAGATTTACTTCCATATACATGAAGTATCTGCCGGCCAACAATATGAAAAACCATTCTGGTTCATTCATTCAGATTCCCCCACTCTCTCTCACTGACTCACATTCACACACACACTCACTACAGGCAGTGACTTGCATTTCCTTTCATGGCGTTACTAGTCCCAACCGGATAGTTCTTGGATCACACCAGTTGCAAGCATTTAAACTACGAATAAATAATACCAAACTAGCTAGCCATGCCTTCCACGCTGAAATTTTAACAGCTTCCAGTGACTTTAAAGTACATAACAAGGGTTGTTTCGCACAGTTCTGCATCAGTGATCATTATTAAAACACCCCTCCATGGAAAACAATGATGGACCAATAGAAGTTTTTATTCTTGTTCTTAATTCAGCTCAAGCCACCATTCAAGCCTTTACCACTCACCTAAATGGCTAAATTCCAGATTAAGGTATGCATGGTACTTTAAACTTAATTCTTTCACTCCCGATACAACCTCAAACTCGAGGCAATGAAATAAATGCCAGACAAACAGAAACTGTTACCTAGCCACCAATAATGAAAACCTGCATGGTGGGGGCAGTACAAGTGGGTGGAGTTGTTGGCAAAGCTCAACGTCACTGAACAGCAAAAGATTACAGTTGTGTAACCAGCCTGATGGTGAATAAATTTAGCAATGAAATAAACCTGTACTTCAGCCATAAAATCATTGTGCAACAAGAACTACAAAAAATAGCCTCCAAAGCCTCAGGGCTGAAAGCAGGGTGAAACAGAGAATTTATACAGATGTGGAAGTGTAGTCTGAATTTGTCCCTCAGTGAAATAAGGGCTCCACTGTACTGCCCTGTTCAGTGATCCCTAGAACTGAAATTGCTGATAACAAGGTACTAACCGTTGGATCTGCTTTGGGACAGCATTTTCAGTGAAAGAACCTACTCAGCCAGCACAAACAGTGCGATTCCTCCAATAATTGCTGAAATCCATGAGAACTATATTAAGTGGTGGGACCTCAAGACTTTGCAGAGGTTGCAGTAGAGAGGCTGGTGGCAGCAAAAAAAGTGATGGCACAAGCAGCCAATGGCAGTGAAGTGAACGACAGCACAGTGGTCAGCGGCGGAGTGAACGATTGCATGACAATGGACAGTGACGCAGAAATAGTGGCCTGGCAGCAGCATCTGAGGCATTGCTTGATGCCTTGCTCCCTTCCCCCCTCCTTCACCTCCTCAATGGGAGGTAAACACACATGAATGCACTTCTGAATTCTGGGTCTTCGCTGGCCACGGACAGCAAGTGTGAATGGGGTGCAGTGTAGGAGCAGGGAGTGGCATGTTAAAGGAACATTTGTCAGATTTTCACACCACAAGGAGAGAAACTGAGGCAAAGGACACTGCCCAACATACTCTGGGGTAGGTGTTTTACACGTGGTCACATGCTTTTGAATCATGGCTGTGTTTTTTTCCCGAATTAAAGTCAGGTTATTTTTCTCTTTTTTATTCAAAGTTTTCTTTGCTATATGGGGACTCAGTGCTTGCAAGAGGAAGTATTCCTTCTTAGAGGTGCCCAGAGGTGGTGGTCAGTTTTCCCAGATAACAGAGTGGAGGCTTGAGCTGGGTTCTGTATTGTATTGCTAAGAGGAAACCCTAGATACTGAACCCAGCCCTTCTTGCTGCCAACTGCACCTAGCAGAAGGGCTACATAGAGAAAGGATAGATAACTAGGGACAGGAAAGGGATTAAACATGAGGGTGTTGGGTTTTTTTAACCTATTTGCTCCATTTTTAGTTTGAAACCTTTTCTGTTTGATCCCTTCCCCTACTTATTTTGAGCCTACCCCTTTTATTTTCCATTTTGACCAACTGTAACTTCCTGCCATGTCCCTGCCTTAATTTTCCCACCCCCTCTTTAGTTTCTTCTCTTCCTGGCCCACAAGACACTGCATCACTAACTACATATCGCAAAAAAGGTGATTAACTAGATAATGAGTTCCATGTAAATGTCAGTAATAAGGCAATTGCAGGGGCAGCAAGTTTGAGAAAATGGCCTCTCCTCCTGTTGGTAAGTCATTGCTCTGACCTCCTGCAGCTACTCTCCTGGCAAAGGAAGGAAGGGAAGATTAGGGTCCTAGGTTCAACCACCTAAGAATACTTAGGGAGTCCAATTTGAGAATTCATGAGATGTAAAGCCAAATGGAAGAATTCAATCAACAAAAATTTAGAGGTGGCAGGCAATGAGTCTCCCTCAGCCCCCAGTGCTCATACCTACGCCTAACTTTCCCTTACTCTTAACTTTGTGCCTTCCTTAACTCTATCTGCCCCTTAGGGTTAGAACAGCTGTCTAGTCAATCTCTATCCAGCCCCAACCCTCTGTGACTGTTTCTGAATAGTCCATGCTATTTCTTGCATCAGTATTAATTAGATCAGAATCAGTCTGGATAAATCAGAAACAGCACAAAATAGAAAAAATATTCACCAGTGCTTGGTCTCTGAGGCAATTACAGATATAGAAGCCAGGGGAGGAAGGATGGATCTTCCCTCTACCACAATCCAGGAAGTCAGGTCAAGTCAGGGGCTATTACTTACCACACTTTGTTTTAGGTCATGGAGACCCCTTTTAGATTCATTTTGTGCAAGTTGGATGTTGGCTGGACTATTGAAAACTAGGTGAGCTCACTTTGCAAGACACCCCTGGCTGAGGCGAGCTGGGACAGTCCTCTTGTTCTTGTATTATTGAAAAGGATAAACAGGAGCACCCCCTTTACTGTCCATATGCTATACGTTATTTTGCATATCTCTATTATGTTTCCTCTTACTGAACTCCTTTCTCAGCTAAATGGATCCAATCTTTTCATGTCCCCTCATATGGAAATCTCTCCACTCTTCCAAATATTCTCATCCCCTGTTTCTGAACTCCTATTTCTGTTATATCTTTCTTGAGATAGGGTGCCAGAATGGAACACAGTATTCCAGGAAGGGTGAGCCATTGATTTATATAACAACATTATATAAACAACAAGATTAAAGCAAAATAAAAGGACTATTCATCTCAATGGAAACCTAAGCTTTGCAAGTGGCAGAGAACGGCTCCCGCACTAGAGCTATAACAAAAACAATGGTTTCTATAATTACAAGTTTCCTAAAAGATATAAAGCATTTAATATCAAAAGTTCTGATCCAGGGCAGCAGAACAGGGGGGCCAGGAGACCATGCCCCCCATTTTTACTGGTCATAAGGGTGAGTGACGAGGGGGAAGTGGCAGAAAGGAGCAAATGGGGGGTGGGATCTTGAGCGGAAGAGGTGACACAGGAGTGGGGCTTCAGGGGAAGAAGCGGTGTGGGGTGGAGGTTCAGAGGGGGATGGGCAGCATGAGGGTGGGTACTTGGGGAGAAGGGGTGGTGCAGGAACAGGACCTTGTGGGGGGTAGGTTTGCCAATCCTCCAGGATTGCCTTGGAGTCTCTAGGAATTAAAGATTCATCCTTAATTAAAAATTGTCATGTGATGAAACCTTCAGGAATACATCCAAAGTTGGGAATCCTATGGCTGGGCAGCACAATGGGAGTATGGCCATGATTTGGGCATCTGTGGTCCTGCTCCCCCACTTTCAGGGCGCTTCTGCCACTCCTGGTTCTGATCAGGATAAGGAAAGACAAGGCCAGGGATATCCTAGTAGTCCTGATGTGGCCAAGACAGACAGACATTCTCTAACCTCATCCAGCTGGCTGTTTGCTCTCTGATCACCTTCCAGACCATCCCTCATCTTTTCTCTCGAGAAGCCAGGCAAATCCTTCCCTCCCAGTCTCTGTGTTCTGGCTACATGGCTGATCTCTTGAGATCAGAAGGACCGTTTGATGAAATTGGTTTTCAGTAACCACTCATCATAGAATCCAATGTCTGGGCGGTGAAGGAAGAGCTGGAATGCCCAGAGACTACATTTTTTGACTTCTTATTAACCAATGTAGTGAGACAGAAACTTACTTTTGTTACTGGCTTTGTATAATCTAACGAGAGAATAACCACCAGTTTGGTGTGAGTTTGCCCTGTTTCTCAGCAGTTTATCTTGAATCTGGCATCTTCAGCTGTGACTCACTGAGGCATAGTGATAGGAGGGCTTTGACCTTTTAACTTGAGAGGACTAAATCTTTTAGAAAGTCTTTCAAATTGTTTCTCTGTTGTAGACAGATCTAAAGGGTCTGCTGTCTCCAAGCAGAGACACTAGGCAGATATAGGGCTGCATTAATTGTCACTATCAATCTTGGGGTCTCCAACATCCTTCAGGTGTACAAGTGCACTCAATGAGATCTTTTTACTTGAATAGCCTTTCTGAAAAATGTTCCTGTTACTGAAATGTAAAGGTCCGGGACTTGAACCTCTATACATACCATTTTCTGAACATTATGCAGTAACCCAGATCTCAGCTTCCCATGCTATGTTTGGCTCTGCTGCGTTATCTTCAGTTTTGGACTTGACTCCAAAGCTCCCTCCTCCTTAGTGTGAACTGCTCAATAGTCATCCAGAATGGAGCATCCATAGTGGTACTACTCGAAGAAGGAGAGGTTACTCCCCCTGTGCAGTATCTGCAGTTCTTCAAAATGTGTGTCCTTATGGGTGCTCCACTACCCTCCCTCTCTCCTTCCCCTCTGCTCTGGAGTTCTCGGCTATAGAACTTCATGGCAGAGAAGGAACTGAAGGTGGATTTACTACAGCGATGGAAGAACTCCTTCTGTTGCTGTATAAAGTCATGTCTACACTACCATTTATGCCAGCAAAGCTTATGTCACTCAGGGGTGTGAAGAAAAACACCCCTCCTGGGTGATATAAGTTTCATCGGTGTGCACGCACTATGTCGGTGGGAGATCCTCTCTCGCCAACATAGGTACTGCCACTCGTTGAGGTGGTTTTATTATGTCGATGAGAGAACTCTCTCTTGTCAGCATAGGGCAGCTACACAAGCAATCTTACAGCAGCACAGCTGCATCAGTACAGCTGTGCCACTGTAAACGCACTAGTGCAGACCCAGCATAAATGTCTCTGCTACAGCATTTCTAGAGTACTTATACCCACTGTCTACACTACAAAGTTTCACTGGCATAGTTATGTCAGCTGAGGCAGGGGGTGGGGGGAGAATCACACTCTTTGCCAAAGTAGCTATTCTGGCATTACCCCCAGTGTCGGTGCAACTCAGCAAAGCTAATATCTTCCAGGGGGGTGGTTTAGCTATGCCTGCAGAAAAACTCCTGCTTGTTTAAGCCATGTTTCTACCAGGGGGCTCAGCAATGCATGTGTGGTGTAGACAAGCCCTGATAATAGTATTTCACAATGCTCTAATAACACTTTCCTTCTGTAACCCTTCCTTGCATTAGGACCGGGGGGTAATCTGGGATATTGATTTCTTCTCTTTGTTATGGAGAGCACTGTTTGCCATTCTAACAGTGAGTGAGACAATAGGCAACTGTAGACATTAGGGAAGGACCAATGGAATTTTAAAACAAAGGGAATACAAATAAACCATCTCCCCTGTGGCTAGAGGTGGGAGCCATTTAAAAATAATAATTAAAGACCTCTTCCTGTTAAAGTGCCAAGTTTGAAAATGGACTAGGGACGTGGGACCTGCTCCCCCAAGGATAACTAATTGATGGTGAGACTAGTGGCCTTGAGGGAACAGAGCACATGTAAGGGAAGGGGCATGATGTGGGCAGCACCTGGGGTATTCAGCATCCAAAGGGCTCCCGAGAGGATGCGAGCCAATAGACTGCCAGAAGTGTGTATGGGAGGGGAATCGAAGAAGTCAGGTTGTTCTCATGTGGGGATGCTGGTCAAAGTAATTTTGAATTGTAATCCTATCCTCCATAGTGCTAGCAACCCTTCCCAGCTTGGTGTCCTCTGCACATTTTATAAGCAGACTCCACCCCATGATCCAGGTCTCCAAAGAAAATACTGAATCATACCCAGACCCAGGACAGACCCCTGGGGAGGGCACACTACAGCTATGCCCCAACTTTTACAGCAAACCATTGGTGATTACTCTGGAATACAGTCTTTCAACCAGTAGGACACCCATCTTTTGGTAACTCCCTCTAGGCTGCATTTCCCTAGTTTGCTTATGGGAATGTCATATGGGACTGTGTCAAAAACCTTACTAGAATCAAGCTGCAACATGTCGACACCTTCCCCCCATCCCCTAGGCCAGAACTCTGTCAAAGAAAGGACATTAGGCTGGTTTGGCATGATTTGTTTTGACAAATCCATGTTAGTTATTATTTATAACCCTATTGTCCTCTAGGTGCTTACAGATTTATTGCTTCATAATTTGTTCATCTCTGTTTTTACAGATAGTGCAGGACAGCCAAAACTTAAGGTTGTAGAATTCATTGCTGTTTTGTTTTTCATCCCAGTGGAAGGCTTTATTGACAAAACATGGGTAGTCAGGCTTTTTCTTAATCTAATTTGTTCTGGCATGGCATTTGACAGCTGAGATCATGCTGCCAAGAATGTTCTTTTCCCAGAACCTGAGTCAGAATCTGTGTTTATCCAGTTGCATCATCCCTTTTGGAGTTAACTACCAAATTACCAAGGGAGAGAGGTAAATGGCAAAGGAAGTTCTAATAGGGGTAGAACAGGGGAAAGTTTGGCAGGACCAGTGGGTTTTCAGGGCCCTGGGAGAGCTGAACTGAGAGGAATGCAGTAGCCAATTGGCTCTTGGGTGGGCAAGACTGGATGGGGTCACTTTCAATATGGCTAGTGCAGAGAGGGCAGCTAGCTCAGTACCAGCTCAGGAGTGTGACGGCAGCAGAAAGAAGAGTGAAGCTGCTCAGTGCTGAGGCAGCTGGGGATAGCTTCAGAGTCAAGGCCTCCTAAAGTGCCTTTGAGGGATACAGTGGAGGAGGCAGGCTCCTGCATCTCTTCACCAGGGAGGCGATAGGGCTCCGCACGGGCTGGGGGCACCCGCAGCAGGAGCAGTGGCTGGTGATTGACAGGAAGGTCTATGACATCAACCAGTTCAATTGGTGGCACCCAGGCAGCGCATGGCTTATCAGTCTCTATGCAGGGCAAGATGCCTCGGTAAGAGCCAGGAGGGGGAGTAGGGGACATGTAGCAGAAGGTATCAGTGTGCAGGGCAAGATGCCATGGTAAGAACTGAGAAGAAGGGAAGGATCATGTTGCTTGTCAACTACTATGTGGGACAGGATACCATTGTGAGGCCCAGGAGATTTGTCAAGGTGTGACCTGACCAACCAATCAAGGGCTGGAAAACTGGCTTAAAATGCCAGCTGGGATTTCTTGTGTCATGAATGAATCCAAGGGAAATACTACAGAGATGTTATGGTCAACTCTATGCCTTCCCCACCCCTTCCCCAGATCTTAGGAGGCTATTTGCAAGTGAATCAAGTGGAATAGGACAGAGCTGGACTGACTGGACTTGGATGACCCCTAATGATGTGTCACATGCCTAGGTACAATCTAGACTAGTGAAGGGTTGTGTCATTGCCTGCCCTGCAACCTTGGGTGCCTCACAATGCTTTGCTGTTGTAGCTCCCTACCTGGGCGGCTCACAGATAGCCTGCCATTGTGCAGGTCACACTGAAGTGTCTGTGTATAGCAGCAGTCCTGGTCCAGCAGCCTATCAGCAAGCACCAACCCCACTCTGGCTCCCACTAGCCTTGGTTACTACTTGCAGGGTGACAATAACACACTCCCAGTCCTGGATTTTCCCAAAACTGTGTTCTTTACTGTCCAGTCCTCTCCTGGGTAGTTTGGAGAACAGAGGTCCCTTGCCCCTGTAAGTGGGTCAATATTCAACTTTAACCGGAGTTACCAAACATTTTGGTTTAAAGACAACACTGGAAAACAAGTTTATTAACAATAGAAGATAGGATTTTAAGTGAGTACAAGTATAAAGTATTAAAGTCAGCAATGATTACGAGACAAATACAGATAAAACACTTTCTAATAGCTAAAACTTTACTTTGAACCAAATCTAGCTTGTTAAGTCCTTACCATGTGTTTCCAGCAACATGACTGACCAAATTCTCAGGTCGGGATTCTCCCCTCTCCCCAAAGTCAAAGGGCTGGTTCCCTTGTTGTGAAAGAGAGAGATGGAAAGAAAGATGACTTGGGGTGTTTTTGCCCATCATTTTTATAGTCGAGTCACCCTTTGAAGTGGATTCTTCTGATGATTATCCTTCAAAGCAAAGTTTATTCAAACAGTGAAGAAGGCACTGGTGGTGAAGGTGGCTCCATGCTCTTTCTTCTCACCTCTTCTGCTTGCTGAAATGCAGATTTCCCTGGTCTCCTGCCTTTGCTGTCATGAGGACTCTGTGTACTACGTATGTAAACTGAAGTACACACACACACACACGTTTCTTTGTTTAGGACAGACCTGTTTAACAACTTTTTCCCAGAGGCAGGGCTGTGTGATTTTGAACATATACTAATAACATCATAAGGGAGATTTCATAACTTTACATATAATATTGCTACATATATTTCACTATATTATTGACCAGCAGTTTTCAAATAATACCTCACAAGGCATATTTTGTACAAAGATTATTACAGAGTGGGTAGTTTGTGAATACACGATTGCTTCTGGTCACACTGTAGAATGCCTCATTGAGGCTACTGCAGCCAGCCATAATGTAGAGCAGCCTAAAGGAGGTCTAAATTATGTCTGGGACTGGCCTGGCCCTTAACAGTGCAGACGTGCAGGGGAATACAAGGACTTACAGCTCCCTTGTCCTCCACCCCAGCCCAAGCTGCCCTGAGAAGAGCTAAGAACATAAGAACAGCCATACTGGGTCAGACCAATGGTCCATAAAGCCCAGTATCCTGTCTTCCAACAGTGGCCAATGCCGTGTGCTTCAAAGGGAATGAACAGAACAGGGCAATTACTGAGTGGTCCATTCCCTGTCATCCCCTCCCAGCTTCTGGCAATCCAAGGCTATGAACGCTCAGGGCATGGGACTGTGTCCCTGACCAGCATGACTAATAGCCATTGAGGAACCTAAGCTCCGTGAATTTATCTAATTCTTTTTTTAACCAGTTATACTTTTGGCCTTCACAACAATCTCTGTCAACTAGCTGCACAGGTCGATTGTGTGTTGTGTCAAGAAATACTTCCTTCTTTTCATTTAAACCTGCTGCCTATTAATTTCATTGGGTGAACCTGGTTCTTGTGTTATGTGAAGGAGTAAATAACACGTCCTTATTCACTTTCTCCACACCAGTTGTGATTTTATAGACTTCTATCATATCCCCGCTTAGTCATCTCTTTTCCAAGCTGAACAGTCCCAGTCTTTTTAATCTCTCCTCATATGGAAGATGTTCCAAACCCTTCATCATTTATGCTGCCCTTCTCTGTACTTTTTCCAACTCTAATATATCTTTTTTGAGATGGGATGACCAGAACTGCACCCAGTATTCCAGGTGCAGGTGTACCATGGATTTATATAGAGGCGATATGATATTTTCTGTCTTATTATCTATCCCTTTCCTAAGGTTCCTAACATTCCGTTAGCCTTTTTGGCTGCCGCTGCACATAGCATAAATGTTTTCAGCTGTGGCACAGCTGTGGTCACAGTTTTTAGGGATTAAGAATAGAGGTGGGTGGGAAACTATTTTTCAACCTTCTGATATGAACCGGGCCACACCTGGCTGTTTGGGGAGGCACAGCCTCCGCTAACTGGCCCTCCATACAATTTTGGAAACCTGATGTGGCCCTCAGGCCAAAAAGTTTGCCCACCCCTGAGCTAGGCAGATAGGTTGATACTGGGGGAGGGGTTCACTTGTGAGGTGCGGAGCTTCCTCATAATTGCACACCTCTCTCACACTTCCAAAAGGGGCTCCATTGTGGCCAGATGTTGGGCAGCAGAGCACACAAACATACACGCCTTTTAGACTTCCTCAGGAAAGAATTTGAAAGGACCCATTCCCTTAAGCCTCCTGTGAGCATGTTATTCAGTATGTGTCACTCAATAGGTTGTTTCTGAGAAAACACTAATTTGCAGAGGTGTGAACTGTGGTAAACAGAAATGCTAAAACTTTTGTACTGCAATCTATTTCAAAATATTTCTAAATTGGTCATTGGTACTCTTGTATAGCTGAACTCAGGGGCAGTTCAGTGACATACATTTTATGGGAGTTGAAGCTATAGTTTTTTTCCATGGCTCTGTGCAAAGAAGGTATAACAATTTAAAATTGTTAAAAGAAGCTTTTTCCCCCCCTTTTAAATGGGAGGAAGGCTGCATCTCGGGAACCACTTGCACAAATGACATCAAATTTGCACCACAAAAAATATATGATGTTCAAGACCATCTTGACATGCACATGGAATTTAGAGCACTTTGAAACTTAAAAGCAGATCCTCCTTGACTAAATGACCCTACTATACATAATAATCTGTGTGAAATACCAGTTTTCAAAACAGTCTCCCCATACATGTGGATTTTAGATTAGTAGCCAATTTTTTAAAGTAAACACAAAGCTCTATACAACCTTAACTGTAGAAGTCACTACTGCTCTACCATAATACTGCCTGCCCTCAGCAAGATTTCCAAAAGGAAGGTGGAGTACCTGCAGTGCAGGGAGAGCTCTTTCCCAGTGCTGGCGCCGCGACCACACTCGCACTTCCAAGTGCTGCCGCGGGAGCGCTCCCGCGGCAGCGCTTTGGAGTTTCGAGTGTAGCCAAGCCCTTTGTTTCTTCCTGAATTTCCTTCAAGTTCTGAGCTAGAGGCTGCTGGCTGGTTCACCCTCTAGTACATTGGAACATCCTTCATGCCCTTTCTCACTGCATCATTGCTGCTAACAGCAGCTCAGGTAAACTGCCCAAACCACTGTTGTGAGGGACACATATTATATAGTCCTACTGTAGTCACTTCCTCAGCTGCTGACTCTGCTATGGCCCTTTGCCCTGTTTCATAAGGTGAGCTTCTCCAATGGAGTGTCTGCAGTGTCCAGCAATGATGGTTTATTGGATGGTTCAGGCAAAGTTGTTCAGAACAACTAAAAATACTGTAGTACTGCTGGGAACAGAGAGCTCACAGCTTTTTTAATCTGCAGGAGGAACTGTCTTGTAAAAGCTATGGATGTGGGAAACTCATACCTCTTAAGTTGCCACCCTGACTCAGAAAAAGGTTCTGAAGAGAAACAGTGGCTGTAGGGAGCTCAGACCAACTCCAGTCCCTATCTGTCTCAGAACGCACATACAAGAGAAGTACTGCATGAAGTGAACTCAGCCGTCTGTAATGTGCTTTTTGGGTGAGTGTAGCTAGAACTAGCAGCCCACATTTCTCCTATCTATAGTTTACTGGGTCCTCTCCTCTTCCCAGTCTTCTTCCCACACTGGACATGGCATTGCCTGTGTGTAATCTTTTGTGTCTGAACCTAGAGACACTTTACGGGTGGAACTGATTAGGTTCAAGTGTGTTACCTGAACTCCACCTAATCACAAGCTTTCCCCATCTGTACACATAGAGAACATACTTTTTCTCAACTGAGTTGAGCTGGTTGAGGTCATCCCTCGAATAACTCACTCAAGATTAAATGTGTTACTTTGCATCTACACTCAGAAAAAGGCTGCAGTTAAATTGAGGTTAGCTGACCAATGACAACCTCTTTTCACATGTAGAGAAGCCGTGTGTGTCAGCCAAGTCAGGTAGTGCTCTGTACCTTCACCAGATTGAGGTTAGGGTGCACTGAAAAGAGGAGTCCCCAGGAATTCATGTGTAGAGACAAATGTGTTACTGGTCCCTTTCACTGTGCTCTCCCCAATATGGGCTTGGGATGCACTGATAATAAGGTTGGGGTGTTCTTTAGGACTGAGTGTATAGTGGATACAAAAGATGTCACCCATAATAGCAAAGGGCACATTCATCAAGTTAGGTTGTTTAAATGATAGTTCTAGGGACATCTTTTACCCTGCACTGTGAGTGTGGAGGGTAGAAATTGATTCCTGGTGTAATCAGGAGGTATTGCCATCCTGTTGGAGCTGGGGTTAATTGACAGAGGCTGGTTTTATAGAGTTTAAAGCGAGAAGTGACCACCAGATCATCTAGAACTGATTGTGCAAAGACGACATAGCCCTGCCCTGGCCCTGTTACAGAAGTTCAAGGAACCCTGGCCCTATTTTATCAGTGATGCATTTTCTCTTCCAGTTCCAGGGCTGGTGGTTCCAGCATGATTTGGGGCACCTTTCAGTCTTCACCAAGTCCAAATGGAACCACTTGTGTCATGAGTTTGTGGTGTTCAATCTAAAAGTAAGTGCCTAAGGGTACCCTTTGGAACTTCAGCAGGGTAGGTTAAAAGAGTGAGCCCCTTCTGTTCAGAA
This sequence comes from Gopherus flavomarginatus, assembly GCF_025201925.1. Taxonomy (NCBI): domain Eukaryota; kingdom Metazoa; phylum Chordata; order Testudines; family Testudinidae; genus Gopherus; species Gopherus flavomarginatus. The sequence continues at coordinate 39,795,709 of NC_066621.1, read as the reverse complement.
AGTCTCTCATGGATAGTCTGCCCCATAAATGTAGCAGAGAGGAGAACATGACACAATTCTCAAGGAAAGGGTGAACAAATAATGATGAGGGCTCATGCAGGCTCCCACATGCCCCAGCCATGTGAGCTCATGGAAGAAAAACTGCTAGAAGGACCACTCAAAAACTCATCCAACAGGAGTAGAAGCAAGGCACCACAGCAGAGACCTTCAGATGCTCTTCCTTTATGTTTATTGGCTGTTCACTCCAGTTCCTGCCTTCAGAATCTCTTCACTTCAGTCTCACTCAGATGGCCCTCCCTGTTCCCCTTCTTCACTCCTTTTTTCTTTCCCTTTTTTTCTTTTATCCCCTTTCTTTCTAAGTCCCTTTTCACTTCCTTTGTGCACCTAATTCTCCCCAACAAAACCTCACTCAGAACTCATTTTTATTTATTTATTTTGTGGAACTAATACGTTTGCAGCCATTATATTATTCACTCTGCTTGTATATTAGATTTCTTACTCCCCCATCCCTACCCCTTTGTCTTGTCTATTTAAAATGTAAGCCTTTCAGTGTAGGGACTGTTTGTCCAGTGCTTAGCACAACAGGGCCCTGATCTCAGTTGGGGTTTCTAGGCACTACCAGAGTTCAAATGATAAAATAATAATAAATGATGCCATTTATATTTAGCAGCAGTGTGTTTTGATTCCTGCAGGGATTGTCATCCATGTGGCGGAATTGCCAACATAACCAGCATCACACCAAAACCAACTGCTTCCCGAAGGACGCTGATATTCTACTACATCCCTCCCCTTTTGCCTTGGGAAAGACACTCTCTGTGGAGGTGAGTGTGAGGGAATGGTTTTGAACAAACTTGGTTTCTGAAAGGATATAGTGCTAAAAGACCTAGCAGTCAGGAAGCTGTAGTGTATTGGAAGTAACTTGTCCAGTGTGTGTGTGATTTTGGAGCTTCTGAGTCACTGCAGGATTGCAGCCATTCTGGAAAAGGGCTGGTGCTGAGACATACTTGCTGCTTGGAACACTAGTGGTTCCCTGGAGAAACAAAGAGTTTCACCTTGTTTGTTCAGTGTGGGTGTATTAATCATTCAGCACGGGGAGTTTAGTTTGCAGGGGAAAGTGTCCAGTAGCTTAGTCAGGACTATGATTATTTTATATAACTTTATGTGATTCAGAAATTCAAAACTGTTCCATAAGAAATCAGTGTTCCCAAGAGCCTGGTTTGAGACAGTAATAGAAATATACCTAACATCCTAGAAATCCTTCTTCATCACTGGTGCATTAAAGGCCAGATTTTGGAAAGTGCTCAGTTTCTACTTAGGTACCAAAATAAGAGGCATCTCAATCAAACCAGCAGGAACCCAAGCCAACCTGATGAAACCCATAGCAGTACTCTCAGGTGTCACTCTATACCACTAACCTTCTGAACAACAAACCAAAAACCACACCCAAACCTGAATGATAGTTAGGGACTGGGAGAAAAAAAATCAGTAGGCAAACCGTAAGGAAGAACAGATTTTAAAAGAAATTAAGTAGCTAGGCTGGTGCAAGTATCAGAGGGGTAGCCGTGTTAGTCTGGATCTGTAAAAGCAGCAAAGAATCCTATGACACCTTATAGACTAACAGACGTTTTGGAGCATGAGCTTTCATGAGTGAATACCCACTTCATCAGATGCATGCATTCGTGATTTACTGGCATGCATCTGACGAAGTGGGTATTCACTCACGAAAGCTCATGCTCCAAAACGTCTGTTAGTCTATAAGGTGCCACAGGATTCTTTGCTGCTTTAGGCTGGTACAGATCCCCAAACAGAAATTTCACAGACGCGAACCACATTACTATTGTGAAATATGCAAATAACAGGCAGACTCTCACCAAATTCAGAATCAGGAATCACAAACTGAATAGTAAAGTGGGAGGAGCAAAGTAACGTGGAAACCCATGGAAACTGGACTGTCTAGCTAAGGTGACAGACTAAAACAAAGGTATTTTTACTCCAAAGAAAGTAAGACAGTTGCTTCCTCAAACTATCAGAGATGCTAAAATATATTTAAAGAAAAAGATTGGTGAGGAAAAAACTGTTCCTCACCCCTGGAGAAAGGAAAGCAGGAGCAGAGACAGCATCACATCATGAAGCAACCTGCCAGTAAATCACGAATGGGGAAACAACAAATGAGCACAGGGACCCCAAACTCACTATCACGCCTTAACCTGGTGAGAAGTTTTAGACCATATCTTTCTCTGAGAGAAATCAGAGCCTTCTAAATCCCTCTTACACGTTGGTAGCATCAGTTTCATTTGTCATGGCAATACAGTTTTTTATTTGATTGAGGAGTGGGAGAGTTAGGAGCTGTCTAAAAAGGTGCATCTCAAGGAGGAAATAGAAGTGGGGAAGTGCCTCTGTGGGTGTTTCTCAGGGAAGGATAGGAGATCTCTATAGCCCAGCTGACCTGTTGTGGTCTTCTCACCTTCACGGCTTGGGATGATGAAGAAGAAATTGATACCATCAGCACAAATACTTCATCAGTGAGTATTTCCTCTTTCCTGCACAATCATCAGGCCCTCACCTAGTGTGGTAGGGACACCTTCATTTGTTGTGTAGGCCTCACGTTCCAAGCCATGTGTCTGGAGGCAGGGTAGAGAACTCCAGTTGCCTCCCACTACCCCCAAGTCTCTTGGTTCCCTTCCACAACCTTTGGAGAGGCAGGAATTAACCTCAGATAAATGCTGGTTTCTGATATAATTACCAGTGCATTTATCTGGGCAGGGACAAAACCTGAACTAATAAAAGGGACCATTCAAGGTCCTTGCATGTAATTACAGGTACCACCTAGCATAGTACAATATACCAGGTCTCTAACGCTTAAAGATACAGAGCAATACTATCTAACCCAAGCTGCTTAGGCATAGTGTGAGCTTGGAGTCCTGAATCCCAGTTTCTGCTGCATCACCAGGCATCCACCCTTGTGATGCTATGTTGGTCATGGTTCCACTGCAGGGTCTGGCTCACTCTTCTAGCCCAGCTGAAATTGGGGTGTGGCCTCCCCCTGAGCAAATTTCCTAGCTCTGGGTTCAAGCTGCATTTGAGCCTGCTGCCTTCAGCAGCAATAAATGCTCACTGCCCAAGTCTATGGCTCTCTCCCAGCCCTGTTTCCATGCCAGGCAGTTAGACCAGAGCCAACCAGGTGGTTGACAATGAATCCCTTGTCCCTCTTTGGGAAGGGCTGAGTTCCCTCTCTGGAATGGCATTCCCTTCCCCCAGTGAGAGGCAGGATGGCAGCAAGAAGTCAGTGGTGAGGTTTCCTCACAGCCTTTCAACCAAACAAGCCAGTTCCCGTAAGGGTGGCCTTCAACACAGCTGGCATGTGCATGTGGAATGAGCGAGTTCACACCTAGCAATTGCCACAGCCTCCCAGTTTAATTCCTCCAAGAAAGCAGACAGAGAGGACTTTTCCTCCTAGCCTGGTGGGATATTTAAATACATGAGGAAGAAGATTGTACTGCTGCATAGGATGTACCACATCTACAGGAGCTTCAGATGGGATGTGTGATTTTGCACTCCATATGCTTTATGAAAATATGCTTATGAATTTGAATATGATGTAACTGGAATATGCTTTATGCAAAAGGTTTCTTGTAAGGTGTCATTACAAAGCTTATAATCTACTGAGTGTGTTCATCGTAATTGTTTGCATGTATTATTTCTATGTCTGAAGTTAGGATAATAAGATATAAACTTGTATCACTGATGTAAACATATTAAGTGGAAGCCATTAAGGGTGCTTCAGAATCAATGAACTGTAAATGGCTCAGTTTACTTGAAAACCTTTCTGTATACGTGTGGGCCAGGCCAGGAAGAATGGAGGGTGGGGTCTGACAGGACATGTGATCATGTCACCTGATACTAGAATCCATCTTAATCCCTGTACTTTTCCATTCAGGGAGGGGTGGGGGCCAAGCACAGACAAAGGACTCCCCACCTTGTGCAAAAGCTATGTATAGGGGGTGGAGCAGGACAAAAGGGCTTCCAGTCATGTGAAAACCCCTAGTTACCTCCTGAGATGGCTGCTCGAATTAACAAGGACTGTACCGGGGAAAGGATTGGGCCCAGACTAGGAAGGAGTCTAGTCTGTGAAATAAGCTTAATGGAACATCTCTGAGAGTGAGATATTACCTAATCAGTTTCTTAATGTATTAGGCTTCGACTTGCATGTTTTTGCTTTATTTTGCTTAGTAACTTATTTTGTTCTGTCTGTTATTACTTGAAACCACTTAAATCCTACTTTTTATACTTAATAAAATCACTTTTGTTTATTAATGAACCCAGAGTAAGTGATTAATACCTGGGGGAGCAAACAGCTGTGAATATCCCTCTATCAGTGTTATAGGGGACAGACAATGAATGAATTTACCCTGTATAAGCGTTATACAGAGTAAAACGAATTTATTTGGGGTTTGGATCCCATTGGGAGCTGGGTGTCTGGGTGCTGGAGTCAGGTAACCTGCAGAGCTGTTTTCACTTAAAGCCTGCAGCTTTGGGGGCATGGCCCAGAACCTGGATCTGTGTTGAAGCAGGTTAGCATGTCTGGCTCAACAAGGCAGGGTTCTGGGAGTCCCAAGCTGGCAGGAAAAACAGGCTCAGAGGTAATTTCAGCACATCAAGTGATAGTCACAAGGGAGTCTCTGTTACTGAACCCATCACAGGATGTATCTGAAGAAATATGAGCTCGTGCTAAAAGGGCAGAGTCAATATGCTACAAGTACAACAGATGGTGGGGCGAAAGCTGACTGAGAAAAAATGGTGATGGCGTGCCCATGAGATTTGCCAAAATGAGACACCTCTCAAAGTAAATTATGCAGACATTCAAAATATGATCATGTGTGCTGTTGGCTCAACTAGTTTCCTTGAGTTTGGCTCCTTCTCATTGGGGCTTCAATATACCCACAGGCCCTGCAGGGCTCCTTGGTCTTGGCTTCTTCTTGAACAAGGGGGAAAAAGGTGAGATTCCCAAATGCTACCCCACTTGTGGCACCAAAATATAACATCACTCACAGTAAATTATGTCGCTCTGTGACCCTGCCTCTCTTTTCTGACATGAGGAATGTAATAGTTACTGGCCATCTGAGCTGACCCTCAATGAGATGAATGAGGCAGATTGTATATTTCAAAATTATTGCTCCAAGCTCTCTGCTGACTCCGCTCTATGCCAGTTAACCTCCAAAAAGTGAACTGAGTGTTTCTTCACAGCCACAGCAGTTAGATACATGCCTGAGAGAGAAAGATAGCTAGCTAGCTTCAATTCCGGAGAACAAGACAATAGTTTTAGAGAAGTGCCAGTATAGGATATGGGTGCCTATCAGCTGTTTCCAACCTCAGAGTGAAAGGACAGCAAGGGTGAGATGATGATGATGATGATGAGAGAAAAGGGGAAGATGAAGTAGGGAGGAAGCTCCCCTATGAGCATGGCTTGGTGTCAAGTAACAGATAGCATCCCCCATTCATTGCAGTATCGAATCATATAAACGTAGGGCTGGAAGGAACCTCAAGAAGTCATCAAATCCAGCCCCCCTGCACTGAAGCAGGGCCAAGTTAAACCTAGACCATCCTGAACATATCTGAACACCTACTGAGTTTGTATGAATTGAGCCTCACAACACCCCTTCAAGACAGAGAAGTATTATTTATTTCCATTTTACAGATGGGGAATTGAAGCATAGAGAAACTAAATGACTTGCCCAAGAAGTTTGTGGCAGAACCAGAAAGTAAACCCAGATCTCCTGGGTTCCAGTCTAGTACCTTAACCTCAAGACCTTCCTACAGTTACACTGATTCATCCTTTGTTTTTGGTTTTGTGAGTGACTTTGTGATTGGATAATGCCATTAATACTTTGTGTTCTCCTGGGTCATTCTTCAGTCATAATCATGCTTCTGCTTCCATTCTTCACATTGTATTCACTGTATTTTGCAATTCAATGCAAACTGTGGGTGGTAAGTGTATCCAGCCCTTCACAAAAGCCTTTGCTAATGAGCAGTTGCAGTCCCCTGTCCTTGCTCCTTCCCCTCCCCCAACTAGCGCCTCCTGCATGCTGCTGAACAGCTCATCGCGGTGGCCAGGAGATGTTGGAAAGGAGGGAGAGGCGGTGATCATTCCAGCAGGTGGGAAGCTCTGTGGGGGCAGAGGAAGGAACTGATCAGCAGGGCTGTCAGTGGGTGATGAGCTTAAACCAGCAACTCCCAGTAAAAGGCCCTTGTGCCTGCCAAACCCAGTAGCCATATAGTTAAATGTCTCCTGTATAGTCCAGTTAGTGAATGGTCAGTAGAAGGTCCACACAACACAAGTGAGGACAACAAAGGGAAAACACTATATCAGGTAGTTGATCTTAGTAATTTAGAGCTGGAAGGAGCCTCAAGAGGTCATGAGATCCAGGCCCCTGCACTGAGGCAGGACCAAGTAAACCTAGCCCATCCCTGACAGGTGTTTGTCCAACCTGTTCTTAAAAACCACTGGTGATGGGAATTCCACAACCTTCCTTGGAAGCCTATTGCAGAAATTAACTATGCTGATAGAAAGTTTTCCCTAATAGCTAACCTAAATCTCCCTTACTGCAGATAAGAACATAAGAACAGCCATACTGGGTCAGACCAAAGGTCCATTTATTATCCCAGTATCCTGTCTTCTGACAGTGGCAAGTGGCATAGTAAAGATGCATGATGAGAAAGAGGAAAGCAGGCTGGAGAAACATAAATGGAGGACAGGGATGTAGGAGGGAAGGGAATGAATGACTCAACAGATAAGAAATGCCCTATTTCCTTTGGGTCATAGTCAAAGCTCCATGTATTCTCTGGCATGTTAGACCTAGGGCCTTGTCTACACTACAGAGTTTTGGTGGGAAAAGCTGCCTTTTGCTGACAAAACCGGAGGAGTACACACTGCAAAGCTACTTTGGGGGGCAAAAGTCTGCTCTTTTACTGACAAAATAAAACCACCTTGCTGAGAGGCATAAAGACTTCTGCAGCAAAGTTCAAGCAACAAAGCATCAGTATAGACACTGCTGTTTGTTTCATCGACAGAACTGGCTTCTGCCAGCATCCCGCAATGCCTGCCCTGACTGCTCTGCTCACTGTTTTGATCTCTGCTGTCCAGCAGGCATGCACCCCTCCCCTTTCAAAGCTCCAGGAAGTATCTGACAGCTGAGTGTGTTGCTCCCTTTGGCGAACAAAGAGCAAATCATTGGAATGCTCCTGTTCTGCCCTGCACTAGACACACAGCAGCAGACAGCCTGCTGCTGTGGGTGGGGTGGGGCGGGGGGAGACTGCTGTGGTGCTTTGACATTGCTCAGCATGGAGAGCTCACAGAGCTGCTCAGGGTGCTACTCCTGGCAGCTGAGGAGGCTGTGGGAAAACTCAGAGGGAATCACAGAACCATAGGCAGGCAGAGCGTGCTGCTTTGGGAGACACTGCTGTGCCAAGCAGAACCAGAGGCAGAGGTGGGGAGAGGAGTCCCCCTCCACTTGCCTCAGGATAGGTTGGTCAGCTTGCTGTCTTCCCCCCCTCAACATACACCCCACTCCATTCTCCCCCCCCCCAGATGCTTCAGTAGAAAAAGGGGCTGACAATCTACTAGGATGCCCATGGAATGATGGGATTGAGAAACCTGCAGCATGTGACTCTGTGGCTTCCCCATGAGGCATTGCAAACCCTTCTCAAAGCACCCTGCAGCCAGTTGCATAGTGGGATATCTACCACAGAGCACTGCTCTCTGTGTCGATGCAAGAACTGCTACTCTGGATGCACTTTGCCAACACAAGGATCATAGTGTGGACATGCAACAGCAATTTTAATTAAAGCGGCATAATGTTTGCCGACAAAACTTTGTAGTGTCGACAAGGCCTTAAATTCAGTACCAAGGCTCCATGCTGAGACATTGATGGGGATAAGTATCACGTTCCCACTTTGTTCTACAAGAAATCATAGAAGATTAGGGTTGGAAGAGACCTCAGGAGGTCATCTAGTCCAACCCCCTTCTCAAATCAAAACCAACACCAACTAAATCATCCCAGCCAGGGCTTTGTCAAGCAGGGCCTCTAAAACCTCTAAGGATGGATATTCCACCACCTCCCTAGGTAACCCATTCCAGTGCTTCACCACTATCCTAGTGAAATAGATTTTCCTAATATCCAACCTAGACTTCCCCCACTGAAACTTGAGATCATTCCTCCTCATTCTGTTATCTACCACCACTGACTACAGTTGAGCTCCATCCTCTTTGGAACCCCCCTGTGATGGGTTGGATCACAGAACCCCCCCTTGGGAACTGCCACCTGATGTGCCAAGACCACTTCTGCCCCTGCTTTCCCTGCCCTGTTTGCTTAGGACTTCAGTGCCCTGCCTGGTTTGAGCCAGACTCTCAAGCCTGCTGCAAACACAGACCCAGGTCTGAACCATGTCCCCTAACAGCTGTAGGCTTACCTGAAAGCAGCTAACAGAAGTGTCCTTTTCTTTAACACTCAGATGCCCAACTCCCAGTGGGGTCTAAACCCAAATAAAGCTGTTTTACCTAGTATAAAGCTTATACAGGGTAAACTTATAATTTTTTTTTAATGGAGATATACTGATCTCATAGAACTGGAAAGGATCTTGAAAGTTCATCAAGTCTAGTCCCCTGCCTTTGCAGCAGGACCAAGTACAGATTTTTTTCCCCAGTTCCCTAAATGGCCCCCTCAAAGGTTGAACTCACAACACTGAGTTTAGCAGGCTAATGCTCAAACCACTGAACCAGGGGTTGGCAACCTTTCAGCAGTGGTATGCCAAGTCTTCGTGTATACACTCTAAGTTAAGGCTTCGGGTGCCAGTAATACATTTGAACGTTTTTTAGAAGGTCTTTCTATAAGTCTATACTGTATAACCAAACTACAGTTATATATAAAGTAAACAAGGTTTTCAAAACGTTTCAGAAGCTTTATTTAAAATTCAATTAAAATGCAGATCTTATTAGTTTAGTGTGATCCTTGCCCTTGCTTTTCCTTGCTGAGTTTTCCAATGTCTGGTGGCACCTATTTAGATACTTTAAGCTGCACACAGGCTTCTGAGTTATAAGCTGATAACCAGCTGGCAGGAGGTCAGCGGCTGGAACCCCAGATCGGCAGCTGAGGTGAGTGGAGCTGGCGGTGGTAGGGCTGAGCAGGGCCAGAAGCCTGGACCCTGTCTGGCAGGGAGGCTGCACTGGAACTCCAACTGGAAGCAAGGTGAGTGGGGCTGCGGAGGGGACCCTGCCTGGCAAGCGGCCAGCAGCCAGAACCCCGAAGCAGCCGTGGGCTGACCTCCACCGCTCTGGGGTTTACACCACCTGCTCCTTGCCAGCTGGGGTCTCAGCCCACTGCTAGCATGGGGTTCTTTCCACCAGGCCAGCAGCAGGTCCTGAGTGGGGCTGTGGCAGAAGGGACCCTGGCTGGCAAGTGGGAATCCCAGAGCAGCAGCGGGCTGAGCAGCCCAGCTCGCCCCACATGCCATGAAAAATTGGCTCCTGTGCCACCTTCGGCACGTATGCCATAGGTTGCTGACCCCTGCACTGAGTTATCCTTTTCCCTCTTTGTTTGCCCTCTATAACACTGATAGAGAGATATGCACAGCTGTTTGCCCACCCAGGTATTAACACATACTCTGAGTTAATAAGTAAAATGTGATTTTATTAAATACAGAAAGCAGGATTTAAGTGGTTCCAAGTAGCAACAGACAGAACAAAGTGAATTACCAAGCAAAATAAAATAACACACGCAAATCCATGTCTAATCAAATTGAATACAGATAATCTCACTCTTAGAGATGCTTCAGTAAGTTTTTTCCTCAGACTGGACACCTTCCAGACCTGGGCACAATTCTTTCCCCTGGTACAGCTCTTGTTCCAGCTCAGGTAGTATCTAGGGGATTCTTCATGATGCCCCCCCTTTGTTCTGTTCCATCCATTTATATATCTTTTGCATAAGGCAGGAATCCTTTGTCCCTCTGGGTTCCTCCCCTCCTGCCCCTTCTCAATGGAAAAGCACTAGGTTATAGATGGATTCCAGTTCAGGTGACATGATCACATGTCACTGCAAGACTTCATTACTCACTTGCCAGCACACACATATACAGGAAGTCTTACAGATAAAACAGAGCCATCTGCAGTCAATTGTCCTGGTTAATGGGAGTCATCAAGATTCCAAACCACCATTAATGGCCCACACTTTGCATAATTATAATAGGCCCTCAGAGTTATAGTTCATATTTTTAGGTTCAGATACAAGAGTGGTACATTTATACATATAGGATAATCACACTCAGTAAATCATAAGCTTTGTTATGATACCTCACAAGAGACCTTTTGCATGAAGCATATTCAGTTACATTATATTCACTCATTAGCATATTTTTATAAAATCATATAGACTGCAACGTCACACCCCCTTCAGGTAGCTGAAGGCTGCTATCAAATCCCCCCTCACTCTTCTCTTCTGCAGACTAAACAAGCCCAGTTGCCTCAGCCTCTCCTCATAAGTCATGTGCCCCAGCCCCCTTGATTATTTTCATTGCCCTCTGCTGGACTCTCTCCAATATGTCCACATCCTTTGTGTAGTGGGGGCCCCAAAACCGGATGCAGTTCTCCAGATGTGGCCACACCAGTGCCAAATAGAAGGGAATAATCACTTCCCTCGATCTGCTAGCAATGCTCCTACTAATGCAGCCCAATATGCCGTTAGCGTTCTTGGCAACAAGGGCATGCTCCTGACTCATATCCAGCTTCTCATTCACTGTAATCCCCAGGTCCTTTTCTGCAGAACTGCTGCTTAGCCAGTCAGTCCCCAGCCTGTAGCGTTCATGGGATTCTTCCTTCCTAAGTGCAGAACTCTGCACTTGTCCTTGTTGAACCTCATCAGATTTCTTTTGGCCCAGTCCTCCAATTTGCCCAGGTCACTCTGGACACTATCCCTACCCCCCAGCACATCTACCTCTCCCCCCAGCTTAGTGTCATCTGCAAATTTGCTGAGGGTGCAATCCATCCCATCATCCTGATCATCAATAAAGCTGTTAAGAACATAAGAATGACAATACTAGGTCAGACCAAAGGTCCATCCAGCCCAGTATCCCGTCTACTGACAGTGACCAATGCCAGGTATCCCAGAGGGAGTAACCCTAACAGGTGATGATCAAGTGATCTCTCTTCAGCCATCCATCCTGTTGTTGAACAAAACCAGCCCTAGGACCAAGCCCTGGGGCACTCCACTTGATACTGGCTGCCAACTAGACATCGAGCCATTGATCCCTAGACATTGAGCTCAACAATCTAGCCAGTTTTCTATCCACCTTATAGTCCATTCATCCAATCCATACTTTTTTAACTTGCTGGCAAGAATACTGTGGGAGACCGTATCAAAAGCTTTGCTGAAGTCAAGATATATTATGTCCACTGCTTTCCCCATATCCACAGAGCCAATTATCTCATCATAGAAGGCAATCAGGTTGGTCAGGCATGACGTGCCCTTGGTTAATCCATGTTGACTGTTCCTGATCACCTTCCTCTCCTCCAAGTTTCAAAATGGTTTCCTTGAGGACCTGCTCCATGATTTTTCCAGGGACTTAGGTGAGGCTGACTGGTCTGTTGTTCCCCAGGTTCTCCTTCTTCCCTTTTTTAAAGGTGGGCACTATATTTGCCTTTTTCCAATTGTCCGTGACTTTCCCTGATCCCCACGAGTTTTCAAAGATAATGGCCAATGGCTCTGCAATCACATCAGCCAATTCCCTCGGCATTCTGAGAGAGTCTTCTTTGCTGCTTGTTTCAGGAAATATCCAGGGGAAGGGACAGATCAGTTCTCAGAGAGACTCTCTTTGGTGCAGTTAGATTAGCTAGTAAATATAGACTTCTTCTGCACTGACTGCTTCTTTTCAAGACTCCTTGAAAACAGAACTCTTGATTCAAGAAAGCACATAAGAATATGCTAAAATCCCATTGACTTCAAAGGTGCTTAAGTACCTTGCTGAATTAAGATCAAAGTAGCTATGAGATGGTAGGCAGGAGTTTTTCTTTCTCTTTTCCAGGGTGGAAGATCCTAAGGCTACATCTACACTGCCAAGTTTTTTTGCCAAAAGTTATACCATTTTTATTAAAGAGCTTTAATTAAAATGATTGTTGCGTGTGCTAACCAGCTCCTTGTGTCACTAGAGCGCATCCACACTAGCAACAACTCAGAAAGCAGTGCACTGTGGTAGCTATCCCACCATACAAATGGCAGCAGGGTGTTTTGGGAAGGGTTTGCAGTGCCTCATGGGGCAAGGACAGTGTCACATGATGCAGGTTTCTCAATCCCATGGTTCCATGGGCATCCTACTAGATTGTCATCTGCTTTTCAACTGATATGGGATGGGGGGAAGAGTGTACGACAGGGAACGTGTGTGTAAGGGAGAGAGGGGCAGAGACAGACAGTGTGTGTTCAGGGAGAGCAGCATGCTGTCTCCTAAGTTCAGACAGCTGCCAAAAGCAACCAGTCCTGAGGCAGGGGAGGGGGAAACCCAGACATCAACCCCTGATAGCTCTTTGTTTTCCGGAGCAGAGCAGCACAGCATTGGCTGTCAGAATGGAGCTTTGAAAGGGGAGGAGTGCATGCCTGCAGGACTGCTGAGTTCAAAACAATGAGCAGAGTGGTCACTGCAGGCATGTGGGAACCCCTGGATGCCAGTTACAAAGATAAAAGCAAGCAAGGTATTTACACTGGCACTTTGGCGATAAAACCTTTGCACAAAAAGCCTTATCACTCTCCTTGAGGTGGTTTTGTTAAAACCTTTGCATAAAAAGTCTTTTCACTTTCCTCAAGGTGGTTTTATTATAGCGATGCAACTGAGGAGTTTCATGGCAAAAAGTGACTTTGCAGTGTGTACTCCTCTGCTGTTTCATTGCCAAAAGCTGCCTTTTGGCAAAAAAAACTTGCAAGTGTAAACCAGGCCTTAGGGTAGTCAGGACCAGACTTATTTGCACTCTGTGAAGTCAAATAAAATATGATCTTTACTTTACATTATGTAAACTCCAAATGAATTTGTGTGTGTTAATTTCACTTTTCAAATGACCTCCACCACTACTCAGAATAAATAAGCAGAGGTCCTTAGTACACCAATGCAAGTTGCTGACAATGGCCTCATTAACTTTGCCTACATTTCAGAGTGGTAGCCATGTTAGTCTGTATCAGAAAAAACAATGAGGAGTACTTGTGGCACCTTAGAGACAAATAAATTTATTTGGGCATAAGCTTTTGTAGGCTAAAACCCAGTTCATCAGATGCACGGAGTGGAAAATACAGTAGGAAGAAATATATAACAGTACATGAAAAGGACAAAAAATCACTTTTGTAGTGGTAATCATGGTGGCTCATTTCAAACAGTTGATAAGAAGGTGTGAGTAGGGGGAAATTAGCATGTGGAAATTAGGTTTTAGTTTTTGTAGTGACTCATCCACTCCCAGTCTTTATTCAGGCCTAATTTGATGGTGTCCAGTTTGCAAATTAATTCCAGTTCTGCAATTTCTCATTGGAGTCTGTTTTTGAAGTTTTTTTTGTTGAAGAATTGCCACTTCTAAGTCTGTTATTGAGTGTCCAGGGAGGTTGAAGTGTTTTCTGACTGGTTTTTGAATGTTATAATTCTTGATGTCTGATCTGTGGCCATTTATTCTTTTGCATAGAGACTATCCGGTTTGGGCAATGTACATGGCAGAGGGGCATTGCTGGCACGTGATAGCATATATAACATTGGTAGATGTGCAGGTGAATGAGCCCCTGATGGTGTCGCTGATGTGGTTAGTCCTGTGATGGCGTCCCTTGAATAGATATGTGGACAGAGTTGGCACTAGGGTTTGTAGCAGGGTTTGGTTCCTGGGTTGGTGTTTTTGTTGTGTGATGTGTAGTTGCTGTTGAGTATTTGCTTCAGGTTGGGAGGCTGTCTGTAAGCAAGGACTGTACAACCTTTCCTGAAGGACGATCCCTCATTCTCACAGACCTTGGGAGCAGACCTTGGGAGACAGGCCAATCCTTGCTTACAGACTGAGGGTGAAGCTTTATGTAGTGGGAACCAAAAAATGGGTCAACAAATAAATATTTGGAGAAAGCTATAGTCATGGAAGGGGTCAATAAGGGTGAATCTGGAGGCAGTGGGGTTATACAGTGTCATGGAGAGCAAGGCTGGATGTAGTCACCATTTCCTTGGAGGTCATGGAGAACAAGACTGGAGGCAGTGGGATTTTGCAGGGGTCACTAGAACCACACTCTACTGAACTAGCTGGCCCACCAGAAGTGCTGCTCTCTTGGTCATTTTGGAGAGGAGCAACAGGCCGCTGAGGGTACTATATGGCCTCTGGAACAACATGGGCAGGTCAGGGCTCTCTAGGAGCTGGGGAACAGCTCTCACTTGGGCCACCTCCTTCTTTTGGCCCTTTGCCCATAGCAGTCATGGACAAGAGCAAGAACTAGAGACCAAAGCCTGTCTACAGGTCAGGTAGATAGTAACCAGCATAGAGACTCAAACCTACAATATTGATGTTAGTAGCATCACAGTCTGAGTTAGCCAGCCCTAGAGAAAGACACCTCCTACAGCCATTTCAGATACAAGCAACAGGCTGCAATGAGATGACATCAGATTAGGGCCTTTTTTTTTTTTTCAGGTGGATTAGCTCAAATGATAGAGTGCTTGCTTTGTATCAGAGCGGTGATGGGATTGATGCTTGCATTTTCTAGCCTGCTCTGCTGTGGTAGGGGGAGCCACCCCTTTTTTATTGCTTTGCTCAAGACTCTGGCGCCATGTCTGTCTCACTGGCACCAGTCACGTCAGCTGAAGGTGAGAAATTAGCTCAAGCAGTAGAGTAAGGATGGTCTAACAGTGGAGGGATTCGACCATGATTCTGGAGACCCCAGTTTCAATTTCTTGCTCAGTCGACATCTTCCTGTGTGACCATGGAAAAGGAACTTAGGGCCTGTCTGCACTGCACTGTAAGCCCAGGCTCAGACTCAGGCCCAAACTCCCCTTCCCTCTACACACAGGTTCCACAATCAATCACTGAAGTGAACTGCGAGACACAACTAGCACGGCCTAACTTCTAACTAATTTATTCTGCATTTGACAAAAATACATGAATGCCCTATTGTTTTAAGAAGCAGGAAAAAGTGTTAAATTGTAGAAATGAAGAAATAATCCTTAAAAGTGCAGGTGCATTTTTTCCCTGAGGACTGCGCTGATCATTGTTATAGCTCCTTAACAAAGGCATCAGGTCTTAGCTGCAGAGTTCAGGAGTGTTCACAGTAATAAACTAGTAAAAGAGGAAGACACGTACCAGAGCTTTCTTCATAAGATACAAGAGCCCGCTCCCTTTCCCACTATAGTCATGTACTACATTATTCATGACATTGTAACCATTTCCCATTGAATGATTTATTCAGCATGTTTTATGCTACTGAACCGGCTCCCTCGCTGGCTTTATAAAAGGGAACAGTGTTCAAAAGAGGATGGAAACCCCCAAGCTTCAGCACATTAGCCAACCACTAATTGATATGGTTGGGATGAAACTTCCCTTACGAGCAAGTTATTCAGTAATTGTCCTACTATGGGGTTTCTTCTACCTTCTACCTGACTGGCCACTAAGAGGCAGGATGATGGACTAGCGGGACCACTGCTCTGATCAAGTATGGTAATTTCTATGTCAGTAAATATCTGACAATATTTGTTGGGGAAGCTTGATTAAATAGGGCATCACTCAAGGTTCTGGATAAGTAGATGTGGGCTTTCTGCTATTCTAAGCACAGCAGGGTCTAGGTATTTTCTCTTCCTTCTTGAACTCCTTGAAAAGTGTACTACTTACCTTCTCTTTCTGTTCTACAAGCGTTGCTCAGACTCAGTGTTATACTTGGGGTACTTCTTTTTCCTCATTAGAAATTACTTATAAATTCACAGGTGCTCCCTCCCACCTCACACTTTCATACTAAGGACCCTATCCTGCAAACACTTACGTTTAATTCTAAGTGTGTGGGTTGTCCCACATATTTCAAAAAATGTTAAACATGTCTGCAATCAACTCTAAAACCCACATAGTTCTCAGAATCCAGAGGATACTTCATCACAATGATAATAACTTAAAGATCCAATTTTTGCTCTACATTGCATTTAAGTATACTTCACAGACTCCATACACTAAGGAGGAGTGAACCAGAGGAGAAAAATAGATGGTTTGAACTGAAGTTCAATTTTGAATCAAATTTGAGCTGTTGTTTGAAATTTGGAGTACAGCCCCCACTTCTTTCCCCAACAAGCACTTTCCTTTAATAAAAACCAAAACAAACAAAAAAACCTATCTTGGGATTTTTCAAACTAGCCTGTCTCGACTGCGCAGGCAATCTGCAAATCTTGTGGTGACCATGAGGGCTTCTCCAGGGTCAAAAATGTGAGTAATGCCTCCTGGGGCACATCTGGGCCTGGGAAGCCAAAGTCTTGAATGGATCAGCCTGAAAAAACTTGGAAGACTCAGAAAACTAGAACTGAGACCACTTCCATGTGAAAACGCCACAGGGCGATTAGGCCTTGACAAAGTGTTAGGACAAGAGAGTTGAACATGTTTTGGAGGTTAGAGTGAAGGAGGTTGGATCAGCTGTGTCGAAAGATGGATGGGGAAAGTGTGAATGATTCACTTTCACTTCTCTTTGTAAAGGGACAGAGGAAGAGGTGAGACAGATGGAGGTTTTCCAGGCTGTGATAGTCCAACACTTTGGATGGACATAGCTATTAGTATCTGCAGGGCACTAGTTTCCTTCTGGCAAACTCCAGTTATTAACTAGTATTGCAAAATCTGTATTAGTTTTGTAGAAGAGAGGAGCCTGTGAGCATCACAGGAATGATTTTATCTTAAAGCTCAAACTTTTGTGCATAAACATGAAGTTTTTTAGCCTCCTAATAACACTGAGGGTTTTTTTTCAATGTATGGTAAAGATGAGAGGAGGTAATTTCATCGTATCTCAAAACACTGTGAAACTGGTAGCCAGTTTGTTAATATCACAGGAACATGTTATTTAAAAGTGATGGAAATATTGTAATGGCAGAGTATGGAAAGAGGCCACTTTCCTTATATTGATCTGTCACCACCAAGACTAAAATCAGCCTGTGTTCAAATCAGCCCTCATGCAGTATTCTTGCCAGCAAGTTAAAAAAGTATGGATTGGATGAATGGACTATAAGGTGGATAGAAAGCTGGCTAGATTGTCGGGCTCAACGAGTAGTGACCAACGACTCTATGTCTAGTTGGCAGCCAGTATCAAGAGTTGTGCCCCAGGGGTCATCCTGGGGCGAGTTTTCTTCATCAATTATCTTTATCAATGATCTGGATGATGGGATTAATTGCACCCTCAGCAAGTTCGCAGATGACACTAAGATAGGGGGAGAAGTACATATGCTTGAGAGTAGGGATAGGATCCAGAGTGACCTAGACAAACTGGAGGATTGGGCCAAAAGAAATCTGATGAGGTTCAATAAGGACAAGTGCAGAGTCCTGCACTTAGGAAGGAAGAATCTCATACACCGCTACAGGCTGGGGACAACTGGCTAAGCAGCAGTTCTGCAGAAAAGGACCTCGGGATTACAGTGAACGAGAAGCTGGATATGAGTCAGCAGCGTGCCCTCATTGCTGAGAAGGCCAACGGCATATTGGGCTGTATTAATAGGAGCTTTGCCAGAAGATTGAGGGAAGTGATTATTCCCCTCCATTTGGCACTGGTGTGGCCACATCTGGAGTATTGCATCCAGTTTTGGTCCCCCCGCTACAGAAAGGATGTGGACAAATTGGAGAAAGTCCAGCAGAGGGCAACAAAAATGATTAGGGGGCTGCAGCATATGACTTATGAGGAGAGGCTGAGGGAACTGGGGTTATTTAGTCTGCAAAGAGAAGAGTGGGGGGATTTAATAGCAGCCTTCAACTACCTGAATGGGGGTTCCAAAGAGGACGAAGCTCAGCTGTTCTCAGTGGTGGCAGATGACAGAACAAGGAACAATGGTCTTAAGTTGCAGTGGGGGAGGTCTAGGTTGGATATTAGGAAAATCTTTTTCATTGGGAGGGTGGTGAAGATCTGGAATGGGTTACCTAGGGAGGTGGTGGAATCTCCATCTGTCAAGGTTTCTTTCCCCACTCTGAACTTTAAGGTACAAATGTGGGGACCTGCATGGACACTTCTAAGCCTAATTACTAGCTTAGATCTGGTATACACTGCCACCACCCAGAATTCCAGTGTCTGGGGCACTCTCTGTCCCCCCAAAACTTCGTCCCCTCCCTGGGTTGCCTTGAGGGACTTTACCAGTTCTCTGGTGAACACAGATCCAAACCCCTTGGATCTTAAAACAAGGAGAAATTAACCATCCCCCTCCTTTCCCCCCACCAGTCCCTGGTGAGTCCAGATCCAATCCCCTTGGATCTTAAAACAAGGAGAAATTAGCTATCCCCCCTCCTTTCCCCCCACCAATCCCTGGTGAGTCCAGATCCAATCCCCTTGGATCTTAAAACAAGGAAAAATCAATCAGGTTCTTAAAAAGAAAGCTTTTAATTAAAGAAAGAAAAGGTACCAAATTATCTCTGTAAAATCAGGATGGAAAATGCTTTACAGGGTACTCAGATTTATATAGCCCAGAGAAAACACCTCTAGCCTTAGGTTCAAAGTTACATCAAACAGAGGTAAAATCCTTCCAGCAAAAAGAAACATTTACAAGTTGAGAAAAGAAACATAAGACTAACACGCCTTGCCTGGCTAATTATTTACAAGTTTGAAACACGAGAGACTGATTCAGAAACATTTGGAGAGCCTGGATTGATGTCCCGTCCCTCTCAGTCCCGAGAGCGAACAACGAACAAAACAAAAAGCACAAACAAAAGACTTCCCTCCACCAAGATTTGAAAGTATCTTGTCCCCCTATTGCTCCTCTGGTCAGGTGTCAGCCAGGTTTACTGAGCTTCTTAACCCTTTACAGGTAAAAGAGACATTAACCCTTAACTATCTGTTTATGACACCATCCTTAGAGGTTTTTAAGGTCAGGCTTGACAAAGCCCTGGCTGGGATGATTTAGTTGGGGATGGTCTTGCTTTGAGCAGGGGGTTGGACTAGATCACCTCCCAATGTCTCTTCCAATCCTAATATTCTATGATTCTATGATAACATCACAGGTCTCTCCTGGAAATAGACCCTGCCAGCAATATGAAGCCTAGATGCAGTAAAAGGGAAAAAAGTATGTTCGGCCCTGATGGAAATGTCTTGTATCTGCGGCAGAAAAGACCTGGAGTAGTCTAAGCACTAAGAACCCTAAAATGAGCCAATCCTGAGGAAGAGAACTGGTTGAGATTTAATCTTATTTCTTTGTTTGATAAAGTTCAGTCCCAGGAAATGGGTGAGTTTTGTCCCTACAAAGTAAGGCAAAGTATAGATTTTAGATCAGTAGAACCTGAAAGTGTCAATGACCTGTTACAAGTGTCTTCTCTTTATATTAGATATTACAATGGAATTCCTTCTTCTAGTATAAAAACAAGGAGTCTGGTGGCACCTTAAAGACTAACAGATTTATTTGGGCATAAGCTTTTGTGGGTGAAAAACCTTACTTCTCTAGTATATTATGACCTATGTCTTGATTCCCATCCCACTAACACTAGTCTTACCCAGTTTAATTCCACTTACTCATTATTCTCACAAGTGTGCAAAGGGAATTGTGCCCCTAATTTTGAAAAGGCGCATAATGCACTATAAATGGAAAATATCATAAGATGTTATAAACTCTTTACTAGATGTCCAGCATCATGGTACCTAGGCATGATAGGTGGGGAGTTGAGAGAGGCGGGATCTGAAACCGTAAGGTGAATCAACACTAAACAGAAGGTTCCTTACACTCCATTAACAATCTGTGAGATTGTTTTTCTTCACAGCAACTGTAGATGGCGGCCAAGACAATCCTTGATAGTATCTATCGTGAAGTTTTTCCCAGACTGTTGCTGTCAATTCAAAAGGGAACATTCTGAGTACATTTATTTCACGTAGATGAAAGCAAACTGAGCACTGAACTGTCCACAGACTATGGGAATTAAACACCAGTGTGGTGCACTGACAACCTGGGTTACTTTTGGGTGACTGGAAATATTTCCACTGGAAAAAGTGTTTGCAGAAAACGAACACAATAGGAAAATGCTAGTTACTGAATGCGAAGCATTATCAAGGTCTGTAGCCCCACCATGAGATTCATGCTGTTCTGGATATGATAGAAAAACACTCAAGGATGGATCCAATGCCAAACAACATGCAAGAGGTTTCTTTTACTACCCTCAGTTAGGAATCTAGAATGCTGAAACCTCGCATTTAGCAGTCTCTGACTTCTCTGGGTCACAATTGCCCAAGGCTCAATTTTGAAATTTTGGTCTCTCTGCAGGCCCCAGACACCATGGTCTAAATTTAGATGCCAGCCTTTTGTGAGGTGAAAATGGGTATACTTCAATGCTGTGAAAGCAGAATTACTATGGGAGTATATACTGACCCAACCAGGGAAAGCTCCCTGCACAGACTGTTCTAGCCATGGGCAGAAGTAATCTATGCAAGGGATGGAAACTCCATCACGTGAGTTTCAATGTGCTGACCATATCCTCCCAGATTAGAGTACACTTTTCTAGGCTCTTTCACAGAAGACCAGAGGAATGCATTTCGGAGGACTGTGTCACTCCACACGTCATACATACTGAAACATAAGAGCAGTGACTTGGATTTGACTACTTGACATCTGAAAGGTTGAAAAAAGAGATTGGGTTTGCACTGAGGTTTCAGCAAGTTCTTCCTTAGAACTAGTTCCTCTCTCCTGATTCAAAGCCTGTGGCAGAGCTGGGGGCTGAGCAGTGAGCACCGCCAGCACATTGGAAAGTTGGCACCTGTAGCTCCAACCCCAGAGTCGGTGCCTATACAAGGAGCTGGATATTAACTTCTGAAGAGGTTGGCCACCCCTATCTTAGAGGATATAAGATGGCAATAAAGGATATGAGAGGCAATAGAGGATATAGGATTCGAATAACCCACAAGCTTAAAGCTCAACTATTAGTTATATTGATATGAATTACACCTAGGTAATAAGCAAACCGTCAGAAAATTGTATGCACGATGTATTTTTCCAATAAATTGATTTGGTTTTTTATAGACAATTATGCTGAATTATCTAATATTGGTACTAAAATTAGTATCAGAAAATTTTTATTGAAACTAGTAAAAAAAATCTATATCTATACAACAACAAATTGTGTGCCTTTAGATATATACTTTTTTTTTCACCATAAATAAGGAAAATTATCCTTCTTTTCATGTGAATAAATGAAAAAAATTGATTAATTTTATTAAGGAAATACAAAGTTTATCCACATTATATATAAAATATATTTACAAATGTTTAGTCTGATTTAATTTTCACCACAAAACAATGAATTGTTGGGATTTTTCTTTTGCCATACTATAAAAATGCAATGTATTATGCATATGATATCTGATTTACAAGTCTATATAAGAATTTTTACATCGCATACTGCCTATAATAAAATATTATCTTGCATGCTCCAAACCCACCAAGCAGGGCCACCCAGAGGATTCAGGGGGTCTGGGGCAAAGCAATTTCAGGGGCCCCTTCCATAAAAAAAATTGCAATACTATACAATACTATATTCTCATGGTGGCCCCTCTGGGTCCCAGGGCAAATTGCCCCACTTACTCCCCCCACATGGGCGGCCTGGGGAAAAATAAACCTTCCGCAGCTCAGCACAAACCCAGTTTTGAGCAAACTTCTTTGCAAGTTATCACTGGTCCTCAGAATCAGGTAGTGCTAAAAGGTACTAAAACTCATTAAAAGGGTTGGACAAATATTTTCCATTAAAACTTTTTTTGGATCGAAAACTAGGGGTTTTTAAAAAGCAGAAAAAAATCATGGCCAATGTCTGCTTTCCTTCAAAATTTGTTGAGGTTTTTTTAATTGAAAAGCTGAAATTAGTCTGCCAAAATCTGAACATGGTTTGGGGTTTCAGCAGGTCCAGCGCTACCATTTAGGCGACCTAGGCAATGGCCTAGGGCGCCAGAATTTTTGGGGGGCGCTATTTTGCCGGGGGGGTAGCGCGCGGGTCCGGTGGACCTACCGCAGTCATGCCGGTGGACGGTCCGCTGCTGGAAAGGTTCCGGTGGAGCTGCCGCAGTCATTTCGGCGGACAGTGTGCTGGTCTAAAGGCTCCGGCGGACCTACCGCAGTCATGCCTGCGGCAGCTCCACCGGAGGCTTTCCAGCAGCTGACCGACCGCCGGCATGACTGCGGTAGGTCCACCAGACCCACGGGGGGCAGCGAAATGGCCATCCACCTAGGGCGTCAGAAACCCTGGCGCCGCTCCTGGGTTTCAGAAGCATGTGGCCAAATATTTGCTGCTTGCTGTGTTTGATTGTTTAAAGAAACAATAAAAAAAATTCTACTTAAAAAATATCCAAAACTTTTGAACCACCTCAGCTTGTGACCAAATGCCTGAGCCCAGGTTTCTGATACTCTGCTGGCTTCCTTGCTTCATATCTGTCTCCATAACTTTGGATTCATTTAGCTTAGAACATAAGAACAGCCTTACTGGGTCAAACCAAAGGTCCATCCAGCCCAGTATCCTATCTACCCACAATGGCCAATGCCAAGTGCCCCAGCGGGAGTGAACCTAACAGGTAATGATCAAGCGATTGCTCTCCTGCCATCCATCTCCACCCTCTGACAAATAGAGGCTAGGGACATCATTCCTTACCCATCCTGGCTAATAGCCATTAATGGACTTAACCTCCATGCATTTATCTGTTTCCTAGAGACTGGCTCCATGAGACCCCTCACAAACTGGAGACGGTTACTGTGGGTTTGTCTTTAGTATAGCTTATGTACATATTCCAGGAACTGAGCATTTGAGCTTGTTCCAGAATCTGGGATGAGCCTATGTTGTGAAAACTGAAATGCTCAAAATAGCGCATGCATGTGAATGGACACAGGGTGTTAAAATTAAATTAACCCAGGGGTTCTCAAACTGGGAGTCAGGACCCCTCAGGGGGTCACGAGGTTATTACTAGGGGTTGCGAGCTGTAAGCCTCCACCTCAAACCCCGCTTTGCCTCCAGCATTTAGAATAGTGTTAAATATATAAAAAGGTATTTTTAATTTATAAGGGGGGGGGTTTGTACTCAGAGGTTTGGTATGTGAAAGGGGTCACCAGTACAAAAGTTTGAGAACCACTGAATTAACCCCTCTGAAGCCTCAGGGAATGCAGTGGGGGAGGGGTCTCCCTTGGTAGGGTTGGGAAGGAGGTAGGTGATGTAGGATATTGCTCTTTTCATGTGATCCCTCCCCTAGTGGCTAATTTTAAATGAAGCTACCCTCCCCTGATATGAATCTCCCTATGGCACTGAAATTAAATATAGACGATAATTTGGCATTTGAGAAGTGAAAAGGATGGTAGCCCTAATGGAAAAGCTAACAGCTTGGGTCTTCTGCAAGCCTCAAACTGCTGAATGAGCCTGGCCCTGACCCCTATCCAACCCCCACCCACTTCGTGTCCCCGACTGCCTGCCCTCCCTCAGAATCCCTGACCTATCCTGCTCCTTGTCCCCTCAACATTTACCAGAAATCCACCCTGCTCCCTGTCCCCTGACTGCCCCAACCCCTATCCTCCCCCCCACTGAGTCCTGACAGACCCCCAGAATGCCCACAATCCAACTCTCCCATTCTCTGTCCCCTGACTGCCCCCCCCAACATCTGACCCCCTCCCTGTCCCCTGAATGTCCTTGGGACTCCTTGCCCCTTATCCAACCCCCCCAGCCCCTTACCCCAGCTACCCCTTAACCCGGACCCTCAGCACATCCAGAAGGGTCGCTGGACAGCTGCAGCATGGCTCCGGCGGGTCCTAAGCTACTCCCCACTCAGAGTCGCATGGTAAGGGGGCGGGGCTGCGAGCTCCAGTGGGGCCTGACCTCCATCCACTCGGCCTGGAGCTGGCAGCCCCGCCCCCTTACCACACAGTTCTGAGCAGGAGGAACTCAGGCCCCGCCCGAGCCATGCTGCAGCTGTCCAGGGACGCTCCTGGATGCGTTGAGGCTCCAGGAGAGGGGCGGAGGTGGGGTTGGGTCAGTGGCAGGGCCAGGGCCAGGGCCGGGGCAGGAGCCTCAGCCATTCTCATGGGGGCCCCTACAGAGCCCAGGGCCTGGGGCAAATTGCCCCACTTGCCCCCCGCCCTCTGGGCGGCCCTGCTGCCAAGCAGAAAATCCCAGTCTTTTTTCTAGGCAGACATCTCTCTTCATGCTCGCTTCTCTATCCTCTGTCTCCCTGAAGACCACTAATTAATTTTGTGTAAACATCTTGGACACAGAGAGTGACAACAAGCTATATGCATGAAAGAGAAGGAAAGAATTTACCAGAAAAAAGACTGGTAATCTCTAGATAGGCATTGAGAAAGTGAGAAAAACTAGCCTATATTCAAGCAAATATAAATGAAATTTATAGGCTTTAATAGCTTATAAATCATAAATGCACATAATTTGAAATAACTTGCTCACCAAGTATTCAGAGTATTTTGATATATATGTATATCTTCCTTCACTTCACTCAAAACCCTCTATTTATCCTTTCATCAGCACTCTGACATTTACTGTGAAGGTTCCCGAAACTGACAGAGGGAAGCCAACACAAATTTATCCTCCTCAAGATCCACTTGACTCAAGCCTATAAGACGATCACCTGCAAACTCAATCATGTGAAGCATGGGTAGCTCATGAAGCAGAAAGTAGCATGCGCACTAAAATATACAATTGTACATATGTACAGATCCAAAGGAGAAAGAACACATTAACATACGAGTAGGAGCTTGGCAGGATTGCTTCACGACACTGCCCTCTCTGATCTCACAATTTTCCCGATTTTATCAGCAGTGAGAACATTAATTTTTTTATTTATTTAAATAAGTTATGAAAAGACAGTCAGAATTTTAGCAGGAGCAGGTGGCCAAAAAACGCTGCCTTGGGATACTGATAGCAGAATTAGTTGTAGAAATAGTAATTTTACAAGTGCAATTATTGTTTTTTTCTCAGCCCTGGCCTCCCGCCTGTCAATAATGAACAATTAGTGAAGGATAAGGGTATGGGTGTTTGTGTAGCCAGATATGCATATTTCTGTCATATTTGAATGAAAATGTCTCTATATAGAAAGAATTTTCTTTTTCTCATATCTCCTTTATTTATCAACCGATTTTGATAAAATTTGAAATGGAGTCAGTTCTTTTCTCTTTTAGAGGCCTCTCCTATTGTGAGGCCCTAGGCTGTAGTTCAGTTATGTTATTCCTTAATCCAGCACTGGTCCTGCCCCAAGCACCACTCAGCCCAGTCCAAGGATCATCCTTAATACTTGATTCAAATCAGGCCAAATCCCAAGAGCCGCTGAGCACTATATTTTGCTCTCAATAGGTCCTTTGTCATGCTCTCATTATGCACAAATCCTCCTTCATAATACAAAAACCAGAGGACATTCAATGACACTGAAAAACAGCACATTTAAACTGATCAAAGGGGAAGTATTTGTTTCAAACACAGAAATCACCTGTGGAACTCATTACTAGCAAATATTGCATCCAGAAACATGTAAGGGATTAAAAAAAAAAAAAGAATGTTCTCCTTCAAATGACTGAGCACTTATACATTCCACTGTAGGTGTATGTGCACCCAAAGCACTCAAGTCAGATTCTTTCAGCTACATCTGCAGCAGCATATGCACCCCTCCTGTCTTCATGCACCAAGCCGAGGATAAAAAGGTGCATGGTTGCTGCCTCTTTCTCAGTTCCTTCTGACCACTGTGGGGAAGAGCTGGAGCTCACTGTCGCTCTTTGAGTTTTGGTTAACCAGCCTTCAGGAATTCTCATATTGTCTGTAGTTGTTGCTTAATTTAGTGTAGTTAGTAATGTAGTGGTTTATCTGGTGTTTGTGGCACTCTATACCTCAGGGGAATGCCCTGTATCCCCCATATTAATCACTTGCATATCATTATGATATTGCATTGTGACGGGGTGAACTCACCCCACACTGGACTGGGAAGGGTTAACTCCTCACTGTGGGTACAGGAAGCCACACACCCACGTCCCTACCAGGCATGCTCCAGGTGTAGCAGCAGTATAAGAGGGAACCCAGAGACCCCAAATACGCACTACTCAACTATTGAGAAAGAAGCCTTGGCCATTAAGTGAGCCATAGAAGCTCTGCAGTATTTTTTGTTAGGAAATACATTCTGACTGATCACTGACCATGCGCCCTTGTGATGGTTGAAGAGCATGAAGGATACAAACCCATGAATCATGCACTGGTATCTTGCCCTGCAATTACATGACTTTCAGGTACCACATCACCCTGGGAAACTACATGCCAATGCCAATTTTTTTTTTTTTTTAGGATAACAGGGGAGGGGAGAAAGAAAGAGCCCCCAGCAGATACCCTCTTGAGGGAGAGGGTGTATGATGGAGTAAACTCACCCTGCACTGGAGGGGAAGGGTTAACTCCTCACTGTGGGTAGAGGAAGCCACGCCCTCAAGTCTCTACAGGGCATGCTCCAGGTGTAGCAGTAGTATAAGAGCGAGCAACCCAGCTCAGTCTGGGCTGAGTGCCAGAGAGGAAGGATGCTCCTTCCTGGCTCATGCCCAGGAACCACTGAAGCCCCGGACTGCAGAAGCCAGAGGCGCTGAGACCCACACGGATGCCCAGCTACCTGTGGACACCCCAGGGAGGTCCAGGCTACAGGAAGTTGCAGAGGCTGAAGAACCCAGAGATGGCAAAGATGCACAGATCACAGACGGTAGTGACAAAATAGCAAGTAGCGCAGGAGGGACAAGTCATTGTCCTGAGGCTGGTCAGCATGTTGATGGATTGGATACCCACTGACCCAGTAGCAGACTCACTCGCCACTGCAAGGGCCCTGGGTTGGGCCCTGGTGGAGCAGGGAGGGCCTGGGTCCCCGTACCTGTGCCCCCCTCCTTCTGGGAGGCGTCCCACACTTCCCCTCACCCCAAGCAGCTGCTTGACTCTACAGCCCCACTCAGAGGGCAATTTTATTGAATCCCGGCACTAGCCTGTGCAACACTGCCCAGAGAATGACTTTATTGACTCCTGCTGCTAGGCCCTACAGCCCTACCCAGAGGGCCACCCTATTGACTCTGGCCGCTGGGCCATACAGCTGTGCCCACAGGAGTATCTCCATCGACTTGGCCGCTAGACCTGGATACCAAGGAACCCAGTGGATCATTAATGACTTTGGCTGCTACACCTTACCACCCTGTAGACCCAGGGCATCTCTATTGACTCTGGCCATCAGGCCTTATTGCCTTGTAAACCCCAGGGTACCCCTATGGTCTCTGGATGCTAGGCCTTACTGCCTCACAGAGAAGGGCTGCCCCCCAGATGTGGGTCACATGACCCGATTGCCCTGTGGAGCAAGGCAATTATATAGACTCCAGCCAGTAGGCCTTAAAACCCTGCAGATCAGGGCATCTCTATGGATTCCTGCCCTTAGGCCTCATGGCCTGGAGACCAAGAGCGGTGGATGGGGTCTCTTCCACCCCATCACATGCATATAAAACATGCCTTGTAAGGTATCATGAGAAAGGTTATGATCCTTTGAAACCCACTGTTCCAACTAAATATGTATATCATTAATGCATATGAAGTTATGAGAATTGTGTTGTACGGTTGTCACCAAAATATGTTGTGGGTTTGGGAAGATCCAGATACTAGCTCCCCCAAAGACAATAGCAAGGGAGGTAACCAATGCCCGGGCAGGTGCCAAACAGACATCACCAGCCATTGTCCATCAGAGGAGTTACAATTCAATGACTTGCTCACAGGAGACACACTGGGATATTGCTTCACCTTGTGGCTCAGCAATGCCCACCAGATATTCCTGGTGGACTTATGTTCTCCAAGCACAGGGACTAAGGGTATAACACACAACACAGATATGGTGGTTAAGGACAGTCAGGAGGAGGCACCAGTTTATTTTCTGTTTGCTTATTTTGGGAAAGGGAAGGAGGGACAGAAAAGCAGGAAAATAAGTGAAAGCAATGAAGCCACTATGAAGCTGGAGCTGTTTAGACTGCAGGTTGCAGAATAAGAAAGGGAGCCCCAGAGAATATTGGAGCTAAAGGATATCAAGATAAAAGAGAGAGAGAATCTGAGAACCAGAACAAACACATCTAAGCTGGGGCGGCTCCAGGCCCCAGCATGCCAAGCACGTGCTTGGGGTGGCATGCCATGGGAGGCACTCTGCCGGTCGCCGGGAGGGCAGCAGGCGGCTCTGGTGGACCTCCCACAGGTGTGCCTGCAGAGGGTCTGCTGGTCCCGCGGCTCCGCCTTGCTTGGGGCAGTGAAATGGCTAGAGCCGCCCCTGCATCTAAAGGCCCCAGAACTAAAAGCTAGAGAATCTGAGGAGAAAGAAAGAGATAGAAAACACCAACTGGACTTAGAGAAGCAGAACCACCAACTGGACTTAGAGAAGCAGAACCAGAACACATTGATCCCAATGATTCCCACCACTCCAAAAATCCTCAATTGAGACCATTTATGTCCTGCAGACAATGAAGCAGATGATGTTTCTGAATATTTAACTACTTCTGAAAGGCTGTGTGAAGTACATGAAATCCCTTACACCAAGAGAGTTTCTACCTTGATTGTGAAATTAACTGATAAAGCTCTAAATGTATTGAATGAAATGCCCATTGAGGAGGCTTTAGGCAATTATAAATTCAAGAACACTGTTTTGCAAAGGTTTTAGATTAGCCCTGAAACATATAGAGTTAAATTTAGGAATCTTAAGAGGGATATTGTCAAATATCAAGGATATTGACATGAGTAATGAGGGGATATTGGCATGAAAGGGGGATATTGGCATGAATAATGGGGAATATGTGAACAAAATGAAAAAATTGATGGGAAAATGGGTGAGGGGCAAAGGTGTTACAAGCAGTGAGGGAGTGTTTGATCTTGTTGCTCAAGAGCATTTCCTAGGCATATAAGGCAGATGTAAAGCGGTGTCTATAGGACAAAAATGTTAAGTCTGTGGCCGAGATGGCATCTCTAGCTGATACCTTTGAACAGACACAGGCATCTATTGAAAGCAAATCACCAAAAGAGGGGTTTAAACCTGGTGGGAAGGGCAGGTCCCGTTTTATCCCTAGCAAAAAGGAGAGGGGTTAGGAATCTGGACATTCCCCTCCCCAAAAACATCCCATTACTGATAATTCCTATCCCAAACCTCCTATCAAGACAGAGGAGCCCAGAAAGAGCTACCTCTGTAATTCCACTGAGTAGCTGAAGAATAGATGCTCAAGCTGAGGGAAAATAAGCTCCCACTAGCTCATATTAGTGCAGCTGTCCTCAGCACAGAGGCCCTGGTGGGAAACCAGACAGGAACACCCACATCTTACCTAGCAAGTTTTGTGGGGACCCAATACAATATTCCTTCTTGCTATGGGTCACCACACTAACAGTCCTAGCCTTGTGGAAGAAGTCGTTCTCCAGTAGCATGTCCATTACTCCCACAGTCAGATCATTTACCAGACCTTCCTGTGCCATGTGGATTTTAGCTAGTGATACGGGGAATGTGGTTTCACCCACCCCCACAATCTCTACCCTTTGGCCAGGTAATATACTGGTATATATCATGCCAGTATATTGGGTTCCTGGAGGAAGGGGTTGAGGCCTCAGAAACTGCTGAGGGGAATGGAGAAAGTCTCTCTGCTTCTCCTGCAACAGAAGGCAGCAGCCTACTTTCAGGTGGAGGAGGGGCTGGGACAAACTCCTCCATGCCTGAGGAAGACAGCACATCCTCAGGGCAAAGAGCGGAGGAAATGTCTGACTGAGGATGCTGTCCTAGTTGTTAGCTGTCTGTCTTTTGCTCAACTGCAAAACCCTGGATCCACCCTAGAAAGCATAAAGAAATATCTTCTAGAGGGAACCCCAGCCGAGGGGGATAAGAAGTTTTTTGAGGAGCATGGGAAATTGTATAGAGAGGCTCCTGTGGGGAAGAACAAAAGCACTGGGCAGCCCTTTAAGCAGTTGGTTGTACCCAGCCACACTGTGGGGAACTAATGCAGCTAGCACATGATAGTCCTTTTGCTCCCCCCTAGGGGTGCAGAGAACATGACAGGCTAAAGAGAATTTTCTACTGGCCAGGAATACAGACTGGTGTAAAACATTATTGCAGGTCTTGTGTATTGTGATACCTGTATGACCTCAGAAAGTTCCTCTGTGTCCCTTGCCCATGATACAGGAAGCATTCCTAAGGGTAGCCACGGACATAGTGGTCCCTATGCAGCATCCCACCCAGAGAGAGAACAGGTATATCTTAGTAGTAGTGGATTTTGCCACCAGGTATCCTGAGGCAGTTGCTCTGACTTATATTGAAGCTGAGACTGTGGCAAGGACCCTTCTCTCTATATTCAGCAGAGTGGGTTTCCCTAAAGAGATTTTATCTGATCGAGCGGCAAATTTCATGTCACAACTTTTCAACGAGCTGTGGAAGTTGTGTGGGGTGAAACAGCTTACAACTGCCCCATATCACCCACAGGCCAATGACTTAGTGGAAAGGTTCAATGGGACCTTAAAATCCATGCTAGGGATGTACACTAAGAAAAGGGTCCAAATTTGGGATGAGTTATTGCCATTTCTGTTGTATGCATACAGGGAGGTACCCCAAGATTTCACAGGGTTTTCCCCATTTGATCTTTTGTATGGAAGAAAAGTAAGGGGGCCCTATCATAGGTTTCACCCCCACTCTGAACTTTAGGGTGCAGATGTGGGGACCTGTATGAGAACCCCTAAGCTTAATTACCAGCTTAGATCTGGTTGCTGCCACCACCCAAATCATTTAAAACAGCTGTTTATGAATCATTTGGGAAACTCTGTCTTCCCCCCCGCCCAAAAAAAAATCTCTCCCTCCCAAGTACTGTAACCCTTCCCTGGGTGACCTTGAGAGACTTCACCAATTTCCTGGTGAACACTGATCCAAACCCCTTGGATCTTAAAACAAGGGAAAAAAATCAATCAGGTTCTTAAAAAGAAGACTTTTAATTAAGGAAAAGGGGTAAAAGAAATACCTCTGCAAGATTAGCATACAAGCTACTCTCACAGACAACAGATTCAAAACACAGAGGATGTTCCTCTGGGCAAAAACCTTAGTTACACAAAAGAAAACCCAATTTGATTATCCCTCTAATGCAAAAAGACAAAGTCATAAAAGGAAATAAACAAACTAATTCATTCCTTCTCTGAGGCTTGGTCTACACGACGCGTTTAAACTGAATTTAGCAGAGTTAAACTCATTTAACCCTGCAACCATCCACACAACGAGGCCCTTTATATCGATATAAAGGGCTCTTTAAACCAGTTTCTGTACTCCTCCCCGACGAAAGGAGTAGCGCTGAAATCGCTATTGCCATGTCGGATTAGGGTTAGTGTGGCTGCAAATCGACGGTATTGGCCGCTGGGTGGTATCCCACAGTGCACCATTATGCCTGCTCTGGAAAACAATCTGAACTCGGATGCACTGGCCAGGTAGACAGAAAAAGCCCCGCGAACTTTTGAATTTCATTTCCTGTTTGCCCAGCATGGATCTCTGATCAGCACGCGTGGTGATGCAGTCCCAAATCCAAAAAGAGCTCCAGCATGGACCATACGGGAGATACTGGATCTGATCGCTGCGTGGGGAGACAAATCTGTTCTATCAGAGCTCCATTACAGAAGACGAAATGACAAAGCATTTGAAAAAATCTCCAGGCTATGATAGACAGATTCCACAGCAGGGACTCAGCACAGTGCTGCGTGACAAGCGTAATGGAAAGCCAAAGAATCAAATGGACGCTCATGGAGGGAGGGAGGGGGGACTGAGGACTCCAGCTATCCCACAGTCCCCGCAGTCTCCGAAAAGCATTTGCATTCTTGGCTGAGCTCCCAATGCCTGAATGATCAAAAACATTGTCCGGGGTGGTTCAGGGTATAGCTCGTCAATTTATCCCCACTCCCCCACCGTGAAAGAAAAGGGAAAAAAAATCGTTTCTTGCCATTTTTCAATGTCACCTTATGTCTACTGCATGCTGTTGGTAGACGCGGTGCTGCGGCGCTGAACAGCAGCATCCCCTCCCTTTTCTTTCCTGATGGCAGATGGTACAAAATGGTGGAAAACCATCATCATCCCGTGAGTGCTCCTGTTTGGCCTTGGTAAGGTCGGCTGGGGCGCCTGGGTAAAAATGGGAATGACTCCCTGTCATTCCTGGCAAATGGTAAAAAATGCTGGGTAACTGTCCTCATCATAGCAGCTGGAGCCTGAGCTCCATCAGCCCCCACCCCTTTCGTGTCTAAAGAAAAGATTCTGTACTCCCTGGACTATCACAGCAACAGGAGGCTGCGCTCCTCTCCCCCCGACTCTTTAATGTCCTGCCTGGACTATCATAGCAGCTGGAGGCTGCCTCCCCCTCATTTTATCTCGCTAAAAAGTCAGTGTTTCTTATTCCTGCATTCTTTATTACTTCATCACACAAATGGGGGGACACTGCCATGGTAGCCCAGGAGGGGTGTGGGGGGATGGAAGCAACAGGTGGGGTTGTTACAGGGGCACCGTTTAGAATAGCATGCAACTCATCATTTCTGTGGGATCTCTGGGGCTCTGACCCGAAGAGGCTGTGCTCTCTGGCTCTCTAGTAGATCTGCCCCATATTCTAGGCAGGAGTGACTCTATTTTTAGACAAAACATAAAGAAGGGAATGACCCGGGGAGTCATTCCCATTTTTTTCCATGCGCCCCCGGCCGACCTCAGCGAGGCCAGCCAGGAGCACCCATGACAGCAGCAGATAGTACAAAATGATTGATAACCAACTTCGACAATTTCCAATTGCTAACAGTACAAAATGATTGATAACCTTCATCTCATTGCCAATTTACAATGGCAGACTGTGCAATAGGGATGGTAACCATCTCTGCTGCTTTGCAAAGGCAAATGAATGCTGCTGTGTAGCACTGCAGTACCGCCTTTGTCAGCAGCAACCAGTACACATACGGTGACAGTGACAAAAGGCAAAACAGGCTCCATGGTTGCCATGCTATGGTGTCTGCCAAGGCAATCCAAGGAAAAAGTGCGCAAAATGATTGTCTGCCACTGCTTTTACGGAGGAAGGATTGAGTGACAACATTTGCCCAGAATTACCCGCGACTCTGTTTTTGCACCCTCATGCATTGCGATCTCAACCCAGAATACCAATGGGCAGGGGAGACTGCAAGAACTATGGGATAGCTACTGGATAGCTACCCACAGTGCAACGCTCCAGAAATCGACACTAGCCTCGGTACATGGACGCACACCACTGAATTAATGTGCTTAGTGTGGCCATGTGCACTCGACTTTATACAATCTGTTTTACAAAACCTGTTTATGTAAAATCGGAATAATCCCGTAGTGTAGACATACCCTAATACTCACTATCCTGGGTGATTCCTTGATCTTTTCACTCCGGCACGGAACTTAAAGAACAGAACAAAGGAAAAACTTCCCTCCTTCCTTTTGAAATATCTTGTCCATCCATTGGTTCCTCTGATCAGGTGTAAGCTAGGCTAGGTGAACTTCTTAACCCTTTACTGTCTGTTTAAGACACGCCCCCCAAATCATAGACAGTGCTGGACCACACTGGCTGTGATTTGCTTCCTAGAACTTTAGAATAAACAGATTAATAAACACACGCACCTTTACATATACTACTGATTATGCAAAAACTAACAAGATTTTTCACATTTCAAGGACATTCTGGGAGACTTTCACGGGAGAGTGCATCAGCCACTTTGTTAGAAGCTCCTGAAATGTGTTATATTTCAGAATCAAAATCTTGGAGAGCTAAACTGCACCAAAGAAGTTTTTTGTTATTTCCCTTGTGGTATGAAGCCACTTCAGCTCAGTATGGTCGATTTGTAGCTGGAAACACCCTCCCCAAATGTAAGGGCTTAGCTTTTCCAGCGCGTACACAATGGCATAGCATTCTCTTTCGCTGATTGACCACTGGCTTTCCCTCTCAGACAGTTTCTTGCTGAGAAACACGACAGGATGGAATTCTTGATCTGGTCCTTCCTACATTAAAACTGCTCTCACTCCATTCTTGGACGCATCTATGGTTACTAAGAATGGTTTGTCTAAGTCTGGGGCCCTTAGCACAGGGTCAGACATGAGTGTGACCTTAAGCTGGTTAAAGGCCTTCAGATGCTCATCAGTCCACTGAACTGCATTCGGCTGTGTCTTTTTGGTGAGGTCTGTCAGTGGGGCAGCGATTTGGCTGTAGTGTGGTACAAATTGCCTATAATATTTGGCCAAGCCTAAGAAGGATTGGACCTGTTTCTTTGATTTTGCGATAGGCAACTTTTGTATAGCATCCACCTGGGCCTGTAGGGGGTTTATAGTTCCTTGACCCACCTGGTGTCCAAGGTAAGTCCTTCTGTTTAGGCCTATTTGACACTTTTTAACCTCAACACTTAATCCTGCCTGCCTGATGCGCTCGAAGACTTTTTCCAGGTGCCCCAAATGTTCTACCCATGAATCAGAAAAAATGGCCACATCATCGAGGTAGGCCACTGCAGATTCTCCCAGTCCCAATAGGAGACCATCTACAAGTCTTTGGAAGGTGGCAGGTGCATTTCGCAGCCTAAATGGAAGCACATTAAATTCATACACCCCAGCATGGGTGACAGAGGCTGACCTTTCCTTGGCAGGTTCATCTAGTGGTACTTGCCAGTACCCCTGGGTTAAGTCTAAGGTAGAGATGAATTGGGCATGTCCCAACTTCTCCAATAGTTCATCTGTGCGTGGCATTGGATAGTTGTCGGGATGAGTTACAGCATTTAGCTTACGGTAGTCCACCCAAAAGCATATTTCCACATCTGGTTTGGGAACTAGAACTACTGGAGATGCCCATGCACTGGTAGAGGGTTGGATTATACCCATCTGTAGCATATCCTGGATCTCCCGTCCTATAGCAGTTTTGGCGTGAGGAGACACCCAGCAGGGTGGGGTTCTAATTGGATGAGCATTACCTGCGTCAATGGAGTGGTATGCCTGTTCGGTCTGTGTTGGGGTGGCTGAGAACATTGGAGCGAAGCTAGTGCACAGCTCCTTGATCTGCTGTCACTGCAGACATCCAAGGGTCATGGAGAGGTTGACCTCTTTGACGCCACCATCACTTTTTCCTTCATGTTAGACACCTTCAGGCCACTCCACATCATCTGTTCCCTGGGCTGTAAACTGGAAAACCTTTAATTCTCTGGAATACAAGGGCTTAAGAGAATTAATATGGTATACCTTAGGCTTTATTTTGGAGGTGGGGGATGCTATGAGATAGTTAACAGCTCCTAGGTGCTCCTGGACTGTGAATGGCCCTTCCCACAATGCTTCCATTTTATGGGCCTGGAGCGCCTTAATACCATGACTTGGTCTCCTACTTTGAAGGACAGTTCTCTGGAATGTTTATCATACCAGGCCTTTTCCTCTTCCTGAGCATCCTTTAGATTTTCTTTAGCAAGGGCTAGAGAGTGTTGGAGGGTGCTTTGTAGGTTGCTTACAAAGTCTAGAATGTTAGTTCCTGGAGAAGGTGTAAACCCCTTGTCATAAACAGATAGCTAAGGGTTAATGTCTCTTTCACCTGAAGCACCTGACCAGAGGACCAATCAGGAAACCGGATTTTTTCAACTCTGGGTGGAGGGAATTTAGTGTCTGAGTCTTTTGTCTGTCTGCCTGCTTTCTCTGAGCTTTGGAGAAGTAGTTTCTACTTTCTAGTCTTCTGTTTCTAAGTGTAAGGACAAAGAGATCAGATAGTAAGTTATATGGTTTCTTTTCTTTGGTATTTGCATGAATATAAGTGCTGGAGTGCTTTGATTTGTATTCTTTTTGAATAAGGCTGTTTATTCAATATTTCTTTTAAGCAATTGACCCTGTATTGTATCATCTTAATACAGAGAGACCATTTGTATGTATTTTTCTTTCTTTTTATATAAAGCTTTCTTTTAAGACCTGTTGGAGTTTTTTCTTTACTTCAGGGAAATTGAGTCTGTACTCACCAGGGAATTGGTGGGAGGAAAAAATCAGGGGAGATCTGTGTGTTGGATTTGCTAGCCTGATTTTGCATTCCCTCTGGGGGAATAGGAAAGTGCTTTTGGTTTCCAGGATTGGGAACGGAGAGGGGGAGTCACTCTGTGTAGTTTCACAGAGCTTGTGTCTGTGTATCTCTCCAGGAGCACCTGGAGGGGGGAAGGGAAAAAGGATTATTTCCCTTTGTTGTGAGACTCAAGGGATTTGGGTCTTGGGGTCCCCAGGGAAGGTTTTTCAGAGGGACCAGAGTGCCCCAAAACACTCTAATTTTTTGGGTGGTGGCAGCAAGTACCAGGTCCAAGCTGGTAACTAAGCTTGGAGGTTTTCATGCTAACCCCCATATTTTGGACGCTAAGGTCCAAATCTGGGACTAAGGTTATGATACCCCTCCTATTGCTGCTTCACCAACTGTAATGGCTCTTTAACCTTGCAGCTATACACAAGTTAAAATGGTGAAAACCCCAAACTGGGATGTGGTACAGCCCTGTAGGCAAAAAGCAACTGCTGCAACACTAGGTCCCAATCATTGGAGTGCTCATTTATGAATTTACATATCATGGCCCCCAAAGTTCCATTAAACCTCTCCACCAGGCCATTGGTTTGATGGTGGTAAGGGGTGGCAACCAAGTGGTTCACTCCATGAGTTTCCCACAGGTTTTTCATGGTCCCTGCCAGGAAATTAGTTCTCGAATCTGTAAGGATGTTGGAGGGCCAACCTACCCTGGCAAAAATGTCTGCTAATGCCTGGCACACACTTTTAGCCCTGGTGTTGCTTAAGGGTACTGCTTCTGGCCATCGGGTGGCAAAATCCATGAAAGTTAGTATGTACTGCTTTCCTCTGGGTATCTTTTTTGGAAAAGGACCCAGAATATCCACAGCTACTCACTGAAAGGGTACCTCAATTATAGGGAGTGGCTGAGATGGGCTTTGACCTGGTCTTGGGGTTTTCCCACTCGTTGGCACACCTCACAAGACCGGACATAATTAGCAACGTCCTTACCCATTCCCTCCCAGTGGAAGGACTTCCCCAATCGGTCTTTGGTTCTGTTAACCCCAGAATGATCACTAGGATGATCATGGGCTAAGCTCAAGAGATTTACCCTGTATTTAGTTGGAACTACCAACTGTCTTTGAGGATGCCAGTCTTCCTGGTGTACACCAGAAAGAATCTCCTTATATAAAAGTCCTTGTTCTACAACAAACCGGGATCGGTTAGAAGAGCTGAGAGGTGGTGTGGTGCTCCGTGCCGCCACCCAAGCTTTCTGAAGGCTGTCATCTGCTACCTGCTCAGTCTGGAACTGTTCCCTTGATGCTGGAGAAATCAGCTCCTCCTTGGACTGTGGACTTGGGCTTGGTCCCTCTGGAAGCAATGCAGGTGATGGGGTTGTTTCCACTGACTGTGAACCGCTCTTCGCTGGTGCACTATGTGGTATTTCAGTCTCTGGCTGAGCCTCTTGGGTAGGATTATCTGCGGCTTCTGCCAGTTCAGGCTCGCTGGTGCCCTCTGGTATTGGAGTTGTCGACGGGGTTGCAAGAACTGTATTCAATGCTGGTAATGGTTCTGATTCTGGTTGCTTCGCCAGTTCTGGGACTGGATCCACTATGCTGTAGCATTCGTGGGCAGAAGATCCAGCTCCACCACCTCTGTCTGGGTCTCTGGTAACACAGACGGGGCCCTGGTGGAAGGCTCAGGTACAGGGATAGGTGTGAAAGCTTGCTTAGCCTGGCTGCGGGTGACCATTCCCATCCTCTTAGCTAGCTTCACATGGTTGGCCAAATCTTCCCCCAGCAGCATGGGGATGTGATAATTGTCGTAGACTGCAAAAGTCCACACTCCTGACCAGCCCTTGTACTGGACAGGCAACTTGGCTGTAGGCAAGTTTAAAGAGTTTGACATGAAGGGTTGAATTGTCACCGGAGCCTCTGGGTTGATGAATTTAGGGTTCACTAGGGTTTGGTGGATAGTTGACACTTGTGCGCCAGTGTCCCTCCATGCAATAACCTTCTTTCCGCATGTCTCCAAGTCTGACTTCACTCAGTATATTGTCCAAGCAGACATGACCTCTTCATGCTTGTTCACCTACCTGCATGAGTAATCCAGTCCCTATGTTGGCAGTTAGGCCCTCAGAAAATATGCAAGGGGTCCTTTTTCTATCCCCCAAACCAACTAAGATTCTGGTGAAAGACATGTCCACCCCCTGCTTCACTAGCTGGGTCTTTTTTTTAGGCATGGGGGAAGAAGGGCAGGGTTCTTTTTCAATCAGGAGCAGCCAGGCTGGGAGCAGGTATGATTAAGTTTGTGATCAAAATATTTCAAGGCTTGGGTTCAGCCCGATTATTTTCTGATAGGGACAATATTCTGTTCCCAGGGCTTGATAGCTAGAATCTTGATCTGTATCATCCCAGTTGGAGCATAGTGCTCTTGGGGGATTATGGAAGTTAATGTGCTCTCTGTGGGAGGAAGGTGAACAAAGGGAGAAAGATTTATGGAGCCTTGTAGCCATTTGGCAATCAGAAGGTCAGGGTGCTTGGCAGGCTGCCTGATTACTCCACACACAGCTAGTGTAAAAAGGCAGAACCTACGCAGTGTCAGATGAGGCAGGCAGGAGGAGGATCAGTGGGCCTAAATGTGAAGTGTACTGATGGCGCTGCAGCCAAAACCTGAAGGCAAGGTGGCTAAAAAGAACCCAGAATCTGGTGTGGGCTCCTACCTGCAGCTCTTCACCTGGGAGGAGATTGAGCTTCACACAGGCCAGGGGCACCCACAGCAGAAGCAGTTGCTGGTGATTGACAGGAAGGTCTACGACATCAGCCCGTTCTACCAGCAGCATCCAGGGGGTGCCCAGATCATCAGTCACTACACAGGACAGGATGCGTTGGTGAGATATAGGGGTGGGGGGAACCCAGATTATCAACCATTCTGCAGGGCAGGCTGCCATAATGAGAACCGGTGGTGGAGGGAAGAAGGAAGAGCACCTGGGTCCCTGCTGTTAACCTCGTCCCATGTTGAAAAGGATCCTTATCCCTAGTCTTTGTTCTCTGTTATTTTTAGCCAGTTCCTAAATCCATGACTAGACTTTACCTCTCACTCCAGAACAAGTTAGTTTCCTTACTGCCCAATCATGCAGGATTTAGTCGAAGGTTTTTTGAAAATGCAGATCAAATATATAAACTGGCTCATTTATCCACTATTTTATTGAGAAGCTGAAAGTTTTCCGGAGAGTCACAACTTTACAGAGGCCACGCTCATGTGTCCTAATAAGACCAGCATGTACATGTGAACTTTGCTTATTGAGAGAAGATCATTGACCAAGGTGCCCTGAAGCCCTACACTGCCCTCCTCTATCACTCCTAGTGTAGGCTTGTGGCTGGAGGTGGATGAGAGAGAGGTCACAATACTATCCTAGACTGCAGCCATACACTGTTCTACTTACTTGAGCCATGGGCTACGCCAGCCCCCAGAGCATCAAGATTAGGGAAATGCAAAGGTGGTATAAAAGGTAGGAGTTTGTCTAATGATTCACTGGGAACTAGATGGACTCTCAATTTCTCAACATTTGTGTCAGTATGTTAATACCCATATTCTACTGCCTTCCACCAACCCATCACTCACAATGCAGAAACCAAGACAAGTGGTCTCCAATAAAAAGGGAACCCAGTCAAAGAAACAGCTTTCCAGGAGGTTAAAGGGAACAGGTCCATGATCCCCTTTCAACTAGAACTGTGCAGGAGTGGTTTGTTTTCTGTATTTTTCCAGCATTTCCTTTCACTGAGCGAATTTTCCCTCTACTCTTCATGTTGGAATGTTCACCACAAAAGCCAAAAGAAAAGAAGAAAAAAATAGTCAGCATGAGCTTAGGCAGAGAAAGGAGGAGGGGACCAGTCAGAGCCGCTTAGCAACCATGGTGATCTCCCTCAGTAAAGGGTTAACATGGTATCTGGCTTGTGCTCATCCCAGGTGTGTGCTTTTCTCCCCCTATTTCCTCTGGCATCCACAGGAGGCCTTTGTCACATTCCACATCAACAAGGCACTGGTGAGAAAATACACGAGCTCACTGCTGATCAGGGAGCAAGCACCAGATCAAATCAGTATGGAGCCCAGCAAAAACGTAAGTGCCCTGAGGGTGGCTGCAGGTTGGGATCCCAAATAGGGAGGTACAGGGTAAAATAATGCAAATCTGGGTTTCTAGTTATTTATTGGCTTCCAGGACCCTCAGCTGTAGCACTGGACTCATGGCTTCATGGAGTCACATGGAGCCTGCTGGGGGAGAGGGACCCATTGGTTGTTGATTTCTGTATGCCTTGAAGCAAACTGGATTGTTAGGGACTCAGCTCATTAGTCATAGGCTAATCCCAGTGATACAGGGACATCCCCACCCCAGACACACACACACATCCCTTGCTCTGGCTGGTGAGTGAGCTGCATTCATCAACCATAACCTTTTCCCACAGCTGGAGAGATCCCATGAAGAAGCACAATTTGTCAGGTGCATCTTATCTCACAATGTCCAGCCACACCCTCCAAGGGAGCAGAGTTCAAAGGCTTTTCTAGAGTAAGCAGAGAAACGCCCCCACCTCTGAGACTTCTGTGCAGCACATCCAGAGCACAGAGTGTGCAATGTTGAGTCTTCCCCAGAAACTGCTGGTAGAGGATTTCCGTGAGCTACGTGCCACCATCGAGAGGATGGGACTTCTGAACCCCAACGGCCTCTTCTTCCTGATTTTCCTGCAAATTCTGCTGCTAGAGGCTGCCAGCTCGATCATTCTGGTACTTTGGAACCTCCCTACTACCTTTCTTCATCTCTGCGGTGCTGCAACAACCTGCCTGGTAAAGTCCCCACTCTACAGTATATAGCTGTGGACAAGCCAGTTCTTCCATACTCTAAGCACCGGTTATGTATTCCTATTCCACAGCTGCTCCTCCTGCTAGTAGCTCTCCTAGGGTTTTTGTATATAAACCTGGTACATTCACCCCAGGCTGTTAGCTCATTTACCTGAAAATAACAGCAGCTAGTGTGGTGACACCTGTTCATTCCTCTGTTCATGAAAACAACCTAACAGTTCTCTGCCAGTTTATGAGCTTGAGGTGGAGGGTTCACTAGCAGTGGAATAGGGG
Source organism: Gopherus flavomarginatus (assembly GCF_025201925.1). Taxonomy (NCBI): domain Eukaryota; kingdom Metazoa; phylum Chordata; order Testudines; family Testudinidae; genus Gopherus; species Gopherus flavomarginatus. Next base: position 39,754,393 of record NC_066621.1, on the reverse strand, counting down.
TACTCCAAGTTGTTATGTTTCAATTTTCTGCCTTTGCCACAAAGCACCCTGCTATCACTAATGTATTTTGCTCCATACGTTCTTCTATAATGAAAGACTCCTTCTCACCTTGGGATCTGATTCTCCTCTGCCCTACGTAGTCATTTACACCTGTTTGCATTGAATGTAAGTCCTGCTATGGGTATGAGTGAGTGAATAAATTTGATTTGATAATATTTTATACCCACTTTGCACTAGTATAAATATTACACAAGGTGAAAGGTAACAGAGTCTGGCTTTTGGTATCAAACAGAGACAGTCTTTCGGTACTTCTGCAAATGCAATGGCCAGATTGAATTTAACTTCAGCCACTGGTCAGTTTGTCTACAAGTTCCTGTGTCCTTTGGCCTAATTACATACCTAACAAGCACTGACTGTGCAAGAACTGGAAATATTTCCCTAATATCAGCAGACGGAAGATATCTCACCCAGATAGGACTGTGGGGTGAGGGAATGCTGACAAGACAATGAGAGAGGAGTCTCTAGAATGGACATGTAGAAAATGGACATTTCACTACCTTCGCTTTTGTTTACTCAGTGATCCCTTTTCCCTTCCAGTCTCAAGCTGCAAAGAGTCCTGTGGTACCTTATAGACTAACAGACGTTTTGGAGCATGAGCTTTCGTGGGTGAATACCCACTTCCTCAGACGCATGTAGTGGAAATTTCCAGGGGCAGGTATATATATACTAGCAAGCAAGCTAGAGATAACGAGGTCAGTTCAATCAGGGAGGATGAGGCCCTGTTCTAGCAGTTGAGGTGTGAAAACCAAGAGAGGAGAAACTGGTTCTGTAGTTGGCAAGCCAACCAGTTTCTCCTCTCTTGGTTTTCACACCTCAACTGCTAGAACAGGGCCTCATCCTCCCTGATTGAACTGACCTCGTTATCTCTAGCTTGCTTGCTAGCATATATATACCTGCCCCTGGAAATTTCCACCACATGCATCTGAGGAAGTGGGTATTCACCCATGAAAGCTCATGCTCCAAAATGTCTGTTTGTCTATAAGGTGCCACAGGATTCTTTGCTGCTTTTACAGATCCAGACTAACACGGCTACCCCTCTGATACTTGAGTCTCAAGCTGGGTATCTGCAACATGATTTTGGACACCTCTCGGTATTCAGCAAGTTCAAATGGAACCACGTAGTTCAAAAGTTTGTGACAGGCCAACTGTTGGTAAGTACCTGATCCTTATCCTAGGAGTGCTAACTGGAGCTTCAGTAGGACTGATTAAGACGAAATATCCACCTGACTTCAGAAAAAGTCTTGCTGAGGGTCTGCTCTATATATACAGCAAGGAGGGGAACATGGTCTAACTCAAAGAGGGGAGAAGAAATAATGGATGAGATCGTTCCTTTTTTGTATCTTCTGGTGGAGGTGAACATGGAGGACAGTTTGGGTTAAAGAAAGATTCCAAATTTGAGATGTTGTACATGGATAGAAACAAAGTGTCTATTCTGTAAGGCTTCAGAGAAGCTGTGCTACCTGCATCTCAGGCATTCTGGGAAAGGGCTGGTGGGTACATGGCCTTGTGATTTAAAATCTCATTTGTTCCTGTGGGGCATGCAGATATACATGAAGAAAGAACAGAAACAGAGAGAAAAAGAGGGCAGAAGAGAGGAAAGGAGAGGAAAGGAGAAACCCCTGGAAAGTTAGTGATGTCAGAGAAAAACAGAGTTCTCATTCTCTGGTTGGGTGCAGCAAAGTCAGATACTTTATTATCTCTAGCAACTGTGTGGAGGGAGAGAGCTAAACGGATCTCTCCCTGATAAACAATTACAGCAAGCATTTATACCTTTTGTTACAAACAATAATGTGCAACAGCTACATTTTGTTTATACATAGGTCATCCTGATATCTTATTTTTCTCACCAATTTAGACTATAGTTTACATTCCATACTTATCTGACTCAAGGTTGCAACAACTTCTCATGAAATTCTTTCTCACTTGCCTCACACAATTCTCGCTTCTACAAATCTCACATTATTAGGGTTACAGTTTAGCCTGACAATTGCTCACAGAGGGGACTGTTTGCATTGAAATCCCCATCAAATCCCTGTCAGTTCTTTCTCTACTTCCACATCGATATTTATGCAAATAGTTTAGGTTGCCTTCATGTTTCCATTCTAACACTCCATTTAAATTGCTTATCACAGTTTCTCAAAAGTTCATCTTCCAAACTGTATTATTCAGAGATGGTCTCTGCCCAAAGGTGAATATTTTGGGAAAGTTGGAGCAAAAACAGCTATGCCATTCTTTTTAAAATACAGTGTAACATGGAGGCTGCAGTAGGCATATCCTGCAGCAGCTTTTCATGTCCAAATAAGGACCAACAGCAGGGATCTGAACAGCTGTAAAGACCTTTCTTTTATGGAAACTCCCACAACAAGAGGGTTCTCCCTGCTAGGGGCATGCACTTATCCCATCTCCCATTTCTCCCCATCTGAGATTGCTCCTGTGTTTAATTAGTTCTGGACAAATCCATTGCCTGCCCATTCTGCATGGGTTAGTGCCTCTGGCAGAGAGGCTAAGGGATGAAAGGAGAATATTGAGGAATGAACAAGAGACAAACCCTACACACTTTGGAACCCTATCCCAGGCAGGTACATCTTGTCTTCTACTTACCTCTGACAAACACCTAAGGTTACTGTATTTTGGTTGCAATTATGCATCTTGTCGTTATCTGTAAGGTCATTTACCTTGGGAAGTGGCTCAATGGGTAAGTCTCAGGGTGGGGTAGGGTTGGAAAGCATGTGCCTAGGTGTCTTGAGCCCTGCTGACCTGCCATGGTCCTCTCTCCCTTCACAGCTTGGATGAAGAAGAAGAAGTTCATGCCTTACAACCACCAGCACAAGTACTTCTTTGTCAGTGAGTATCACTACTTCCCCTAGGGCATTCACACAGCAATTGCCACAGACGCCTGAATTATTCTTCCCAGTGGGAAAGGGGCAAAGACAGGACTCCTCTTCCCCTGTTCAGTCTGACGGGTTACAATGTGTGAGCTACAGAGCGTGGGGCACAGGATCCTCCTCTCTCATCCCTCTTGTCCTCCTTTGTTGTCACCTCTCTGGTATATGATCTCTTCTGGTCCTGACAAGCAGCCCTATTTCTCTCCTCCCCTACTTCATTGTTCTATAATTCAGACTCCCTTGTCAGTCTTCAACTAGTAATAGAAGGGGAGAGTGCTACGGGTAAACATAGAAAATTTACACAAAGATCTCAGGTTCAAGGTATCATGAACATAAAGGATCAATGTGTCACGATATGCAATATGTAAATTATTCTTTAATTACCCATCAGCAATGTTAGAAGTCTGGAAAATAAACAGGAGGAATTAGCAATGCTAATTTATAAAAATATATTTGACATAAGTTATACTGAAACATGTGGAAGGATTCATAATATTGTAATGTTGTAACCGCTGGATGCGCACAATTTCTAAACACAGAGAGGGTGAAAGGGAAGTGGAGGTGGCACTCTATATTGGAGATATCATGACCTGCTTTAGACTAATTGACAGTTCAGAAGCACAGAAGCTGGAATACTCATGGATCAATGTTCAAAGTGACAAATCACAATACAGGACATAGGTGAGAGTCTATTTAAGTGCACCCAGTCAGAGTAGAGAACAGGATGAACAGCTCAAACCCCTATCTGTAATGTATAGAAAGCAAAACAGTTTCACCATGGGGGATTTCAATTTGGGGTGACAGATGCTGCCACTAGTAAAACTTACTTGGAGTTTCTAAAAATTGTAGATGATAATTTTCTAACACCAGAGTTGGGGTAATTTTTATTAAACCTCATTTGAACAGAACAAGATAAATTGATTACTAAACTAGCAAAAGAGAATGGTTCCTTAACCTCCAGTAACTGGTTCTTCAAGATGTGGTAGTCTGTGCAGATCCCACTCACTCACTTTCCTAGCCACAGTGATGGCCACCAAAAAGACTGTTTTTTAGGGTGAGATGGTAGATGGATCACTCTGAGGGGGTATCATAGTAGGGCTCCATATGATGGGGCTTCAGAAGGATGATGTTGATGTCGCATGCTGGCATGGAATCTCTTCCTCTGTGTAAGTATACATTAGGCCCTTGAGAAGTTTCAACACCATCAAATGAGAGAAGAAAGAGCAGCTGTAATAGTGGAAAACACACTGATATTACAGCTATGTGGATCTTGATTGAGCTAAAGGAAAGTCCACAGCATTTTAACTGCAGCAAATAGTTGAGAATCTTTCTTGCCAGGGCCTGCACTGGGTCTAGGCCATGTTCGGTAGCACATGTGAAGAATTTTTTTCATTTGGAAGAGTGGTCAATCAGATGATCTAAAGAGTAGTCGACTTGGATCTTTGTTGTGTCAGTTCTCTAGACTGCCATCCACAATCAGTGCGTTGTATTGTACTTCCTAACTTCCCTCCCAGCCAACATCCACCATCACTCATCCTCGTCAGGCTCCAGCTATCCATCATTTGAAGTTCAATCAAGCATCGATGGAATTTTCGTAAGACAAATTGGGAAAAGTTCTACAATGCACTGGAATGTAGTGTGGTTACCATTCCATCACATTGTATGCCAGATGATGAAACCTACCACCAATTCCAAGGAGCCACCTTGGTCAAAAGGCATCACAGTGGCTCACTAATTTCTATATATGGGTCATTAATGAGAAGAAGCTACCACACACTTGGCGTCAAGCAAAGATTATTGCCATGCTTAAGCCAGGTAAGGGCACAAACAACATGGCAAATTACTGCCCAATATCCTTACTGTCAGTGTTTTTCAAGGTATTTGAGCATTTGATCATACAACAAATCACTCCCAAACTGGATGATGTCTTTCAGGTTGAGCAGGCTGGGTTCAAGAAAGGATGTAGCAGCTGTGACCTAGTCTTGGCCTTGACCACGTTTATCAAAAACAGTTTTCAACAAGATCTAAAGACAGGAGCCGTCTTTCTGGATTTGACAGTCACTTATGACACGGTTTGGCCCAGAGGCCTTCTGTGTAAACTCTCTTAAGTTGCTCTGCATTGGATGATCGAAGTAGTAGAGCTCTTCCTCCAAAATAGGTGGTTCAGAGTATACATGGGCAACTGTTGCAGTTCCTGGACGTGTCAGATTAACAGTCTTCCTCAAGGTTCTTTCACCAATACTGTTCAATGTGCACATAGTGACTTACCAGCAACACTCTCATGCACGTTTATCTATGCCTATGTCTGCTACAGCTATCAGTCTCAATCCTTCTTTGTAATTGACATGGACCTGAATGATGATATGAAGCTCATGGCAGATGATTGTAGTTGATGGCACCAGCAGCTGGGCTTTTCCAAGATGGTTTCTAGAGAATTCCATCTGCATAATGCAAGCTCAAGCCACAAATTAAATATTTTCTTAAATGGCCAATGCCTGCAGCATGACCCTGTGGAAGTACAGAAAGAACTGACATGGATTTGTAGGGCATCTTAATGCATGACAGTCTCTGTTAGCCAGAGTTAGGCTAGCTGTAACCCTAATAACGCGAGATTTGTAAAAGCAAGGATTGTGTGAGGCAAGTGGAAAAGAACTGTGTGAGAAGTTGTTTTTCGACCGTGTGTAGATAATACAATATGTAAACTGGCGTCTCTTAAGTGAGAAAAACAAGAAATCAAGATGACCTATGTATAAACAAAATGCAGCTGTTGCTTATTATTGTCTATAACAAAAGTATAAATGCTGCTGTAATTGTTTACCTGTTGAGAGATCTGTCTAGGAAGGGGAGACCCTATGTCCTAGTGCACTCTCTCCCTGTTGTAGCTGCTAAACAGAATAAAGTATCTGACTCTGCTGCACCCAAACAAAAAGCGAGAACTGAGTTTTTCTCCGACAACTCAAACTCAGTTTACCTCAGCATGACCTTGTATAGGTCATTGCCGTACCTCAACCACTTGGAGAAGACAACAGCCAAAGTAAACACTCGGAACAACGTGCTCAGAAAACTGATCAGCTGAACCTGGCGTGCAAGTGACCAGATGCTTATAACATCAGCACTTGCACTCTGCTATTCAATAGCAGAGTACTTTGATCCTGTCTGGTGTCATCCATCTCACACAGGGCTGAAGATAGAGGACAGAGGTGACACAGCTACTCAGTCTGGATTGTACCCTGGTATGTCACCCCCCCCATCCCCAATCAGCCTTATTCTCTAGGCTAAACACAATACAGTGCTGCAACATAGATCTCTGGTGAACTCAGCATCACCCTTGAATCCTTGAGGGACTGGAGTACTTCACTCATCTTGTTGCTGAAGAGCCACATCTCCTCAAAGGGCAAATTCTCTAGTTATCTGCTCCTTCTATAGAACACTGGATTCCAGCAACCAAGAGGCACGGTACTGTAACACCAAGGGCCATGGACCTGCTGGCTGCATCCAATACCTGCAGTACTGTCTCTGCAACCATCTGGCCTTGTCTGATACGTTCCTCAGCTCTTCTCTACATTCCTGTGGGAGTTTGGATGGGAACTATAATGCCCTTTTACATCAAAAAACTACAATAATTAAAAAGACCTTGTAGTTTGTGATCCAAAGTTGGCAGAAGGAAGATGAAAAGGTCCAGTTTCTTGGGGTCCTCATACTTTAGCACCCCTTGATGGACCTGGTCTTTTCTTGCACCACAGACACAACCAGAAACCCTGCGACTGGATGAGTGTAAAAGCATTTGAATCCTTCGGTCACCATCTGATCAGTATTTTTCTTCTTGCTTCAGTGTTGGGGGAAGTAAGGCTGGAGTGCCCCCAAATGCTTTTGCTGATTCCAGTAACCCTAGTTCATCAGGAGAGCAATTCATTATGGCCAAGGAGCCAAGGATGTCAAACAGTTTGTGTGTTTTCTTGGATCCCCAAAGCCTTGGTGTTTAAAGTTTAGGCTATTCTTGTAACCAAGTCCTGGAAGTCCTTGACAGCAGATGTTGGGGCTGATGTGAATGTCTTGTCAGGTGAAGATGAAGATTCTTTTTGTTTCTCCAGAATCTTCTCTGCCTGGTTATGGGGTTCCCCTCAGTTTTGGGCATAGAGGCCCTAACCACAGAAGCTACCAGTGACTGAGACCTCCTCATCTTCCTTAAGGCATGTGGTGGAGATCTGCTCCTAGATGTATGGGAGGGTGAACCCCAGTAAAGCCCAGGAGGCCAAGGAGGTGAGTTGTAGGGATGCTGGCCAGGCTGGGCTGGCCTAGCCCATTGCTATTTGTGTAGCAGTACACTGTACAGGGCATCTCTGGAACTCCCTGTATCATGCCTTGCTAGCCTGAGGGGACAAAGCTCTCCACTCAGTATAGGACAGAAGGAGCAGCTCGGAGATGGTGATAAAAAGTGCATCTAGAACAGAGGTGCCATTGGATGTTGTCCTGGTACCAGGTGGTCCCAGTCTTGATGCTGAAGAGGAGTTGGCTGTTTTTCTGGCAATATGTATCTCAGTAACAAGATGGGCTTGCTTATGAGTGCTGGAGTCAGTATCAGTCTGAGTCTCAGCAATGGAGTTGGTACCAGATGTGTCTTCTGGGCCTTCATCACAATCAGCACTTCATCGCAGCACTTGATGTCAATGTGCTTTTGGATGGTTTGTCTCTGGAGCTGCACTTTGAGTCCTGCCTGCAATATGGCCCCATGGAACACCCAGAGCTGTGCATATGATTGATGCGGGTCTGCCCCTTGGCACCTTTCAAAGCAGAAGGCACAGCATCAGACCTGCCTGCCCTGATGTCAGCCCCTGCTCATGTTGAGGGTGCTGGTACTAATGAAGTTGGTATCGAGGATTCCAGGGCCAGTGTTGTGGATTTTTATGCATTATGTACGTCCTCTTCTCCTTGCTCAAACTCAAAGTATAATGCCTGCCTGTGGGGACACTTGCCGTGAATTAGTCATCTCAACTTCATCTTAGTGGTTCCTACCTCTTCAGGATCAGATGTGACTTTCATAGATTGCCCAAGGAAATGTAATTTGAGCCTCACATCCCTGGATTTCTGGGTGTAGGATAAGGAGAGGCAGATTGAGCATTTGTTGGGCTATGTCCTTCAGTGACACAGAACAGAGATCTGCCAAGCCTATCAATCAAGGACATTAAAATATTGTACAATCAACAGGGATGAAACTTCACCCTGCCATACAGGAAGGTGTACAGGGGTCTGATGATTTGCGTATTTTGTTTTGTTTTTAAATCCAATTAGAAAACAAAAAGAGATAAAGGAAGATAGAATTTCACAGAATTCAGTAAGCACTGAAATGTGAGTCTAATAATTAACAGCAGGTCAGGCACTGTCCAAGTTCTGTCTCGCTGCCATGGACAGTAAGAAGGAACTGAGGGAATGGTCCCAATATCTCTGGCCTTTATGCTGTCACATGGTAACACAAGGAAGCATGTGTGACCACAACAGACACGACTACTTCAGAACAAATTCAAAGTTCATAAACACAAGGCACATGTGCACCTACAGTGGGATCCATGTTTACACATATTTAAAGAAGAATCAGTAGTTGCCTCAGTGCACATGAGCATGACCTCATTATATTCATTTTGTACAAACTGATTATAGTCCCAGTAATAGAAGGACTTGGACAATTTTATGAAGTAGAAAACAAAATTTACTGGGAGGAAAATTAAACAAAATAATGTGAATAATAACTGGAAGTTGAGTTAGAAAATATTATTCTATGCACAAAACCCCCACAATTTCACATTCATGAAAGAAAGTTTCTTAAGATTAAAAAAAATCATCCTGGTTAAGAAAGAAAGTGAATGAAGAAATAAAAAATAAGAACAATATATAATAAATTGAAATTAGCAGTTGTGAAATGACAATTGATTAGGAAAGCTAAAGATATCAATGAACAAAAATATACCGCCAGTCAGATTAAGGACAATGAGAAGGAATTATTGAAATATATCAGGAACAAGAGAAATCTTAGCAAGAGTAGAGCTGTATTACCAGACAGGGATGGTAAAATTGTCAATAATGATGAGGAAAGGCCAAAGTGTATTTCCAGTCTGGATTTGGAAAGAAGCAAGATGATGTATTCACATCTTACTGTGATAATAAACCATATTATATTGCAACAGTAAATAGGGAGGATGGTAAACAGCAGCTGACCCCTCCTTTGTTGCTGGTGTCAATGATTAGCTGATGGGATTAATAATGTCTCTATGTTCTCCTCATACCCTTTTCCAGAACTGCCCCCATTCCTGTTTCCTGTCTACTTCCAGTACTTTGCATTCCCCAAGACAATCCAGAGAAAAGACTGGGTGGTAAGTGCTGCCTAGTCACAACTGTGGATGTACAAAGAACTTTGAAGGACACAGGAGCTCATGAGGTGTTGCACCCTTAGAACATTCGATTCACAGTGACATCTGTTTTATGACTTTGAGGTAAAAGTCTGTACGAATACTGGTACAATCCTAAGTACTCTACTGCCTAAGCTATTGTTGGGACTGGGCCTGGAGTTTCTAAGATTTATTGTTCTGACTCGGGTGACATCACTAATTCAGGGTATACAATGATTCTTGTGGAAATCCAGGTTTCACTGCCTCCATGACAATAATGTAATTGTCCCCTGTTTTCTGGTCTCCATCCTCCCAGACCACACAAACCGTAACCTTCATTCTGATCCCCTAATGATGCCAACCATCCCGGACCTCTCTTATCAAGCTATTTCCTCCAAACACCCAGACTATGACACTAAACATGCACAGTGAGCAGTGTTGCGGGGGAGGATAGCAGAAGAGCGGCTCTGGTATAGTGTAGTGTGTTTGGTGAGGGAAGTTTGGTGAAGAGGGTGCTGGAAGCCTGGCATCCCTAGAGGGGGCACAATGAACCTTGCTTTGGGGTACAGGAGTTGTGGTAGAGGCCAGGCGTGTGCCCATAAACAATGATAAACTGGCAGATGGCTTAGCTTTTTATTTCCTTGCTTTTGTGTCAGGTATATTGAGTGTGTAGCAACTGTAACGGTTTCATATAGAGTATTTACTCTCTGTGTAGCGGTGTGAAGATGGATATTACTAAATTCTCTCTCCACAGTGAATGTTGTGATTAGCTTTCAAATTAAAGAAAGTTTTCACAGCCCCTCCACCAAATTTCTCCTGCGTGTAGGATGTTCAGCGCACTGCGCTCTAGTAACTCTGCACCTGCTCCCTATTCATTATCCTCTATAAAAGCTCTGACTAAGTGGGAGCTGAGTGTCCCTGAGTCTGCCTCTCACCTGCTATGCTGTGGCCATGGCATCTTCACTCTGATGGAAAGCTCCTTCCCTCAGTACCGAGGGAGGAGATCTCTAGAGTGAGATGTGGGTGGCAGGGTATTTCTAATAGCGGATAATTCTGGCTCTGGAAATCTCTCATTTCAGGGCCACTTGTTTGATCTGAATCACTCACCAGCACCAGTTTGCTCTCTTTTAGTTATCCGGATGTGCCCTTTGATCATGGTGATAGGCACAAATGTTAGTAAATAAATCAGCTATATAGTGGATGTGCAGATAGGGAGGAGCAAAGCAGGGTGCCTGCTGCTATAGGATGCTGTTGGGGGGCGCGGGCTGCAAAACTGCAGTCCAGTGTTTCTCAACCCTAAACAATATACTCTTCAGGGTTCAACAGAATCCAGCAGTTTCTAGAACCTATGTGGAGACAGGGGAGGGGCATGGATTTGTTATTCTTCTTCATCTCCTCTCTGGCAGGACCTGGCCTGGATGCAGAGTTTCTACATCCAATTCTTTGATAAAATATGCTCTGTTCATGACAAAAATAGCTTGGTTTTAAGGTCCTCTACAGGCCCTAAATCTGTTTGGATTATGTTAGTAAATCACCAGCTCCCAATAGCAAGGCAGGGGACCAGCAGGACAAACTATTGGTTTTTCAAAACAACCTTCATTATGCAAATTGGGCACATGCCTATTCTGTGTCTCCTCCTATCCTCATCCTCCCTGCTTGTTTGATGCATCATCTTGTGTTTTGTCCTCAATTAGACTGTACACTCTTCAGGGTAGGATTGTAACTCCTGTGTTTGCACAGAACTTAGTACAATGGGCCCTGACCCTGACTCAAAAAATGCATGGTCTCCCTTTGTGCCATCCCTTTTACCATTGGCTGGCTGGAGTATGCAAATGTTTTTCTGGAGTCTGACTGTTTGGGCAGACATTTAACTCAACAGTTGCTGGCTTGGGTCCATAGGATTGTCACTTGTCTGTACTGTAGTGTTCAGGTAGATCTATATGTGTATTAGTGGATTGGGCAAGAGAGAATCAGTGACTGCCTTGTGTGTGTTTGTCTCCACAGGGTTCTGGAGAGTATCCGGCTTGTCTGGGTGACTCAAATGAGCCATGTCCCAATGAACATTGATCTGGATAAGAACCTGGTCTGGTTCTCTACCCAGGTACAATTCTTCTCCTCTCACACTCTGTGCCCCTATGGTATGAATTACAGTCCAAGAGTACACAGGCACAGGGAGCATTTGGGATGTCTAGGGGCTGGTGGTGTGATAGGGCCTTCTGTGGCTGGGCAGCCAAGTGGCTAGATCATTAATCAGATAGAGTAGTAGGGATACCCAGGATTTCCCTTCCCCCCAGGTCCCAGCCCAAGACCCTGTGTAGTTCAAGTCCTAAAGAGGGGAGATGGGGCTCTCTCCTGAATTCCTACTAAAGTCTCTCTAGTTTGGGGCATGGCCCTGCTAGTTCAGTGGCCCTGCCATTGGGGCTTAACTGCAGGCTCCTGTTGGCAGGGGAAGACTTACTTGGCTCCAGGGACTGCATTGGTTGGCAGGTTGCTGATCTGTCCCTTCCAGCAGGCAAACAGAGAGCTCCTGACTTCTCTCCAGACCAACCCCAACTGTGGGCCAAGGTCCCTTCTTTTCTCCCCCTCCAGGCCTGGCATTGGCTGCAGGTATAGTGGGGCAGGGATAGCTGAACCCAAAGGTTTTCTTTAACATCTGCTGTGCCAGGCAGCAGTTTCTCTGCTCCCTCACAGGGGTCCAGCAAGAAACTCATGGCTGCGGCAGGGAGGAATGTAAAATGGCTTGGAGATAAAGGAGGAAGATGTGACTTTTGATCATCACCCAAACCAGTTAGGGCTTCTCTGAGCCCTTTGTAACTTTGTTACCACCTGTAACTTTGGATGCCTTAATGCTAGGCAGCTATGGCCCAGAATCCCTGCACCAGTGGCCAGCCCACAAGCAGAAGGGTCTCACCCTAGCTTCCAGCAGCCTCATTACTCCTTTCAGGGTGACCCCAAAAGCCCTTCTGGTCCCAAGTCTCCCCAAACCCACCCCACCTTACCCTGAGTTCTTAACTACCAGACACTCAGACTTTTCCCCTCTCGTTTCTCACTCCCAAAGGTATCAACACAGCCCCCAGTTATTAGTTCTCTTTGGCACACACAGTTTGCACAATCAGTGCCTGCTTGGGGTAACAACAAAGGGAAAAAAATAGAAAAAAAATCACAAATTCCAAGATGAAATAGTAAGGAAAAGCAAACAAGTTACACAGAGAGCAAATATGACAACTCAGGGTTCACACTTTGATATATTGGAAAAGGGAATTTGTCTACAAAGTTATATTTTGCTTCTGAACAGTTCCCCAGCTCATTCTGTGTCACTGGGGGATCCAGTGTTTCACATACAGTTTCCCTCAGTTTCTGGATAAAAAGTCTCAGAGACAAGCCTGCTTTTAAAGGGCTTTACTTTCTCCTCCTCCTCTTCTTCTTCCTCTTCTCGCCCCCGTACCCACCTCCCTCTCTCCTATCGTGATTCATGGTTATTCAGAGTGTAACCCTTCTGCCCCTCTGAGTTGGCAGCAACAAGGGCTGGGTTCAGTATCCAGGGGTTCCATTTGAATAACACAATGCAAAACCGGCTCGAGCCCCCACCCTGGGACACTTACATACCACGCCCTGGGTGCCTCTAGGAGGCAATATTTCCCCTCTCGCAAGCATGGAGTCTGAGTGTAGGAAAATCCTTTTAATAAAGAAGGGAAACAATGCGGCATTATGTTGGGACAACACCACAAACAGGATTCATAACACAAACCATGAGCAAAAGACCCACCTTCAAGTAAGTTTGGCAATGTCCCTTTCCCCTCAGGGTCTTAAGTCCAAATCACCCCAAAGTCCAACAACCCAAAAGGCTCTGTCCCTGGTCAGTGCCGCCTCAGAGTTCAAAAGTTTATCTGCAGAGTTTTACCCCCCCCAGCCTGGGTGGAATTGGGGGGTGGGGCACAGAGGGTGTTAGGGGGCACCTTACATGGGCCAAGGCCAACTGCCCCGCCTCTCCATGGAGTTCTGTTGCAGCCTTCACCACGAACAGCTCTGCTCCACCAGCCACGCCACTCCTCCAGCCATCCCTGCAAACTACTCCGCTCTGCTCCTGTCATAAACAGATAGCTAAGGGTTAATGTCTCTTTCACCTGAAGCACCTGACCAGAGGACCAATCAGGAAACCGGATTTTTTCAACTTTGGGTGGAGGGAATTTAGTGTCTGAGTCTTTTGTCTGTCTGCCTGCTTTCTCTGAGCTTTGGAGAAGCAGTTTCTACTTTCTAGTCTTCTGTTTCTAAGTGTAAGGACAAAGAGATCAGATAGTAAGTTATATGGTTTCTTTTCTTTGGTATTTGCATAAATATAAGTGCTGGAGTGCTTTGATTTGTATTCTTTTTGAATAAGGCTGTTTATTCAATATTCTTTTAAGCAATTGACCCTGTATTGTATCATCTTAATACAGAGAGAACATTTGTATGTATTTTTCTTTCTTTTTATATAAAGCTTTCTTTTAAGACCTGTTGGAGTTTTTCTTTACTTCAGGGAAATTGAGTCTGTACTCACCAGGGAATTGGTGGGAGGAAGAAATCGGGGAGATCTGTGTGTTGGATTTGCTAGCCTGATTTTGCATTCCCTCTGGGGGAATAGGAAAGTACTTTTTGTTTCCAGGACTGGAAACAGAGAGGGGGAGTCACTCTGTGTAGTTTCACAGAGCTTGTGTCTGTGTATCTCTCCAGGAGCACCTGGAGGGGGGAAGGGAAAAAGGATTATTTCCCTCTGTTTTGAGACTCAAGGGATTTGGGTCTTGGGGTCCCCAGGGAAGGTTTTTCAGGGGGACCAGAGTGGCCCAAAACACTCTAATTTTTTGGGTGGTGGCAGCAAGTACCAGGTCCAAGCTGGTAACTAAGCTTGGAGGTTTTCATGCTAACCCCCATATTTTGGACGCTAAGGTCCAAATCTGGGACTAAGGTTATGACAGCTCCACTCGCTGTTCAGTGGGCTGCTCCAACCGTCTCACAAGCTGCTCCGCTCCGCCAGCTGCTCCACTCCCCCAGCCGTCCCATGAACCACTCCAGCTGTCCCCGCAAACTGCTCAGCTCCACTCCTGTGCGCTCCACTCTGCTTGCTGCTCTAACTGTCCCACAAACTGCTGTGCTCTGCCAGCCACTTAGCCATATATCTTCAGGCTCCCCCACTAGTTAACACAGCACTCAGTAATTTCAGCTTGTAGCAAGGGAGCCCCAATGCCAGCGTACCGTTGTCCTAAAATGAATTCAGCTCAGCAATCTCTAGCTAGACTCCTAATGGAATCAAAATTAACTCTGCTATTCAACAGTGGAGAGAGAAAAGAAGGTGTAATCGGTGTGCCAATCCCTCAAAAGGGAGCCCATACCATCAGGTACTCATACCTGCCTCCAACTCTCTCCATTCACTGGCTTTTGGAACCCAGGTCCCTTGTCTAGCAAGTGCTACTTAGTTGATGGTGATACCCTCTGTCATAAAACAATCTCATAGTCCTTCATTCACACAATCAGGGTAACACTTTATTCCTCCTACCCCAATAACTGAGAAATTGGGGATCCCATAGCTGTCAAAATGACCATTTTGGGCTGCCGTGGGCTCATGCTAGGCAGAGTGGGTGTGCCTATGCAAACAAGATCAGCCCCTTAAGTTCTTTTCCACACTCACCATAATTCACCCCCAGATGTCAGGGTAGAGCTCATCCTGACTCTGCTTACATCCTCCTCCCAGCCGAGAATTTGTCGTCCCAACAAATCACACTCCCCACTATACCAATGCACTAGTCCCCTCCAAAGGGCCTCAGATAGCCCATTTTAGCTTTCACAAGCCTGTGTGCTAAATGTATTGGCTCCTCACTAGTCACCCCAGGTGCATCATAAGTTAACCGTTTTACTGGTCTTATTACCCTGCCTCACCTATTGAGAATCTCTGTTGCCATGGTAGGGGGGACATCCCCTTGAGCAATGGATGGAGAGGTTTCCTTTGAGGTCCTCTCGGCTATTGGCATAGGCCCCTGCATTTCTAGTTCTAACAGTGAAGGGTCAAATGTGCCTAGGACATCGTCCACCTGCATGTCTCCACTGTCCAATAACCTGTGTGTGTCATCACACAGGGGTCCCACCAGTGGCTCAGGGGTGTCAGAAATGGGCCTAAATTCTTCTGCCATGGAGTTTAGGGTGGAAGAGGAGGACCTCTCTTTCGATACAGCTGATCGAGACTGAAATCTTGTCTCCATCTCAGGATACCCCATGATTGTGTCTTCCTCCTCAGACTCACTCTCGAATGTGCTGCATAGGGGTAGGTTAGCTGCAGGGGGTTCGTTGTCCGTGTTGGAGGGCGGCTTTGGTCCAGCACCTTCGTTCTGCCTGGTTGCCCTGTTGTGGCCCATCTCATAAGAGGCGCCTACCAATTCCCCCACAGAGAGCAAAAGGTTTCTATGCACTGTCTTTGTCTGCTCTGGACTCTCTTCAGGTTTGATCTTCTGGACCGTCAGGTCTCCCATGTTTTCCATCACCAAGTAAGGTATTGCCTTCCATCTGTCAGCTATCTTATGTTTGCCAGCAATACCCAAATTTCGCAGCAGGACTCTGTCCCCCGGCTGGAGCTCTTGCAGATGTACCCTAGCATCATATTGATGTTTGTTGTGGTCTGCATTCTTCCGATGCGCAGATGTAGCTAAGTGATAAGCATCCCACAACTTTTCTCTTAGTCGGGATACATATTGCTGATGAGTTTCATAGCTATCTCCATCCTCTGATACACCAAAGCACAAGTCTATGGGTAATCTTCATTCTCGCCTGTCAGAGTTAGACTCAGGACTCACAGTTTGTCAGACCACTCTGTTTTATTAGCACAGCGCTCTGCTAATAACACCCAGATAATGTGAGCACCATGCAAGGCACAAACTATCTTATTTATACAGATAGAAGGGCGAGCACTTAACAAGATAACAAAGGAAGCAGAATCTGATAAGTTTACTTGGGCTAGGCATGCATATCTTATTTCCTTACTAACTATTACCGATCCTCTGTTAATGTTTCGCCATTAGCACCCTTGTTTATGCCTAATGTTTCTTTTTCTGGCACCTGTATTTCAACATTTCTTATTTCTGCTTAAAGGTACATACAACATTTCTTTAATCCATTCTTATTTTTACAATTTAATTTATTTTACTTTCACATGCCCTAACATCAAGAGATATGGGGTGACTCCCGTAGCATCGTTCTTTGTGCCGTTGTAGGCGTGCACCAGAAATGCAACATGTTGGCTCCAGGTTGCCTTCTGCTCTGGCCGCAAAGTCCCTAACATATCTAATAGAGTTCGGTTGAGCCTCTCTGGCTGAGGATCACCTTGCAGGTGATAAGGCGTTGTTCTAGAGTTTTTAATCCCCGCTATTCTCAGCATCTCCTTCAGAAGGTGACTCTCAAAATCCCGCCCCTGATCTGAGTGTATCCGGGCTGGGAATCCATAAACTGAGAAATATTTTTCCCACAGTACTCGAGCAACAGTGGTGGCCTTCTGATCATGTGTGAGATATGCCTGCTCATATCGCATATAATGGTCAGTCACGACTAGAATATTCCCAATATTCTTCTTGTCTACTTCTAAAGACAAGAAATCAATGCAAACCAGCTCCAGAGGTTTGTTGTTGGTGATGTTCTTCAGATATGCAGCCCTCGTGGGCAGAGTTTTCCTTTGAACACATCGAGCTCAGGTCTCACATTTCCTGCGAACATCTTCAGCCATCCGGAGCCAATAGAACCTACTACGAATAAGTTCCAGGGTCCTCTCCATCCCTAAATGTCCAAAGTCATCATGCAGGGCCCTCATGGCCAGGGCTCTGTACTCTTTCGGCAGCACTAGTTGAGTCCGTTGCTTTTGTAAAAGGTCTGTGGTCGTGCGGTGTAGCACTCCCTGAATCAGTTTTAATTTGGTCCTTTCTCTCAGTAGTAGTTTACCCTCTGGGTTAGGTGGGACAACTGCAGCTGGGCTTTGCCCCTCCCTTTTGGCAAGTAGTGTATCATGAATGTCAATATCTTGCAGCTGGGCTTCCTGCCAGTCAGCCGCATTGAGCATGGGCAAAGGAGATTGGTCCAAAGCAATCTAGTTCACTGAAGCAGAAGGCACGTATTCAGGGGGCAGGCCCAAAGCTTCTGCAGCACATCCATGAAGGCTCTCATGGGCCTCCAGCTCTCGGCAACTCACACTGCAAATAGCTCTCCCTCCATCTGTGGGTATCACAGCAACTGTTGGTGCCTGTGGAAGCCTGGACAATGCATCTGCATCTACATTGCTTCTCCCTGATTGGTATTGAATGCTGAAGTCATAGCTAGTCAAAGCAGCCACCTATCTTTGCCCTGTAGAATCCAGCTTAGCACTTGTTAACACACAGGTCAGTGGGTTGTTGTCTGTCCACACCTGGAACTGAACACCATACAAGTAGTCTTGAAATTTCTCAGTGATGGCCCATTTCAAGGCCAAGAACTCCAGCTTGTGGGTGGGATAGCAGGTTTCACTATCAGACAGTCTTCGACTGGCAAAGGCTACAGGTTTATGTTTGCCTTCCACCTCTTGGTACAGTACTGCTCCCAGACCCTCCAAACCGGCATCAGTATGCAGGATAAAAAGGTTGCCTGGGTCAGCAACAACCAGGACTGAAGCATGAGTTAGGCAAGTAATGATTTCTAGGAAAGCTCTTTCACATCTCTCATCCCACCATGGCCCAAATGGTTTGAAGGGGCCATAGTGTCTCTGCACAGGAGACCCCTTATTCTTAGTCTTAGATTTGTTCTTGCTGGACTGATATCCCCTGGTAAGATCATTGAGGGGTTTTACAATTGTAGCATAGTTTTTCACAAATCTGAAGTAGTAGCCACTAAACCCAAGAAAGGTCTTGAGTTCTCTGTAGTTACTTGGACATGGCCATGTAGTGAGAGCTTCTATTTTACCAGGATCAGTACTCACACCCTCTTGGGACACGATGTGACCCATATACTTCACTGAGGTCCTGCAGAACTGGCATTTGTCAACTGAAAGCTTCAGACGATAATCCTCCAACCTATCAAGCACTTTAAGAAGCCTTTCTTCATGCTCCTCCAAGGTTCTTCCAAACACAATCAGGTCATCCAAATAAACTAACACTTGCAGTAAATTCATGTCTCTCACAACTTTCTCCATAAGACGTTGAAATGTGGCAAGTGCTCCAGAAATCCCTTGGGGCATGCGTTCAAACAGATAAAACCCTAATGGGCAGATGAAGGCTGTCTTCTCCTTATCTTCTTCACCCAGAGGGATCTGGTAGTATCCACTCCAAAGATCCAATACAGAGAACCACTGGCTTCCCAGCAAACAGTCTAAGGTATCTTGGACTCAGGGCATTGTGTACTGGTCAACCACAGTATGGCAGTTTAGGGTGCAGTAGTCAATACACATCTGGATTTTCCCATTATTTTTATGGACCACCACAATGGGTGAGGTGTATGAGCTGCGGGACTCTGTAATGATGCCATTAGCAGCCAGCTCCTGAAGATGTTGTCGCATATCTTCCACCTCGGAGAGAGCAATCCTCCTAGATCTCTCCCTGACAGGTCGAGAGTCATGTAGTCTGATGTTGTGCTCTACTCCTTTTGCACATCCCACATCCCACTCATGCAATGAGAACACCTTGGATCTTTCACAAAGGTTCCTCCTCAGGTGATCTTTCCACTCCTCGGACAATGGTGAATCTCCAAAGTCAAACTTTGCTGGGTCTATTGTCGGAACTTGAGTCTCACACTGGGGTTTTACAATTGATTCAGACTCGAAGAGGTCTGCTATCTTTTGTCCTTGCTTCACAACAACATCTTGACTTGTTTCATTAGCAATCAGTATAGTCACCTTTTCCTGGGCTTCAGCAGGTAGGGTTATGACTCCACTGGGGATCAGCACTCCTTCCGAAAACTCTCGTTCAACCTGCTGCTCTACCATTGCTAATGCCCCTTTACTGCCTTTCAGCCTGGTACTCATGACAAGCACTTCTTGCTCTGTCCTTGCAGGCACTACTAAGGGGGTTGTGCCCATGTACCTTAGTGCCCCAATCGGTAGCTCAGATGTCTCCTTTTTAGCACTCTCAATATTCCTATAGGCTTCAGCACAAAGTGTATGGATCATCAGGGTATTCAGGTACTGGTCCCCAGCCCATTGTCTGCAGTAATCTGCCAGCATCTTGAAGAGACTGGAGTTGGTCCCTATCAGCGCAGACACATCAGAGGTCCCTTTAGGGTCAGGGCATATTAAGGCAGCTGTGTCGACCTCTTTCCTTACCCCAACAACCTCCTCTGGGAATTCCAGGTGCACTATGACATACCCTTGGTAGGAGTATTCATCCATGCTGAGGCCATACAGACCAATGCGTTAGTGGCTGTATAGGCAGGTGCCTAAGCATCTGTTGGTAGAATGACTGAAATATAATAGTCACTTGAGATCCAGTGTCAAGCATGGCTTTACACTCCGCCCCTTCAATCCTCACCATGACCTCTGCTCGAGGCCCTATCAGTCCTGCGGGGATCCCAGCTGGATGGTCTTTTCTGGGGGAATCTTCAAATCCTGCACGCCTGGGTGGTCCCCATCCCCAGACCCTCTGGCAGCTATCGGATCTCTCCCAACTGATCCTCAGCTTTCCATACACTAAAAAGGAGTTTTCTTCATTATGGCACTTGGCAGCACCGTGCCCATCCTGACCACATTAGTAGCAGAAGAATTGCCCTTTCCACCTTTGCCTGGTTGGGAGGGTGGCTCTAAATGCTGACTTCTCCATCATCACAGTCTGAGGCTCCTTATTCTTGGAAATCTTAGCTCGGTGAATGGTGTTTTGCAGCTCAGCTATCTGTTCTGTCAGGACCTGCATTTGTTGGGCAAGTTCCTCTGTGGTGCTCACCATCAGTACACTGGCCATTTGCAGTGGTGTTGTGCTGGCTGGCTCCAATGTTTGAGCTTCCCAACACTCGCTGGCAGCCTGCCTTTCTTCCTCTTCCCTGACCTCTTTTATCAGCTGGGAGTAACTTGGAGGATGTTCCTGTCATTCTCTTAGCCGGAGATGAAGTAGAATCAGGTTCTGATACTGAGTCCCTCTTACAACTTGAGCAGTCACTGCTCCCCTCATGACAGCTCTCTGAAGCAGTCTCTCCAGCCTCTAAATATAGGCTGAAATTTTCTCGCCCCTTTGCTGTTGGGAATTAAGGAATTTATAGTAACTGTCTTCAGGGCCCTCTACACTCCCAAAGCTATGATCAAGGGCCTCTAGGCAGTCCTTCACACTGACCCCAGGGTCAATGAGCTTCAGAGTACGAATCACATCTAATGCTGGGCCACTAAGGCTCTCTGTTAGACATCTTTGCTTTTCTACATCGGGTACGGCCCAGTCCCGCAGCATTTCAGTGGTATGCTCCAACCAGGGTTCAAACTCCTCTTCCCCAGCAAATAACCTTAACTTACGACAATAGTTTGACATAGCATGGGACACCACAACCTTTTCCAATATTTGCCCCAGTGCTTTTGCCCAATCATTGGCTGAGGCTGCAGCCCCTGATCTAGAGGTTGCATGGCTGGGACCCAACAAACCCGATATATCAGCCATTATACAAACAGTAATTCCCTCAAAATATAAACACAATTGTTTCCCAATGCAGTGGAACACTCAACAGATGCTTGTGAGGGGTACTGACCCAGGGATCCTGGACGAGCCCCCCAAAATGTAACCGTTCTGCCCCTCTGAGTTGGCAGCAACAAGGGTCGGGTTCAATATCCAGGGGTTCCATTTCAATAATGCAATGCAAAACTGGCTTGAGCCCCCAATCAGTGACCTGGAACAATTACATACCACCACCACCCCCCGGGCCCCTCTAGGAGGCAATACTTCCCCTCTCGCAAGCACGGAGCCTGAGTGTAGGAAAATCCTTTTAATAAAGGAGGGAAACAATGCGGCATTATGTTGGGACAACACCACAAACAGGATTCATAACACAAACCATGAGCAAAAGACCCACCTTCAAGTAAGTTTGGCAATGTCCCTTTCCCCTCAGGGTCTTAAGTCCAAATCACCCCAAAGTCCAACAACCCAAAAGGCTCTGTCCCTGGTCAGTGCCGCCTCAGAGTTCAAAAGTTTATCTGCAGAGTTTTACCCACAAACAGCTCTGCTCCACCAGCTGCTCCACTCCTCCAGCCGTCACCTCATGGTAAGGGATGTTGTATGATATTCCAAAACTCCTCACTGTACCTGAAGAAGACCTACACCAGCAATGCAGGGCACTAGAGACAGTGTTGACACATGATGACACGCGCAATATTGATGCGAGTGATTTAGGTGATGAACTGAAAGCCGTTTCAAGATACATTTCAGCAGGATCAACTCCAAAGGCTGTTCTGGAATATATGTGCACAAATAAGATGACCATCCTCTTTTCAAATGCTTTTGTTGCTCTGCACATACTTCAAACACTTCCTGTAACAATTGCCAGTGGGTTTGCGATGTCAAGACATTTCTACCATAACAAGCCATGTGTGGTGCTTTTTCAGGTTTGCATTGCTGTGTGATACACCAGTAGTTGACATAGATCCAGTTATTTTTATAGCTGCTGCCTTCCAGATACCCTACTGAAAGCACAGGAATTAATTTATTAAGTATTGCTGTGCCAGAATTCAATACTGGTAACCAGATACCGAACAATAAAGCTTTGAATAACATGTGCCTCAGGGAGCAATATCACTGACCTCAAATTATGACTGGAACTAACAGAAAATGTGTCTATACAAATTGCAAGTTACATACAGCAGTGCTACACTGAGTTGATTAGACTCAAACCCAGGGGGAATGGATGCAGGGTACATTACAGGTCCAAAGTTACACAAAACCCTCTTCCCTTTACACATTTCATTGCATTTACTGTAAATTGCATCACAGTTTTGTGGCTTGGCTTGGTTGCTTTCTAGGAACCAATCCCTGTAAAGCATGTTCTGTCCATCCACTGGCATTGACCTTGATTCAATTTGCTTTTTAGATCTTTACCTTCTTTGTCCCTTGTTCATAGAAGAGTTATCTGCGTGTTTTCCCTCTTATCTTAGTTGACTCAGACATTGTTTTCTTAGCCTCCTGACATATTTACTTATCTTATTTACACAAACAGTCTGTTTTCAACCTCATAATTTATTTCCTTCCCTAATCCTATCTTTCAGAAAACAAGACCTCCCTTCATGTGTTAGTTATTTATGTCAGGCCATGCAGCTACAATTTTTTTTGAAGTTTCTTACCCAGCAGCACATTCTGAAGCCCACAGTCATGCTGTCTGGAGTGGCTCACCACTGAGAGTGTTAATTTCAGGGCAGACTGTCAGAAAACAGGGCACACCCCCCAAACTGGTGGTATGGTCTATAATTAGATTTCACCAAGCCAGTAACAACTGTGAACTCCTGAATCACTGGAATCAAAGGCAGTCCTCCTGGACTCTCCAGCTAATCTTACTTCCAAGACAAACTGGACTTTGTGATAATGGTCACATGAACCAAAAACCACACCACTTCAGTTTACTCCCAACTCCAAAGGGACAGTCACTGATTCATTCAGGATCCTACCCAACGATAACGCTGGCGGCCAATTCTCTAGCAAACTAACTAAAGATTTATTATTTAAAAAAAGAAATGAGAGTTAATGAGAGGTTAAAGCGGATAAAATACATAAACTGCTGAGTCCAAGTTTGTAAATCCAAAATGATAGCGGAGATATAGTAATCTGCCAATCTCCAAAAATCTCTTGGGGTTACCCAGAATGGCTCTGGGGATCTCAGTCCACTCACTCAGTATTTCCATCCTGCTATAATCCAAGCAGTCCAGAGATGAAGGCTCTTTCCTTGAATCCATCTTTTATATCTCTTTTACAGAGAAAGTTAGCTGACAGCTTCTGTACCCATGTGGACCTTCCCTTGTTGGCTGTGAGTGAAGAATGCAGTTCAAATGCTAGTATGCTAATTAAGGGCTCCTAGGATGATCTGAGGAATGAAAAACCTATCTTATAAAAGGAGACTGAAAGAGCTTGGATTATTTAGCCTAACCAACATAAGGTTGAGGAGGCATATGATTGCTCTTTATAAATATATCAGAGGGATAAATATTAGGGAAGGAGATGAATTATTTAAACTTAGTACCAATGTGGACACAAGAACAAATAGATATAAACTGGACACTAGGAAGTTTAGACTTGAAATTAGACAAAGGTTTCTAACCATTAGAGGAGTGAAGTTCTGGAACAGCCTTCCAATGGGAGTAGTGGGGGGCAAAAGACATATTTGGCTTCAAGACTAAGCTTGATAAGTTTATGGAGGGGGTGGTATGATGGGATAGCCTAATTTTGGCAATTAATTTGGCAATTGATCTTTGATTATCAGCAGGTAAGTATGTCCAGTGGTCTGTGATGGGATGTTAGATGGAATGGGATCTGAGTTACTACGGAGAATTCTTTCCTTGGTGCTGGCTGGTGAGTCTTGCCCACATGCTCAGGGTTTAACTGATAGTCATATTTGGGGGCTGGAAGGAATTTTCCTCCAGGGCAGATTGGCAGAGGCTGTGATGTTATGAGTATAATATAATATCTCACTGAAAGGTGACAGGGCCAGAAAGAGTTAATTAACTCACCTCACCGACTGACCTGACCCATGGGTGAACCTTAAGAACTGGTTAGCAAGATATGTAAATGAATTGAGCTTTGAAATGCAAGTCAAGGTAGAAGGGGAGGTGTTTGCTCAGGTCTTGTGATGTAGCAAGCAAGTCTTGTCTATTGCTATAGTTTTAATTCAAAGATCAAAAAAGGAATATTAACATTTAAGATGATACTTGAGTGAAATAGTATTATTGTCTATGTGTCTCTTTGAAGGTTGTGGTAACCTGTATCTGAATTGTTTAATGGATAAATTACTCTGTGCTAACTGCCCGGATGTTTGGGAGAAGGAGTTAAGCCTATTTTTTTCTCAGGCCGAAAGGCTGCTGGAAATGTATAAGAAGCCTGAGACACAATCCTTCTTCATCTCAGATCTGCTTTGGGTTTCAAGAAGGGGAAACCTTAAGCCACAAGGATTGAGATCCCCAGTCACTGACTGGAGTCACCCTGAATATGGACATTGGATTATAACCTATGGACTATTTCTAAAAGGACTTTTGGCAACTACAAGCTCACCTCTACTATGTATCTGAACCTTAAGAATTGAGTTCAAGTCTGTATGTGTATTGATCCTTTAACCAATACTCTCTCTCTTTTCTTTTCTAATAAATTTTAGCTTAGTTAATAACAATTAGCTATAGCATGTATTTTGGGTAAGATCTAAGTTATAATTGAACCTGGGTATGTGGCTGATCCTTTGGGATTGGAAGAACATTTTCTTTTATATGATGAAGTAAGATTTTCAGAAATCATCATCATATCTGACAGGTGTGTCTGGATGGAGGCCTGAGGCTGGGCACTTTAAGGGAACTACATGGTTTAAACTTCTAAGTAACCAGTGAGGTACTATAGAAGCTGTTTTGTGCTGGCTTGGTAAATCTAAGTATTGGAATAACCACCAGCGTTTGGGGTTTGTCTGCTTCGTTTTGTTTGCAGTTCACCCTGATTGAGTGACCTCAGCTGCCTCCCATGGGCAGCACCGTCACAGAGGCCCTGGAGGTTTTTCGCCTTCCTCTACAGCATGGGGCACAGGTCACTTACTGGAAGATTCTCTGCAGCTTGAGGTCTTCAAACCACAATTTGAGGACTTCAATAACTCAGACATAGGTTAGGGGTTTGTTACAGGAGTGAGTGAGTGAAATTCTGTGGCCTGCATTGTGCAGGACGTCAGACTAGATGATCATAATGGTCCCTGCTGACCTTAAAGTCTATGAGTCTATAACAAAGAAGCATATAGCAATAATACAGTTGCTTTTACACAGTAGCCAAATTCATCTATTGTTCAGTGACAAAGATTCAAAATCACAGGCACATGAACTTACTTTGCTCAATAATACACATTTTTAAACAACATTCAGACCTGGCCCACGAGGTGCACTTGGCCCGGAGGCATTTCTATAATGTCTCTACAGAGGATTGCTTAATTAATTGTCCATATGAAAGATAGGGATGTAGTTGACCAATCTCTTATTTATAAAGTGAGTCTTTTCTCTTTCTTGATACCCTGGGGTTTTTCTGCACCAAAAAAAAAAAAATAAAAAATTCTGTGAGCAAAAAATAAAAAATTATGCATATAATATTTTAAAATTTTGTAAAATTCTGAAAATTTTATTTGTCAAATAAATGTGGAGGCTCCAGCATGGCACCAGGGAGCACAGGCCACTGGCTCCACAGAGGTGGGAGATCACTGTGCAGCTCCACCCCAGGACACAGACTCACCGAACCCTGACACAGTGCAAGGACCGGGGCCTTCCCCAGAAATACCCCAGGGCCCTGCCCCTCCATGAAAAGTGCATCAGGTGTGGGCAGGCAGGCTCAGCAAGGCAGGATCCAAGTGTGGAGGGGTTTAGTGTGGGGAATCCAGGTGTGGGATGACAGGGTTCTGTGTGGGGCAATCTGGGTGTGGGCAGCTCAGTGGGGGATCCAGGTGCAGGGGGATCTGGATGCACAGCGGCTTGTTGGGGAGTTCTGGGCACAATGGTAATGGGACTCTGCAGGGGGTCAAGGTGAAGGTGGTTGGGGCTGAGCAGGGGGAAGTCTTGGTGTGGAGGGATAGAGCTCAGCAGGGGGATCTGTGTGAGGGGATCCAGATGCTGAGGGAGTGGGGTTCAGTGGAGCGGGTATGCAGGTGCAGCTGGTTAGAGTTCAGTAGGGTGGAGATCTGGGTGTGAGTGGCTCATTGGGGTGGCCCAGGTGCAGGGGGAGTGGGGCTCATTGAGGGTTCCTGGGTGCAGGGGGGGTGAGGCTTGGCAGGAGGGCCTGGCTATGAGGGGATCTGGATGCATGGGGATTGGTGGATGGGAAAGCAGCTCCCTGTACAGGGATCCCTCCCCCTGCAGCTGCGAATCAATGGGTGCAGCAAGCATGGCAGGGGGTGGGAGGAGAGTTTGCAGATCTTCTTACAGCTGGGGGAGAAATCTGGGGGTGAGTCTGACATGGCCCCAGATGCCATGCAGGGGAAGAGGAAGTTCCATCCTCCCAAACACAGCAAGGAGGAGCAGCTGAGCCTGTCACAGGGTAGGAGCCACTGGCGGGGTCTTCCCCAATCCCGTCCCTCACCCCACAGTGATTTACCTCTCTGCAGGCTGCCCTGGGCACCCAAAACATACTGCTGGGGAGGGTTGCATGACCACTCTTGTGGCTTCCCTTTGCTTCCCCATCAGAAAGTCATTTTTCTGTGTGGAAGCAAATAAATCTGCGAGGGACATAATTTCTGCACATGTGCAGTGGCACAGAATTCCCCCAGTAGTACTGTGCATTGATATCTCCTGATGTCTTCAGGTCTGTGGGATGCACCATTAAACAGCTTATGTTGGTTAGCATAATAAAGTTTTTGATGGCTTGTTTTACAATTCTCTTTTTTTCAGTACCCAAATTTAATACACAGAACAACTAAGTTTGTTTGCAATGTAACAGGGACCAAGTCTTTTATAACACAAGCTATGCTTTTGTTCTTATTTTTCTCAATTCTTTAGCACAAATAGACCTGTATTCAGCGGTGAAAGTAAGCCGGTACTGTCTGGTATGGCGTACCGGCAAGAACCAGTAAGCCGTGCCAGACTGGACAAGAACCAGTATGCCATGTGGTGATGATTTAAAGGGCCCAGGGCTCCAGATGCTGCGGGGAACCCCGGACCCTTTAAAGTGCCACCAGAGCGCCAGCGGCCGAACTCAGGAGGGGATTTAAAGGGCCCAAAGCTCCAGTTGCTGTGAGGATCCTTGAGCCCTTTAAAGTGCCACTGGAGCTCTGTCAGCTGGACTCGGGTGTGGATTTAAAGGGCCCAGAGCTCTGGCCACTGCAGGGAGCTCTGGGCGCTTTAAATCCCTGCTGGAGCTCTGTCAGCCGGGCTCCCACAGTGATTTAAAGCGCCCAGAGCTCCGCAGTGGCTGGAGCCCTGGGCCCTTTAATTCATCCTGAGCCCTGGGGCTCCTAGCTGGATCCAGGGTGATTTAAAGGCCCTGGGGCTCCCAGCCACAGCCAGAGCCCCAGGACCTTTAAATCTTGAAAGGTCCTGCCTCTTCTGGTGGAGGCCACGCCCCCAACAAGGACTCCGTACAGGTAAGTCCTTTAAGTTACTTTCACCCCTGCCTGTATTAAACATTTTTGAAGTCATTGAATAGATATTCCTTTTAACTTAAGAAATGCATTGCTAAATTTTTATACTAAATATAGTGCTTAAGTGCTAAAATAGAAGCTCACAATCTTCTGTGAGAAGATGTATATCTCTCCCCTGCTGATCACTCTGTTTTAGCAAAAGAGTTAGCAACAAAATTTTACCCAAACATATTTGAGTTAATTTGTTTGTGATACCAACTCGTGTTTTGTTAACTGTTTAGAAGCATAAACTTTAACAACCCCTATTTCCCATTAATATAACATAAAAGAAAAGAGTAAAAAAATTAAACCAAACTGAATTTTAAATTCCGGTCTATACAAACACTTTGAGGGTATTAAACTTTCAAAACACTTGATTGTATTTGGGAGACAAAGGTGGAAACCTGTTGAAATTTAGTTAGCTTTAACATTTTGTACCATAACCAGATATAGTATATATTGTTTTTGTGGGGGGTTTTGACATTTTTGCTATAACATTCTTATAACTATATTTAAAGGTGCAAACAAGTTTATAAAAACCCAATAAGCAATTGACATTTTGTTAATATTACCTTTACATTAATGTTGAGGTTTCCTCTTACATTTTTTCTTTGAATAAAAATCCTGTGATTTATAAAAGAGAATTATTTTTGTTTGCAATTGCATTATTTGTTGAGGCAAAACTATACGTACATATATTTATAACTGAGGCCTTTTTGAGCTTCGCAAAAAAAGTGAACAGATATTATGAGGGTTATCCCCCAATCATGAAATTAAAATAGTGTGATATCACTTATATTTTTTAAAAGTATAAAATGGACTTTTGTTGCAACACAGTTAAAACAAAAAAAGTAGTCATGTGACACACATAACATACAACACAGAACAATATACAGAACATACAGGACAAACTTAAAATTAAAAATAAATGGTGCCAAAATGTTATTTATAACTATATCAGATAAGGCCTTAAGAACTTGATTATTAAAGCAATGCATTTTAGAAAACAAACAGGCAAATAAAAGAATTAAACTTCTAAAAAGGAAGTCACTACCTGTTTATTTAAAACATTTAATATGAATTCATAAAAATTCATATTATTTGCTCATTTTGTTGTATTAATGTAGTAAGTTAAAGCATTTTGCACTACTTTATATTACTTTATTTTAAAAACTCTGCTATATGGAACTAAAGAAATCCCATGTTTTAGATATTAGTCAGGGGTTAGAATTAGGAGAGTCTGCATTTCTGTTGCTTGGCAACCTCCCCCCAACATCACCCTTTTCCTTTTCTGAGGACTGACACCCCACAACATATACCAAAGGCATATTGGCAGCAGTGCAGCATCTCACCCCACATCAGCCAGAGAACATCCCACAGGGTGCCCTCCATGTTTGCTGTTCCCATCGCCTGCAATCCCCATCCACACCTCCATCAAATGGCATAATTCAAAGTGGTGTGTAAATGGCAGACAAAGAAATGCAAATACCTAACATCTGAAGCTTCATTTTTGAAGGAGGAGATCATAGAATCATAGAACTGGAAGGGACCTCCAGAGATCATCTAGTCCAGCCCCCTGCACTCAAGCCACTAAACATTATCTAGACCATCCCTGACAGGTGTTTGTCCAACCTGCTCTTAAAAATCTCCAATGATGGAGATTCCAAAACCTCCCTAGGTAATTTATTCCATTGCTTAACTACTCTGACAGTTGGGAAGTTTTTCCTAATGTCCAACCTAAACCATCTTTGCTGCAATTTAAGCCCATTGCTTCTTGTCCTATCCTCAGAGGTTAAGAAGAAATTTTTTTCTCCCTCCTCCTTGTAACAACCTTTTATGTACTTGAAAACTGTTATCATGTCCCCTCTCAGTCTTCTCTTCTCCAGACTAAACAAACTCAATTTTTTTCAGTCATTGGTCATGTTTTCTAGACCTTTAATCATTTTTGTTGCTCTTCTCTGGACTTTCTCCAACTTGTCCATATCTTTCCTGAAATGTGACACCCAGAACTGGACACAATAGTCCAGATGAGGCCTAATCAACATGGAGTAGAGCGGAAGAATTACTTCTTCTGTTTTGCTTACAACACTCCTGCTAATATATCCTAGAATGATGTTTGCGTTTTTTGCAACAGGGTTACATCATTGACTCATATTTAGCTTGTGATCCACTATGACCCTCAGATCCATTTCTGCAGTACTCACCTTTCTAGGCAGTCATTTCCCATTTTGTGTGTGTGTAACTGATTGTTTCTTCCTAAGTGGAGTACTTTGCATTTGTCCTTATTGAATTTCATCCTATTTACTTCAGACCATTTCTCCAGTTTGTCCAAGGGCCGCCCGGAGGGGTGGGGCAAGTGGGGAAATTTGCCCCAGGCCCCGGGTCCCGCAGGGGCCCCCATGAGAGTTTTTCGGGGGCCCTGGAGCAGGGTCCTTCACTCACTCTGGGGACCCCGGAAAACTCTCGCGGGGCCTAGGCCCCCGGAGCTTCTTCCACTCCCTGTCTTCGCAGGGGTGGAAGGATCCCCCGCCGCTGAATTATCACCAAAGCGGGACCCGCTGCCAAACTGCAGCTGGGTCTTTGGCGGTAATTCGGCAACAGGGCGTCCTTCTGTTTCAGGACCCACTGCCAAAGTGCCCCGAAGACCCATGGTGGGGGCTCCCCACCTCCAAATTACCGCCAAAGACCCAGCCACACTTTGGCGGCGGGTCCCACTTCAGCGGTAATTCGGTGGCAGGGGGTCCCCGCCATGGGTCTTTGGGGCACTTTGGTGGTGGGTCCCAGAGCGGAAGGACCCCCTACTGCCGAATTACCGCCGAAGTGGGGACCCCCCGCCGCTGAAGATCCCAGGCCCCTAGAATCCTCTGGGTGGCCCTGGTTTGTCCAGATCATTTTGAATTTTAAACTTATCCTCCAAAGCACTTGCGAACCCTCACAGCTTGGTATCGTTCGCAAACTGTGCCACGTAAAAATGTACCAAGTGAAAAACACTTCAAATCATAATTTTTGATTGCCCTGAGCAAAAGCAGAATTTCATCAAGCTCCGAAACGGCACATAGAAGAATAAATAACTGCATCACATTTCTGGATGCAGCACGGATCACAGTTACAAAGTCTTATTTATTTTGCAGCACTCTTGTTCATGCCAGCTGGCATTAAAACAGAGGCTGTTTGACAAAGATAATTATCTTGTTTGACTTGCACATTACAAGGAGGGTGACCATACATTCAGTTTTGGCTGGGGCAGTCTCTTTTTTAAGCCCTATTCCCAGGGCCGTCCTTAGGATTTATGGGGCCCTACGCAGTATTATTAAACTGGTGCCCCTATGCCGGATGGCAGCCCAAGCTCACAGCCTGGTGGGGGAGGGGGAGGAGGGACTTGACAGCAAAGGATAATGAGATGCCCAGCCTGCCTCATGGTGGCGGAGAGTCACAGTTCCCCCCAGAGACTTCCATGCACTCTCCCTCATGCAGAATGGACATGAACAAAGTACCTAATTAAAAGCACTAAAATTTGGGAATAAAAAATGTCAGTCACAGGTTTTTTGATATGCCCTGAAGTTTGTCAGAGATTTATTTGCTAAAACTTCATAGTAAGGGTGAGTCAGCTCTCCTGCTGAATACAACATTACATATAATGGAATACATGATGCAGCTCTTCTCTGTTTTACATTTTCTTCATCAGTATTTCTAAGTTGAATTTATATTTTAAATGTACTCAAATCTTAAGCCAGCATTCCAGAATACTACATATTTAACTCACTGAAACAAAGACATTCTTTTAAATTAATCAGAGAGGTTTAGTGTGTTCATAACAATGTTCATTGCTTTTAGAAAAAGGGAACAGTAATTTACTTTGTGTCATCTCCATAACAAGAGACATGGTTATGAAATTTCACCAACTTTAAAAAAATATGTTTCCAAAGATTTTAGGTATAACAAGGATTTTGTCTTACTAAGGTACTGATTTTGCTGGAGGGTTCTTTTAAAACTAGTTTGTCGGATAGTCAGAAGTAAAGAAAGGGAACTCTTTGTCCAGCTATCTGGAAGGGAAGGACTGTTGTCCCTTTAAGGGCTCTCTTCAGTGGGGAGTTGGGGGAGAGGTGGTGAAGGGATGGACAGAAAGGACAGGAAGACTTGGAAGCACTTTTTTTTTTTAACTATAGTAATTAAAATGTGTATTTTAGATAAGGGAGGTCTTTTGAAGGATTTATTTAAAAAACTATGTGTGAAGATCCACACATTTAAGGCTAAAGATGATTGTGCATCTAAAACTCTATGCAAGCATTTTTTAGAAATGTGATTTTATAATCTTCACCAGCTCACTAATGAAATATTTTTAAAGCAAATTTTAAACTAAGGTCCTGTAGACTGACATGTTCTGTGTAAATATTACATTAATGCACAACTGTTTTTGTCAGTAAAGTCAGAAACTGACAGTATAAAAATTTATTTGGGCATAAGCTTTCGTGGACATCTGATGAAATGGGTTCTAGTCCACAAAAGCTTATGCCCAAATAATTTGTTAGTCTTTGAGGTGACACAAGAACTCGTCCTTGATTTTGCTGATACAAACTAACAGGACTACCACTCTGAAACCTGTCAGTATATACCTTGGGGTTGGCAAATGCCTGTTAAATGGCTTTATTACCCCTTGAATGTCTCTTTAACAGTTTCAATGTTGTGCTAATAGGTCTGGCAGGCTGGAGGTTTTTTCACTTTTAACTACTAGATTCCCTCCCAAGGAAGACTCACCAGGCTAGAGCAGCCATCTGTGGGAGCCTGCAGGAAGGGTCAGAACAGGGATAGGAAAACAAGAGGGTGGACACTAAGACCCAGTGGTGCCCCAAATTTTCAGGTGCCCTACGCAGCTGCCTATGTTGCCTATGCCTAAGGACGGCCCTGCCTATTCCAGCTATCATGACTTTTTTGGCAAAAGTGGGTGTTTGTCCCATTTGCTCTTGCCAACCTGATCAGTTGGCAAGAGCAAATGGGACAAAGACTCACTTTTGTTAAAAAAGTGGAGTGCAGAGGAACATGCAGCGATGCCAGCTCTGTGCGGGTGGGACGGGGTCAGGCAGGGCTTGAGTGAGGAGCAACGCCAGCCCCAGCCCCAGTCCCAGTCTTGTGCAAGGGGAGAAAGGCAGGGCGCTGACGAGTGGCTCAGGCCAGCCCTACATGGGGAGGGGGCTCAAGCAAATGGCTGGGGACAGCCCTGCAACGGGGGGCAGAGGGGGAGTTTGGCTAAACAACTTGGGCCAGTCCTTCACGGTGGGGGCAGAGGGGCTTGAGCTAGCCTCACACGGTGTCCCATTTTCCCTTTGGGAAATATGGTCACCCTAATTACAAAATAAAGTTGATGTTCCACACCAATGTCTATAATTGATGTTTTCCCTCCATTCCAGCATTATCTCTTGGGGCACCATCCTGGCAAATAGCAGTCCAGCAAATCTACCCAGCTGGTCCCTCGCCTTCCTATGCCTTTTTGTGACATGGCTCAGGGCCATGTCCTCCAAAGTTAAGAAAACCTGCAAAAATGCAACTGCAATTCCTAATCTGCCGCTTAAATTTTGGCCTCCCCTCACACTTCCACACAAGAAAAGGACTTTAACTTTGGGAACACTATACCATTGTGCAGCAGCCCTCTTTAAGGGAAATAATTTAAGGTATTACCATCTCCATGTTGACCATAGAATAGTATGAGATATAAGGAACGGAATCATGAAACCGAGAAAAGTCACTGAAAAGCAACATTCTGAAATAACTACTATTACCATTTCTCTGTTCTGTTTGCACCTGACATAGCACAGTTCATACAAAGACAGATATCTACAGCAGAAAGCTTGCCTTCCGCAGAAGGGAAAAAAAAGAGTATCACACACCAGTGTATGCAAGGCAATGGGGAAATAACCCTTTCAGTTTACATATATTGGAATAATAATATAAATTACACCAGTTCAACTTTCTCATGTAAACAAGGGCTCAGTCACTTGTTCTCTCAGCTCCTATTTATCTGTATAGAGGGTCTAAACAGCACCTATCACCCTTGTATCAAACACATGACAAAAACAAACAACACAAAATCTCAGAACAAAATGTTGATTTGCTCATTGTTCTGCTGGGACTGAGAAGTGTGGGTGTGGCTGTGTGCAGCTCCTAGGGGGTCTGTTGTGGTGGTGTGTGTTTGTGCAATTTTTCTTTTTTTAATTGTGAGCAGCCAGGCTGGGAGCAGGCGTGGGTAAATTTGTGATCAAAGTACTTGAAGACTTAGGTACAGTCTGATTATTTTCTGATAGGGACAATACTCTGTTCCCAGAGCCTGATAACTAGAATCTGGATCTGTCCCACTGTGACATCCCAGTTGGAGCAGAGTGCTCTTGGGGGATCATGGAAGTTAAATTACTCTTTGTGGCAGGGAGCCGAACAAAGGGAGAAAGATTTATGAAAGGATTAAGGCCGTGGGAGGAGCCTTGTAGCCTTGAAGCCATTTGGCAAGCGGAAGGGTGCAGAGCTTGGCAGGCTGCATCATTACTTCCTGTGCAGCTAGCGTAAAAAGGCAGAGCCTGCACAGTGTTTGATCAGGCAGGTGACAGTGGCAGGCAGAGGATCAGTGGGACTAAGTGAGAAGTGTAGTGATGGCACTGCAGCCAGCACATGAAGGCAAGGAGGCAAAAAAGGACCCACAGTCTGGTGCAGGCTCCTCCATGCAGCTCTTCACCTGGGAGGACATTGGACTCTGCACAGGCCAGGGACACCCACAGCAGAAGCAGTGGCTGGTGATTGACAGGAAGGTCTATGACGTCAGACAGTTCTACCAGCAGCACCCGGGGGGCGCTCAGATCATCAGTCACTACACAGGACAGGATGCCACGGTGAGATCTAGGGATGGGGGGAACCCAGATTATCAGCAACTCTTTGTTCTCTGTTTTCTAGCCAGTTCCTAAATCCATGACTAGTCTTTACCTCTCTCTCTATAACAAGTTAGTTTTCTTTCTGCCCACTTGTGAAGGATTTAGTCAAAGGCTTTTTGAAAATGCAGATCAGTTATATAAACTGGATCTCATTTATCAACTACTTCACTGACAAGCTGCAAGTTTCCCAGTAGATTGGAGAGACACACTTGAAGTTTACAGAAGCCATGCTCATTTGTCCCCCAAAAAACCAGCATGTACATGTGAACTTTATTAATTGAGAGATCATTGACCAAGATGCCATGCAGCCCTACACTGCCCTTCTCTATCGCTCCTAGTATAGGCATGTGGCTGGAGGTGGATGAAGCAGGGTCAAAGTACTATCCTAGACTGCAGCCATACACTGCTATATTTACTTGAACCATGGGCTGCACCAGCCTCCAGAGCACCAAGATTAGGACAATGCAAAGGTGGTTTGAAAGGTAGGAGTGTGTCCAATGATTCGTTGGGAACTAGACGGTCTTCCAGGTTTCTTAATTTCTCAAAATTTATGTCAGTATTTTAATACCCATATTCTACTGTCTTCCACCAACCCATTACTCACAATGCTGAAATCAAGACCAGTGGTCTCCAATAAAAAGGGAACATTTGCCCATAAATACCACAGTATTATCTCCTCTAAACCAAGATATCATCTGTAGTATTTCAGGTGTACTACTGAGTGTATCACTTGTAAAATGCTAACAATTTAAAAACAGTCCCTGCAGGAACATATGATTTATGGTATTTTACCCCATCTCACCAATACCCAGTCAGACTCATGGCTTTCAAGGGGGTTAAAGGGAACAGGTCCATGATCCTCTTTCAACTGGAACTGTGCAGGACTGGTTTATTTTCTGTATTTGTCCTGCAGTCCTTTTCACTGAGCAAATTTTTGACCTGCTCTTCATGTTGGAATGTCAAAGAAAAGCCAAAATAAAAGAAGAAAAGAAAAGTCAGCATGAGCTTATGCAGAGAAAGAGGAGGAAGGCACCAGCCAGAGCCACTGAGCAACCTTGGTGATCTCCCTCAGTAAGGAATTAACATGGTATCTGGCTTGCACACCTCTCAGGTATGTGGTTTTCTCATCCTATTTCCTTGTGCATCTGCAGGATGCCTTTACAGCATTCCATGCCAATAACGCACTGGTGAGAAAGTACATGAGCTCATTGCTGATTGGGGAGCTGGCACAAGATCAAACCAGCATGGAGCCGAGCAAAAATGTAAGTGCCCTGAGGGATGGCTGCAGGTTGGAATCCCAAATGGGAAATGTAGCGGGGTCGTTACCCCACTCCTGCCTGGAGGGGTTAAAGAGCAGCCCTGGGGAGGGCTGTGGCAAGGCTGATTGGGGAAGCAGCCTCAGCTGTGGCCATGGTCCAATCAGGGCCCAGCTAAGTGGGCCAGAAGCTAGAGTCTCTCTATGGATGTTGAGAGGAATGGGCCTGGCTGCTGGGAGTGAGCAGGGTACCTAAAGTGGAGCAGGGATGAGGAAAGGCCAGAGGAGCTGGGGAGCTCTGGCCTGGAAAACCCCAGGCTGCAGGCCTTGTTAAGAGCCAAGAACGTATTGGGGTTGCAGAGAGGCAGGCCATGTGTAGGCCAAGGCAGCAGGTACAAACCTCCCCTTGCCAGCGATGAGCGTCTTATACATTGCAGTCGGCCCCAGTGAACGGGGGCTAGATGGTGACTGGCAGTAGCCTGGTACTGAGGTGAGGTAGGGATAGTGGTTTGGGGTTCCTCTGGGTGGGGTGACCCAGAAATTGAGGGTGTACTGCCAGGGACTATTTGGTATCTGGAGGCTGGCGAGCTAATTCCCAGGACGGCCAGCAGGAGGCGCCACAGATGTGAGCATCGACCAGTTACAGGAAGGGATAGGGTAAAATCATGCAAATCTGGGTTTCCAGTTATTTATTGGTTTCCAGGACCCTTACTGCTTCATGGAGTCACATGGAACCTGCTGTGGGAGAGGGGCCCATTGGCTTCTTGACTGGAAGGAACTCAGCCCATTAGTCATAGGCTAATCCCAGAGGTACAGAGACATTGTCCCCAGACACACACGCACACATACACACACACACACCTCCTCTCCCTCTGGCTGGTGAGTGAGCTGCATTCATCAACTATAACCTTTTCCCAGTGTTGGAGAGATTACACGAAGAAGCAGCACAATGAGTCAGGAACATCTTGTCCCACAGTGTCCAGCCAGATTGACCAACAGACAGGGCCGTCCTTAGGCATAGGCAGAATAGGCAGCCGCGTAGGGCCTCACACTGCCTGGGGGCACCACTCTGCAGGCAGCCCAGACAGTGTAGAAGCAGGGCTGCTTGGTCCTAGAGAGAGCCGAATGCAGCACAGTCTGAGGAATGGGATTGGCTGCTGGGATCTCTGGGAAGGGGAGGGGGTGGGGGTTGGGAAAGGAGCTCACCTGTGAGTGTGACTCTTTCCCCCCGGCTGAGGTCAGGTGAGGCAGGCTCTGTGGCTCTGGAACCAGTATCCTTTGTTGTCTCCCATAACATCCATTCTTCTCCCCCCTGTCCCACGGAGCACCCCGTCCTTTCTCCCTCCTCCCCAGGAGCACCCCTCTCTCTCTCCTCCCTCCCCTCCGTCAGGGCTGGGTTGGGTGAAGTGCTGGGGGGGAGGCAAGGCTGGCTGCTTGCTGAGGAATGAAAGTGAAAGTAACTCACTTCCTCGGCAGGCAGCCAGAATTGAAATGTCACACAGGGTTTGGCTGGGGTTAGCCAGATGTGTGAAAAATCAGGATAGGGGATTGGGGTAGGGTGAGCAGATATCCCTATTTTATAGGGACAGTCCCAATTTTGGAGTCTTTTTCTTATATAGGCTCCTTTTACCCCCCCACCTCCACCCATCCCTGTCCTGATTTTACACACTTTCTGTCTGGTCACTCTAGGTGGGGATAATTGGTGCCTATATAAGACAAAGCCCCAAATATCGGGACTGACCCTATAAAATCAGGACATCTGGATCTGGCCACCCTAGCTGGGGAGCGCCTCTCCCCCAGGCTGGCAGCTGCCAGCGATCCATCTCATCCGGGGGGAGCTGCACAGGGCAGGATGAGCTGCTGTGGCTCCATGGGTGCCCCATCCCTGAGATCAGATGCTGTGTTAACTTCACCATGGTCCATAAGGCTGGTGGTGGTGCCCATTGGCGTGTGATTGGACCTGAGGGTTTGCTGCTGCTGTTGCCACTCTGCACCCCAAGAGGTGGATTTTGAGGTCCTGCAGTTTTCCACCTATCTCCTCCTCTACTGCAGCTGTTGGACCAGCGGGCTGGGGGGTGAGCCAAGCATGAAAGCAGTACTGTGTTGCCATTTAGATTGTCATTTAACAACTTTGTTTGCCAAAAATTCTTGCTAACAATCCTGAATCCAATTTCAATATTTTTTTAAAAAAAAATCAATATCTTAGCCAAAAACAGAAAATTAAGTTGTTGACAATTATTAGTGACAGGTTTGGTTTGAGGCAGGGAGTGGGCCAGTTTTCATCAGAGAAACAAAAAATGTTGACTGACTTTCCTATAGCCTGTTACTCCTGATAAGAGCCCTCCAACAACTGTAATATGCTCATCTCCTTACTAGTGTATAAAGCAGGGGTCGGCAACCTACGGCACACGTGTCAAATGTGGCAGGTGAGCTGATTTTTGATGGTATGCAGCAGCAGGCTGAGCGGCTCAGCCCATCACTGCTCTGGGGTTCCGGCTGCTGCCCTATTGCCAGCTGAGATACCAGCCATCGGCCCCACTCAGCACCTGCTGCTGGCCTGGGGACCCCCCAAGGAATCCCAGGCTGGCAGTGGGCTGAGCAGGCCAGCTGAACCACTCAACCTGCTATCAGCCTGGGGTTCCATTCACTCAGCCGGCAGCAGGCTGAGTGGGCTGGTGGCGGGCTCAGCAGGGCCGGTGGGGGGTCGAGTGGCTCAGTCTGCTGCCAGTCTGGGGTGCCAGCAGCACTCAGCCTACTGCTACTCCAGGGTTCCAGGTGCCAGCCCCTTGCCAGTCAGGAGCTCAGCCGCCAGCCCCACTCTGCCTCCTGCCAGCCTGGGTGAGCAGAATCCCAGGCTGGTAGCGGGCTGAGGGGGGATTGGCGGCCGGGATCCTGGCTGGCAGGAGTTGGTGGTCAGAACCCCAGACCAGCAGCGGGCTGAGCAGGGCCTGGGATCCTTGTCTAGGGTTCCAGCCACCAGCCCACTGACGGTTTGGGGTTTCATTTACTCAGCTGGGAGTGGCCTGAGCAGGACCAGTGGCCAAGACCTCAGATAATAACAATAGTTTATTTATATAATATAGACATAGAGAGAAACCTTCTACAAACATTAAAATGTATTACTGGCACAAGAA
Source organism: Gopherus flavomarginatus (assembly GCF_025201925.1). Taxonomy (NCBI): domain Eukaryota; kingdom Metazoa; phylum Chordata; order Testudines; family Testudinidae; genus Gopherus; species Gopherus flavomarginatus. The sequence continues at coordinate 39,715,495 of NC_066621.1, read as the reverse complement.
ACCTTAAATTACAGTGAACTTGGCACACCACTTCTGAAAGGTTGCCGACCCGACTCCTGGTATAGAGTGACTATATGTTGTACTAAGATTCTCCTACTTTTTTTTTTCCCTGTGAGTCAGTATAACTTTTGCCAGCCCAGAAGTTGGGCAGCCAATGATTTACGTTTTCACAATGTTTTCTCCAACTTTCATAAAGTAAATACATAGTTAATATGAGTTAAAAAGACCAGGGACACTTCTTTGTGAAGAATCTGTACAGCAGATCATGCCCATAGACGATCCAGAAAAGAAATTTGAGGTTGAATTTTGTAATGTTGTGATGGATAAAGCAGTATCTGCTGTTGATGAAAGGTTTAATACCTTGCAAGTACACCATGAACAGTTTGGATTTTTGTATGACATAACTAAATTCAACGAAATAGGAAAACAAGAGCAACTAATGACAAAGTGCAAGAACCTAGAGAGCCTCCTGAAGCACGGTGATAGTTTTGATTTAAATGGACTTGAACTGTACCAAGAATTGAGTACACTGTCATCAATGTTGCCACATGCAAAATCAATGATGGACATTGTACAGTTTATTCATACCCGCAAACTTGTTGACATATATCCTAATGTGTACATTGCCACTCATATTCTACTGACAATTCCTTTAATAGTAGCATCAGGAGAACGGAGTTTCTCAAAACTAAAGCTCATTAAAAACTATCTCCGCTCTACAATGAGTCAGGAACGCTTGACTGGTCTTGCTATTCTTGCAATCAAACAAGACACGACTTTGTCTTTGTCATATGATGACATTATTACTGATTTTGCAGCCAAAAAAGCCAGAAAGATTGCTTTTAATTAAAAACAAATCTTTGTTTCCATACCTCTTCATATAAATTTCCAATAAAATTTTGATAAATTAAAAAAAAAATTGCATCATTCTGTCATCAGAATGTTTTCTATAATGCTGCTTCTTTAGTGCTAGTCCATCAGCATTACAGTGTGCTTAATTAAGTTAAACTGGTTTTAATAACGTGAATGTGGCAAGTTTTCCAATACTGTAAGCTTACATTTGTGTTGCTAAGAGCAGATCAGGCACAGGGGCACCAGTTTAATAATCTCGCCTAGGGCACCATAAATCCTAAGGCCGGCCCTGCAGAGCAGAGTCCAAAGGCTTTTCAACAGAAAGCAGAGAAACTCCCTCTTCCTCCCCCCACCCCTCCCCAAGACTTCTGTGCTGCACATCCAGAGCACGGAGTATGCAATGTTTTTTCATCAAGCTCTAAAAGGGCACATACATAGAAGAGCAAACAACTGCATCACATTTCTGGGTACAGCACAAGTCAGTTACAAAGTTGAGTCTCGCCCCAGAAACTGCTGGTAGAGGATTTCCGTGAGCTACGTGCCACCATCGAGAGGATGGGACTTCTGAACCCCAACGGCCTCTTCTTCTTCCTGATTTTCCTGCAAATTCTGCTGCTAGAGGCTGCCAGCTGGATCACTCTCTGGTACTTTGGGACCTCCCTACTACCTTTCCTCATCTCTGCGGTGCTGCTGACAACCTCCCTGGTAAAGTCTCCACTCTACAGTATATAGCAATAGGCTAGCCTGTTCCTTCCATACGCTAAGCACCAGTTCCATATTCCTATTCCTCAGCTGCTCCTCCCACTGGTAGCTCTCCTATGACCCTTATATATAGACTTGGTATGTTCACCCCAGGCTGTTAGATCACTTACCTGAAAAGAACAGCAGCTAATGTGGTGATTCCTCTTCATTCCTCTATTCATGAAAACAATCTAACTGTTCTCTGCCACTTTATGGGCTTGAGGGCAGGGTTTACTGGCAGTGGAATAAGGCTATTCCAAGTTATTATGTTTCATATTTGTGCCAGTGCCACAAAGCATACTACTAGCACTACAGTATTTTGCTCCATTGGTGCTGCTATAATATAGACCTCTTCTTGACTTGAGACCTGATTCTCCAATTCCCTAAGCAGTCATTTTCACCTGGTTGTTTTGGATGTAAAACCCTGCTACCGCTGGTGTGACTGAGTGAAGAAATTAGATTTGGTAACATTTTTCACCCTCTTTCAACTAGTGTAAATGCTACACAAGGTGCAAGGCAGTAGAGAGTCAGGTTTTTGGTAACAAAGCATAGACGGAGTCCTTCACTAATTCTGCAAATGCAGTGGCCAGATTGAATTTAACTTTAGCTACTGGACAGTTTCTCTATCAGTTTGTGTCCTTTAGCCTAACTTCAGGGGAGGGATAGCTCAGTGGTTTGAGCACTGGCCTGCTAAACCCGGTGTTGTGAGCTCTATCCTTGAGGGGGCCATTTAGGGCTCTGAGGCAAAAAAAAAATAGTTGGGGATTGGTCCTGCTTTCAGCAGGGGGTTGGACTAGATGACCTCCTTAGGTTCCTTCCAACTCTACGATTCTGATACATACCTAACAAGGACTGACTGTGGAAGGAATAGGAAATGTTTCCCTAGTATCAGCATGTCACGCTGCTTGGTATGGTACGCAGCTAAGAGAGCTAATCTTAGGTCAGACTGCCAGAGTACAGGGCATGTACCCCAGACTGGTGGTATACTCTCATAAGATTTCACCAAGCCAGTAACAAATGTGTGCTTCCAAAGTACTATACTAGTTATTGTGGAGCCACAGACAGTCCCCTTCTGGTCCCTGAGCCCCTCATGTACCAACCAGACTTTACAATGAAAGGTTGTTATAACCAAAATTCATCACACATTAGGATCTTCCAGCTCCATCAAGCCAGCCACTCACCCTAAGATAATATATACTTCAGGATCTCACCAAAAAGCCACACTGATGCCAGTCCTCCAGTAAACTAAAACTAGAGGTTAATTAATAAAAAAAGAAGAGTTAACAGGTTAAAATGAATCATATACATTACAGTTCATTTTAGAATTTGTAGACCAGTGTAATAGCAGTGAGATCAAATCTGCTAGCTTGCAATAAGTCTCTCTGGTTCACCCAAAAGATGGGGGTCCTCAGTCCATTGTTCAAAGTCCTGTTTGTTAAAAATCACAGTCCAGAGATGTGGCGCAGGAATGAGGCAAGGAGGTGATATCACCATCTCCCATTTGTACCCCTAGTCCATGTGCATGGGAAAGTACTGGCTCAAACATGGAGTTATGCATCACATGTTCTAAGTGCCTTGCTGAGTCATGGGGCATCTATTGTCCATGTGCTCTCTGAGGCATCCTCAGGAAGGGCCCACAGGAAGAGCTGATTCTCCTTAATGGCCCATCAGTCATGGCTAGTTAAACTCAATGTTAATCTGTCTTGTGGGTGTTACCCGGAACACAACATGTTTAGTAACAAACATACAGTAAAATTTCATAACTTCATACCCAATGATGATATGCATATTTCATTGAGACCACTGTCCACAGATTACAATTTTTCCAGTGATACCTTACAAGGTATATTTTGTACAAGGTTTATCACAATTGTGTAACAGTGGTGACAATATTAGTGTAGACAGTCACCTTTTTATACAGCATCACACATCAAACAGAGGATCTTTCACCCAGATGGGTCTGTGGGGTGAGGGGATGCTGACAGGACAATGAGAGAGGAGTGTCTAGGATGAATGTGTAGAAAACAGGCATAGCACTACCTTGGCTTTTGTTTGCTCAGTGATCCCTTTTCCCTTCCAGACCCAAGCTGGGTATCTGCAACATGATTTGGGACACCTCTCAGTATTCAGAAAGCCCAAATGGAACCAAGTGGTTCATATGTTTGTGATAGGCCAACTGATGGTAAGTACTGATCCTGATTCTGGGAGTTCTAACTGGAGCGTCAGTAGGACTGATTACTATGGAATATCCACTTGAATTCAGAAAATGTCTCACTGAGGAGCTGCTCTATATATACAGCAAGGAGGGGAACATGGTGTAACTCAAAGAGGGGAGAAGAAATGATGGATGAGATTACTCCTTTTTGCAGCCACATGGTTTGTATCTTTTGTTCTCCTTTCCCACAGGGCCTGTCTGCTAGGTGGTGGAAACTCACACACGACCAGCATCATGCTAAACCCAACTGCATCTGCAAGGATCCTGATCTCAGTATGCACTCTACCTTGTTTACTTTAGGGAAGGTGCCCTCTGTGGAGGTGAGCATGGGGGACAGCTTGGGTTACAGGTTGAATCCGAGTTTGAGATGCTGTAAATGGGTAGAAACAAAGTGTCTATTCTGTAAGACTTCAGCCAATCTGTGCTACCTGCATCTCAGGCATGCTAGGAAAGGTCTGGTGGGTACATGGACTTGTGCTTCAAAATCTTGTTTGTTCCTGTCAGGCATGCTGACAGACAAAAAAAAGAACAGAAACAGAGAGAAAAGAGAGCAGGGGGAGGCAAGGGAAAACACCTGGAAAGTTAGTGATGCCTATACTAATAGTTTAGGTTGCCTTCATGTCTCCATTCCAACACCCCATTTAAAGAGCTTACAACAACTTCTCAAAAGTTCATCCTCCAAATTGAAATTACTCGGATGTGGTCTCTGCCCAAAGGTGAGTATGTTGGGAAAGCTGGAGCAAAAACAGCTGATCCATTCTTTTTAAAATACAGTGCAACATGGAGACTGCAGGAGGTATATTCTACAGCAGCTTTTCATGTCCAAATAAGGAACAAGAGCAGGGATCTGAACGACTGTAAAGTCCTTTCTTTTATGGTAACTCCCATAACAAGAGAGCTCTCCCTGCCAAGGGCACCAACCCTTGTACTTTCTACCCCATCTCCTACCTCTCTCTATCTGAGATTGCTCCTCTGATTAATTAGTTCTGGACAAGTCTGTTGCCTGCCCATTCTGCATGGGTTGGTGCCTCTGGCAGGGAGGCTAAGGGATGAAAGGAGAATATTGAGGAATGAACAAGAGACAAACCCTACGCACTTTGGAACCCTATCCCAGGCAGGTGCATGTTGTCTTCTAGTTACCTCTGACAGACACCTAAAGTTACTGTATTTTGGTTGCACTTGCCAAGCTTGTCGTTACCTGTAAGGTCATTTAACTTGGGAAGTGGCTGAATAGGTAACTCTCAGGGTGGGTTAGGTTTCGTAAGCATGTGCCTGGGTGTCTCTAGCCCTGCTGACCTGCCATGGTCCTCTCTCCCTTCACAGCTTGGGATGAAGAAGAAGAAGTTCATGCCTTACAACCACCAGCACAAGTACTTCTTTGTCAGTGAGTATCGCTACTTCCCCAAAGGTCACTCATCCAGCAATTGTCACAGACTCCTGAATTAATTCCTCCCAGTGGAGAAGGGACAGAGAAAGGACTCCGCTTCCCCTGTCCAGCCTGACAGGTCACAGTGTATGAGAAACTAAGTGTGAGACACAGGATCCTCCTTTCTCTTCATCTTTTTGTCCTCCTATCTGGAGGATGGCGTGGATTGCATCCTCAGCAAGTGACACTAAACTGGGAGGAATGGTAGATATGCTGGAGGGTTGGGATAGCATACAGAGCAACCTAGGCAAATTAGATGATTGGGCCAAAAGAAATCTGATGAGGTTCAAGGACAAGTGCAGAGTCCTGCATTTAGGACAGAAGAATCCCATGTACTGCTACAGACTAGAGATCGAATGGCTGGGCAGCAGTTCTGCAGAAAAGGACCTACATGCACTTTTTATGTGTGAGCTCAATCTTTTCTGAATAGCAATGTCCATCGGTGCCATGATTGTGCCCTGTGTCTCCTGAAGCTGCCATGAAGGGGCATGAAGAGTGGAGAGGCTACAACCAGCAATTCGAAGCCAGTGTTTGCTGAGGACTCTGAAAGTGAGGACGGAGGGTGAGCCCATGGGATCCACATTGACTAAAACATCTCAAAGAACCACAGATACTTGAGGATAAATAACCATTCTCTCTTCATGTGTGTGTCAGTGTGGATTCCACTGTCCAAATGAGGGGAATGAGGTGCATCAGTCAAATAGTGATTGGAGTACTGCTCTTACAAATTTGGCATGTAATCTAGCAGCAAAGTCCAGTGCATAATACTAGCCAAACATGAGTGGATTGCTCCATGTTGTGGCCTTGCAGACATCAGATGTCAGCACATTTTGGAAGCAGGTTGAGGATGTCGTTTGAGATATGATGACATGAGCTTTAGTAGTCAGTGTGACTGGTACACAGGCCACCTGGTAACACAGTGGGACACATTATCTATTTTATATTAGACTTTGCGATGAAATAGCCTGGTCCTTGGAGCAGCTGGCTATAGCCACAGATGGACAAGGGAACACTATAAAAGATTTGGACCTATCAGGATAATAATGAAGAGCTTTAGGTACCTCAAGAATATGTAGTTTCTTCTGCTTTTCTGCCCAGTGTGGTTTTGGAAAGAATACTGATAACTGAACTAGTAGGTTTCAGTGAAATATGGAAGCTACCTTGGGAATGACTGTCACATGGGGGTATCACTAGGAGAGGCTGAGCTCACTCACTCTTCTAGCCAAAGAGATGGCCACCAAAAAAACTGTTTTTTAGGATGAGATGGTAGATGAATCACTCTGAGAATGCTTTGTACTAGTAGTGATTTGGCCCAACTATAAATCTCATGTACTTCCCGTGTTCTGGGTGGATGACAATGTGCCAGTATGCATCCTGTAAATTGAGAGCCAGTCCTGAGCTTGAAGAGATGGAGGCAACAGTTATGAGCCTGAATCTGAAGCCATGTATATATTTGTTCATTCTCCTCAGGTCTATAACAGGACAGAGACCCCCTTTCTTTTTCTGAATCAACAAATAACTGGAGAAGCTTCTTCCCCTGCACTCTTGCAGCACCTTCTATATGACTCCTAGATACAGCAACAAGGTGACTTCTTTTTACAACAGTCTCTTGTGAGGAAGAACCCTGAAGAGTGACGAGGAAGGTTCCTGGGTAGCAGGCAAAGAATGAAAGTGGCTGGTGCAGGCATGGGCGATGACAACCAGAACCCATTTGTTAACTGTTATCACAGGCCACTCACAATAGAAGGGACAAGGCAACTTTCAGAAGTTAGCTCTGAAATGGTCTCAGTGTGGTTCCTAACATTCCTTTCAAATCTCCTGCTTCTGAAACTGCATTCTTGGTCTCTGCTGAGGCTGGAATTTGAAGGGTTTATAGAATCACAGAAAATGTAAATCTGGAAGGGACCTCAAAGGCCATCTAGTCCATCCCCCTGTGCTGAGGCAGGGTTGAGTATAACTAGATAATACCCAACAAGTATTGATCTAATCTGTTCTTAAAAACTTCCCCTATGGATTCTTTGTCTCCTGGATCTCAGATGGAAATGTTTTCCGAAAGAGGGGGACTGACACAATAAAAAGGAGTGAAAAAAATCCCAAGCCAGCACTCCTCTCTCACTGTCTTTACCCATTAATTCACTGCACCAGAAGGGACGAAGGAAGCAGTCACTGAACTGGAGAAGGGATCCTAATCAAAGAAGTTTGGTCAGTAAGATTGCCAAGAACATGTGGTGAGAAAACTTTGCTTTGAATTTAATATAATTTGTTACATTAGGCACCAGTTGCATTTCATCTTTATTTTTCTTGTAACCATTTCAGATTTTTATGCCTCATTACTTGTACTCACTTAAAATCTCTCCTTGTAGTTAATAAACTGGTTTTATTGCTTTTCCTAATTCAGTTTGTTTAAAAATTGAATTGTCTGTGAAGCTCTGTTTGGCATAACAAAATGTGTGTATATTATCTCTATTAAGCTATAATGGACTTTATATAAACTTCTGTTGTCCAGGAGAGGGTTGAGCAGTAGAAGACAGACATTGGTGGGGGGAAATCTAAGACTGCTAGTGAATTGGGATAACTCTACAGTATAATCAAGGCTGGTAAGGTGTGGCTGGCTGGCTGGCTGCACACACAGAGACATAGCTAGAGTGACTTGTATGCTGGAGACTGTTTATGAACTGTCCAGACAGGAGGCTACACCAGCAAAGCATTGTAAAAGGCATTCCAGGTTAGGAGGGCAGGGGCGACACAGTTACTCATTAGTCTGGATTATACCCTGGCATGTCATCCCCCTCAGCCTTCTTCTCTAGGTTAAACACATTACGATACTGCAATGTAGCTCTCTGGTGCACTGTGATGGAACATTCACCCTGCATTCTCAAGGAAAGGATTAAAAGCAGCCCAGGGAGGCTGCACAGTGGGCAACCAATCAGAGAAAGGCTGCACGGAGCAACCAAACAGGGTCCAGAGGGCTCACATAAAAGGAAGCTGCAGGGCAGAGGAGGGTCAGTTGCTGGAGAGCCCAAGGGGAGAGGACTGGGTTCCTCGTGGACTCCAAGAGGACAATATCTTGGACAGAGCAGCTGCTAGCAGGGACCAGGGGAAGTAGAGAGAGTTCCTGACTGGCTGCTGGGATTTACAGGCTCGAGGCCCTGAGAAGATGGTGCAGAAGGTGCTGGGGCTGCAGGGAAGTGGCATGGGAAACTTAAGGAGCACTGGTGGAGAAGTTAAAGAGAGGAGGCAGGAGGCTGCTATCTACAGGGTCCCTGGGCTGGGACCCAGAGTAGTGGACAGTCCCAGGTCCTTCCCCCCATCCCTCCACATTCACAACTGGGGAAGTGGCTGGACTGCAGAACTGGGAGATACTTTCCCCTGTAAGCGGAGAAAACATGGATGCTGAAATGCCCGGCAGGCTGAGTCATGAAGCGAACGCTGTGGGGCTTGGATTGTGTTGGGTCTGGAGGCAGAGACGACGATGGGAGAGTCACCACCAGGAGAGGGCGCACTGGTGAAGAGAGCTAATCCCCGAGATGGCTGACAGGAAGCACCACTTTAGTGAGTGAACCCTATCACATGAGCTCAGCATCACCTTTGAATCCTTGGGGGGACTAGAGTACTTCACCTGTCTTGTTGCTAAAAAGCTTCATCTCCTCAAAAGTCACCTCTTCTGCCTATAGAGTACTAGATTCCTGAAACCAAGAGGCACACAGTATTGTAATACCAATGGCCATGGATGTGCTGGCTGCATCTGACATTGCATAGCCACCTGCAGTACTATTTTTGCTACCATCTCATCTTCTCTGATGATCTTCCTCAGCTCTTCCCCACATTCCTGTGGGAGTTTGGATGGGAACTATAATGCCCTTTTATGTCAAATAAGTGCAATCGTCAAAAAGGCCTTGTAGTTTGTGATACAAAGTTGGAGGAAGGAAGATGAATATGCTTATAACAGAAAAGGTCCAGTTTCTTGGTGTCCTCATCTTTCAGCATACCCTTGGTGGACTTGATCTTTTCTTGGACCACAGACACAACTAGAGACCCTGGGGCTGGTTGAGTATAAAAGTGTTCAAATCCTTTGGGCAGCATTTGATAAATACTTTTCCACTTGTTTCAATATTGGGGTAAGCAAGGCTGGAGTGTCATAATGCTTTTGCTGGCTTCAGTATGCCCCAGTTTATTATGAAAGCAATTCATACAGCCAAGGAGCTGAGGATGTTGAACAGAGACGTTTTCTCTGCCTCCAGACCCAACTCACCCCAAGCCCCACAGCATCCTTTTCATGACTTATGCCTCCAGGCATGTCACCATCCATGTTTTCCCCGCTTCTGGGGAAAATATCTCCCAGTATCTTACACTATTCGTGCAAGCAAGTCCTGGAAGGCCTTGAAGTCTTAGACAGCAAGTGTCGGTGATGTGAATGCTGTCTCAGGTGATGATGGAGACTTTTTGTTGTCTCCAGAATCTTCTCTGCCTACTCATGGGGTCCTACTCATGAGTCCCTAACCACAGAAGTTACCAGTGACTGAGACCTCCCCATCTTCCTTAAGGCATGTGGTGTGGATCTGCTTCTAGATGTGTGGGAGGGTGGACCCCAGTAAAGCCCAGGAAGCCAAGGAGGTGTGTTGTAGGGATATTGGCCAGGCTGTGCTGTCCTAGCCCATTGCCATTTGTGTAGCAGTACACTGAACAGGGCATCTCTGGAACTCCCTGTATCATGCCTTGCTAGCCTGAGGGGACAAAGTTCTCCCCTCAGTATAGGACAAAGGAGCAGCTAGGAGACGGTGATAAAAAGTACATCTGGAATGGTGGTGCCATTGGATATGGTCCCAGTACGGGGGGGGAGGGGACATGGTCATCCCAGTTTTCATGTGAAGTGAGAAGAAATGTCTGTTTTTCTCTCTCAGTATGTATCTAGGTAACAAAATGTGCTTGCTTATAAGTGTCAGTGTCAGTATCAGTCTGGGTCTCAGCAATGGAGTTAGTACCAGATGTGTCTTCTGGGCTTTCATCACAATCAGCACTTCATCGCAGCACTTGATGTCAATGTGCTCTTGGATGGTTTGTCTCTGGAGCTGCACTTTGAATCCTCCCTGCAAGATAATCCCATGGACACCAAGATCTGTGCATATGATTGAAGTGGGTCTGCTTCCCTGCACCCTGCATAACAGAAGGCACAGCATCAGATCTGCCTGCTCTGGTGTCAGCACCTGCCATTGTTAAGGACACCGGTACCAATGCAGTTTATATCAAGGATCCCAGTGCCAGTGTCATGGATTTTTATGCCTTTTATATGTTCCCTTCTCCTTGCTCAAACTCAGGGTATGATGCCTGCCTACAGGGAAACTTGCCATGAGTTAGTCATCTCAGTTCCATCTTTGTGGACCTCTCCAGGATAACATGTGACTTTCATAGATTGGCCAAGGAAATGTAATTTGAGTTTCACGTATTTCTGGGTCTAGGGTGAGGAGAGGCAAATTGAGCATTTGTTGGGATGTGCCCTTCCTTGGCATAGAATAGAGATCTGCCATGGCTGTCAATCAAAGGCATAAAAATGGTGTACAATGAACAGATATTAAACCTCACCCTGCCATACAGGAAGATGTACAAGGGGTTCTCGATTTGGATGTTTTGGGTTGGTTGTTTTTTAAAAAATCCAATTAGAAAAAAGGGTTAAATGAAGGCAGAATTTCACAGAATTCAGTAAACACTGAAAGATAAGTTTGCTAACGAATAGCAGATTGGACACTGTCCAAATTCTGTCTTCCTACAATGAGCAGTAAGAGGGAACTGAGGGAAGCTCATGATTGCTCTGCCCTTTATGCTGTCATATGGTAACACAAGGAAGCATGTGTGACTCCAACAGACACTGCAACTCAGAACATAGTTGAAGTTCAGTATCACAAGGCACATATGCACCTACAATGGTAGCCTTAGTGACATATACTTGAAGAAGAATTAGTAGTTGCCTGAGTTGCATGATCTACTTTACATTCATTATGTACAAACAGATTATAGTCCCAGTAATAGATGGACTTGGCCAATTTTATGAAACTGAAAACAAAATTTATTGGGAGGAAATTTAAACAAAACAGTGTGAATAATCACTTGCAGTTGTTTTAGAAAATGTTACTATATGCACAAGAAACCCACAATTGTACATTCATGAAAGAAAGCTTCCTCAATTTAAAAAAAAATCATCCTGGTTAAGAAACTAAATGCAGCAATAAAAAAAATAAGAATATATTATAAATGGAAAAAGGGTGATGTCGAGAGTGATGACTATATTTTAGCAGTTGTTAAATAGATATTTGATAAAGGAAGCTAAAGTTATCAATGAACAAAAATCCATGATGTGTTGCATTAAGGACAATAACAAAGAATTTTAAAAATATATCAGGAACAACAGAAATCTTAGCAAGAGTAGAGCTGCATTATCAGACAAGGGTGGTAAAATTATCAATAATGATGCTGAAAAGGCCAGTATGTATTTCTGTTCTGGATTTGGAAAGAAACAAGATGATGTATTCACATCTTACTGTGATAATGAAATACATACTATTGCAGCAGTAAACAGGGAGGATGTTAAACAGCAGCTGACCCCTTCTTTTTGGTGGCATCAATGTTTAGATGATGTGATTAATAGTGTCTCTATGTTCTCCACTTTCCCTTTTCCAGCAATTCTCCCGTTCGCGCTTCCTGTCTACTTTCAATACTTTGCATTCCACAAGACAATCCAGAGAAAAGACTGGGTGGTAAGTGCTGCCTAATCACGACTGTGGATGTACAAGAACCTTGAAGGACACAGGAGCACATGAGGTGTTGCACCCTTCAAACATTAGTAGGAAAATAAGAATGGCCATACTAGGTCAGGGTAAAGGTCCATCCAGCCCTATATCTTGTTTTTTGACAGTGGCCAATGCCAAGTGCATTAGAAGGAATGAACAGAACAGGATATCATCAAGTGATCCATTCCCTGTCGTCCACTCCCAGCTTCTGGTGAATAGAGGCTAGCGATGCTCAGAGCAAGGTATTGCATCGCTGCCCATCCTGGTTAATAGCCTTTGATGAGTCTCAGTGAACTTATCTAGTTCTTTTTGAACCCTGTTATAGTTTTGGTCTTCACAACATCCCCTGGCAAAGAGTTCCCCGGGTTAACTTTGTGTTGTATGAAGAAGTAATTCCTTTTGTTTGTTTTAAACCTGCTGCCTATTAATTTCATTGGGTAACTCCGAGTGCTTGTATTATGTGAAGGAGTAAATAACACTTCGTTATTCACTTTCTCCACACCAGTCAAGACTTTATAGACTTCTATCATATCCCCACTTAGTCCCAATCTTTTTAATCTATCCTTACACACAAGCTGTTCCATATCCCTCATCATTTTAGTTGCCCTTCACTGTACCTTTTCCAATTCCAATATGTCTTTTTTGAGATGGGGCGTCCACATCTGCATGCACTATTCAAGATGTGGGCATACCATGGATTTAAATAGAGGCATTATGATATTTTCTGTCTTGTTATCTATCTCTTTCTTAATGGTTCCTAACATTGTTAGCTTTTTGACTGCCACTTCATAATGAGCAGATGTTTTCAGAGAACTATCCACAATGACTCCAGAATCTTTTTTTGAGTGGTAATAGCTAATTTAGACCCCATCATTTTGAGTACATAGTTGGGATTATGTTTTCCAATGTGCATTATTTTGCATTTATCTATATTCAGTTTCATCTGCCATTCTGTTGCCCAGTCACCCAGTTTTGTGAGATCCCTTTGTAACTTTTCAGTCTGCTTTGGACTTAACTATCTTCAGTAGTTTTCTATCATCTGTAAATTTTGCCACCTCACTATTTACCCCTTTTTCCAGATCATTTATGAATATTTTGAATAGGACTGTGCCCAGTACAGACCCCTGGGGGGGAACCACTATTTCTCTCTACATTCTGAAAACTGACTATTAATTCCTACCCCTTTGTTTCCTATCTTTTAACCAGTTACCAATCCATGAGAGGACCTTCCCTTTTATCCCATAACAGCTTACTTTGCTTAAGAGCCTTTGGTGAGGAACCTTGTCAAAGGAGCAAAGAATCCTGTGGCACCTTATAGACTAACAGACGTTTTGGAGCATGAGCTTTCGTGAGTGAATACCCACTTCGTCAAATGCATGTAGTGGAAATTTCCAGGGGCAGGTATATATATGCAAGCAAGCTAGAAATAATGAGGTTAGTTCAATCAAGGAGGATGAGGCCCTGTTCTAGCAGTTGAGGTGTGAAAACCAAGGGAGGATAAACTGGTTCTGTAGTTGGCAAGCCATTCACAGTCTTTGTTTAATCCTGAGCTGATGGTGTCAAATTTGCAGATGAACTGAAGCTCAGCAGTTTCTCTTTGAAGTCTGGTCCTGAAGTTTTTTTGCTGCAGGATGGCCACCTTAAGGTCTGCTATAGTGCGGCCAGGGAGGTTGAAGTGTTCTCCTACAGGTTTTTGTGTATTGCCATTCCTAATATCTGATTTGTGTCCATTTATCCTTTTCCGTAGAGACTGTTCAGTTTGGACGATGTACATAGCGGAGGGGCATTGCTGGCATATGATGGCGTATATTACATTGGTGGATGTGCAGGTGAATGAACCAGTGGTGGCCTGGCTGATCTGGTTAGGTCCTGTGACAGTGTCGCTGGTGTAGATATGTGGGCAGAGCTGGCACAGAAGTTTGTTGCATGGATTGGTTACTATGGTGCGGTGCGCAGTTGCTGGTGAGAATATGTTTCAGGTTGGCAGGTTGTCTGTGAGCAAAGACTGGCCTGCCACCCAAGGCCTGTGAAAGTGTGGGATCATTGTCCAAGATGGGTTGTAGATCCCTGTTGATGCATTGGAGGGGTTTTAGCTGGGGACTGTATGTGATGGCCAGTGGAGTCCTGTTGGTTTCTTTCTTGGATTTGTCTTGCAGTAGGAGGCTTCTGGGTACACGTCTGGCTCTGTTGATCTGTTTCCTTATATCCTCGTGCGGGTATTGTAGTTTTGAGAATGCTTGGTGGAGATTTTGTAGGTGTTGGTCTCTGTCTGAGGGGTTAGAGTAGATGCAGTTGTACCTCAGTGCTTGGCTGTAGACAATGGATCGTGTGATTTGCCCGGGATGGAAGCTGGAGGCATGAAGGTAGGCATAGCGGTCGGTAGGTTTTCGGTATAGGGTGGTGTTAATGTGACCATCACTTATTTGCACTGTGATGTCTAGGAAGTGGACTTCCCGTGCAGATTGGTCCAGGCTGAGGCTGATGATGGGGTGGAAGCTATTGAAATCGTGGTGGAATTTTTCCAGAGTGTCATTCCCATGGGTCCAGATGATGAAGATGTCATCAATGTAGCGCAGGTAGATAAGGGGCGTGAGTGAACGAGAGCTGAGGAAGCATTGTTCCAGGTCAACCATAAAAATATTGGCATATTGTGGGGCCATGCGGGTGCCCATAGCGCTGCCACTGATCTGGAGATATATATTGTCATCAAATTTGAAATAGTTGTGTGTGAGGATAAAGACACAGAGCTCAGCAGCCAGTTGTGCTGTGGCACCATCAGGGATACTGTTCCTGACAGCTTGTATTCCATCTGTGTGTGGGATGTTTGTGTAGAGAGCCTCTACATCCATGGGGGCTAGGATGGTGTTTTCTGGAAGGTCACCAATGCATTGTAGTTTCCTCAGGAAATCAGTGGTGTCACGGAGATAGCTGGGAGTGCTGGTGGCATAGGGTCTGAGTCGAGAGTCTGCATATCCAGATAGTACTTCAGTGAGAGTGCCAATGCCTGAGATGATGGGGCGTCCAGGATTTCCTGGTTTGTGGATCTTGGGCAGTAGATAGAATAACCCTGGTCGGGGCTCTGAGGGTATGTTGATTTGTTCCGGTGTTAGTGTAGGGAGTGTTCTGAGTAGATGGTGCAGTTTCTTAGTGTATTCCTCAGTGGGATCTGAGGGAAGTGGCCTGTAGAATTTGGTATTGGAGAGTTGTCCGGTGGCCTCCTTTTGGTAGTCAGACCTGTTCAGACCTGTCAAAGGCTTTCTGGAAATCTGAGTACACTATATCCACTAGATCACCCTTGTCCACATACTTGTTTGACCCCCTCAAAGAATTATAATAGATTGGTGAGGCATGATTTCCCTTTCCAAAAATGTTGAATCTTCCCCCAACAAATCATGTTCATCTACGTGTCTGATAATTCTGTTCTTTACTATGATTTCAACCAATTTGCCTGGTACTGAAGTTAGGCTTACCAACCTGTAATTGCCAGGATCACCTCTGGAACCCTTTTTAAAAATTGGCATCACATTAGCTATCCTGCAGTACATTTAAATGATAAGTTACATACCACAATTAGTAATTCTGCAATTTCGTATACAAGTTCCGTCAGAACTCTTGGGTGAATACCATCTGACCCCAGTGATTTATTACTGTTTAATTTGTCAATTTGTTCCAAAACCACCTTTAATGACACCTCAATCTGGGACAGTCCCTCAGATTTATCCCCTAAAAAGAATGGCACAGGTGTGGGACTCTCCCTCACATCTTCTGCAGTGAAGACTGATACAAATAATTCATTTAGTTTCTCTGCAATGGTCCTATCACCCTTGAAAGTTCCTTTAGAACCTTGATCATCAAGTCCTAGGTCATTTCACGGTGATCACCTGATTTGCAAGTTTAAGCTAAAGGATTTTATGAATACTGGCACTATCCTACTGGCACTCTCCTATTGTTAGGACTGGGACTGGAGTTTCCAAGATTTATTGTTCTGGCCTGGGTGACATCAGTATCTCAGATAAACAATGACTCATGTTAATCCAGGTTTCATTGCATCCATGACAATAATGTAATCGTCTCCTGCTTTCTGGTCACCATCTCCACAGACCACATACATCATAACCTTCACTCTGACCCCCTACTGATGCAAACCATCCGAGACCCCCTTTACCAAACTATTCCCTCCAAACACCCAGACTATTACACCAAACATCCACAGGGAGCAGCATTGAGAGGAAAGAGAGCAGAAGGGAGGCTGTCATAGGTCTCACCCCTAGTCTGAACTTTAGGGTACAGATGTGGGGACCTACATGGACACTTCTAAGCTTAATTACCAGCTTAGATCTGGTCTCGCTGCCACCATCCAGATTTCTGAGTACCTGGAACACTCTCTTTCTCCCCAAAACCTTCCCCTCCCTGGGTAGCCTTAAGAGACTCCTCCACCAATTCCCTGGTGAGTCCAGATCCAATTCCCTTGGATCTAAAAAACAGGGAAAAAATCAATCAGGTTCTTAAGAAGAAGGCTTTTAATTAAAGAAAAGAAAGGTAAAAGAAAGAAAAAAAATCTCTGGGAGACAGCATACCAGCTATCACAGACAATAGATTGAAAACCCAGGATGTTCCCCTGGGCAAAAACCTTAATACACACAAGAATACCCAATGTGATAATTCCCCTAATTGCACCAAGAAAAGTTACAAAAGAAAATAAACATAAACCTATTTATTCCTTTCTAAAACTCACTACTCTGATAAGAGGCTGGTTTCTTGATCTTTTTCACTCCGGCTGAAACTGAAAACTAACTAAACAAAGGAAACTTCCCTCCTTCTTTTTGAAACATTTTGTTCTCTCATTGGTTCCTCTGGTCAGGTGTCAGCTAGGCAAGGTGAACTTCTTAACCCTTCACAGGTAAAAGAGGCATTAACCCTTAACTATCTGTTTATGACAGAGGCTCTGGTATAGCGTAGCATGTTTGGTGAAGGAAGTTTGTAGAAGAGGGTGCTGGAATACTGGCATCCCTAGAGGGGGCACAATGAAGCTTGTATGCAGTGGAATACAGTAGTTGTGATAGAGGCCAAATGTGTTTCCATAAACAGCTATTTACCAGTAGGTTTTAGTTTTTTATTTCCTTGCATTTGTGGTATACTGAGTGCATAGCAACTGTTTCATAACAGAGTATTTGGAGTATTAATTATTATTTATGTACACATTTGAAGATGGATATTACTAAATTATGTCAGGGTGATCATCTCTCCATAGTGAATTTTGTGATTAGCTTTCAAATTAAAGAAAGTTTTGATGCCCCTCGACCAAATTTCTCTTGTGTGCACGATGGTCAGCTTACTGCACGCTAGTAACTCTGCGCATGCTCCCTATTCATTACCATCTATAAAAGCTCTGACTAACTGGGAGCTGAATGTCTCTGAATCTGCCTCTCACTCACTATTCTGTGACCATGGCATTTTCACTTTGATAGAAAGCTCCATCCCTCACTACAAAGGGAGGAACTCCCTAGAGAGTGAGATGTGGGTGGCAGGTTATGTCTAATAGTGGATAATCCTGGTTCTGGAAATCTCTCATTTCAGAGACTTGTTTGATATGAACCACTCACCAGGAACAGTTTGTTCTCTTTTAGTTTTTCCATTGTGCTCCTTGATCATGGTGATAGGAACAAATGTTAATAAATTAAACAGCTATATAGTGGATTTGCATTACAATGCACAGGGAGGATCGAAGCAGAGTGCCTGCTGCTGCAGGACACTGTTGAGGGCTGCAAAGCTGCAGTCCAGTGTTTCTCAACCCTAAACAATACACTCTTCAGGTGTGCTGTGGGTGGGTACCCACTGGTCATACCCTGTCACCAGGGGAGAAGAAAAAGATCAGAATCCAGCAGTTTCTAGAACCCATGTGGGGACAGAGGAGGGGCATGATTTGTTATTCTTCTTCATCTCCTCTCCTCTCTGACAGGACCTGGCCTGGATGGTGAGCTTCTACATCCGATTCTTTCTCACTTATGAGCCCTTACTGGGGGTGAAGAGTCTCCTGGGGTTCTATCTGCTGCTCAGGTATCGTTCACTGATCCCTCAGCTCCCTTTGGCTGTGCCTTCTTCTCGACCTGGCTCTGTCTGTCCCTTTCGGTACTTTCCTCTCCCTTCTGTCTCTTTGGCCCTTCACTACATCTAGCCCCCCAGCATCTCATTTTCCCCAATTGCTTCTTTTTTTCTGTACCTAGTCATCTCTCTCTAACACAAGATCAAACACTCTGTTGTCTGGGAGACTGGAATTAGAGACCGCATCCTTCAAGGAATGCCCTGCCCTCTGATTGCTGTGCTGGGAGACAGCATGGAAGTTGCAATCACTGTAACAAATGCTTTCAAGCAAATTTATGAGTAGCAGATCTGCCAAGTAGGGGACTGTGGTGTGACGCCAAGTGAGGTTATGTTGACCCGGCATGATGACAGGGAACTGCACAGGAGCACAATGGCAGCACTGAAGAGGAAGTCTGCGCTCACCCACTGGCAGTTGCTGTGACCAGGGCAGCAAGAAACACTCAGAGAAAGGATAGAGATGTTTTGTTGATAAAATATGCTCAGTTCATGGCAAAAATAGCTTGGCTTTAAGCTTCTTCACAAGGCCCACAGCTGTTTGGATGCCTGTGGTAAATCACCAGCTCACAAGAGCAAGCCAGGGGCCAGCAGGGCAAAATGTGTCTCATGCAAATAACCTTCAATGTGCAAATCAGGCACATGCCTATCCTGTGTCTCCTGCACTCATTCTCCCTGCTTGTCCTAAATTAGCTTGTAAACTCTTCAAGGCAGTGTTTTCATAATTTTGTGTGTTTGTACACACAGGCACCAACTTTGTCATTTCCCGGGGATAGCTCAGTGGTTTGCACATTGGCCTACTAAATCCAGGGTTGTGTGTTCAATCCTTGAGCAGGCTACTTAGGGATCTGGGGCAAAAATCAGTACTTGGTCCTGCTAGTGAAGGCAGGGGGCTGGACTTGATGACCTTTCAAGATCCCTTCCAGTTCTGGGAGATTGGTATATCTCCTATTATTATGCCCCAGGGCCCACTCCCACTGCACCCCTTCCCATAAGGCCCCTTCCTGCCCCTGCTCCACCCCCACTATGCCTCTACCCACCTTGTAATTCTCTCTCCCCCAAGCACACCCACACCCTTACTCTGCCCCCTCCCTCGCAGCACCTGAACAGCTGATTGCAGCGGGAGGAAGGCGCTGGGGGGAGAGGGAGGAGCTGACCAGCAGGTCCACCAGTGGGTGCTGAGCACCCACTATTTTGTCGCATAGGTGTTCCAGCCCCAGAGCACCCATGGACTCAGCACTTCTGGCCCTGACCCAAAAAATACATGGTTTCCTTTTGTGCTGTCCCTTTTACTGACCTTTGGGTGGCTGGAGTACGCAAATGTTTCGCTGGAGTCCAGGGGCGCTATTTCAGATTTTGGTATGAGGGACAATTTTAACTGTGATTGAAAAAGCTACTTAGGCACTTGAAAACTCTAGTTTTTTGGCAGATAACTTAGCAATTAGATGACAGGAGCCCTGTATCTAATTCCTATATAAAAGAAAGAAAAATAAATAAATATTACACCCACTCAGCTCTAATACTAACATGCTCTGATATCTTGTGGCAAATCACTTATAGGACACTAGTTAGGTTTAAAATTTTAATATATATTCTTACTTTGTTACTAATTCTGCAGAGAAAGAGACCCTGTCATGACTTCTGGGTTCTGCTCAGCTCTGAGAGGGGAGTAGGGTCTACTGGGTTACAGGGAGTGGGTTGCTAAATCTGGGCTCTATATATGAACATTAGAATGGTCATTCAACTTTTCCAAACCATTCACGACTGGACTTCTATCATCTCGTCCCTTAGTCATCTCTTTTCCAAGCTGAAAAGTCCCAGTCTTCTTATTCTCTCTTCATACGGAAGGTGTTCCATACCACTAATCATTTCTGTTGCCCTTCTCTGTACCTTTTCCAAATCCAATATATCTTTTTTGAGATGGGGTGACTAAATCTTCATGCTGTACTCAAGATGTGGACACACTGTGAATTTATATAGAGACAATATGATATTTTATGTCTTATTATCTATCTCTTTCCTAATGATTTCCAATATTCTGTTAACTTTTTTGATTGTCACTGCACATTGAGCAGATGTTTTCAGAGAACTATCCACAAGTACTCCAGACTGAGTACTGTCATGGATGGATATAAATTGTTCAGGAAGGACAGGCTGTGCAGAAAAGGTGGGGGAGTTGCATTGTATGTAAAAGGACAGTGTGAGTGCTCAGAGCTTCAGTATGAAACTGCAGAAAAACCTGAGAGTCTCTGGATTAAGTTTAGAAGTGTGAGCAACAAGGGTGATGTTGTGGTGGGAATCTGCTATAGACTGCCAGACCAGAGGAATGAGATGGACAAGGATTTTTTTTCCAGCAACAAACAGAAGTTACTGGATCACAGGCTGTCATAAACAGCTAAGGGTTAATGTTCTTTTACCTGTAAAGGGTTAACAAAGGGAACCAAACACCTGACCAGAGGACCAATCAGAAAACAAGATTTTTCAAATGTCAAGGGAGGGAAGTTGTTGGGTGGGTGTTCTTTGTCTCGGTTCGGTGACCCTCTCAGCTCTGAGAGTGATCTCTCTATCTCTAGGCTTTCTAATCTTCTGTTTCCAGGTTGTAAGTACAAGGATAATAAGACAATAGGTTTATATTGTTTTTTTGTATTTACATGTGGGTAGTTGCTGGAATGTGTTAAATTGTATTCTTTTTGGATAAGGCTGTTTATTCATTTTTTTCTTTTAAGCAATTGACCCTGTATATTGTCACCTTGATACAGAGACCATTTTTAAGTCTTTTTCTTTCTTTTTAAGACCTGTTTGAGGTTTTTTTTCATTGGTTAAGGAGGGGGAAAATCTCTTTGTGTTAGATTTACTAAGCCTGACTTTGCATGCTCTCTGGGTGAGGGGAGGGAGAGATTTGATCTCTCGGTACTTGTGTTTCAAGGACTTGAAACAGGGAATATCCTAGAGTACCCAGGGTGGGGAAATCTGGGAGGAGGTAAAGAGGGGGAAGGGAAGTGGGTTATTTCCCTTTGTGGTGAGACTCAGGGCATCTGAGTCTTGGGGTCCCCCAGGGAAGGTTTTGGGGAGACCAGAGTGAGCCAGACACTGGAATTTTCTGGCTGGTGGCAGCGATATCAGAGCCAAGCTGCTAATTAAGTTTGGAGGTTTCATGCTAGCTTCTCATGTTCTGAACTCTAAGGTTCAGATCTGAGTAGGAAAGTTATGACACAGGCCCTGGTTCTCATTGGAAGAATTAGTAGGGGAAGCAAAAGTGGATGGGAACCTGGGATGCAGTGACCAGGAGATGTTCGAGTTCAGGATCCTGACACAAGGAAGAAAGAAGAGCAGCACTGAAGCTGAGAGCAGCACAGAACTCATCACGTTCCACACCTCAAGCTGTGTTGCAGTTAACAACCCCTTCTGGAGCTAGAGTGTGCTCTGTGAGCAGACCTCAGGTTTGAAACTTGCAGGATGTCTAGAGCCCCCTGGAAAATGGCACCCCTGCTGGAGCCTGACAGTTTAGGCAGACATTTTACTCAATAGTTGCTGGCATGGGTACATGGGATTATTACATGCCAGTTGTAGTGGTGGTGTGTGTGTGAGAGAGAATATGAATGTTTTAGTGGCTTGTGCAGGCACAGGATCAGTGACTGCCTTGTGTTTGTTTGTCTGCACAGGGTCCTGGAGAGTTTCTGGTTTATCTTGCTGTTTTTCATGAGCCACATCCCAATGAACATTGATTATGATAAGAAGCTGGACTGGTTCTCTACCCAGGTACGATCCTTCCCCTCTCACAATCTGTGCCTCTGTGGATGTGAATTCCAGGCTAGGGGGACAAATGCACAGGGAGAATTTGGGATGCCTTGGGATTGGGGGCAGGAAGAAACTCATGGCTGCAGCAGGGAGGGATATATGATGTCTTGGAAATAAAGGAGGGGGATGTGACTTTTGGTCATCACCCAGCCCAGTAAGGGCTTCTCTCACCATCCACCTTGTACCTTTGGATGCTTTAATACTAAGCAGCTATGCCTCAGAGCCCTTGCACCAGTGGCCAGCCCACAAGCATAAAGGTCTCACCCTGGCTTCCAGCAGCCTCATTAATCCTTGCAGGTGACCCCAAAAGCCCTTCTGGTCCCAAGTTTCCCCAAACCCCACCCTGAGTTCTTAACTACCAGACACACAGACTTTTCCCTTCTCATTTCTCACTCCTGAAGGTATAAAAACAGCTCCCACTCAGTTTCCTCACTTGAGATCTGCTTCGGGTAACAAAGAAAACATTTATTTAATAGGGGAAAAAAATCACAGACTCAAAAATGAAATAGTAAGGAAAAGCAAACAAATTACACAGAAAACAGACCTATGAAAACTCAAGCTTTACACTTTCATAACAGACCAATTCCCTTTTCGAATAGAACATGGAGACTGCAGGATGCTGGATGTAAAGATGAGAAACTGGCTGAAAGAAGGTTGGGGCATCGATGTGGAACTTCCTCTATTCAGGAAACTCTTATAATCTCTCTCCTTCTCCTGGCACATGGACCCATTGGGGAAGAGGGGAACAGAGCTATGCTAGTCCTCATAGTGAACACTGTCAAAGTCAGACTCAGGACTCACAATTTGTCAGACCACTCTGTTTTATTAGCACAACGCTCTGCTAATAACACTCAGCTAATGTGAGCACCATGCAAGACACAAACTATCTTATTTATACAGATAAAAGGGTGCGAACTTAACAAGATAACAAAGGAAGCAGAATTGACAAGTTTACCTGAGGCTAGACATACATAGTTAATTTCCTTACTAACTTGAACCAATCTCTGGTTAATGTTTCACCATTAGCTTAAGTGGGCTCATTGTTTATGCCTTAATGTGTCTTTTCCTGACACCTGTATTTTAACATTTCTGATTTCTACTTAAAGGTACATACAGTATTTCTTTAATCCATTCTTATTTTTACAATATAATTCATTCTACTTTCACAGCACCCAGCACTAGTTCGCATCTGAGACAGGAGCTGGACAAGGCAATAACCATCCATATCCCAGCATGCTATTCTCACTCTGACCCAATCTTGTTGTCTTGCTAATGAAAGATTTTGGTCTCCATTCCCAGCTGGTTCTGCTCATGTTAGAGAAAAGTGGAGGGAAGAGTTTGCACCCTCTCTCCAGCCATCCAGAGAGATGAGAAATGAGACCGCACTCACTATTCTCTCTTCCTCCTCCAGCTCCAGGCAACATGCAATGTGGATCAGTCCTTGTTCAATGATTGGTTCACTGGGCATCAGAACTTCCAAATTGAGCATCAGTGAGTCTGGGCCCCCACCCAGGGGCAGGAACCTTATGGGGAATCAGTGAGTGTTTCCCAGTGGGAGAGATAGTAGGATCCTTCTGGGGAAATCAGTTGACTTGGACTTCTGAAGAAAGATGGTGTTTCTGTGGGGCACCTGTTTCTGTGGGACCTTGGAGAAGGAACAAAAACCCTATAGGGGAGAAATGACCAGTTTAGGTTCCTGGAGAGGGAAGAGATCCATCTGGGGCACTGGGAAAGGGTGTGAATCCTATTTAAACTTCTCATTCTCTTTTCACAGCCTTTTCCCCACAATGCCTCGATACAATTGCTGGAAGGTGGCCCCCTTGGTGAAGTCCCTGTGTGCCAAGCACAGCATTGAGTACCAGTGCAAGCCACTCCTCACTGCCTTTGCAGATATTGTGCAGTAAGTACTAATCTGGAAAATTCAGTGCATTGGCAGATGAGTGGCGTCCACAGCATAGCAAATGGGAGGAGAGGTGCACAGTATGAAATAGTGAGGAGATGTGATAGATATGACAGAATTGGATGGGTCAGGGCCCTGGAAGTATCACAGGGAGCCTTTCACCTCTCAATCACTACGTAAAATCTAACTGCTGGTTTCTAAGAACCAAGTCATTGGTAATGACTAGTTATCAGCTGACAGTCTGGATGAGAGTTGTTGGTAGGATTCTAATTTTAGTTCTTACTGGACAGGTGTCTGCATCACAAAACTTACCCTAACAACTGGTCCTGTTTTGCCCTCTTGTTGATAATGTCAGCAGAGATTCATAGGATGGAATGGACTGTCGAAAGAATTGCCCTTTGGCCCTATCACGGTATAATTCCCCACTCTGAACCTTAGCGTCCAAAGATGGGGTACCAGCATGAATTCCTCTAAGCTCAATTACCAGCTTAGAACCTGTAGCGCTGCCACCAACCAGGAATTCCAGTGCCTGGTACACTCTGGTCCCCCCAAAACCTTGCCCGGGGACCCCCAAGACCCAGTCCCTCTGGATCTTAACACAAGGAAAGTAAACCCTTTCCCTCACTGTTGCCTCTCCCAGGCTTCCCCTCCCTAGGTTACCCTGGAAGATCACTGTGATTCAAACTCCTTGAATCTTAAAACAGAGAGGAAAATCCACCTTCCCCCTTCCTTCTCTCTCCCCCTCCCAGACTCTCCCTGAGAGAGAAAGCAATCCTAACACAGAGAGAAAATTAACCTTTCTCTCCCCCTTCCCTCCTTTCTCCCCACCAATTCCCTGGTGGATCCAGACCCAGTCCCCTGGGGTCTCCCCAGAATAAAAAAACAATCAGGTTCTTAAACAAGAAAAGCTTTTAATTAAAGAAAGAAAAAACAGTAAAAATTATCTTTGTAAATTTAAAATGGAATAGGTACAGGGTCTTTCAGCTATAGACACTGGGAATACCCTCTCAGCCTAAGTATACAAGTACAAATTAAAATCCTTTCAGCAAAATACAAATTTGAACTCCTTCCAGCCAAATACACATCTGAACTCCTCCTAGCCAAATACACATTTGCAAATAAAGAAAACAAACATAAGCCTAACTCGCTTTATCACCTAGTACTTACTATTTTGAATCTATAAGAACCTGTATTAGGGAGATTGGAGAGAAACCTGATTGCACGTCTGGTCACTCTCAGAACCCAGAGAGAACAACAACCAAACACTAACAGCACACACAAAAACTTCCCTCCCTCAAGATTTGAAAGTATCCTGTCCCCCGATTGGTCCTCTGGTCAGGTGACAGCCAGGCTCACTGATCTTGTTAACCCTTTACAGGCAAAAGAGACATGAAGTACTTCTGTTCTATTAACTCTTAACTATCCGTTTATGACAGACCCCTAGAGAGATCCTCTAGATAAGGAAGCAGGTATACGGGAAGGGACAGCATAAGGAAAACTGCTCCAATCTTTACCTGTTATACCTTTTCTGAAGAGACACCGCACTTCAGTTTTTTAGGATAAGAAGCAAAGTACTCTCACAAATCAGAAACTAGCTACGAGCCAGAAAATAAAGAGGTGGGAAAACGGTCCTTTTTTATCATGGACAAAGAGGATAGGTGTGGGTTATCACAAGAGCCATTGGTATTAGCACCTTGTTTAATATATTTTTATTAAAGATCTGTCAAAGAGGGTGAGCAGAGAGGTGGTATAGTTTACAGATGACAAATGTATTTAATTCAGCCAAGACCAGGGAAGACTTTGGAACCTAACAAATATTGGTGACTAGATAACACAATTGCAGATGAAACTTATTGTTGACAATTGCAAGATAATGCCCAGTAACAAGAATGACTTGAAATATTCATACACCTTTGTTGGTTTCTAAATTAACTTCCAACAATTCAAGAGAGACTCAGGTATCGTGGATAACTCAATGGAAAATTCTGCTCAGTGTGAAGCAGCAGACAAAAAAAGTACACAAATGTTAAGATCCACAAGGAATGGGATAGAGAATGCTGAAATTATTATGCCACTGTTTAAATTAATGGGAAGCTCTCACCTCGAGCGTTGTACTCACAGCTGGTAACCCCATCTCAAAAAGCATATAACAGAAGTAAATTTGGTTCAGAGACATGAGTTTAAAGGCATGGAAAAACTTCCATGTGAAGAAAGATTAAAAGAACAGGAGACAGATAAGAGGGGATATGCAAAAATATATCAAATTGTATTTAAAAATGCCATGTTAAAAGAGTGTTAAGGTGGCAAAGTCAAGTACTCAAAAGTTCGGAACTGCTCAATTAAGAGAGAGCAGTGGTCCAGCTAGTAGGCTGATGTAGCACAACCATTATTATGATTAATGGGTTCCCCTCTCTCTTCTGCAGCTCTCTGAAGGATTCTGGAGAGCTCTGGCTTGATGCCTATCTGCATAAATAAGCAGCAGCAGCACCTTGTGACATTCCAATTACAGAAACTGCCACAAAACCAACAAACAAACAAAAATTATGAAGCCCCTGAAGGCTAGCAGATTTGGGGAAATGAGAAAGCCTGGCTAGCAGGAGATGACGATTGCTGGAAAAGTTTGATTCCTGGAATGAAGTTTATTTTTTAAAAACCCATTGATTTTCCTTCACATGCTTTACCCTTTGCTTCTCTCTGGGGCTCCGAAATGGGGATGGTCATCCTGTTCTGTGTTTGTACAGCACCTAGCACAATGGAGTCCTGGGCCATGACTAGGTCTCCTAGCACCACTCTAATATAAGTAATGCATTAAAATAAAGACAGTAAGTCTTTGCAACAAGGATGTGGGGTTCAGGCCCCCCGAAAGAAAAGGGGCTTTAGGAGTGGGAACAGCAGCC
Organism: Gopherus flavomarginatus; assembly: GCF_025201925.1. Lineage (NCBI taxonomy): Eukaryota > Metazoa > Chordata > Testudines > Testudinidae > Gopherus > Gopherus flavomarginatus. Next base: position 39,688,788 of record NC_066621.1, on the reverse strand, counting down.
ACTCTGTTTTATTTTATCCTCACTATCACTGCCTTGAAATATTGTCCTAATTCTGTCTGTGCTCTTTTCTATTTTAGATTGTAATCTCTTTTGGGTAAAGTATGGGTCTTCCTGCTTGTAAACATGATGAATAAATCTAGATAAACATTTTCACTCTGTCTGTGTGGGACCTCGTTCAGCTCCATCCTGCCAAAGGAGTTGCATCGACTGTAATTGACATGATTCAGCACACCCACACTTTACACTAGTGCCCGTTTTCAGTGAGCTTGTGTTTTACCCTGACTTAACACTATCGCTTTGCTCAACTGAGTCCGCAGCAATGCCTTCTGAGTATATATGTCCTAGAGTACCCAGTGCTGCTCAAGACACAGAGCAGTATGGGTAACTTTGAACAGTCTTCCAGACAGCTCATTGCTACCTAAAGGGATTGGAGGAGGAAAGAGTTTTGCTCTCACAGCAGTAGAATCCTATGTGGGGAAGATTTTCATTACCAAGTTCCATCTTGTAGAATGGACGCATCTTCTGCCCACTCCTAGATTTACTGCTGTATATGACCTACTAGAAAGTGTCCTTCAGACCTTTATTATTTTCCTGGCATCGATATCTAAGTTGGTGAAAGTCCAGTTGTGCAGGTTACTGGGAAATGCCATCCTACACCTGCTGGTTCTTCCATAGCTGCTGAAGCTCTGTAGTACCTGGCCAGATGGCAGCTTGTTCACATAAATGTGCCATTGTTCAGAGCAGATCAGTCACCAGCAGAAATCAGTCACTATGGAAGCAGCTTATAACTGGGGCCCATGTGTGCACTGGGTCATCCCTACAGCTAGGCAATGGTCTCACTACTGTCACTCAGAAGTAGTAATAGACTCAATAGTATTCATCACCATACACATTTTGACAGGTTTCCACACCCCTTTTAGGGCTTATGTCCCATCTTCCCACCCCCCGTTTCCATTGGCGCGAAAGTGTGGCGCCGTCAGCCATTTTGAAAAAGTATGTGTGTATGTGTTTGAGTAGGGGAAGTGTTGTGTATGTTTGTGCTTGTGTACATGGAGAGAAAAAGGTTGAAAAAAGAGTGTGAGAGAGTGTAAAGAGGAAAAAAGAGAGTTTGAGTAAGGTTTAGAGGAATAAAAGGAAATTTGAAAGAAGAGAGGTAAGTTATTGAAGAAGAGAGGCTGATTATGAAAGAATAGAAAGATTTTTGTTTTTAAAGGGTTAGTTAGTTTGAAAGAAGAGAGATTTTTAGTGAGTTTGAGTAAGGAGAGATGATGGTAAAGAATAGAAAATGTTGAGATAAATGTAAAAAGTGCATTAAATATCAGGGTGGGTTAAGAAAAAAGTTAAATAATATTGAAAACTAGGTTTATAAAGGGAATTTACTAAGGCAAAACCTGTTTGGTAAGCACAGGATAAAAAAGCATTGAAACTATTCAATACCAATGTAGGTTAAGAAAAAAGCCTTTAAAAACATTAAAAACTAGGTTAAAAAAAGGAATTTACTATGGCAGAGCCTGTTTGGTAAGCACAGGGTAAAAAAGTGAATAAAAAAGCATTGAAACTATTCAATACCAGTGTAGATTAAAAAAAAAAGAGCCCCCTTTGCAAAGGGCAAAGATAGACAGCACATGGTGGAATCAAAAAGAGAGAGAGAGAGAGAGAAAATGACGTTGGCCCCAAAGTGTGGCGCCGATGGCCATTTTGAAAAAATGTGTGTGTGTATGTGTTTGACTAGGGGAAGTATTGTGTATGTTTGTGCTTGGGTACATGGAGAGAAAAAGGTTGAAAAAAGAGAGCGTGAGAGAGTGTTAAGAGGAAAAAAGAAAGTTTGAGTAAGGTTTAGAGGAAAAAAAGGAAATTTGAAAGAAGAAGGTAAGTTATTGAAGAAAAGAGGCTGATTATGAAAGAATAGAAGGATAGAACTTAAAAAAAAAGGAAATATTTGTTTTTGAAGGGCTAGTTTAAGAAAAAAGTGAAATAACATTGAAAACTAGGTTGAAAAAGGGAAAGGCAAAACCTGTTTGGGAGGCCCAGGGTAAAAAAGGTGAATAAAAAGGCATTTAAACTATTGAATACCAATATAGGTTAAAAAAAAGCATTAAAAACATTAAAAACTAGGTTTAAAAGGGGAATTTACTAAAGTAAAACCTGTTTAGTAAGCACATGGCCAAAAACTATAAAGGGGTACTAAGAAAAAAAAGCATTTAAAATGATTAAAAACTAGGTTTAAAAAGAGAATTTACTAAGGCAGAGCCTGTTTGGTAAGCACATGGTAAAAAAGTGAATAAAAAAGCACTGAAACTATTCAATACCAGTGTAGATTAAGAAAAAAAGAGAGATTAAAAGAAAGAACAGCAAAGAGTCCTGTGGCACCTTATAGACTAACAGACGTTTTGGAGCATAAGATGGCACCTTAGTCTATAAGGTGCCACAGGACTCTTTGCTGCTTTTACAGATCCAGACTAACACGGCTACCACTCTGATAAAAGAAAGAACAGGACAAGAAAAAAGAGCAAAGATAGAGAGCACATGGTGGAATCAAAATGAGACAGAGAGAAGCAGGCAGAGCCTGTTTAGTAAGCACAGGGTAAAAAGGTGAATAGAAAAGCATTTAGAATCAGGGTAGGTTAAAAAAAAGAACAAGACAAGAAAAAGGGAAAAGAGAGCCTCTTTTGCAAAGGGCAAAGATAGACAGTACATGGTTGAGTCAAAGGGAGAGGGAGAGAGAGAGAATGAGGCCACGTCCAGACTACCCGCCGTATCGGCAGGTTAAAATCGATTGCTCGGGGATAGATATATCGCGTCTAATCTAGACGCGATATATCGATCCCCGAGCGCGCTTATATCGATTCCAGAACTCCATCAACCCCAACGGAGTTCCAGAATCGACAGGGAGAACCGTGAACATCGATCCCACGCGGTGTGGACGGGTGAGTAATTCGATTTTAGATATTCGACTTCAGCTATGTTATTCACATAGCTGAAGTTGTGTATCTAAGATCGATTTCCCCCCCATAGTGTGGACCAGCCCTGAGAGAGAGAAAATTTTTACCTTTGCAGTCTTTCTGTAGAATGAGGCAACTTTTCAGGTTCAGACCCTCTCAGACTTGTTATCACCGCCTTTGGATCAGCTCAATCAGAGGTGGTTTTACAATAGCGTCATAGAATTCATTTTCCTGAACCAATCCTAGAGTCCCAAGACTTTAAACAAGAGCCAACCCCCTTCTTCCCCCCACCCCCTTTCCTCTTTTCTCTCTCCCCACTTCCTTTTAACTGTTTTATTCTTATCTAAAGAAACAGACTCCCCAGCATTTTTCCGCCATGTAGCCGGCAGAAGCACCCCAGGTTTTTAGTAACAGAACGTTTATAAACCCCTTATTTTGTAAACCAGTGGATTAGAAAGACAAAGAAGCAAAGCGCTTATTAGCAAAGCAGCCTCTGTGAGTTAGTGGATCAGAGATAAGAAGGCTGCTTCTGACCCAAACTTTTTAACAAACACAAGTTAAAGTTACATTACGTTTTGCAAAGGGATAATGACTTACAAAGACAAACCTAAAACACATCCCTTTTGTATGTGTTGTAATAAAAAAAGAGCAGGTAGAGCATCCTAGGCTTAAAATCCCAGGTTTTTAGTAATAGACGGTTTATAGTCCTCTTATTTTGTAAACCAGTGGATCAGAGAGAAGAAGTTTGTTTCTTTCCCCGCTTTTTAACAAATAGAGGAGAAAAGCTTGTAAAGGAATAAAACACTTGAAAAGACAAGCCTACCTGAAGACCCATAACCTTCATTTAGCCCCTTAGGCATAGGTGTTTTAATAACATGTAAGTTCGCAGAAACAACCCAGGCTTAAAAACACAGAAAGCCTGTTTATGAAAGTTTTCCCCTAGGTTTTAGGCTAGCATTAGTCATTTTTTAGTAAAAACAATGTGAAGCTGCAGCAAAGCAGCTGTCAGCAAAAACAGCGTCTGTGAGTCAGTGGATCACAGAGAAGGATGCTTCTGACCCAAACTTTTTTAACAAACACAAGTTAAAGTTACATTACGTTTTGCAAAGGGATAATGACTCGAAAAGACAAACCTAAAACATATCCCTTTTGTATGTGTTGTAATAAAAAAAGAGCAGTGAAGACACAGTCCTTTGGTATAGGTGTTTTAATAAAAAAAGGAGCATGCACAAACAGTTTAGGGTTATAAAAGTAATGTATAGTGACAAAAAAAAGCTTTTCCCCCTAGGTTTTAGACTAGCACTGCTTATTTTTTAGTTAAAACTGTGAAGCTGCAGCAAAGCCCTGCCCTGCTCTTATCTAAATAACCAGGACCCTGTAACAAAAGCTGAACAACACATACTATAAACCATTTTAAAACGTGTTTTTTGAAGTAATGCCTAAACCCCGCTCTTTTTAACGTATTAAATAAACACATGAAATAACAAACCTACCTGAAGACACATTTCTTTATTTGTAGGGGTGTTTCAATTAAAAAAAGAGCATGCAGAAGCATCCCAGACCTAAACCCACAAAACCCTTACTAAGAAAAAGTCTGTCTCCTCCCCCACCTTGCAGGTTTTTAGTGTGAACCACTTGAAACAGCCTTTTGAAGGTAGTGGATTAGAAAAGAAGACCCCTTTGAAAAACAGGCTACCTGAAGACACTTTTTTTTATTTCGCCCCCTTGGCATAAGTGTTTCATTAAAATGTAAAAGAGCAGGCAGAAGCACCCCAGATTTAAAACCCCCGATTTTTAGTAACAGACAGTTTATATACCCCTTATTTTGTTAACTATTGGATCAGAGAGAATAAAATTGCTTCTTTACCTGCTTTTTAACAAAAAGAGGTGAAAGGCTCAGAAAGGAACAAACAGTTGAAAAGACAAGCCTACCTGAAGACCCATAACCTTCGTTTAGCCGCTTAGGCATAGGTGTTTCAATAACATGCAAGTCCGCAGAAACAACCCAGGCTTAAAAACACAGAAAGCCTGTTTATAAAAGTTTTTCCCTAGGTTTAGGCTAGCACTGGTCATTTTTTAGTAAGGACGGCAGGCTTTTGCAGCAGAGCAGCTGTCAGCAAAAAAAGCCTCTGTAAACCAGTAGATCAGAGATAAAAAGGCTGCTTCTTTGCCTGTTTTTTAACACTTACAAGTGAAAGTTGTATTAAGTTTTGTAGAGGAATAAACACTTTAAAAGACAAGCGTATATAAAGGCAGAGCCCTTTATTTAACATTTTTACATGTGTGTTAGGTAAATAAAGCAAGTCCTCACTTACCTCTCCAGCACCCGAGTTCGTGCGGAGTTGGTATGGGGCACACAATTCTGTCAGAGACCAGACACCAATGCGTTGATCAACGGGCTCACACTATCCTTAGCTTTAAAAGCTTTAGATTAATTGGTATGGGGCACACAATTCTGTCAGAGACCAGACACCAATGCGTTGATCAACGGGCTCACACTATCCTTAGCTTTAAAAGCTTTAGATTAAGTGTGGCCCCTTTATTAGGGGTGAGCATCAATATTTATACACAGAAGTAAACAAAGTGATTAACAAAAGATAATGGTCATGCATAATCAATCAAGATTTTACAGGAAAAGCAAGTTAACGAGTAAATGCATAGAGATAAAGGCTAATGGCTATTTGAGAAAAGGGGGTGTCATGAGTAGTTTGCAGGTCAGTGCTTTGTTCAAAAGGGTTCAGGAAGGATTATGCAGAGACAGCCAGTCTGGGTGTGTTTTGGCTCCCCAAAGTTCACCAAAAGTTTAGACCCAACATTCCTCCATTTGTAGCTTTGGGATAACTATTAATCAAAAAGCTACACCCTATTTCAATATCTTAAGGGCCGCTTGGCAATTTCAGCCTGGGCCAATTCGAAGAGAGTAAGGCTTTTAGCTGAAGTGGGAAAAGAATAAACTGACTTACATGAGTTTATGAGGGAGGGGACACACTGAATACAGCAACACAGTATTATAAGGACTACTATGGCCCCAACAACACCCACCAAGAGTTTTTTAACCCACCCAAATCCGGGCAGCCAATTCCATAAGGCTCCCCACCAATCATAAGGTGGCTGGCCAGAGGAGTAGTTTTTAGCCATTTCCCTTAGGTGTTTGGTACGTTGAAAAGTGTCAGAGTAGGTGTCATTTACAAAAACACAGCATTCTTCATTTATGAGGGCGCAAGTTCCTCCCTGGGCTGCTAACATTATGTCTAAAGCCATTCTGTTTTGCAAAGCTAACTGGCGCAGCTGGGACATTTCCCCGGCCTGATTTTCAAATAGGGTTGCAGTTTCATTGGTCAAAGATTCTAATAGTCCCTGTAGACGGATGATAGCACCCTTCAAGCTAGTGTGACCAGCCCACCGCTGCCAGGACAAACCATCACGGAGATTAATATCTCTGTCAGTTTCACGGATGTTACGAACGTGGGGAAAATGAGGGGGAGTGAGGGAGATGCGAGAAGGCGGTGCTAGCCATGCCAAATAACATGACCCTGCCCAATCAGGGGAGAGAAAATAATAAGCTTTGGGCCCGCACACCCAGTATGTTCCATATAATGCGTTTTGGGTATTCCATTTTTCAAAGTAGGAGGTAACCCACCACCCGTTGTACCACTGTTCCCCTGGTAACGCAGAGGGGTCGTTGTGTGAACTGCAGAGGCACAATTTGGTAGTGTTGTTCTCAAAGGGCAGTGTAGTACTGCTTGAGCAGTTGTAGAAGGCAATTGTGTATCCTTTAACAATTAGTTGGACACCCTTGAGATCTGAGCAGGGCTTTTTAAAAACTGACTCTGAAAACCTGCCCCTCCATGAAAAAGTTGAAAAGGTTGGATCGGGGTGAGGGATCCACATATGGGATAAGTGGGATGCGCAAGGCTTGAAGCCAAGATTTTTACTAAAGGCGGTGCCATTAAAATATATGTTGCATTTACTTGTTTCCACAAAAGTTGACCCTTTTCCTTTAACAAAACACAGTGATCCTGTTTGATTGGTTACCCTGAGATATTTGTTAATTGGCACTCCTGTTTTGTCCCATGTAAGATTGGGTTGGACTGGATCTTTTATTCTAGTCGGTGGCATCCAAGTCATATTAGCAGTGGTTAGGGGAATGGGTGTGAAGGGGAGTCCCTGTGCTGCATTTACTGGAAATTGAGTACATACCCAGCAATTACTTCTATTTCCTAAAATACGAGTTTTAACCTCGTGGGAATATCTAATAAAAGCATTATCTTCATAAGCAGAAAATAAACTAAAAAAGCATAAAAAAAAACATACAGTTGTCAGAATAAAGGGTCCTCTCATTTTTTTCGAGTCAATTTAAGTCTAATGTCTGAGAGAGGTAAGCTGGTCCACTGGTCGAAGGCAGTGTCCTCAGTGGTGACAAGAGCTGCTGGTCCGTCACTGTGGTCCACTACGGCTGGCTTGACGTGGGAGTGGTGGATCCAAGATTTGCGTCCTTCCAGGAACACTGCAGTCTGGGTTGTCAAAAGAACCTGGTGGGGTCCAGTAAACCTTGGCTGGAGGGTGTCGTCACGAACGAACTTTTTGGCCCAGACGAAGTCCCCTGGTTGGAACGGGTGGATCTGTTCCTCCAGCGGCACGGTCTGGGAAAACTGCGAGGCTTTCCAAAGGGTACGGAGGCGAGCCTGTAGGGAGAGAAACTGACACGCGGTCATATGATCCCCTCCCAATAGTGAAACATCAGCACGTGGTAGCGCCCCGCCTTTGAAAGGGGGGTGTCCATAGAGCAGTTCAAAGGGGGATAATCCCAATGCGCGGGTTGGGCGAGTACGAAGGTGAAACAGGACCAAAGGAAGTACTTGAGGCCACTTTAATCCTGTTTCCTGACAGTATTTAGCCAATGTAAACTTAAGTTCCCTATTCATACGCTCAACTTTCCCGCTAGACTGGGGGTGGTAGGGTGTATGAAAGGAGTGTGAAATGCCCAGTCCTTGTTCTAAACGGCCAAGGACATGACCAGTAAAGTGAGGTCCGCGATCTGAGTCGAGCACAAGAGGGATGCCAAAACAGGGTACAATGTCTCTAAGGAGAATCTTCGCCACTGTGGCAGCAGTACAATTAGCAGTAGGAAAAGCTTCGACCCAGGAAGTCAGAGGGCAAACCAAAACAAGGAGGTGCTTTTTCCCAAAAGCCTTTGGCATATCTGCAAAGTCAATTTGAAGATGTTGAAATGGAGCAGCAGGCAGAGGTCTTCCACCCTTAATTTTGTTAAGAGGCGGAGCAGGTCCATTACGCTGACATGTGCTGCATGCTTTCACTATTGATAGGCAATAGGGTTGAATGCCTGGAGCATACCAAAAGCGAGCGATGGTGTCCACGAGGGCGTGCGTGCCGTAGTGACCCCCTTTATCATGGTGCCAGCGAACTGCCACGGGGTATGTGGAGCGAGGGAGGCAGGCTCGGCCATCTGGCATAAGCCAGGTCCCTTTGACCAGAGTGGCCCCGAGGCTCTCCCACGATTGTAGTTCAGCAGCGGGTACTGGTACGGGGTGCGGTGGAGTAAAGGAGGAGGCTGCAATAGCCAAGGTGGGCATGGCTAAAGGTAAGGTGGCAGCCTTTTTGGCGGAGGCGTCAGCCAGGGCATTCCCACGGGTAACGGGGCTACTATCTTTAGTATGGGCCCGGCAGTGAACTACAGCCAGGACAGAGGGTTTTTGGAGGGCGTCCAAAAGCTTGTGGATGAGGGGGAGGTGCTGAATGGGTTTACCGGCAGCTGTCTGGAAACCTCGAAACTTCCAGAGGTGGATATGACAATGCACAACTCCAAAAGCATATTTGCTATCAGTAAAAATGGTAACGGTCTTACCAGCGGCCAACTGGCAAGCTCGGGCCAGGGCATAGAGTTCAGCGGCTTGGGCTCCCCAGTTGCCTGGCAGTGAGGCGGCCTCTTGAATGTCCCATTTAGAGGTGACAGCATAACCTGTGAAACGCTTGCCATCAACATAGAAGGAGCTTCCGTCCGAGAAGAGGATGCAATCGGGATTGTCCAGTGGCACGTTAAACAGGTTGTCTTTTATCTGTAAGATGCTGTAAACTACTTCCACACAGTCGTGCTGATCCTGGAGGACTGGCAGGTCAGGAAGCAAGGTAGCTGGATTAAGGGGTCCACACCTTTCAAAAATTAGGTTAGTGTCTTCTAAGAGTTCGGCCTCTAGCTGTTGCTGACGATGGGCCGAAAAGACTTGGGTTGTGCCCCTACGCAGAAGGGCTGACAAGGCATGAGAGGTCCAAACCGTGGTAAAATGACCCAGGGTTAGGCTTTTTGCCTTTGTGATCAGCAGGGCAGCTGCTGCCAGAGTCCGGGTGCAGGATGGGGTTCCCTGAGCGACAGGGTCGATTTGCTGAGAGTAAAAAGCAAGCGGGAAATGGTGGGGCCCGCTCAGCTGGGTAAGGACACCACTAGCAATTCCGCCCCTCTCGTGGACAAAAAGGTGAAAGGGTTTGCTGTAATTGGGGGGGCGGAGAGACATGGAGGAGGCCACACTGTCCTTGAGTAACTGAAAGGCTTGAATAGTGTCCGGGGACCACTGCAAAGGGTCAGGAGCAAGGTTAGCAGTGAGTCGGTGGAGCGGTTTGCTTAACTCCCCGCAGGACGGCAACCAGGGGCGACAGAAGCCAATTAATCCTAAGAAACCTCGAAGTTGTTTCTTGGTGTTCGGTAGAGGGCAGTTTTGAATAGTCTTTATGCGGGCTGGGTCCATCTGTCTTCCCTCTGGGGTTAACAGGAAGCCCAGATATCGGACCTTCTGTGAGACCCACTGAATCTTTTTAGGATCTACCTTGTGGCCTTTGGTGTGTAGGTATAATAAAAGTGCCTTACCATCGATGCGGAGGGCAGCTTTTTCGCGATTACCTAATAGGATGTCATCTACGTATAGGACCAATGTGGATCCCTGCGGACTGGTGAAACCTTCCAAGTCGTGGCAGAGGCACTGGCTGAAAATCGTGGGGCTGTCTCTGTAGCCTTGAGGAAGTCGTTGCCAGACATAACTTTGTCCCTCCCAGGTGAAACCAAAGAGATACTGAGAGTCTGGGTGCACAGGAATGCTGAAAAAAGCTGATTTTAAGTTAATAACAGTGAACCACTTAGCATCCCAGGGGATTTGGCTGATGATAGTAGCTGGGTCAGGAACTACTGCATGAAGAGGGACCACATATTGATTAACAACTCGTAGATCCTGTACAAAGCGCCAACGAACAGGGTCTCCGTCCTTTTTAGGAGGCTTTTTGACAGGCAGTATAGGGATGTTACAGGGAGTGCGCTGAGGGCGGACTAGCTTTTGTGCAATGAATCCCTTGATAATGGGGCGGATGCCCTCCCGGGCTTCCAGCGACAGGGGGTATTGAGGGACTGACGGGGGGGTTAAGGAAGGCTTCACCTGAATTCTTACGGGCTCTGCCGAAAGGAGCAGGCCAACATCAGTGTCAGAAATTCCCCAGAGGGTTGAAGGCAAGTCAGTGAGGTCAGGGGAGAGAGAGGGGGGTGTTTCCCAATTACCCTGAGTAGGGGCCGAATCTCCTAACACTGTTATCAATAATCCTACCCCTTCAGGAGTGCAGGTTAAAGTAGCCTCAAGCTTACAGAGTAAATCCCGGCCCATCAAAGGGATCGGACAAGCTGGGGAAAAAAGAAAACGGTGAGGAAAACATTTATCAGCATAAATAACATTCAAAGGCAAAGTGAGTCCCAGAGACTGTGGGTTGCCCTCCACCCCAGTCGCAGTTTTAATCTTAGAGGATAGCCAGGGAGAGGGGGCATGATTTAAAAGAGAGAAAGTAGCCCCAGTATCAATGAGGAAAGAGACAGGCAGTCCCTGGACTGAAAGGGTTAAACGAGGCTCTTTGCTGGGAGGGGAGAAAGTGAGAAAGGAGCCGGCTAAAGACATTAAGGAAATAAGACCATCACATTGTTTGCCTTCGCCCCCGGGGTACCCGTCATTGAGGAGGCTGAGTTTGCTGCGGCTGCTGCTGTTTCCCGTAGTTGATCCAGGCCTGGGGAATGGGCTGAGCTGGTGGTGCAGGGGTGTATTCCTCACTTGTGTAAGCATTTGCGGATGCAACCAGACCCTCTGGGCGTCCCCAGGGGCATTCACGTTTAAAGTGACCGGGCTGTCCGCACTGAAAACAATTTCCTGATGGCTGGGGTTGCCAGGACCCTCTTCCCCGAGCACCCTGGAATCCCCTGCCACGGCCACGGCCTTTGCCTCGAACACCGCCGTGAAAAGCTAAAGCCATCAGCTTATATTCTTCCTTTTTTTCTTTCTTTTTACTACTTTCCCTTTCTTTCTCCCAGGCAAAATCAGCTACGTCCAACACTGAAGTGACTGACTCACCTCCCCAACCAGGGCGAAACTTTAAGAAGTAATCCCTTACAGGGGGCACCGACTGATTCACAAAAAACGAAATAAGAGTAGGGTGGTCTGCTTCTCTCTCAGGATCCATCTGAGTGAACATTCGGGCCCCCTCCAATAGCCTCGACCAGAACTTTCTGGGCGGCTCATCAGATTCCTGCCGAATCTGCATGAACTTAGCCTGATTAGGCGAGCGGCGAGCCATTTCCTTGAGTCTCTTTAACAATCGCTCTCGATCTGTTCGCAGCTGAGTCAGCCTTGGCTGAGTCCAGTCTAGGGGATTCCAGCCAGCGGCCAGATCCCGCCTATCCATCCAAGTAAGATTAACTGCATTGCTATTTCCCCATGTCCTTTTTGCCATCCACAATCTACTACGTTCCTTTCCGGTCAAAACTCTACTTAACAACTGATTCACATCCGTATAAGTAGGATTATAACTTAAAAACAATCTTTCTAGAAGTTCTATGATTTTTCGGGGATTTTCCCCAAAAGACCCTGACAACCGTCCCCACTCTTTCAAATTCCATTCTAGCCATCCTTTATATTTCACAATATTAGCATGTTGTAACCGTCCATCATTGCCCATATAAGGTTGATCGTGCACCTGTAAAGGCATCTCTCTAACTATACTTTTATTACTCGCAAGAGATTTGACGGGGACATTCTCTGGGCTATCCTCGGGGGGGGGGGCATGCACCCTGCTGTATCTGCTTGGACATTAGCCTAGTAACTACTCCTTCCGAGGTTTGCCCCTTCATTTCCTCCTCATCCTTCTGCAGAAATTCCAATCTGGGATCCTGCAGATTCCCCTCTGCTACATGGAGAGAGTCCCCCTGCGGAGGAATAGGGGCAGGTGCAGAGGGGACCAGCTGACGAGTCAAAACACGCCGTGGTCTACACCCTTCATCGAAATAACCTGGAGGGGGTTCACTCTCGGGAGAGTACCTGACTGCCATAATTTTTAAAGATTTCCACAGCTCTGCTGCTGTGTCCCAACAAAACGAGTAACATAACTGTCCCGGATGGTCTTTTTCGATCTGGCTCTTTACTCCTCTTAAGGCAGCCTGTTCGAAAGAGCCATACGAAGGCCACCTCATCTCCGGGTCGGCCAATACCGCGGTATACCCAGTCCAATTCCTTACACATAGTGTGTACAACTTCTTCCTAGACATTCCTGTCTGTACTGGGAGTTTCCCTTCGTTCCATAACTTATTTACAATCCCCAACGGACTCTCAAGAGGCACGCTAGTCCCTTGACCCATGGTGTCTGACAGGAGCCCTCCAACTGGCGTTTACCCTGCTGTCCAATACACGACCCCTCAATATTGAATTGGCTGGGAGAAATCTCCTGTGGCGCCTTGCCAATTCATATATGAGTGGTCTGACCACTGGACAGAGGTACCGCACCAGAAGGAATCCCGGACGAGCCCCCAAATTGTTAGGTAAATAAAGCAAGTCCTCACTTACCTCTCCAGCACCCGAGTTCGTGCGGAGTTGGTATGGGGCACACAATTCTGTCAGAGACCAGACACCAATGCGTTGATCAACGGGCTCACACTATCCTTAGCTTTAAAAGCTTTAGATTAAGTGTGGCCCCTTTATTAGGGGTGAGCATCAATATTTATACACAGAAGTAAACAAAGTGATTAACAAAAGATAATGGTCATGCATAATCAATCAAGATTTTACAGGAAAAGCAAGTTAACGAGTAAATGCATAGAGATAAAGGCTAATGGCTATTTGAGAAAAGGGGGTGTCATGAGTAGTTTGCAGGTCAGTGCTTTGTTCAAAAGGGTTCAGGAAGGATTATGCAGAGACAGCCAGTCTGGGTGTGTTTTGGCTCCCCAAAGTTCACCAAAAGTTTAGACCCAACATGTGTGTTTTAATTAAAAAGAGGGCATGCAGAAAACACGCCAGAGTGAAAACCACAGAACCTTAGTTACAGCTAGTTTATATCCCCCTTATTTTGTAATCCAGTGGATTAGAGAGAAGCTTATTTTCCCTCCCATATATTTGAAGCATTATGTTTTTGTAAAGTTTATTATGAAAAAGCAATATTGCCTGAGCTGTAACAAAACAAGGCCCCTCTTAGAGATATTTTGTAGAAGTTCAGTGAAGTAAAGTAGGCTTAAGATACTAGCTTGTTCTTTTAAAAATAGTGTTTTTAAAGTACCAAAACAACAACTGGGTACGAATATGAAAACTGGCAATTGAGGGGAGTTTACATATCTGTGTTAATTAAAAAAAACAAACAAACAACCCAAGATTGCTTTTTAAAGTTTTATCAGAGATATGGAGCCTTCCTCACCCCCGCTCTACACACACACACACACACACTTCCACCCCCTGCCCTTCCACTTTTTTTAACTGTTTTTTAAAATCTAAACCAAGGACAAACATTTTTTTAAAAAAGCCAGAGCCACAGAGATCAGACCATGGGGGTAAGAAAGCTGTCCTGAGTTTTAGGGCATGTTGATAACTCTTTTAGTGAAACAGTTTTGTAGGCAGCCTGTCTGTGTAAGTTGTTATGCTTTAGCATGGGCAAGCGTTTATTGTTTGAAAGCACTTTTCCACTTTATGAGGTATTATCTCCCCCCATCTTATGGCCTATCAGAAGTAAGGAGGAGCTTCTATTTAAACGTGTCTGATGATTAAAGATAGCTGCACTTCGAAGGCCCTGGCCAACACTGGCTGTCAAGCTTCTTATGAAGAGACGTTATACCGTTGCTGCTATGCGCCCTGAAGAAACAAACACGCCATTGTGGCAAACAGTGTTTGAGATGGGTCATGGGAGCGAGATAGCTCATGATGCCTGTACCTGCAGAAACAACGCGGTGGAGAAACACAAGGCCAGACCACTGGGCCATGATTTGTTTGAGACTCCTGCCCCTGGCCAGGAGAACCCAAATGAATCAAATGAAGGTCTGTACAGAGACAAGGCACAGGTACGTTGTATGTAAGAACGTTCAAAGGGGTGGTTTTAGCTTGTTGTTTTTAATATTTCTGATAGGCCATAAGATGGGTGGAGATAATACCTCATAAAGTGGAAAAGTAGCGAGTTCTAAAATGCCTAACCTGTCCTGGCTGGAATAATTAACCCTATGGTAACTTTTCAAAAATATATATTATATCTAGGTTTTTTGTTTCTACTGGTGGCACACATCAGCTCGATAATTTGGTTTACATAACAAAATTCATTCCGCACGTGGATGGAAAAAATTAGGGGGAACTTTGCCTGTGACGTATCATTTGCCTGTTTGCAAGAAACCATCATTGAGTCCTCAGATGTAAGGAATCAGGAGGACTTTTGGTTAGCTGTGACCCCTTTCAGGCAGGACCTTCTGCCTTCAGCGGACTTCCTCAGAGCCAGCTGGGAAGTCCCTGATGACAAAAAACAAACATTAGGCCCGCCTACCTCCCCTCAGAGAGGCTCTGATAGGAAGCAGAATTAAGAAGTTCTGGGCCCAGCCAAACTTTTCACCAAATGAGAGTTGAAGATCAAGCCTCCAACTGTGCTCTCCCCTTTAAAACCCTCCCTCCAAGCCCGGAACCTGCTGCAAGTTTAGCCAGGACAAGGCTGACTGAGCCCACTGCAGTTTGTTAACACTTGCTTGGCTAGTGTGGCATTTGTATGGGCACCCTGTCACACTGCCGTTAGAGGAGTAATTGCCTGGTTTGTTTGCACATAATGCTGGCCTCTGTCCACACAGACAATAGCACAGCTGAAGCTGACTTTATTCAAACTAAGTTGTGGTTAATCCAAGAGAAGCTTAAGCTAGTAAGCATGACTTAGCATGACTGAAGGAGTGGTACAACAGTCATGCTAAGAGGCACAATTGATGCAAATATACCCAATTCCTTTAGTGAAGACATGGTTGAAAGGGGAATAGTTTGACATTATTTGCTTTCTGGTAGCACCAAGAGTAGGGGTCGGCAACCTTTCAGAAGAGGTGGGCCAAGTCTTCATTTATTCACTCTAATTTAAGGTTTTGCATGCCAGTAATACATTTTAATGTTTTTAGAAGGTCTCTTTCTATAAGTCTATAATATATAAAACTAAACTCTTGATGTATGTAAAGTAAATAAGGTTTTTAAAATGTTTAAGAAGCTTCATTTAAAATTAAATTAATATGCATAGCCCTCCAGACCGGTGGCCAGGACCCGGGCAGTGTGAGTGCCACTGAAAATCAGCTCGCGTGTCACCTTCAGCACACATGCCATAGGTTGCCTACCCCGACTAGAGGCTCTATTGAGAATCAGGCCCTGAATCAAAACCATTATGCTAGGCATGGCTTGCTCAGGAAAGATAGGGGGAAAGGGAGGAGATGTTGCCTTATTTATTAATAATGTATGTACTTGGACTGAGGTGGAGTTGGACATAGGAGACAGAAGTGTTGAGAGTCTCTGGGTTAGGCTAAAAGGGGTAAAAAACAAGGGTGATGTCATGCTAGGAGTCTACTACAGGCCATCTAACCAGGTGGAAGAGGTGGATGAGGCTTTTTTTAAATAAATAAAATCATCCAAAGCCCAAGATTTGGTGGTGATGGCAGACTTCAACTATCCAGATATATGTTGGGAAAATAACACAGAGGGGCACAGACTATCCAATAAGTTATTGGACTGCATTGCAGACAACTTTTTATTTCAGAAGGTTGGAAAAGCTACTGGTGCGAAGCTGTTCTAGACTTAATTTTAACAAATAGGGAGGAACTCATTGAGAATTTGAAAGTGGAAGGCAGCTTGGGTGAAAGTGATCATGAAATCATAGAGTTCACAATTCTAAGGAAGGGTAGAAGGGAGTACAGCAAAATAGAGACAATGGATTTCAGGAAGGTGGATTTTGGTAAGCTCAGAGAGCTGATAGGTAAGGTCTCATGGGAATCAAGTCTGAGGGGAAAAACAGCTGAGGAGCATTTGCAGCATTTCAAAGGGACACTATTAAGGGCTCAAATGCAAATTATTCCGCTGGGTACGAAAGATAGAAAATGTGGCAAAAGACCACCTTGGCTTAACCACGAGATCTTGCATGATCTAAAAAATAAAAAGGAGTCATATAAAAAATGGAAATTAGGACAATTGCAAAGGATGAATATAGGCAAACAACACAGGAATGCAGGGGCAAGATTAGAAAGGCAAAGGCACAGAATGAGCTCAAACCAGCTACAGGAATAAAGGGAAACAAGAAGACTTTTTATCAATACATTAGAAGCAAGAGGAAGACCAAGGACAGGATAGGCCCACTGCTCAATGAAGAGGGAGAAACAGTAACAGGAAACTTGGAAATGGCAGAGATGCTCAATGACTTCTTTGTTTCGGTCTTCACCGAGAAGTCTGAAGGAATGCCTAACATAGTGAATGCTAATGGAAAGGGGGTAGGTTTGGAAGATAAAATAAAAAAGAACAAGTTAAAAATCACTTAGAAAAGTTAGATGCCTGCAAGTCACCAGGGCCTGATGAAATGCATCCTAGAATACTCAAGGAGCTAATAGAGGAGGTATCTGAGCTTCTAGCTATTATCTTTGGAAAATCATG
Organism: Gopherus flavomarginatus; assembly: GCF_025201925.1. NCBI lineage: Eukaryota > Metazoa > Chordata > Testudines > Testudinidae > Gopherus > Gopherus flavomarginatus. The sequence goes on along the minus strand of NC_066621.1, from coordinate 39,671,903 downwards.
GGAGACAGGAGAGATTCCAGAAGACTGGAAAAGGGCAAATATAGTGCCCATCTATAAAAAGGGAAATAAAAACAACCCAGGAAGCTACAGACCAGTTAGTTTAACTTCTGTGCCAGGGAAGATAATGGAGCACGTAATTAAGGAAATCATCTGCAAACACTTGGAAGGGAGTAAGGTGATAGGGAATAACCAACATGGATTTGTAAAGAACAATTCATGTCAAACCAATATGACAGCTTTTTTTGATAGGATAATGAGTCTTGTGAATAAGGGAGAAGTGGTGGATATAGTATACCTAGACTTTAGTAAGGCATTTGATACAGTTTCACATGATATTCTTATCAATAAACTAGGCAAATACAACTTAGATAGGGCTACTATAAGGTGGGTGGATAACTGGCTGGATAACCGTACTCAGAGAGTAGTTATTAATGGTTCCCGATCCTGCTGGAAAGGTATAACAAATGAGGTTCCGCAGGCTTCTGTTTTGGGACCGTCTTTGTTCAATATCTTCATCAACGACTTAGATATTGGCATAGAAAGTATGCTTATTAAGTTTGCAGGTGATACCAAACTGGGAGGGATTGCAACTGCTTTGGAGGAGAGGGTCATAATTTAAAATGATCTGGACAAGTTGAAGAAATGGTCTGAGGTAAACAGGATGAAGGGTCCACTATGGATCCTGTAAGTTGAAAGCCACAAACCACTCCTGAGCCTAAAGAGATAGAGGCGACAGTTATCAGCCTAAATCTGAGGCCATGTATTTTTCTATTCATTCTCCTCGGGTCTATGACAGGACAGAGACACCCTTTCTTTTTCTGAATCAAGAAATAACTGAAGAAGCTTTTTCTCCTGCACTCTTACCGCACCCCCTGTATGATTCCTAGGGTATGTCCACACTACCCACTGGATCGGCGGGTAGCAATCCCTGAACATGCTCCCTCTTGACTCCGGATCTCCACCAGGGCGAGAGGAGGAAGCAGAGTTGACAGGGGAGCTGTGGCCGTCGATCCCGTGCTGTGAAGACAAGAGGTAAGTTAATTTAAGATACGTCGACTTCAGCTACACTATTCTCATAGCTGAAGTTGCGTATCTTAGAGCGACCCCTCTTACTCCCCCCCCACATATAGACCATGTTCTAGAAGCAGCAACAAGGTCACTTCTTTTTACAATAGTGTCTTGTGAGAAAGAACCCTGAAGAGGGACGAGGAAGGTTCCTGGGTAGCAGGCAAAGAATCAAAGTGGCTGGTACAGGCATGGGTGATGACATCCAGAACCCATTCCTTGACTGTTATCACAGACCACTCACAATGGAAGGGACAAGGCAACTTTCAGAAGTTAGCTCTGAAATGGTCTCAATGTGGTTCCTAACACCTCTTTCAAATCTGCTGCTTCTGAGACAGATCCAGGTGTCTGACAAAAGAGGATAGGCATCTCCTAAAATAGCAGGATCATTTTCTCTGTTGCTATTTCAATGAAAAGCTATGAGTGTACGGTGACATTCTTGGTCTCTGTTGAGGCTCGAATTTGAAGGGCTTATAGAATCACAGAAAATGTAAATCTGGAAGGGACCTCAAAGGCCATCTAGTCCATCGCTCTGTGCTGAAGCAGGATTGAGTATAACTAGATAATACCCAACAAGTGTTGATCAAATGTTCTTAAAAACCTCTCCTATGGATTCTTTGTCTCCTGAATCTCAGATGGAAATATTTTCCAAGAGAAGGAAACTGACACTATAAAAAGGAGGGACAAAAATCCCAAGCCAGCCCTCCTCTCTCACTCTCTTTCTCTGTCCATTTACTGCACCAGAAGGGACGAAGGAAGCAGCCATTGAACTGGAGAAGGGGTCCTGACAAAATAATTTTGGTCAGACAGTCGAGACCATGTGGTGAGAAAACTTTGCTTTGAATTTAACATAATTTATTACATTAGGCACCAGTTGCATTTCATCTTTATTTTTCTTGCAACCATTTCAGACTTTTATGCCTCATTTCTTGTACTCACTTAAAATCTCTCTCTTTGTAGTTAATAAACTGGTTTTATTGTTTTATCTAATCCAGTTTGTTTAAATGTAAGTGTCTGGGAAACTCCATTTGATATAACAAAAGGTGTGCATATTATCTCTGTAAAACAACAATGGACTTTATATAAACTTGTATTGTCCAGGAGAGGGTTGGGCAGTAGAGGACAGACATTGGTGGGGGGAAATCTAAGACTGGAAGTGAAATGGGATAACTCGGCGATATAATCAATAGGGGCGGCTCTAGGCACCAGCAAAGCAAGCAGCTGCTTGGAGCAGCCCATTTGCAGGGGCAGCAGCTAGCAGGGATCGGAGCCTGGGAGCTGAGAACCAACAGGGGGCCCTGGGAGCTGTAGTTCCTTGGTTAGCTCCCTGCCTAAAAAAACAGCCCTGGAGCAGGGAAAGAACTACATTTCCCAGCATTCCCTTGGCCACTACCAACAGGAAAGGGGGAGAGGGAGTATGGTAGCTGAAACCTCATGCTGGAGCTTGCTGTGAATGGAGAGCTCACTGCTAGAGCTGGGTGGCACTCTGAATGGGGAACAAGTGTGCCCAAAGAGGAGAGGGCTTTGACCCAAATATCCCCTTCAGAAGACATCCCCAGACTGGCTTAGAGATTCTGGTGTGACCTCATCTTGCAGCCCCCAAAGAAGGAATTGGGTGGACTAAATGGACAGGGCCCCTCTCTATCTGAAGCCTAGCAAGGGAGGTATGTGGATCCCACTAGAATTTAAAATGAAACGTAAGGGAGGGGATGCTCTGGACCTGGGCAGCTTTGGATACAGTACCAGGCACTTAGGAGGATTTTCACTTCTGTGCCATGGAAGCAGAAATTGACTTTTCCTTTCCAGATTTAGCTAATATTCAGAAAGGGAATCTAGCACCTGCCTTCCAGATTTGAACACCTCAAAATTCAGGAGTGCTCAAGCTCAATTTGAGCAGCTGTTACTTCATTTGTCCCAAATCAAATATACTGATCCACTGTCATTTGCTGTAGAAAAAGTAGGATAAAATTGAGCAAGAAATGCTTCCCAGTGGTTTTTAGGACTGGAATTGCTATTTTCAACAGCCATTGCCTTTTTTTTTTAAAGTTATTTAAAAGGAAGACAGTGATATTACATTGGCAAATTCCCCATAGAAACAAAGAGTGGAACAAAAGAATAATAAAGGCACCTTGACTTTTCCTCATTTATGGAGGACAGTCTTATAATATGCATTCAGATATCCTCCAATCACACAAGCTGAAAATTGTTTCACTTTACTGCAGTTCTGTAACCATATAGGAATCAATCCTGTCTGTATTCTGTGTACATCCAAAATTCCTGCTGAATGACCCGTCCTGGGAGCAAGTCACCAGTGACCCAGGGCTGGGGCAGAAGGAGGGTGCAGGTTGGGGGGGAAGATCCCAGGGCTGGGGCGGCAGGGGGTGCGGGTGGAGGAGGCAGAGCCCAGGGCTGAGGGGGCACTGATGGGGGAGAAGGGGAGTGCCCAGAGCTGGTGCAGCACGGGGTGTGTGTGAGCCCAGGCCTGGAGTGCCAGGAGGTGCGGGTGAGCGGGGGAGAGCCCAGGGCTGGGGCGATGGGGGTGTGGGAAGGGGGAGACCCAGAGCTGGGGCAGCAGGGGGTGCAGGTGGGGGGGGGAGAGCCCAGGGCTGGGGCAGCAAGGGGTGTGGGGGGGAATCCAGGGTTGGGGTGGGGGAAGCCAATTTTTATTTTGCTTGAGGCAGCAAAACACCTAGAGCTGGCCCTAATAATCAAGGCTGGTAAGGTGTGGCTGGCTGGCTGCAGCATACACAGAAACATAACTGGAGTGATTTGCGTGCTGGAGGCTGTTTATGAACTGTCCAGACTGGAGGCTACACCAGCAAAGCATTGTAAAAGGCATTCCAGGTTAGGAGGGCAGGGGTGATACAGTTACTCATTAGTCTGGATTGTACCCTGGTATGTCATCCCCCTCAGCCTTCTTCTCTAGGCTAAACACATTATGATACAGCAGTGTAGCTCTCTGGTGAATGGTGTGATGGAGCATTCACCCTGCATTCTCAAGGAAAGGATTAAAAGCAGCCTAGGGAGGCTGAACAGTGGGCAACCAGTCAGAGAAAGGCTGCACGGAGCAGCCAAACAGGGCCCAGAGGGCTCACATAAAAGGCAGCTGCAGGGCAGAGAAGGGTCAGTTGCTGGAGAGCCCAAAGGGAGAGGACTACGTTCCTAGTGGACTCCAAGAGGGCAATACCTTGGACAGAGCAGCTGCTAGAGGAATCAGGGGAAGTAGAGAGAGCTCCTGAATGGCTGCTGGGATTTACAGGCTCGAGGCCCTGAGTAGAGGTCGCAGAAGATGCTGGGGCCGCAGGGAAGTGGTATGGGAAACTTAAGGAAGGTGAATATGGCTTATAACTGAAAAGGTCCAGTTTCTTGGTGTCCTCATTTTTCAGCATACCCTTGGTGGACATGGTCTTTTCTTGGACCACAGACACAATAAGAGACCCTGCGGCTGGATGAGTATAAAAGTGTTTGAATTCTTTGGGCAGCATTTGATAAATATTTTTCCACTTGCTTCAGTATTGGAGGAAGCAAGGCTGGAGTGCCCAGAATGCTTTTGCTGACTCCAGTATTCCCCAGTTAATCATGAAAGCAATTCATACATACAGGGAGCTGAGTATGTTGAACAGCTTATGTGTGCTTTTTGGATCACCATTGTCTTGGTGTCAACATTTTTGGCTAGTTATGTAAGTGTAAGCAGAGTCAGGATGAGTTCTACCCTGACATTTGGTGGTGAATTATGGGAAATGTGGAAAGAATTTCAGGGATATTATTTGCATGGGCACGCCCAGCATAGCCCAAGGCAGCCTGGGATGGTTATTTTGACAGCTCTGGGATCCCCAATTTCTTTGTTATTGGGGCAGGGTAAATAAAGTGTTGCCACTTGATTATGTGAATAAGGAACTACGAGACTGCTTTATGACAGAGATGTCTCAATATAAATTAAGTGACACTTGCTAGACAATGGACATGGATTCCAAAACCCAGTGAATTGAGAGAGGTTGGGGATTGGAGTGTGTACTTGCTGGGCTGGGCTGGGCTGGGCTGGGCTGGGCTGGGCTGGGCTGGGCTGGGCTCCTTTTGAGGGCCTGGAATGCCAATTGCATATTCTTCTTTCTCCACTGTTAAAGAGTAGAGCTAATTTTGACTCCATTAGGAGTCCATCTAGAGACTGCTGAGTTGAATTCAGGTTAGGCCAATGGTGCACCAGCACCAGGGCTTCCCTACTAAGAGATGAAATCACTGAAAGAGCTGAGCTGAGATCACTGAGTGCTATGTTAACTAGTGAGGGAGCCTGAAGACCTATTGTTAAGCAGCTGGCAGAGCAGAGCAGTTTGCAGAATGTTGGAGCAGCCCATGGAACAGTGAGTGGAGTGAAGCGGTTTGCAGGGACAGCTGGAGGAGCGGCACAGCTGGTGTAGTGGAGCTGGTTGTGGTGAAGGTTGCAGCAGAACTTCACGGAGAGGCGGAGCAGTTGGCCCTGGCCCACGTAAGGTGCCCCTTAACGCCTTGTGTGGACTCCCCCCCCAATTTCCACCCAGGCTGGGGGTATAAAACTCTGCAGATAAACTTTTGAATTCTGGGGTAACACTGACCAGAGACTTTCGGCTTGTTGGACTTTGGGGTGATTGGGCTTAAGACCCTAAGGGGGAAAGGACATTGCCAAATGTACTTGGAGGTGGGTTTTTGCTTATGGTTTGTGTTATAATCCTGTTTGTGGTGTTTCTCCAATGGGATGCCGCATTGTTTCCTTCCTTTATTAAAAGGATTTTGCTACACTCAGACTCCGTGCTTGCGAGAGGGGAAGTATTGCCTCCTAGAGGCGCCCAGGGGGGTGTGGTATGTAAGTGTCCCAGGTCACTGGGTGGGGGCTCGAGCCGGTTATGCGTTGTGTTATTGAAACGAAACCCCTGGATACTGAACCCGGCCCTTGTTGCTGCCAGCTCAGAGGGGCAGAAGGGTTACATAAGCAAGTCCTGGAAGGCCTTGAAGTCCTTGACAGCAGGTGTCGGGGCTGATGTGAATGCTGTCTCAGGTAATGATGAAGACTTTTTGTTGTCTCCAGAATCTTCTCTGCCTACTCGTGGGGTCCTACTCATGAGGCCCTAACCACAGAAGCTACCAGTGACTGAGACCTCCCCCATCTTCCTTAAGGCACGTGGTGGGGATCTGCTCCTAGATGTATGGGAGTATGGACCCCAGTAAAGCCCAGGAGGTGAATTGTAGGGATAATGGCCAGGTTGTGCTGGCCTAGCCCATTGCCACCTGTGTAGCAGTACACTGTACAGGGCATCTCTGGAACTCCCTCTAACATGCCTTGCTATGGAGCAGCTAGGAGATGGTGATAAAAAGTGCGCTTGGAACAGAGGTGCCATTGGATATGATCCCGGTACCGGGGTGCCCATGGTGATCCCAGTTTTGATGTGAAGTGAGAAGAAGTGGCTGTTCTCTCAATATGTATCTAAGTAACAAGCTGTGCTTGCTTATGGGTTCTGGTGTCAGTATCAATTTGGATCTCAGCACTGGAGTTGGTACCAGATGTGTCTTTTGGGCTTTCATTACAATCAGCACTTCATCGCAGCGCTTGATGTCAATGTGGTCTTGGATGGTCTGTTTCTAGAGCTGCACTTTGAATCCTCCCTGCAAGATAATCCCATGGAACACCCAGATCTGTGCATATGATTGATGTGGGTCTGCCCCTTGGCACCCTGCAAAGCAGAAGGCACAGCATCAGATCTGCCTGCCTTGGTGTCAGCACCTGCCATTGTTAAGGACACCGGTACCAATGCAGTTTATATCAAGGATCCCAGTGCCAGTGTCATGGATTTTTATCCCTTTTATATGTTCCCTTCTCCTTGCTCAAACTCAGGGTATGATGTCTGCTGACAGGGACACTCGTCATAAATTAGTCATCTCAATTCCATTTTAGTGGTTCCTACCTCTTCAGGATCACATGCGACTTTCATAGCTTGGCCAAGGAAATGTAATTTGAGTTTCATATATTTCTGGGTCTAGGACAAGGAGAAGCAGATTGAGCATTTGTTGGGATGTGCCCTTCCCTGGAGTAGAATAAAGATCTGCCACGACTATCAATCAAAGGCATATAAACATTGTACAATGAACAGGGATTAAACCTCATCATGCCATATAGGAAGGTATACAAGGGGTTCTCAATTTGGAAGATTTGAGTTGTTGGGGTTTTTAAAAATCCAGTTAGAAAAAAGGGTTAAATGAAGGTAGAATTTCACAGAATTCAGTAAACACTGAAATATTAGTCTACTAACAAATAGCAGATTGGACACTGTCCAAGTTCTGTCTCTCTGCCATGGGCAGTACAAGGGAACTGAGGGAAAGGTCATGATTGCTCTGACCTTTATGATGTCGCATGGTAGCACAAGGAAGCATGTGAGACTCCAACAGACACTGCTACTTAGAACATATTTGAAGTTCAGTATCACAGGTATGTATGCACCTACACTGGGATCCATAGTTGCATATACTTGAAGAATTAGTAGTTAGAATAAGATTAGGGTAGGAATGGACCCCCCCCCCCACACCAACTAAATCATCCCAGGCAGGGTTTTGTCAAGCCGGGCCTTAAAAACCTCTAAGGAAGGAAATTCCATCACCTCCTTAGTTGCCTCAGTGCAAGTGACCATGATGTAATTACATTCATTACATACAAACAGATTATAGTCTCAGTAATAGATGGATTTGGCCAATTTTATGAAACTGAAAACAAAATTTATTGGGAGGAAATTTAAAGAAAACAATGTGAATAATAATTTGCAGTTGTTTTAGAAAATATATACACAAGAAACCCACAATGGCACATTTCATGAAAGAAGGCTACGTCAGTTTAGAAGATCATCTTGGTTGAGAAAAAAAGTGAATGCAGCAATCAGAAGATAAGAATATATAATAAATGTAAAAAGGGGGATGTTGAGAGCAATGACTATAAATTAGCAGTTATGAAATAGACATTTGATAAGGGAAGCTAAAGGTATCGATGAACAAAAATCCATTGTGTGTTGCATTAAGGATAATAAGAAGGAATTTTAAAAGTATATCAGGAACAACAGAAATCTTAACAAGAGTAGAGCTACATTACCAGACAAAGATGGTAAAATCATCAGTAATGATGCTGAAAAGGCCACCGTGTATTTCTGTTCCGGATTTGGAAAGAAGCAAGATGACATATTCACATCTTACTGTGATAATGAAATACATTCTATTGCAACAGTAAACAGGGAGGATGTTAAACAGCAGCTGACATTGGTGGTGTCAATGTTTAGATGATGTGATGAATAATGTCTCTATGTTTTCCTCATTACCTCTTCCAGCAATTCTCCCATTCCTGTTTCCTATCTACTTTCAATCCTTTGCATTCCACAAGACAATCCAGAGAAAAGACTGGGTGGTAAGTGCTGCCTCATCATGACTGTGGATGTACAAAGAACCTTGAAAGACACAGGAGCTCATGAGGTGTTGCACCCTTCAGACATTAATAAGAATGGCCATACTAGGTCAAACTAATGGTCCATCGAGCCCAATATCCTGTCTTCTGACAATGGCCAGTGCCAGGTGCATCAGAAGGAATGAACAGAACAGGAAATCATCAAGTGATCCATCCCCTGTTGTCCACTCCCAGCTTCTGGCGAACAGAAGCTAGGGAAACTCAGAGCAAGGTATTGGCTCCCTGCCCATCCTGGTTAATAGCCATTGATGATCCTCCCTGTACTCATCTAGTTCTTTTTTGAACCCTGTTATAGCTTTAGTCTTCACAACATCCCCTGGTAAAGAGTTCCGCAGGTTGACTATGCATTGTATGAACAGGTAATTCCTTTTGTTTGTTTTAAAGCTGCTATTAATTTCATTGGATGACTCCTAGTTCTGATATTTTGTGAAGGAATAAATAGCATTTCCGTATTCACTTTCTCCACACCAATCAAGACTCCACACCAGTCATGACTATCCCCCCTTAGTCATCTCTTTTTCCAGCTTAAAAGTCCCAATCTTTTTAATCTGTCCTCATACACAAGCTGCTCCATACCCCTAATCATTTCAGTTGTCCTTTGTAGCTTTTCCAATTTCAATGTGTCTTTTTTGAGATGGGGCGACCACATCTGCATGCACTATTCAAGATGTGGGCATACCATGGATTTATATAGAGGCAATATGATATTTTCTGTCTTGTTATCTCTCTCTTTTCTAACGGTTCCTAACATTTAGTTTTTTCAACTGCCACTTTACAATGAGCAAATGTTTTCAGAGAACTATCCACAATGACTCCAAGAGCTTTCTTGAGTGGTAACAGCTAATTTAGACCCCATCATTTTGAATATATAGTTAGGATTATGTTTTCCAATGTGCATTATTTTGCATTTATCCATATTCAATTTCATCTGCCATTTCTGTTGCCCAGTCACCCTTTGTTTCCTGTCTTATAACCAGTTACCACTCCATGAGAGAACCTTCCCTCTTATGCCATGACAGCTTACTTTGCTTAAGAGCCTTTGGTGAGGAACCTTGTAAAAGGCTTTCTGGGAATCTAAGTACACTATATCCACTGGATCCCTCTTCTCCACATGCTTGTTGACCCCCTCAAAGAATTCTAATAGATTGGTGAGGCATGATTTCCCTTTACAAAAAATATGTTGACTCTCCCCCAACAAGTCATGTTCATGTGTCTGATAATTTTGTTCTTTACTATAATTTCAACCAATTTGCCTGATATTGAAGTTAGGTTTACCAACCTATAATTGCTGAGATCACCTCTGGAGCCCTTTTTAAAAATTGGTGTCACTTTAGCTATCCTGCAGTCATCTGGAACAGAAACTAATTTAAATGATAGGTTACATACCACAATTAGTAGTTCTGCAATTTCACATTTAAGTTCCTTCAGAACTCTTGGATGAATACCATCTGGCCCCAGTGATTTATAACTGTTTGTCAATTTGTTCCAAAACCTCCTCTAATGACACCTCAACCTGGGACTTTTCCTCAGATTTACCCCCTAAAAAGAATGGCACAGGTATGGGACTCTCCCTCATGTCTTCTGCAGTGAAGACTGATGCAAAGAATTCATTTAGTTTCTCTGCAATGGCCCGAACACCCTTTAGTACCTCAATCATCGAGTGCTCAGTAACTTCACAGTGATCACCTGATTTGTGAGTTTGAGCTAAAAGTATTTATGAATACTGGCACTATCCTGAGAACCCTACTGCACTGACCTCTACTTGAACTGTTCTTAGGGCTGGGACTGGAGTTTCCAAGATTTATTGTTTTGGCCTGGGTCACATCAGTATCTCCAGTAAACAATGACTCATGTTAATCCAGGTTTGCCTTCATGACAATAATGCAATTATCTCCTGCTTTCTGGTCACCATCTCCAGAGACCACATATATCATAATCTTAACTCTGACCCTCTACTGATGCAAACCATCCAAGACACCCTTTACAAAACTACTCCCTACAAACACCCAGACTATTATACCAAACATCCACAGGGAGCAGCACTGAGAGGGAGTAGAACAGAAGGGAGGCTCTGGTATAGCATAGTGTATTTGGTGAAGGAAGTTTGGTGAAGAGGGTGCATCCATAGTGGAGCAGGATGAAGCTTGTATGTGCTGGCATACAGTAGTTGTGATAGAGGCCATTAAACAGCTATTTACTGGTAGGTTTTAGTTTTTCATTTACTTGCTTTTGTGGTTTTATGTCAGGTATACTGAGTGTGTAGCAACTTTAACTGTTTCATAACAGTATTTGGAGTATTAATTACTGTTTGTGTACACATTTGAAGATGGATGTTACTAAATTATGTCAAGATAATCATCTCTCCCCAGGTTTCAGAGTAGTGTGGTCATGTTAGTCTGTATCAGCAAAAACAACGAGGAGTCCTTGTGGCACCTTAGAGACTAACAAATGTATTTGGGCATAAGCTTTCGTGGGCTAAAACCCACTTCATCAGATGCATGGAGTGGAAAATACAGTAACAGGTATATATACACAGTACATGAAAAGATGGGAGTTGCCTTACCAAGTGGGGAGTCAGTGCTAACGAGACAATTGAATTAACAGTAGAATACGAAGGGAGAAAAAAAAATCACATTTGTAGTGGTAATGAGAGTGCCCATTTCAAACAGTTGACAAGAAGATTTGAGTAACAGTAAGGGGAACTGAGTTTTTGTAATGACCCATCCACTCCCAGTCTTTATTCAGGCCTAATTTGATGGTGTCCAGATTCCAAATTAATTCCAGTTCTGCAGTTTCTCATTGGAGTTTGTTTCTGAAGGTTTTTTTGGTTGAAGGATTGCCACTTTTAAGTCTGTTATTGTGATTTGCTTTCCAAGTAAAGAAAGTTTTGATGCCCCCTCAACCAAATTTCTCCTCTGTGTACGATGATCAGCATACAGCACTCCAGTGACTCTGCACCTGCTCCCTATTCATTACTCTCTTTAAAAGCTGTGAATAACTGGGAGCTGAGTGTCTCTGAATCTACCTCTCATTCACTATTCTGTGACCATGGCATTTTCACTCTGATGGAAAGCTCCTTCCCTTGGTACTGAGGGAGGAACTCCCTAGAGTGAGATGTGGGTGGCAGGGCATTTCATAGAATCATAGAATATCAGGGGAGGAATAGCTCAGTGGTTTGCGCATTGGCCTGCTGAAGCCAGGGTTATGAGTTCAATCCTTGAGGGGGCCATTTAGGAGTCTGGGGATTGGGCCTGCTGTGACCAGTAGGTTGTATTAGATGATCTCCTGAGGTCCCTTCCAACCCTGATATTCTATCCTATGAGGAAGGACCTCAGGAGGTCATCTAGTCCAGCCCCCTGCTCAAAGCAGGACCAATCCCCAACTAAATCATCCCAGCCAGGGCTTTGTCAAGCCTGACCTTAAAAGCCTCTAAGGATGGAGATTCCACCACCTCCCTAGGTAACCCATTCCAGTGCCTCACCACCCTCCTAGTGAAAAAGTTTTTCCTAATATCCAACCTATATCTCCCCCACTGCAACTTGAGACCATTACTCCTTGTTCTGTCATCTGCTACCACTGGGAACAGTCTAGATCCTAGATTTCTAGATCCACTAGATTTCTTAGTGGATAATCCTGGCTCTGGAAATCTCTCATTTCACTGAGACTTGTTTGATCTGAATCACTCACAAGCACCAGTTTGCTCTCTTTTAGTTTTTCCAATGTGCCCTTTGATCTTGGTGATAGGCACAAATGTTAATAAATAAAACAGCTATATAGCGAATGTGCATTACAGTGCACAGGGAGGATCAAAGCAGGGTGCTTGCTGCTACAGGACACTGTTGGGGGGCTGCAAAGCTGCAGTCCAGTGTTTCTCAACCCTAAACAATACACTCTTCAGGTGTGCTGTGGGTGGGTACCCACTGGTCATACCCCATCACCAGGGGAGAAGAAAAAGATCAACAGAACCCAGCAGTTTCTAGAACCTATGTGGGGACAGAGGAGGGGCATGATTTGTTGTTGTTCTTCATCTCCTCTCCTCGCCGGCAGGATCTGGCCTGGATGCTGAGCTTCTACATCCAATTCTCACTTCCCTGGGGGTGAAGTCTCCTGGGGTTCTATCTGCTGCTCAGGTATCATTCACTGATCCCCCAGCTCCCTTTGGCTGTGCCTTCTTCTCGGCCTGGCTCTGTCTGTCCCTTTCGGTACTTTCCTCTCTCTTCTGTCTCTTTGACCCAGCACTGTGACAGGGAACTGCACAGGAGAAAAATGCACAGGAGAAAAATGGCAGCACTGAAGAGGAAGTCTGCACTCACCTGCTGGCAGTTGCTGTGACCAGGGCACCAGGAAGCATTCAAAGGAAGGAGAGAGATGTTTTATTGCTAAAATATGCTCAGTTCATGACAAAAATAGCTTGGTTTTAAGCTCCTCCACAAAGCCCACAGCTTCTATACAAATCACCAGCTAACAACAGCAAGCCAGGGAGTCAGTGGGACAAAATGTGTCTCATGCAAAATAACCTTCAATATGCAAATCAGGCACATGCCTACGCTGTGTCTCCTACACTCATCCCCCATGCTTGTATGATGCATCAACTTCTATGCTATTCTAAATTAGATTGTAAGATCTTCAGGGTAGGAATTTTCATAATTTGTGTGTTTTTACAACACTTAGTATATTGGGCCTTAAGCATAGGCACCGACTTCTGCTCACTCCGGTGGGTGCTCAACCCGCCTCTGCCCCTGGCCCTGCCCTGACTCCACCACTGCCCCACCCCCATTCCAATACCTTTCCCAAAGTCCCCACCCCAACTCCGCCCCCTCCCTGCCCCTATTCCGACTCCCTTCCCCAAATCCCCTCTGTGGCCCCACCTCTTCCCCTGAGCATGCCACATTCCCACTCTTCCCCCCCGAACAGCTGATTACAGCAAATGGGAGTTGCTGAGGGGGGAGGGGGAGGAGCTGATCAGGGCTAGTGGTGGGTGCTGAGCACCTACTATTTTTTCCCATGGGTGCTTCAGCCCTGGAGCACCCACAGAGTAAGCACCTATGGTCCTGATATTGACTCAAATAATACATGGTTTCCCTTTGTGCTGTTCCTTTTATTGAATATTGGGTGGCTGGAGTATGCAGATGTTTTGTGGAGCCCAGGGGCACTATTTCACATTTTGGTATGGAGGAGAACTTTAACTGTGATTGCAGAAGCTACTTAGCAATTAGCTGTCAGAAGCCCTGTATCTAATTCTTGTATTAAAGAAAGAAAATTAAATAAATATTAGACCCACTCAGCTCTAATACTCACATGCTCTGACATCTTGTTGCAAATCACTTAAGGGACACTAGTTAGGTTTAAAATTTTAATATATATTCTTACTTTGTTACTAACTCTGCAGAGAGATACCCCGTCAGGACTTCTGGGTTTTATCTCAGCTCTGGGAGAGGAGTGGGGTCTAACAGCTTACAGCGGGGGGGAAGCTATATCTGGGTTCTATATAAGAACATTAAAATGGCCATACTGGGTAAGATCAATGGTCCATCTAGCCCAGTATCCTGTTTTCCAACAGTGGCCAATACCAGGTACTCCAGAGGGAAATACAGAACAGGCAATCATCAAGTGATCCATCCCCTATCACCCACTTCCAGCTTCTGGCAAACAGAGGCTAGGGACACCAGAACATAGGGTGGTCAGGGATGCAACACTGGCTAATAGCCTTTGATGGACCTATCCTCCATGAATTTATCTAGTTCTTATTGGAACCCCTATTGGTATCATCATGTTTAAATACAGTAAAGATATGTAAAAGTGGTGAGCATAGAGCTGGTATAGTTTGCAGATGACAAATGTATTTAATTCAGTCAAGACTTTGGAACCGTACAAAGATAGGCAACATAATTGCAGATGGAACTTATGTTGACAACTGCGAGATAATGCACAGTGGGAATATATTTTATGTTACATATGCCATATAACATATCTCTGTAAAGGTTATGATCTACTGAATTTATTCATCCTATTTGTATGCATGTGTCATTATGGTATTTGAAGTTATTAATATTGGCTGTATACTTGTTTGATTTTAAATAGCCTTAATAAGGCATTTGGTCAGCTTCTTTAGACAGGAATTTGCAAGTTAAGTGCCCAGTCAAGAAGCACTTAATGGACAATGGATTTTGGAAAGCTCCAATCCACATAAGTCTACCTGAGGATGTTCAGGGTAGCATGTAAACAATAGCTGCTGCCTGTAAAAACTGAGTCATGCATGGACATGTGACTTGCCCTTGTGACTTCAAAACTCCATCTCGGAGCTGGACTTTGCATAGGAGAGAGGAGGGGGTCTCAACCCACAAGAGAAAGTCTATTTAAGCCCATAGGAGACCCCTCCATTTGGTCTTCAGGTGGCTCAAGAGATAGCCTCTCTGCCCCTAAGGATACCTGAGAGAAACTGGAACAAAGGACAGTCACTACAGGGGGCATGACTGATTGCTGGACCCAGACTAGAAGGAAACTAGTTTGTAAAAGGAAGGTTACTGGAACACTGCTGAGGGTGAGGTTTTATCTGTTTTCAGTTTTCTTACTGTATTAGACAGACTTCTGTGTACTATTTTATTTTGCTTGGCAATTGACTTTGTTCTGTCTGCTATTACTTGGAACCACTTAACTCCTACTTTTTGTATTTAATAAAATCACTTTTTACTTATTAACCCAGAGTATGTATTAATACTGGAGGGAGGGGACAGCTGTGCATCTCTCTCTATCAGTGTTATAGAGGGTGAACAATTTATGAGTTTACCCTGTATAAGCTTTATACAGAGTAAAATGGATTTATTTGGTGTTTGGACCCCATTGGAAGTTGGGCATCTGAGTGTTAAAGACAGGAACACTTCTTAAGCTGCTTTCAGTTTAGCCTACAGCTGTTAGGGGACATGATTCAGACCTGGGTCTGGGTTTGTAGCAGACTAGCAGGTCTGGCTCAAACCAGGCAGGGCACTGAAGTCCCAAGCTGCCAGGGCAGAAAAGCAGGGGCAGAAGTAGTCTTGGCAGTTCCCAAGGGGGTTTCTGTGATCAAACCCATCACAGGAAAAATACTTTGAAAGACTCACACACCTTTGTTGGTTTCTAAGTTAACTGAAACAGTTGGAGAAGGATAATCCGGGTATCATTAACACTGTCTGGGCACCATTGTGGATAACTCAATGGAGAATTCTGCTCAGTGTGAAGCAGCAGTCAAAAAAGAAGACAGTGTTAGGATCTATAAAGAATGAGACAGAATACTGAAAATAGCATGCCACTGTTTAAATGAATGGGAAACTCATCTTGAGCACTGTATTCACTGCAGGTAACCCCATCTCAAAATAACATAAAATGGATGTAAATTTGGTTCACAGACATGCGATTAAAAAGAACAGGACTGTCTACATTAGAAAGGAGACAGAGAGAGATGTGCTAAAAGTATAAAACATTATGTTTAAAACACCACGTTAAAAGAATGTTAAGGTTGCAAAGTCAAGCACTCGAAAGTTAGGAAATGCTAGAATGAAGATACAGCAGTGGTCCAGCTCAAGAGCAGCAGAAGGTCCCTAAAATTGGGGGGGAGGGCAACCAGCACCTGAACCATGCCCCCCCCCAACGGCATCCCTTCCCCCCAAGGCTCCTCCCCTTCCCCCATTGATCACCTTTATGGCCAGTAACAAGTGGGATGGGCCATGGCCCCTGGTGCTCCCTGTTCTGGCACCCATGATCCAGCTATGATTAATGGGTTCCCCTCTCTCTCCTGCAGCTCTCTGAAGGATTATGGGGAGCTCTGGTCTGATGCCTATCTGCATAAATAAGTAGCAACACCACCTTGAGACATTCTGCATGCAGCAGCTGCCACAAAAATAATATAAATACATAATAAAAATGAAGCCCTTGTAAGGCTAGCAGATTTGGGGAAGTGGGAAAGCCTGGCTAATAGGAGGTGGGGGTTGCTAGGAAAGTTTGATTCCAGGAATGATGTTTGGTTTTTTAAAAAAAACCCATTCCTTTTCCTTCACATGCTTCTCCCTAGGGCTCAGAAATGGGGACAGTTTTCTTGTTTTGTGTTTGTACAGCACCCAGTACAATGGATTCCTGGGCCATGACTAGGTCTCCTAGCACCACTCTAATACAAGTAACACATTAAAATAAGGACAGTACATTTTTTACATCAAGGATGTGGGATTCAGGTCCCCTTCCCCTGCAAAAAAGGGGCCTTTGGAGTGAGAACAGGAGCCACTTTGTTTTAATTTTATTCTCACTATCACTGCCCTGAAATATTGTCCTAATTCTCTGTGTTCTTTTCTATCTTAAGAGTCTAATCTCTTTTAGTAAGGTATGGGTTTTACTGCTTGTAAAGGAGCTGAATAAATCTAAATAACCACTTTCACTGTTTGTCTCTATGGACCTTGTTCTGCTCCATCCTGCCAAGGCCTTCCAAAGGAGTTGGATTGACTGTAATTGACATTATTCAGCACATCCACACTTTACACCAGTGCCCATGTTTAGTGTTTTACCCTGCCTTACCACTAGTGCTACACTCAGCTGAGTCAGCAGCAATGCCTTCTGAGTTTTTATGTCCTAGTGTACCTAGTGCTACTCAAGACAGAGCATTATCGGTAACTTTGAACAGTCTTGCAGACAGCTCATTACTGCCCCAGGGAATTGGTGGAGATGATTTCATTCCCTCTCCAGTAAAATTCTATAGCAGGGAACTTTTTCACTAGAGTCCCATCTTGGAGAATAGGCATATTTTCTGCCCATTCATAGATTTATTATTCTCTTTGACCTACTAGAAAGTCTCCTTCAGACCTTTACTGTTTATTTGTTAGAGGGCTCTCAGGTCCTAGCCCACGCACCTGAGATAACGTTCTGGCCTTTGACCAGCCCCAACCCTCTTTGAGGCGGCAGGAAATAACCACAGGACACTGCTCTCAAGGGTACGGAAGTGATGACACATCCCTCTGGTTCCTAGGCATAAAGTCGGCCACTGGGGCTCCGCATGCTGCCCCTGCTCCGAGTGCTGGTTCCTCAGCTCCCATTGGCTGGGAACACTGAATTGGGTCCACAACATAATTAAAAAACTAAATTCAATAAATCAGTTTCTCCAGCAGCCCTGCCTCAGAGAAGATAACCAAAACTGGGAATATCTGTAACGTTGCTCTGCAGTGGAAAGGTAAAGATCCAAGATCTATTATTACTCTTGTATTAGCAGGACTGTTGTAAGCAAGACATGAGAAGCAATTCTTCCACTCAACCTCATGCTGATTAGACCACAACTGGAGTATTGTGTCCACTTCTGGGCACCACATTTCAGGAAAGATGTGGATAAACTGGAGAAAGTCCAGAGAACAGCAACAAAAAATATTAAAGATCTAGAAACACGTGGTCTATAAGGGAAGATTGAATAAAAATGGGTTTGTTTAGTTTGGAGAAGAGAAGTCTGAGAGGGGACGATAACAGTTTTCAAGTACATAAAAGGTTTTCACAAGGAGGAGAAAGAAAAATTGTTCTCCTAACAACCTGAGGATAGGGCAAGAAGCAACAGGATTAAATTGCAGCAAAAGCAGTTTAGGTTGGACATCAGGAAAAACTTCCTGTCAGGTTAGTTAAGCATTGGAATAAATGGCTTATGAAGGTAGTGGAATCTCCATTGTTGGAGATTTTTAAGAGCAGGTTAGACAAACACCTATCAGGGATGCTCTAGATCAGGGGTCCCCAACGTGGTGCCCATGGGCACCATGGTGCCCGATGGCACATCTAAGCACCCCCGCATAATAGCTGGCGGACGAGCATCCGCTGAAATGCCGCTGACAAGCTGCATCATCCAGAGGTGTTGCCGCCAAAATGCCGCCAATTTTCAGCAGTATTTCGGCAGCGACGCCTCTGAATGACACTACTTGTTGGCAGCATTTCAGCAGTGACCCCTACTGACATTGCCGCTTGTCAGCAGAATTTCAGCAGATGCTTCTCCGCCACCACGGTCCTCCGTGGCTCATCTGTCACCTGCCAGACAAAAAAGGTTGGGGACCACTGCTCTAGATGATACTTAGTCCTGCCATGAGTGCAGAGGACTGGACTAAATGAGTTTCAGCAGGCTAGTTTCTCTATGTTCCCTACTTAAAACTTTGGGTAAATTTTTCAAACCAAACCAAACAAAAAAACAAAACAAAACAAAAAAAAAAACCAACACATTCCTAAGTCCAATTTTCAATAGTGACTCAGCTAGGCACTTAACCTTTCAAGTCCATCCCCACTAAACTAACTCCAAAGTTTCAGCTAAACACAAGGGCACCGGCAAATAGTTGTACTAACAGCAGGGCAGGGGACTGGACTCGATGACCTCTCGAGGTCCCTTCCAGTCCTGGAGTCTATGAGTCTATCTACACTGGCACAATAAGAGGAGTTGCACGTCAGGGCACTAATTCCCAATCCCAGTGCAAGACAATATGGGATCCAGGCACCAGGTCCTTAGAACCAGAATTTGTACTCACAGGAGAGTGGGATGAAATTAGAGAAGTTACAGAAGGCAACTCCCAAGAAACAAAGCACTGGCCAAATGGCTGGGTGGATGTTAAACACCCATCACCAGCCATTGTGTGCAGCAAGTGAATGATAATTAGTAACTTAATGACCACCATCACCAGAGAATTACTCAACCCTGGGACTCAGGAACGCCTCCCCCTCTTCCCAACTTGATCACAAGCCCTCCCCTTAGGAGACAATTCAGCTTTCCCTGATAGGAGAGGGAAAAATCAGGCTACCTCTCCCTGCCCCCCAACATGGTGCCTGGACTTGTGTTTGCCAGAGCACATGGACTACACTAAACACAAACTACAACAGCAGATAGTTCGTTCTAGCCTTCCCTTGGGAGATGATTCCATCCACACCCCCAAGGCAGAGATTCTACTGCTATGAAGATTTCCCCTGATAGTCTGTTTTCCTTTCCTACGCCCCCCCCCGACCCTTATCCCTTCCCTTCCGTTCCACCCCTTACCCCCTAAGAGGCAGTCACCCAGATGCCAGGGAGGGGGAATCAAGCACACTACATGGCCACAGTCTCTGAGAGGCAGGCGTCTCTGCCAGGGCAGGGAGGGCAAGCAGGGACACCACATCCCCCAGGAGACCAGGAGATGCGCCTCCCCCCTCACCAATGCCTGTCCTGGTCCAGCTGCAGGGGATGTTTCTGGAGATGCCTCTGACTGAGCCCCCTGCTCCCCATCATGCAGATGGCCATCCCACCAACAGCAAGGTGCTGGCTCTCACAGCCACCTGGGGGGTTTCAGTCCTCCCCCCCGCAAGCCACCCTGACCACAAGAAAGACCTCCTTTGAAATACACTTACCAGCTGCTACTGCTGGCTACCTTTAGTTGGGTGAGAGGTTAGGAGCTGCTGCTGCAGAGCCAGAGAAAGCACACCTGCCACAGTGCCACGAGAAGCAGGTAGGAGGAGGTGGGGTCTCAGCTGCTCAGCTCCTTGGCCACTAGCTAAACAGCGAGCACTTGCACTCCCCTAGCTAGCTACCCTACTGCCCCCGCCCCCGAAGAGCTGATGGCTCGTGGGCCTCCACAAGCCCCATAAACAGTTGACTGGTGGGTGGGTGCCCCTGCCTCCTATAGGGGCATGCCCTGACTGACCCCCTTCTTCCCCAAAGTCCCAGCCTCTCTTCCTCCCCAGGAGCCCAGCTTGCTGGAGCTCAGTTCTTTCCCCTTCCCCTCACTGATTATCTGTCTCCCTCCTGCTGGGAGACAGCTAATCACCGAGGTAGTGAGGGGGCAGAGTTTATGCAGCACACTTGGGGAAGCCGGGCAGGCCAACCTTCAGAGCAGAGCGTGGGCCCTGCCCCTGGCAACCCCACCTAAGGCACCACTTTTTTGAAAATGTGCTGAGGAGAAGCAGCTGCTTCCCCTGTACCTCACTAGCTACGCTACTGTCTGACACCCCTCCTACCTTTTAATTTTGACAACGTTAAATCAATCCTCTGTAAATGTACCTGTCTGCCAGAGGAAAATGACTTTTTGAGAAAAATTTGTGTATAACCTGACAGAGCATTTGTGAGATGATTCCCTCTTCCAACTTCAACATTCTTTCATCTGTTTGAAAATTAGTCTAATGTCATTTCAAACTCCAGCTTGTCCTAGAAAGCACAAAATGCTTTGTTCAGGTGGCTTCAATATGGACTGCTATTTTATATTTACTGAGTTAGAATTTTGCTCACTTAAAATTGTACTGTATGGAACATGGCGATTGATGAATGCAGGCTACGCCTGTACACATCGTCAGCTACCAGACCAACAACAACGGGATGGCAGAGGAAGAAAGAGATTAATGTAGCAACCAAGCAAGATGGCAAAAATGTTCAAGAGATCTATTTTCTGCTGTCACTTCAGTGATCCTGATATTCTCCTGCCAATAACGTCTTCCATTCCATGATCTCAAAGTGCTTTATATAACTAATTAATTCAGCCTCAAACACCTTGTGAGGTAGGTATCACTGTTCTCATTTTATAAATTAGGAAAACTGAATCTCAGATAACTTAATTGACTTGTATAAAGCCCACACCAAATTACTGTCCAAGCCAGGACTGAAATTTCAGATCACCTTATGCCCAAATCCAACAATGAATCTGGAAGAGCACACTTGCTCATGAGTGAACCACTTCATCGGTCTCTCTTTTCCCACTGTAATGATATGGAAAAGCAAGAGGCACAAATTCATGTTTGTACAGCACTTTTACAATGGAAAATGCAAATAGTACTAGGTCCCCTGTACAGTTTGGAGAAGCAGAGAATGGCACAATGGAAGACCAAATGTCTTTCCCTAAATTCTAGCTCCTTCACATTCCACAGAGCCTGGAAATCTCTGCTAAAATTAATGCAGCTTGTGAGAAGGGCTGGGATAATGTTCAAGGTTTTTCTCACCTTGCATTATTCCTATGGATTTCTAACCTTTATTCCATTTGAGTAACTTTTTCTTTGGAATGGGCTGCAGTGAAGCAGCTATTTCAAACCCGAATGAACAACTGAACAGTTTTCCATTTTTAGGTTTATTTACCTTTTTCTTCAAAACTTAAAAAATAAAATAAAATCTGGTGACAAATGTTAAACCTGGGAAGTTACAATTCCTTCACAGCTCCTCCTCATTTACATATTGGGACCAAACCAGCACAGGGCTAGGATCTGGAATGGAACCAAAATAATCTGCATCAAATGGTTAAATTTCAGTACTTCCTGTGGGGGGAAGAATCTTCCCCTCCCTGATCAGATACTTCCATAAATAGGGGAGAGAGAGTTTAAAACATCAAGAGGATTTTAAATTTCTATGTTTTCTCTCCATCAATCACTTAATTACCAATCTAATACATACAGATAAGTGAAGGAAGACCATAGAGAATCCCCATTAAAGTAAGAAATTCCCTTCTTTCTGTAGCTCTCTACCTCCCTCTCCCACATTTGGATTTTACATATTTCTTCCCCACTTTCTGCTTCAGTCTCCATCTCTTCCACACTCTACTTTGAGCTGATTTCTTGGTCCATTTGGCTGACCTCCTCCTTTTCAGTATTTGGGTTTGGCTTGCATTACGGCTAGTCAACAGCACTCCTTCGGTAATCCAGAGGGAATTGCTTGAGAGTAACACGAGGTGTTGCCTGTGCACAATTGTTGCAGCACCCCAACCTGGCCTTGGACAAAGTAAGTCTGAAGCTGATGAACATTGTCACTGGATTGCTAGTACAGCTCCCTCACCCCTTGGTTTGTCAATATCTCCCACTCCTCCTAATTCCCCCACCCTTCCACTAATTTTGTCCCTCTCTTCCCTCAGCATTGTGCCTTACTGCTTCTATGCTACAAGACTGTCATCTGGTTCACTGACAGGGAAGCACTATATGGAGGAGCGGAAGCAGCACAGGTACCATTCAGAGCAGTGCAGGAAGAATACAGGATCTTCTATCAAATTTAAACCCCTGGAGGATCTGGGAGTGGAAGAGAACTAGGACAGTTCTGGAAGGTCTGGTTATTTCCCCTTTTTGAACTTTTTTGATGCTGCACTATTGCCCTTTGCTTTCTTCTTGGCTGAGCCCTTGGGTTCTGGCTCCTTACGCTTGACTGAGGTGATGGAGCCAGTCACCTTGAAGAAGTCATCCAGCCGGCCCTGAGTGCTGCCTTGGCGGCTCTTGCTCAGCCTCTTGATCCCATTGCGGATCCGTTCTTCATTGAACTGCTTCTCCCCACACATAAAAAGGACAAGACCATCCTCATCCGGCTCACTCCACTTCAGCTCCACAGCCTCAGGGTCCACCACGTCAGGCTGCAGGAAGAGCTGCTGGGCCTCCTTATGCAGCCAGTTCTCAGGCAGGGGGTACTTCTTGGGATCTATGTGCTGCACAATGTTTTCAATGGTCTTATGCTGCTTGATGAGCTCCACAGCACGCTTAGGCCCAATGCCACGTATGCTCTCACAGTAGTCACAGCCCAGAAGGATGCACAGGTCCACAAACTGCTCCCATGTTAGGTCCAGGTCCTGCAGGACACGGTTCAGATGGAATTCCTGGATAGGGAGCTTCTTGGCCTCACTGGCTGTAAGGTGCCGCATCAGCACAGGGCTGCCAAAGGTCAGGCAGTCCATGTCCTCAGTGGCAGCTGCATAGACTTTGCCAGCTTTCACTAAGGTGGCACAGCTGGCTTCAGCCTCACCTGGCGCCTCCACATAGGGAATGCCCATCAGGGTCAGCAGCTTCTTGCACTCATCATTGTGCTGCTTTGTTACCTTGACGAGCCTCTTGCTGAATTTCTCCACGTTGTCCTCTTCCCCTGCCTCTTGGGCCTCCTGGAGCTGCTTCTCTGCCTCTGCCCGGCGCTCAGTCCGCTTGGCCAGCTCGCCCGACTTCAGCTCAGGGGGTTTGCCATCAAAGACGTAGACCGGTTTGATACCATTCTCCACCATACGGATGGTTCGGTAAAACATGCCCATCAGGTGACTAGTGGTCTCACCTTCCTCATTCTGCAGCATGTCAGCTCCCTGCCGCACGGCAATCAGGAACTGGTAGATACTCATGGAGGCGTCGATGGCCACCTTCCGGCCGAAATAACTCTTGATGTCATTCTCTCGGATGGCACTGGGCGCGGCGTCTGCAATCAGCTTGGCCAGGCCGTGGATTCCCATCCTAACAGCAAGAAACAGGGGAATGAAGCCAGGAGTGTCCCCAAAGCACATTGCACCCCGCGGTTAACATGAACCAGAGCTCAAAGGGGGAAAAGCTCTTCCGGAAGTGGAGGGAACGGGCACACTGTGCATGCCCGGCCCTGCCACATAGGCCTCAACGCCCCAGGATATAACGTCCACCCCAGGGAGCTCTGAAGATCCTACAAAGCATATCCTGCACCCAAGACACCACCCAGCCATTGCCTGCAGCCAACACCCCCAGCCCGCCCGCGGGACAGCGCCCCCGGCAGCCCGCCCGGCCCCCAGCCGGCCCGCGGGACAGCGCCCCCGGCAGCCCGCCCGGCCCCCAGCCCGCCCGCGGGACAGCGCCCCCGGCAGCCCGCCCGGCCCCCAGCCCGCCCGCGGGACAGCGCCCCCGGCAGCCCGCCCGGCCCCCAGCCGGCCCGCGGGACAGCGCCCCCGGCAGCCCGCCCGGCCCCCAGCCCGCCCGCGGGACAGCGCCCCCGGCAGCCCGCCCGGCCCCCAGCCCGCCCGCGGGACAGCGCCCCCGGCAGCCCGCCCGGCCCCCAGCCGGCCCGCGGGACAGCGCCCCCGGCAGCCCGCCCGGCCCCCAGCCGGCCCGCGGGACAGCGCCCCCGGCAGCCCGCCCGGCCCAGAAAACGCGCTGAGGGGCAGCGGGGCGCGCGCCCTCGGGGCAGGGGGGGGCTACCTGTCTGTACTGGATACTCGGCCCCGCGCGCGGCCTCCAGACACCGCCACTGCCTCTCGCTTCCCGCGTTCTGAAATCACGCGCCAAGTGCCGCGCGCTGCCCGCTGGGAAGCGTAGTCCCGCTCGCCCAGCTCCTCCCGCCGCGTCTTACCGGGAAGAGCGCGGACGGGCCGGCGCGCAGACTACAACGCCCGGGCGGCCGCGCGCTTCCCGCTTCTTCCGCTTCCAGGGCAGCGGGGGCGACCGGAGGAGACGTGTCCTTCCGTGGCCGCCGGCGGAGGGGAGAGCGGCGCGATGGTGAGATACGGGGGCGGCCCGAGCCCGGGCGCTGCTCCGCTCCCTTTACCCCCCCCCGCCAGCCCTGGGCCGCCGGAGCCTGGGGCGGGGCTTTTCCTCCGCGTCTAGGCCTGAAACTGACCGAAACCTTCATATGCAGCCCCCCTCCCCCAGCGCCCGGGGCCCCGTGGCGCCCGAGCCCCGCTCCCCCAGTCAGGTTGGGACCCTGGGGCTGCCCCCTCCCCATGGCGCCTGTGTCTTGCCCCGCCCCGTGGTGACCAGACAGCAAATGTGAAAAATCGGGACGGGTGGGGGTAATAGGAGCCTATATAAGAAAAAAGACCCAAAAATCGCGACCGTCCCTATAAAATCGGGACATCTGGTCACCCTAAGCCCCGTGGTGAGCAGCTCTGCCCCGGCCTGAGTGGGAGGCCAAGGTTACTGCCCCTCCCCCCCGCCGGACTGGCTGGGGCTGTGTCTGTGACTTGCCCTGGGGCTGCAGCTTCCTCTGTGGTGCTGGCATCGCTCTGCTCTTTCTCTCCTCCCAGGAGCTCGAGGCCATGAGCAGATACACCAGCCCGGTGAACCCGGCTGTGTTCCCGCACCTCACCGTGGTGCTGCTGGCCATTGGCATGTTCTTCACTGCCTGGTTCTTCGTGTATCCATCCGCTACGGAACAGCAAGACATTAGTAGCCAGGTGCCCTCAGGTGCCTCTGACAACAGAGGCTGGACTTAGGGGAAGAGCCCTTTAAAGCAAAGTAGGAATGGCTCTGCTAGGAGTATTGAGGAGCCTCAGGGAGCAAAAGGGGCACATCATAGTTGGGATGGGTCAGCTGGAAGCAGAGGGCAGATAATCACGGTTTTGGAGGATGTAACAGTCTGGAGTGGGGGATACACCAGGGTGGGCAAACTATGGCCCAGGGGCCACATCCAGTCTTCCAGACATTTTAATCCAGCCCTCAAGCTCCTGCCAAGGAGAGGGGTCTGGGGCTTGCCCCACTCTGCTGCTCCAGCTGGGGAGTAGGGTAGGGGGCTTGCTCCGTGTGGCTTCCAGAAGCAGTGGCATGTCCTCCCTCTGATTTCTACACGTAAGGGCAGCCAGGGGGCTCCACATATTGCCCCTGCCCCAAGCGCCACCCCCGCAGCTCCCAAAGGGAGCTGCAGGGACGGTGCTTGCAGACAGGGCAGCACGCAGAGCTGCCTGGCCATACCTCCGCATAGGAGCTGGAGACAGGACATGCTGCTGTTTCTGGGTGCTGCTTGAGGTAAGCACCGCCCAGAGCCTGCACCCTGATGCCCTGTGCCCCAACCCCCTGCCCCAGCCCCTGTTCCCCCTCCTTCCTTCCCAGCCCAGAGCACTCACCTGCACCCCAAACCCCTCATCCCCAGCCCGGAGCCTGCACCCTCAGCTGGAGCCCTCACCCCTCCCGCACCTCAACCCCCAATTTTGTGAACATTCATGGCCCGCCATACAATTTCCATACCCAGATGTGGCCCTCGGGCTAAAAAGTTTGCCCACCCTGGGATACACTGTGGTTGAACTGCATTGCTTGAAAAGTTGAGCAGTTGGTGTACCTAAACTGGGACTGAGGGGGAGAGGATTTGCTGTTGGTAGAGAAGCCAAGAAGGCAGGCAAAAGGGCCAAGAACAACAAGGAGCCGCAGCTTGGGGATGTGTTTGAGTCAGGCTTGGTGTGAACCTACAATAACCTGCTTTTTGATAATGTTCTTTGACAGCACTTGGTATTGAGGATGAAGTGGGAAAGGCTGCCTGGCTGGAGCCCTTCAGGCCATGGAAGCAGTCACTGCAGAAATCTTAGATTGCATAGTAAATATTACCCTGGTACAGTAAAAGCTGTTTTATCCAGCATGTTGGGGTCTGGGGGTGCCAGTAAGTGAAAAATGCCATTTAACTAAGAGGGAGGGACTTTGGGTGCAGGAGGTGGTGCGGGCCTGGGGCACGGGAGGGGGTGCGGAGTGTGGGCTCTGGGAGAAGTTTGGGTGCAGGAGGGGACTTGGGAGAGGGTGCGGGGTGCCAGATCTCAGGTGGGTGCTCACCTTGGGTGACTCGCCACAAGCGGCGACCTATCCTGGTTGCTCCTAGGAGGAGACGCGGCAGGCGGCCCTGCATGCCGCTCCCGCCCCAAGCGCTGTCTCCACAGTTCCCACAGTGCTGGAAGGAGCAGCCAATGGGAGCTGCGGGGGCCATGCCTGCAGGTTGAGACAGTGCACAGAGCCGCCTGCAGGCAGAGGCAGCGCATAGAGCCGCCTGCCATGCCTCCGCCTAGAAGCAGCCAGGACAGGTTGCCGCTTGCAGGGAGCCACCCAAGGTGAGTGGCCCCTGGACCTGGGACCCTGTGCCCCAAGACCCTTCCCGCATCCAAACTTCCTCCCAGAGCCAGTGCTCCACACCCCCTCCTGTGCCACAACCCCCTGCCAGACCCACGCCTACTGGACTTTCAATGAAGATCAGAAATGCCGGTTTATAGAGCTTTCCAGTTGGTGAAGTGCCAGATAAAACAGCTTTTACTGTGGAAGGCTACCTCCCTGCCAGACCCTTTTGGTTCATTTTCAGGCCAAAGTTAGAGTGTGGTACTGTAAGCCCTCTGATCTGTCTCTTTGGTTATTGCTTTAACTAGCCTTTTCAGCTATGAAGTGACTTCCACTAAGTACACACGGGACATCTACAAGGAACTGCTTATCTCTTTGGTGGCTTCACTTTTCATGGGCTTTGGAGTTCTCTTCTTGCTGTTGTGGGTCGGTATCTATGTGTGACACTAAGCCAGGGACCTATTCTAGGTAAGACTTGTAGAACCAGAACATAGAGCTAGTCAGCTTGTCCTCAGTTACAGGCACAGCTGCTAGAGGCTGATAGATGCTAGTTTAAAAATGGCTAGTTAAGCATTTGTAGATCTCTCATCTCCTGGAGACAACGTCATACCCTGAGCTGGTGAATGCTCTGGACAGGAACGTCCCTTGGAGGGATCACTGTTGGGGTACAGGGCAGTGGACATAGATGCTGCTATGCCACCATTTCCCCCTATATGTGGAATTGCTGCTGCTGGTTAATTCTCCAGCACTGTAATGGGGGCTGCAACTATCCTGAGGCAGAGCTCTGCTCTTTATTCAACACTTCTCTGCAGATGTGGAGCTGCTTATCATGTCCTCCTCTATGGATTGTGTACACGAGGGTTTTGAATGAAGGCAGCTCAGTGGCACACACGCGCCATCCCAAACCATTTATTTTACTCACATGTATATTATAAACTGGGATTCCCAGAGTCTTCTGACAGACAGCGAATAAATAAATGAATCTGGAATGAGCGAGGCTAAGGAATTGAATTTCTGTCTCATTGCCTGCTTTCACACAAGCTCCCTCTGGCACTGCTTCAGTAAAGCATCCCACTCACCTGTGTGTTTCTGGGTCAGACAATAGGTCCGATAAAGGAGCTGACCTCCATTTTGCAGCTGGGTTTGGAGTTTGCTGAGTCCTAGTCTCACTCCCACCTAATGCGGTGGGAAGCAGTTATGGTGGCAGCAGGAGCTTGGTTTTGGGGGAAGGCGGTCACGCTAACTTCCTACCTCTGTCATTTCAGATTCCAGGTGGAAGACCTCACAGAAGCTCCATCTTTTTTCTACTTTTGTACTTTAAGGATATGGCCCATCATAGATGCGGACTCTGTGTCCTGCCAAGTGACATCACCTCAAGCGTGAATAAAGCTGGTTCTGTGATGTAGCAAACTTTGGGGTCCTACTCTGTGTTTTGGGGGCTCTTTATCTGACTTTCAGATGTGCTCTGATCTCAGCACAAGATCAGCATACCCTGGATAGATCCTCTGTTGTGTTCAGAAATAGAATGGCCCTTTCACAGGCTCCAGCCAACTGCAGCCATATTGAGAGGAACTGAGTATAGCCCTGAAGGAGTCCACTTCCCTCTGCAGTGCAGGACGGGGCTAATTTCCAGTTGTCTCTTATAGATTTGAACTATAAGGAAAGTGGCAGGGTAACTTGCCATCCACTTACAAGGAGCGTAGGCATAATGTTAAAGGTTTGTTTCAAACAAAAAAGGCTTTCACAGGTGTAGACATGTACCATGAAAAGATGTTTTTAAAGTAATTGTTTTCTTGTAGAGAGAATAAGAGATCAGGTGTCAATTTAATAGTGGATACATCCTCTCCAAAAGACTGCTTCCCTCTCTAGTAGATAGCTGGTTTTGGTCTTAATGTTCTTCCCTCTATCCTGTATCACAATGGAGCTAGTGCAGAGGAAGTGTGAAGTCAAACTGGCACTAACCTGATTTTATTGTACAAGTTTGGTGAAATGAGGAAATCATGTTCCCAAATAAACTCTCATCTACAGTTATGTGGCCAAATTTATTACTGGTGCAAGTCAGTCATGTTGCAGCAGGGCTTTTGTTCTGTAACTCCCACTGAAATCAGTGGGCCCCAGAGGTGAATGTGTCCTAGGGTTGAGAATAGGCTGTTAACTCAGCTCGAGGTTGAGGACGATCTTTTTTGCAGGTTTTATTTTTTACGGGTCCTTTAGTGACTGAGAAGTCTTATCCTTGTGCCACAGACTCGTTGGCAGATGTTGCAGGTGATGTTGGAAGTCAGATTGTTGTGTGACAGTTGTCTGTCTTGTCTTTTCTGGCGTTTGTCTGCGACCAAGGCAAGGTGACATGTCTTTGACAGTTATCCCTATCCTGGGTTACTGTCTCCGAATGTGTGGTGTCAATGCCACATCTCTTGATGTTTATCTTGAGGGTGTCTTTAAAACATTTCTTTTGGCCTCCCCATTTCCTTTCTTCTTGGTGAGTTGGGCATACAGCAGTTGTTTTGGGAAGCGTCCATGAGGAATGTCCACACAGTGCCCGTTCCACCTCAGCTGGTGCTAGATAATCAGTGCCTCAACACTAAAGATGGTGGTATCTGTGAGACATTGACACTAGGGCAGCAATCCTCCCACTTTATGAAGTGTTAATTCAGCACAGTGGATCTCAATCTGTAGTCCGTGGACCATCACTAGAGTTAAGAAGTCTGTCTTTATGGTCTGCAGAACTAAAAAGTTTTAGAGGACCATAGTGAAGGGGTTGTGATCAATGAAAGGATCTCTCCTAGGAGAGGATTAAAAGACTGGAACAGATGGAGAGCCTTTACTGTAATCTCAGGATTAAACAAAGACTGTGAATGGCTAGCCAACTACAAAAGCAGTTTCTCCTCCCTTGGTGTTCACATCTCAACTGCTAGAAGAGGGCCTCATCCTCCCTGATTGAGCTAACCTTGTTATCTCCAGCCTAATTCTTGCTTGCATATATATACCTGCCTCTGGAAATTTCCACTACATGCATCTGACGAAGTGGGTATTCACCCACGAAAGCTCATGCTCCAATATGTCTGTTAGTCTATAAGGTGCCACAGGACTCTTTGCTGTTTTTACAGATCCAGACTAACAAGGCTACCCCTCTGATAGTTTACTGTAACCAGTGAGAGAACTGGGATTTCTCACTGGCCCTCACCAAACTCCTAATTCTTCACTGCTTGGTCTCTGTGTTCCATTCTGTGGGCCATTTTGAACGGCTCTGTGGATTGTGTGGTCCAGAGACCAAAGTGTGAGAATCTCATGATCTACAACGTTCACTTCTAGTACTTGTTGGTTATGAGAGAGGTGGTCTGTAAACTGTCACTGATTCTTACCAAGCGTAGGGTTTTCTTTAATGGCCACTGCTATGGTATCTTAGTGCTTTGAAGAAAAAATAAACGTATGTAGTATGTCCTGTTGGACTTCATGGAATTTTCTGCTCTTCTCCCTTCCCTGGTTGTAGGAAACTCGGCTTGGGATATATATACAGTAACTCCTCGCTTAATGTTATAATGTTCCTGGAAAATGCTACTTTAAGTGAAACGTGAAGCGAATCCAATTTCCCCATAAAAATTAATGTAAATGGGAGGGGTTAGGTTCCAGGGAAAACAATAATTGAATACTGTACACAGCAATGATGATTGTGAAGCTTGGCTGAGGTGGTGGAGTCGGGGTGGAAGAGGGAGGGATATTTCCCAGGGAATGCCTTGCTGCTAAATAGGAACTAGCACTCGGCTGAGCCCTCAAGGGTTAACACATTGTTAATGTAGCCTCACACTACAAGGCAGTACGAATGGAGGGAGGAGACACACCATGGCCGTAGCAGCAAACATTCCCTGCAGAAACTGAACATGATGATGAACCCACGCTATCCCACTGGAGCGCACCACTCCCTCCACTTTCCAAAGTGTCCGGTGAGAGAGAGAGAGATGCGCATTGCCTCTTTAAGTATGCTGACCCCACTCTAAGTACATTGCCTGTTTAAGTAGATCAGCAAGTTGAGACAGCAGCTGCCGCCAGCAAGCTCCCTCCATCCTGAGCCCTCTGTCTCCCCCACTGCCCTATGGAGATGGGGTGCAGGGAGAGGGGACACCCTGATATCAACACACCTCTTCTCCTCACCCCCTCCACAGCAAGCAGGAGGCTCACAGGAGCAGCACACAGCAATGAGGAGAGGGACTCCTGAGCTGCCTGGCAACTGATAGCCTGTTGGGCGGCTGCCACACAGGGAACTTAGGGGGGCTGCCGGTGCACCCTGGTTCCAAGCCTCCATTACTAGCTCCAACGGGCTGCTCTTTCTGCAAGCAGGACAAAGCAGGTGGCTGCCAAACAACATAAGGGAGCATTGCACAACTTTAAACGAGCACGTTCCCTAATCAATCAGTGATGTAACAACAAAACAATGTTAACTGGAACGACGTTAAGTGAGGAGTTGCTGTATCTGTGTATTTTAATCATAATGCCTAATAGTAGTACAGCTTTGTTGAAGAGGATGTTCTTACAGTGCTCCCAAGAATGACTGAATTGATCTAATTTGCAATGAAAGTTCATTCCATAGTCCAGTTCCCTCAACCAAGAATCCTTTATCGCTGCCTCTCATTTTGTATTGGGTTTTGTAAATTACATTGTCCCAGAGGACTGGAGCTGTCTTGAGGTGGCATCATGGATAGAGATGAGGGTACTGATGTAGTTAGCAGGGCCAGCTCCAGGCACCAGCAAAGGAAGCAGGTGCCTGGGGCAGCCAGCCGTTGTTGGGGCGGCACATCTGGGTCTTTGGCGGCGGGTCCCTCTCTTCCTCTTCGGCAGCAGCTCAATAGGTTTGGGCTTTTTTTTTCCCCTTCACCACTTGGGGCGGCAAAAAAACTGGAGCTGGCCCTGGTAGTTAGGTTGTGATCTGTTAAAAATGTTGAAGATCATTTTAGGCCATAGCCTGGAACTGGTAATAGAAGCAGACTGGAAGCCACAGAAGGGAATGGTGCACAGAGGTAATGTGCTTATGGAAGTCTGCCCTGGTGAAGTAACTGGGGTGGGGGGTATATTCATTCTGCACAGGTTGGATTCTCTGCATTGTATGTAGTCTCAGAGGCAGTGAGTTTGATAATCCTGTCTGGAGGTGACAAATGGATGGATCATTGGCCAGCTTCTCATCTGGGAGGAAGAGGCCAAGTTTCCTAGCAAGCTGGAGATGGTGGTGGGTTTTTTTGCCACTGACGTTCTCCAATTATCTAGGCTTAGTGATTTGTTCAGGACCATAAAGCTTTGCACCAGCTGATAAATGGAGGACAGTGAACCTGGTAATTCTTTGGACAGTTTTCCCCTTCTGGTGAGCATCATTTCAATCTTGTGCATGTTTGAGCCAGCTGCTCTTCAACCAGGTGTTGGTCTCCTGTCAGTGTCCTTACAAGGGATCAAAATATAAGTTATACAAGTGCTTGCTCTTAGCATGTTGTCTATCATCAGAGCCTGTAGCCCTTATAGATGGTGAAGGGGAGGGAGGCAGGATAGATCCTGGAGTGACTCTGCAGATGAGAGCTTGGAAGAGCTGTTACCCATCACCACTCTCTGGTGTCCTGTTAGAGGAATAAATGGAGCCACTGTAGTGTAGTTCTATGCAAGCAGGATGGTATGGGGAATAGCTGGGGTCATACCTATGGCTCTGTTGAAAACTTCCAAGAGGTTGAGTAACGTGAGTGCTGAGACAGGACCTCTTTCCATAGCTGTGAAGAGGCTAATTATTTTGGTCCGAAGCCCAATTACAAAGCATCCAGTCTGGTGGTAGCTGTTATGTTATTGGAGCTTAGCTGTCAATTTTTTTGGAGTGAGTTGGCCTAGGAATGGGAAGCTGCAGCTGGGGTCATCTGCTTTAAGTGCTGGTGCGTTTAGGATCCCTCACTCAAGGAGAACTGCTAAGGCACCAGGCCAGGCTTTATACAGCAAGTTTCCCTGAGGCCACAGCAGTGTCCTGCTGGGGGGGCGGGGGGGCGAAAGCATCGCCCACCCTCCCCCCCCCCCCGTTGCTCCTGCATGCACCACCTCTCTGGAGACACAGGTGGGACACATAGCACTTAAGGAGCAAGGTGAGGGGGCGGGAGAAGGCAAGCAGCGGGTGGGGTGTGTGGAGGCCAGTGATAAAGCAAGCAGCGGGTGGGGGAGTAAGGAGGTAAGCAGTGCATCAGTAGCAGGGTGAGTGGGGCTGCTTGTGAGTGGGGGAGTGCTGAAGTGAGCAGCAGGCGGGTGGCAGGGAGGTGCTGGAAGAGGAGTAAGGAGGTGAGCAGCAAGTCAGCAGCAAGGTGAGGAGGGCAGGGGGGGTCTGGCTGCGAGCAGGGGTGGGGTGAGTAGCAGGGGTGGTCTTGGCGGAGGAGTAAGGAGGTGAGCGGTGCGCCAGCAGCAGGGTGAGGAGATGGGCACGGGGGTCTGGCTGCAAGCGGGGCTGTGAGGAGTGAGCCACCAGCAAGCTGGGGTTTTCATGGGGGGCAGGGGCAGTGAGGAGGGATACAGGCTGCGAGCACAAGCTCCTCTGCTCTCTGGCCAGGTCATGTTTGGTTCCACCCCTTTCAGCATAAACCATGGTTTTCACAGAGAAGTCCCAGGACATCTCAGTAGGTCGATGGCCCAGATCAAAGCCCAGAAGTTTTTCTGGACCCTTGTAGCAAGTGGTTACGGTCTGTCTTCTCAGACCTCTTGCTTCTTCCTTGGGCTGCTACTTCCTGTACTGGCCCAGTATCTCCTGACTGGGCTTGTATTCTTAGTAGGGGTCTGCATTTGGGTCAACACCCTAGTCAAAGTTCTCAAAATTTCAAACAAAACTAAATGATCAGAAATAATGAGCAACACCACTTCCTCTCTGTCAGGATCTTTCAGCTACTGTTTTACCACTGTGTGTTCACAGAGAATCTAATATAGTTTGACTCTGCAGTGCAACTCTCTGGGAGCTGAGGATGCGATGTCTGTCCACCTTCCCAGGCTTGGGTCTTCGGAAGTAGGCTTCTCCCTTTTTCAAGGCTCCTCTGAGATTGATAGGCCTCGCAGGTGGGGCTGCCTGAGCCCAAAGCTGCTCTTTAATCCCTTCTTGCCTGGTGCAGGGTTTGTACACCCTCTCACAATGCCACTTTTCATATCAGTATATGTGTCCTGAGCTGTGAAGTGGGGATACCTGCCTAGTGAGTGTTGTGCTAATTAATGCTTGTTCTGGGAAGAGAGATCCTCCAAAAGACTTATTGGCTGAGTGAAGTGTAGTCTAACACTTCACTTGATGACATGTCTCTGCTGGCTTGCACGGAGTTTCTCTGGCAGAGTTGAAGGAAGGCAGAGGTTCAGGACTGGCATAGCAGGGGCTGCTTCAGATCAGGAGCTATATTGGCTGAGTAGGAGTGAGGCTGGAGATTTGTGCTGCGGCTCCCTCCACACTATGCCTGGCTCAGGCAAGATCATTTACCTTTGCCCCGTCAAAATTGGTTTAGTTCATAAGCAGTGCCCATGTGGTGCTGCAGGCAGCGGGCTCGCTGCTTGTAGCACCAAACAGGCACTGCCTAGAGGAGATACAAGCAAGGCAGGCAGCAAGGTCAGGGGCTAGAGTCGCTGGAGGGAGACAATGACATCAGATGGAACTCAGTCACAATGCTACTGCTCAGGCTCCTCTGCCGGCAGCACAGATGGGCATTCCCAAGGGAAAGTCTGATATAAAACCAATAAAACAACAGAGGAGGAGCAGCTTACACAAATTATCAATAACATTTAGGTTTAGCAGCTGTATCCTGTAAAATTGATACAGGTTCAGGAATAGGGACTGCAGTTCCTGCCAGTTCGATGTGCATCAGCCATGCACTCTGCAAGCCATTAGTTTCATGAAGTAATCTTGGCTTTGCCTCATTGTGTGGCCCTGGACTATTCAATGATTTATTGCCCTACCTCTAAGAGGAATAATGCTTACCTATCTTATAGGCATAGTATAACATTGCTTGTACACTGCTTTGAAAATTGGGAGCATAATGTGTCCGGGAGCTACTATGCCAACATTGCATCAGTTCACAATTTAAGGCTCTTCACAATTTATAGATATAAAGCAGTAGCTTTATCTATTTTTCAGGTGGCGTCCTGCAAAAAGATCCTAAATTCCCTTGCGCCACATCCTAGTATCTGTCACCACTGGAGTATAAACTGAATGCTCCATTTTATAACTATCCTTAAGTACAGTTTAACCATGAAGTCCACAGCCATGAGCATGGACAGAGCTTGGAATTTGATTTGCCCACACCTGAGTATCTTAAGTAACTGATGTCATCGGGAGGAAACCCATGGTGGTTGTGGTCTCAGGGTCCAGTTGTGTGAAAGGGACAATTTATAAACAACTGCATTAAGAAACAATTTTTCCACTGGTGGAGGAAAGCAGCCAGGAGCCATACTTGGATACAAAGCTGTATTTATATATTTATTTATATAGGTATATTTACCTCCAGCATAAAACAAAGTCTAGATAAGCCAAACAAAGGTGGGGGAGTCCTGAGAACCAGCACCCCCAAAACTCAGCAAAATATAAATACAAATCAGAAAGAAAGGAGGGAAGCAGTGCTTAACCCGTCCCCTCCCCCCGAGCAAATAAAAACCAATAATCATTAATATCTGCTCAGAATGCAACTCTACAAACTTGCTGGCAATATACAGTGATTAAAGCTGTGACAGCAACATTTAAACCAAACAAATTAGTGCTTTATTTTTTTCTTAATCCTCGCAGTGGTGCCGCAGTCTTTATTTACAGGCTTTAAGCTTTAGAAGTAGGGCAAAAGATGTGGGAATTTGCTTTTGAAACAAACTCTTCCCCCAAACAGGCAAACTTTAGAAAGTGGCCCCATGTTCACACTTGTCATCCATCCTTCCAGCTAAGAATGTCTAGAGAGATGAAGCTTCAGGTTCCCAATGCAGAGACAAAGGGGAGCTCCCTGCCTGAGAGGCTGGAAACACTGGCTCAGAGCTCTCTCCGTCTCACACAGGGAAAAGCCTACTGTAACTCTTCCTGCTACTATTTTGGGAAGGGGATGGGGAGAAAACCCTCTTTCATCAGGGGGAGCGTACAGAACTGGGCAGTTGGGGTGATCCACCTGTCCTCCCTTCCCGGCAGTCAGAAATTTAGGGTTGACTCGGGCATGGGGTTGCATCTCTGACCATCTTGGCTAATAGCCATTGATGGACATATCCTTTATCTCGTTCTTCAATGAACCCAGTTATACTTTTGGCCATCAACATCCCATGGCAATGAGTTCCACAGTTTAACTTGCTATTGTGTGGGAAAAGTACTTCCCCTTGTTTGTATTAAACCTGATGCCTATTAAAAAAAAAATTACAGGTGAGTAGAGCAGAGATCTTAGGAGGCTGTCTCTAAGCAGCACAGTTGGCCACTGGCCAGTTGTTTCCATGGGCTCTGGTGCCATCATCTGGCCATTTCTCTAACAATTACAACCCTACTGTGAAACTCTGGTTTCTGTCTTGATGTACCATTATGGTTTGGCTGACGTGATCTGTGTGTAGTTTGTGGAGTACTTTGGGATGAAAAGCACTATAAAAAGTTTTTCTGAGAGTACATTCTGAGTCTAATCCTACTGTATCTTGTAAATATCTAAGGTATTAACTAATCACTGCCATCTTGCTTTAAAATAGTTGTCAATGTAGGACAGGCCTCTGCATTTTAATTATTCCTTTCTTTTTTGGAAAGGAGGTGAACTCAGTACTGAGAAACTCACTAGCCATTGTCTTCAAGGTCCACAGCATGTGCTGTGCCTGTGTGTTGGTAGGAAAAGGAGATAGCCACTCCTTAACATCAGCAGTGACCCTGACCTATGCTTTAAGCAACATGGGGCTACCTGGAATGCTGTAGATCTTACTTAGGGCTACAACCTATTACCCACCGTTATAAATCTCCAGTGACTGCACTCAGTGAGTTGCATACTCTGTAGTGATAAGAAAGGCATCTGGGAAGATCCCCAGCTGCCACCTCTGAGAACACCAGTGGGTTGGGGGATTTATATGGTGGTTGCAGGCAGGCAGTGACTTCAGCCCAGGGAAAGGCCAGCTCTACTAAATTAAAGCACAGGCAGTAAGTTCAGCTCTATTAAAAACACAAGAGGAAAACTTTGGGCCTCATAGCGCTACCCCTCACGTAAGCAGTCCCAGCAAAATCTGTGAGTTTGCTTACTGACTAGAGTTTGCAAGATTGGGGTCAGTGATTGCCGTATGGAGGACAAAAGCTGCCACTAAAGGAATTTCCCAGCTAAAAAACAAAGCAAAGTTCATGGCAAATGGGGCAGGGGGAAGTAATGTAAAAAGTGTATTTTGCAAAGAGTGGCAGTGGAGGATTTCCTGTAAATTGCTGGCAGGAATGCAGTCCTATTGAGACTGGAATTGTGGCTGCTTTGCACTCAGGGACCACTGGGCCATCAACCCTCTGTTCTCCCCTAGTAGTTGCCTGGTGTAGCACAGAAAATATGCCCCTCACTCACTGGGCATTCAATACTCATTCTCTGCAGCCAGTTTGTTTGAGTAGCTAGACTGCTAACACAGTGACGGCTGCTCTGTTAATAGGCAGAGAATGGAAACTGAAGAGCTGGTCTGAAACCACACCTTCAAATAATGGGCCTGATCCTGAGAGGAACCAAGTCTCTAGCTCCCACAGACGTCACTAAGAGTTGCAGGTATTTGGCCTGTGTGGGGCAGTCACAGAGACAATGGGGAGTTGTGTTTGCTATGCATCACCCGCAAAGTAAAATGGAGATAAGCGCAGGCCCCCAAAGGCTGCACAGGAGCCATCTCTATTTGATTAAAAAAGCATTCCCTGCTGTTTTGCTGGGGGCAACAGGAATTGTAGCCACATTCCTTACAGCTGGGACATGAATAGATCCTGCTCTGCTGTCTGGAGTCTGGAATTCAGTGACTGTTGTATTTGTCTCCACTACCAGCAAGAAAAGAGCTGTCCGAGTCCCTGCCACAGCTACCCAGCCCCCGTTTGGTGAAAGCTGCCTACGTCAGGTGATGGCACTTTGCAAAGGGAAGAACACTTGTGCCTTTGGAGCCAGCTTTGTGCTTTGGTTCAGCATTGCAGAGTGGCGTTTCCACCCCAGCTGCCTTGCTTACTCCTCCGCCTGCCCTTCCCTTTCTCCAGAGGCTGCTGCCACTTTCTTACAGAACGGGGCATAGGATTACCCTGGCACAGCTTCAGACTGTAGGAATGCAGAAGTTTCCCTCCCCCGCTGGTGAAAAGTGCTGGGGTGGGAGAAAGACACACACATACAAGAGCTGCCAAAGTCTGATAGGTCCTAGCTCCCCCATCACCAGTATAGCTGTCAGGCTGGGGCTCAGCACTCGCCCCCTTTGGTTTCCTATGTAAGACACAAATAGATCAGTAAGGACAGAATTAAGAGGCCTGTTTTTATACTGCTTTAAAAAATTCAGTAGTTTAGCAAGTTAAAACCTTGTAACAGTAAAATACCCATAATACACTCACCAGCTTACCCAGGGGGCAGTGGGATCAGGCCTTGTCACCTGCCCCCTCCACTCCTAGGGGAAATCGGTAGGGGGCCACCTTGCTTGGCAGAGACCTGTTGGGAACAGAGCTGTGTTCACCAGTAGGTGCAGTGAAACCAGTCACCTGAGTCTCCAGCAGCCCCACTCCCATTCTGCAGAGCAGTCTGTGCTGGTGGCCTCCCTTTGGCACCCCTGAGCAGAGGCAGGCAGGGTGAAGCTGGGCTTCAGGGATGTTCTGTGGGGCTGGCCCTGGGACCAGCCAGCTCTAGCTACTCTAGAGTAAGGGGAACAGTCCCCACCCCAACCACAGAAATATGGGGTACAGCCACAAACACCTGCAAACTGGCTCCTGAGATAGATGTATTGTGTGTGAGCGGGGGTGACTGCTTCCAAGGTGCCTCTTTCTCCCCACTTCCTGAGGGGGCGGGGAATCAAGGGCAAGCCCTTGCCAACAGGCTGGCACAGGCTGACTAGGGGTTTTTTGGGGTTCTTAAGTTCATCTGTTCAGACCTGGTCTGCATGGAGTGTAGGAAACAGGGCAGGGAGGAAAGG
The DNA here is from genome assembly GCF_025201925.1 of Gopherus flavomarginatus. Taxonomy (NCBI): domain Eukaryota; kingdom Metazoa; phylum Chordata; order Testudines; family Testudinidae; genus Gopherus; species Gopherus flavomarginatus. Next base: position 39,632,788 of record NC_066621.1, on the reverse strand, counting down.
GATCAAGGAGAACCCTGTTGCCTCTGCAGCCCCCTCCTTGGCAGGGTTTCTCTCTGGCTGTCCATGGGAGCATCCCAATGTCACCAGGAATCCTATGGAGTAGGGATGCAGGAAAATAGGCAGTGGCTGACCAGAAGAACAGTAACTCCAGTGTATGACTTCCAGTATGTCCAGGCAGAGCCCTCTTTTCAGGATGGAATTCCAGTGTTTCAGCATTGACAAGAGCTCCAGTCTTGGAAGGTAAATTCCAGTGTTGCAGAGAGCTGCTGCATTGCTACAGGAACCGACAGGCCTCTCAGGCTGTTGTTCCCAGCTCTAGAGGTTGGGACAAGCCTGTCCACACATGATCCAGTGTAACACTTTCAAATCCAGTGTAGCAGAGGGAGAAGGTGCCAGTGTCTCCAGAAGGGAAGGAGATGGACACAGTTGCCCAGGATTGTGGGCTATGGTGTTTGGTTGGCATGTCCAGTAGATCCCTGGGGCTGGCTGTGTTGCTCCTGGCAGAGTTCCTATATTCCTTATGGAGCACTTCAGTGTCTATATCATCCCCAGGACAGAACCAAAGTAGCTCAGAGCCCCAAGGGGAAGGTGGGAGCAGAAAGGGGCTTGGAGGTTTACAGAGGAAGGCATGTGGCAATCTGATAGGTTTCACCAGTCCCCCTCCTCTCTCCCAGCAAAGGGCACTGGTGCTGCCGGGACTCACTCACAGAGCCAGTAAAACTGGAAATAATAGTCAGTGAAGAGGTGCCCCATGTGCTCCGGGGTGGTACTACAGTTGGCTTTGCCCTACGAGAGAGAGAGGGCTGTCAAGAGAAACTTCCTCAGAAGGAGCAGGATTCAGCTGCTATCCCACTTGTGTGCTGGGGAAGTGGAGGATTCGCCAGCTAGATTTGCATATTGCCCCCATCACCTCCCAAGTGTTTAAAAACAGAACAACAATCTCAGCCTGTAGGAGTAAAGAGCTCCAGTTTTGCATTTCCCCTGCCCACACCCATCCCTTCACTGTGTGACTTGGAAAGTCCTGGCCACTCACCCCAACTAACTTCCCTCCACCCACAATGTGCTCCGCTGTGTACAAGATGAACCCGGTCACGATTTGCACAGGGCTCTGGAATTCTCACAGGCCCCCTCATCCTGGCGAGTGATAGGAATGAGGCCACAGAGCCCAATCCCTCTCAGCTCTGCCCTGGATGGTGCAGAGGACATAGTTGGTCCCATACTCACAGGCTGGGCTACTCGGAAGTGGTAGGTGAACTCCCGGAAAGACAGCATCACCATGGGCCAACGCTGTGTCATTTCCTGGGGGAGAAGATATAACCGGTGGGGGGAGACAGAATGAACCTGTTACTACTAGGCGTTAAGTAATTCGTCCCTTGGGTGAGCAGGGATAGTGAACTGGCCTGCTCCACTCAACAGGTTTCTGAGACTATCCTGCAAAGCCAAAAAAGGACTGAAGTCCTCTTCTGCCTGTCTGGGGCTACAGTGCCTGGAGCTCGATGGCTGGGAGGGAACCCCAATCCTGACCAGGCACTTGGCAAAATTTATCCAGATGGACAGCTGTCCTGAGAACATAAATTGGCTGAGACTACAGCAATCTGTTTGCAGAAGGGGCCAGCTCATGGCCATCATGCCATAAAAGTGATGGATGAGGAGATGGGTACATATGGGTTTGAATGGTGTAAACCTAAGGCTGCAAACCCTGATTACAAATCTCTGGCTGGAGGATCTGAATGTTAATTAGAAGAGCTGCACATGCGACAGCTCTGAGAATGGCTCAGAAGCCAAAGTGGCTCAATACCTTGAACCACAGGTTTAAAGGGAACAGCTGATGTCAATGAAATGTGTGGTGTGACTAAATCAGGTAGTGCAAGCAGAGCTATTGGTCACCTGGAGGTGGATGGTACTGAGGGAACAGATGGTGCTAAGAGGATGTTGGCACTAAGGAAGACATTAACACCCCAGCAATGGGGAGGCTCTGGAAGGGCAGCAGCAGAATGTGGAGGAAAAGAGGAGCTAACTGAAGCTAATGCAAACCCAGTGCACATGCGCCTGTGTACGGGGGTGGGGAGATGGGAGTAACAGGTATTCCATAGGAATGGAGTACACTAAAATAATCGACAGTGCCCCAGAAACTGGGGAGGTCCTACTGAGGAATTGGGGCCTATCATGCCACAGAGCGCAATTGGCCCTGCTGACAGCCAGATTCATAGGCTTGTGTCAGAGGCAAGGACCATTCCTTCTCCTTGTGGGGCCAGAGACAAGGAGGCAGCATGACACAAGGAAGCTGAAGCACCAACAAGGTCTCATGCTAAGGAAGGCAAAGACATCACAGTCACTTGCACCAGGACTAAAGGCCTGGGGGATGAAAATCTCCTATCTTAGAAACATCTAACTGGAGCCCAGTGAACAAAGGAGACTCAGGCTGCACATCCTTTGAGAGATGGACCAGTAGACCCCACTACAGAGGCAGCCACCTCAGTCCTGTCAGCAACCTCATGGAGACCAGCACAGCTCTTTGCGGGAGTCCCCTGAAGGAAAGCTCAGTGAGCCTGGCAGCTTCTAGATCCACAGGCAGAGAAATCAGGAGCTAAGGGAGTCAGGGATTAGTTCTTCCTTCTGCCATCCCTCTGGGAGCAGCTATGCACAGCACAGAAGCTCATGGCCCCACCTGGGCTGTTTCCCAGCAGTCCTGGAGGTCACACAAAAGAGGCAGACCTGAAGTGTGTGTGTGGGAGGGGGAGGGGGAGGAGGAGGGGGGGAGGATTCAGTTTCACAAAGCAGTAGTTCTAGTAACCACAGTGTCAGTGACTCGTGTGTTATCCAACTGGGTCTCTCCCTTTCTCAGACCCAGACTACACCATACCCTGTTTGCTCAATATGAAGACAAAGGCTGCCAGGTTTGTCCCTAGCACCCCATGTTGCTTCTCAGGAAGCCAGGCCACTTGGGGTGCCAGGGACCTTTGCAACAAACCGCGGGGGACCTCAAGGACGGTCTGGCTGCCCAAGCGGTGCCTCTCCTTTGAGGGATTGTGTCCCGCTACCTGGGTGTCTGTGGTATTGGTGGAGCTGTCCATGCTCATTGTGTTCTGACATGGGTCACTGGACTGGAGGCCACAAAGGTAGATGGACACAGCAGAGGAGGCACTGGAGAGAGAGGTGAGAGAGTTCTGCCTAGCACCAGGAAAGCTGACTGGCCACTCCAACAGAACCCCAGCAGCTTAACACCCCATCCAGTTACCCCATAACCGCCTCCTGCCTCCCGCAACTCACTCGCTACTCAGTCACCCTAGAGCCCGCTCCTCCCCTCCCATCCCACCATTCCCCCCAGAGCCCTTCCTCCCCCTCACACTCCTCCCTGCCCACCAGCCCCCCCAGAGTCTGCTCCTCCCTGCCCACTGGTCCCCCAGAACCTGTTCCTCCCCCTCACGCCCCCACTTCCCACTGGTCCCCCAGAACCTGCTCCTCCCCCTCATGCCCCCCCATCCCACCAATCCCCCCAGAGCCCGCTCCTTCCTGCCCATCAGTCCCCCCAGAACCCTCTCTTTTCCCTCGTACCCCCCGTTCCCACTGGTCCCCTCAGAGCCTGCTCCTCCCCCTCACTCCTCTCCAATCCCACTAGTCCCCCCAGACCCTGCTCCTCCCCTTCCTGCCCCCCCATCCCACCAGTCCCCCCAGACTCTGCTCCTTCCCCTTGTGCCCCTCCCTTCCCATCGATCCCCTCAGAGCCTGCTCCTCGCCCTCATGCCCCCCCTTCCCACCAGTCCTCCAGAACCCGCTCCTCCCCCCGTGCCCCCGCTTCTCACTGGTCCCCCAGAACCCGCTCCTGCCCTTTGTGCCCCAGAATTTTTCACAGTGTGTAGTTAAACTGACCTAGTTTCCTAGTGTGGACGAGGCCTGAGAGAGACACGGAGCTTGAACCCTAGGGCTTAGCTTAGCTGGGCTACCTAGAATGGACGCTGCTTTAACCTTCATTCCTCTGTGCTAACCTAAAGCCTCCCTATGCTGCGTTCCCACTGTTCTGACAACACCGTCTGGTGTCACAGCAAATGCTGGGTGAGGTGCATTAATCCCTGCAGGTGGACAAGTCTCTGCCAGGAGTCTGTCTGTGTGGGACTCGCTGAACAGAGCTCACGGTGTGAAGCAGGAGTGCAGAAGGCCCAGAGGTTCAGTCTGAGGAGGCGGTGACGCAGTGTGGCTTGCTGTGGAGGAAAAGCGAGACCCCTCGCGGATCTGGCCCACTGAGAGGTTCCTCCTAGAGACTGTTCCAAAGCTGATGCATAGCACCGATCCTGTGGATCTGTGACACCTCCCTACTCTGTATTCATTGTTACCCTCAAAATCGCTGAGTCCCCTTCCACTCACTGTCACCCTGATAAACCCCTCACACGCCCACCCACTGTAACCCTGGCTCTCAGATGCCAGCAGCTGACAAGCATTTTCACTCACTTCATCTCCAGGGTCAGGTTGGTGTTCACTGCTGTGGACGGGCTGATGGGGATGTGGTAGGTGATGTTTCCTCTCCTGCGGACACAGACAGAGAATTCAACACCTCAGACGGAACCTTCTGTGGGATGGGCGCTGGGTTCCCCACCCAAGCGGCAGCACCCCAACAGGGCTCTGCGGCTTTTGGGGAGCAGCACAAGATGGAGCTTGGGTAGTTTGGCTCAAGGAATCATTAATATGAGACGCATTCATTCATCGCCAGCACGCCGGTTCTAACACAGCCCATCAGGGCTGGATGGGCAGAGGATCCAGGAGAGATGGAACTGTTCAACTCTAGAGCATCAACTCCAAACATGGCCCTATGTTAGCAGTGGCCCAGAGTCATTAGATGACTGGGAGCATGTGTGAAATGGGCTGGTGGGTGTCTCAGTCCCATTCCTATTGGGTCGGATGAGCACATCACAAACATCCCTGCAGCTGACAGTAACGGGCCTCCCTGTTGGCACTTCCAGCAGAGAGGACAAGGATTGACTGGGGGATGGAGACTGACTGCCCCTCCCCGCCAGAAGTGGCCTATGTAGGCTGTGGCAGGCTAGCAGGGCAGCATGTGGGAAGCCAGAATTGCTGTCCCTGCCCTTTGGGTAACCAGAGGACTTCAGGCCCCAGGAGCAGTCAATCTGGCACTCACTCAGCATCCCAGGGAAGGCCAGGCCCTGCCTCTCACTCACCTGCATGCATCCCTGGCTGCACAATAGTGGGAAGTGATGGCCATGTCATTCTCCACAATCCGGATGGAGCGGAGCAAAGCATCTGGCCCTGCAGAGAGGAGAAAGGTTACCGAGACAGGGAAAAGTGGCCAGAACTCCTGGGCTTGGAGAGTCAGAGTGGATGGAGCTGGAAGGGACTATCCTCTCCCCCAAAGCCCATCCGTGCGGAGGAGTCACAGTTTTTTGCAGGCTCCCCGCTAATTGCCTGGCCAGTTCTGCCCTGGGCAAGGTAAGTTCACTGCCCACTAGATCTCCTAGGCAGACAGCACTTCCTGCTGCTCAGCCTTAGGGATTAGGCCAAGGTTTTCTAACACTTGGCTTCCTTCCTTCAATAAGTGGCCTGGTTTTCAGAGGTGCTGCGTACTTGCAGACTCCAGGGACTCCAATGGCAGTTGGGGTGCTCAACCTCCCAGTAATAAAGTCACTTGCTTTGGGTGCCTAGGTGCTTAACTTCAGCAGTGGGGAAGGAAACTCTTGCTGACTTAAACTGGGGTTTCAGAGCAGTCTAAGGGACTTAGAGGTGCCCAACTCCCTTAGGTTCCTCTCCCCCCTTCCTTGGCCAGCTGGGACATGGAGGTGACTGTTAGCACTAGACACACACAGCTCTCCTAGCCTCACCATCGCTACACCTTTCAGCAAGGGGGTTCGCTGCCCCCTTTCAGTGTGTTTGCACTGGGTCACCTGGTTGGGTTTATAGCCCAGACGAGGCAGCGCTACAGCAGCTCCCCTCCTTGGGCACCGGTAGCACCAATCTCCTCTTTATACAGCTTCTTCACCTCCACTGCTTGGGGGAGGGCCACACCCAGGACTGGAACTCTCCCTCATGGACACCGCTGGGGAGATAGGAGGGTCTCTGACTCCAGGCCAGCATGCAGACAGTTCTGGGAGTGGCCATCTGTGGGCTCTGGTGCCATCATGTGGCTAAAACCACATGTCTTCTCTATGCAGCACTTCTCTCCCATTTACTTTCTTTGGTTTGGTTTGGCACAGAAAGGGCAAGCTGGCAGCAAAGAGCATGTGTGGGAGCCACACGGCCATGGGCAAATGAGAGCATGGGGCTAGGGTCTGGGCGACATCCCCCTGTGACCCAGGGAGCTGGCAACAGCACAAGGGGAACAGAGGGTTTTACAGGGATCCTCTGGGTTGACTATTTGCATTATAGCTCACCAAAGGGTGGCACGTGAGGTCTCTATCGAGAGCCAGTAGCCTACTGGTTGTCAATCAGTGTGAAATGTATGTGTGGGTAAAAATTAAAGAGTCACGTATCTATAGTAAAAATTATGTTCATAAAGTCTTGGAGTTACCAGGCTGGTTACCAGGCAGTGACATACCTCGGCAATGTTCCTTTCAGGCTGGAGGTAATAGACGCCTAGGCTATCTCCCTATCTGGCCATTTGTGTGTTGTGTGTTTCCAATGCTTCCACTTGCTACTACTTGACTTTCTGCTTTGGTAAATAAACTTATATTTGACTTCACTACAAACATATCCAAGTGCTGTGAACTGAGCGGAGCGGTGATCTGAGCTGGAACTGGTAAGATAGGCTCTATGGCTTCTTTGGAAGCATCAAATCTGTGAACACTGCCAGTGCTCAGTGGGCCAGGGGCTGGACACTCCAGGGAGATGCTCAGAGGGCTCAGGGGTTGGAGCATGCCTATTGCTAACCTGTGGAGGGACAGCAGGGCCTGGGAGGCCGACGGGAGTGCTTGTGTTGTCCATGGGATTGGGGAGCTGACCCCTGGCAGGCACAGACAAGGCTCCTTCACACTAAGGGCAGGTGGTAGCGAGGTTCCTCACAACTCTGGGCACTGCTGGGAAGCGTCACACCCCAAAGTGCAAAGAGGCTGTGAGTGCTCAAGCCAGGAAGATGGAGAACTCCATGGTTCTGCTGGCTGGGCTGCTAGCCCCTGGCCTTTCCAGAAAGCCTCACCCCCAGAGCTGCAAAGACTCCTCATTCTCAAAGCGCTTTACAGGCACTGGGCAAAACTCAGCTTTGTCAGCAGTGTGGGGAATGAGAAGATTACGGATTGGCCACTTATGGGGGAAGACGGGAGTCCGTGTTTGACTGCAGTGTGGGGGAGGGAGGGGGCAAGCGCAGGCTGGGGTCCGGGTATGACTACAGTGTGTGTGGGGGGGAGGAGCGTGTTACAGATGGGCTGAAAGACATTTATGGTGTGTAATGCTGCTGTTTGGATCCAGCTGACCAGGCTGCTGAGAGAGGGGGAGGGGGCCCACTTACCGTCCTGCCCGGTGCCCGTAATGCCGGGCTGCTGGCTGGCAGGCTGGGTGATGCTGCGCTGCTGCCGGGTCTGCCCCAGCGGGAAGCTGTTTCGTGACAGCAAGAAGCTGGAGATGTATTTGGATTTGCTCTGAATGTGGGTGAAGGGGGAGGAAGGGCTGGCGTTGGGGCTGCCGAAGCCCTGCGACCGCTCCGGGGTCTTTGGCCACTTGGCATGAGAAGTCACCTTCCCCGTCACACCCCTTGATTTGGCTTTGATACTCATTGCTGGCAGGAGGGAGGTGTGGATGTGGTCTGGGGAGGAAGGGAAAAAAGGGATCAGAGTCAGAGTCAGAGAGGGGAGAGACAGAGACAAAGTAAGGCAGGGACATCTCCAAGCAGAAGCACCATGAGGCCCTCTTTGAGGAAGGCAGCAGCTTGATACAGGAGGCAGATGGAGAGCACCTGTCCTCTGTTCATCTGTCCCATTGCTCCTCTTGCTACCTAATTTATATCCCCTTCTCCAGCTAACCCATCCCTGGAGTGAAACTCCAGAGCCATTGATGGAAAGGGAAGCCAATGAGAGTTTGGGATCTGCTGAGGGAAGGGAGGTGAGGGGAACCCTCTGGCATTGGCAAGAAGAGTCCAGATTCCCGAGGCAGGAGCTAAGCTCTGCAGTCGGGCCGGGTGCAGCTTGGGTTAATGAACAACACTATCGCCCAGAGACTTCTGCTGCTGGAGCTGCCATGGGATCTGTAGTGGCCATCTCAGGTGTCATTCATGCTGTGATACCAGACAAGGCAGAAGGGAGCAAGCAGCTTCTAGAACCATTGCCCGTATAGCTACCGGATGGGCCAATCATAGCTGGATGACGGCCTAGCAAGCCTTAACTCAGAACAGCACAGACCCAGGAGCTATAACAGATGGGGGTTGCGCTCAGCATCTGTGACAGCTGCAGCTAGCACGGCTGGTGGGGAAACACACACGCTGCTCCATCTTGGGGGGACCTGATCAGCAGGAATGAGGCTGGAGTTCACGGCACAGACTCTCCCTAAATCCTCCCCCAACACCATGGAGAGACAGCAGGTAGCATCTGGGCTATACGTCCCAGGCAGAGCGTTTGCTGCCCCTGGAGAGGTTTCAGTCACAGAGGGTGACTTACAGCATGTGCATGAACATTAGTGTGCGAGACTCATTGCTTCCAGCTGTCACGGGCTGCTGGGGGCCAGGCATGGGGGTATCAGCTCCTCAAAGCACCCGGCACCAAGGGGAGACAAAGTTCACAGACAGGAGACGCACATCCCTTCAGAAGGTGCAGAGACAGGAAGCAGTGCTGTGCCTGGGCAGAGTCACCCTCCAGAGCGGATGCTTGCTCCAAGTCTTGGCATGTCCCAGGTGGGCTGGTACTTACCTGTCCGGTTGGGGGTATGCGTGGGGCTGCTCTCAGAGACAGCAACAGTGGAGGCATTGGTGGGAGCAGCAGAACAGCACATGGAGAAACATGGAGGGCTGAAACACACAGCTATGCTACGGCCGGGCAAGCGATAGGCAGAGTCAGGCCCATTCACTGTCACTGCAAGACAAACACCAAGGAGACTTACAATGAGCCAGCATCAGAGGGATGGAACATCAGCAGCAGCACTAAGACAGCCCTCAGGAACCCCCTGCACTGAGACCCGGCCCCATCCCCTCTGCTGTATCCCATCCCCCGGGAACCCCTAGCACTGAGACCCGGCCCCATCCCTTCTGCTGTATCCCAGCACCCAGGAACCCCCATCACTGAGACCTGGCCCCATCCCCTCTGCTGTATTCCAGCCCCTGGGAACCTCCGGCCCCATCCCGTCTGCTGTATCCCAGCCTCCGGGAACCTCCGGCCCCACCCACTCTGCTGTATCCCAGCACCCAGAAACCCTCAGCACTGAGACCCATCCCCATCCCCTCTGCTGTATTACAGTCCCCAGGAACACACCCCTCCCCTGAGACATGGCTGTATCCCCTATTGTATCAAAGCTTCTGGGAACCTGCATGAGCTCTACTATCGCACATGGAACTGCCAGAGAACTGCCAGCATTGTTTGTGGTGGCTTGGTTGGAGGAGAAGCATGTTTCCTGCCACTTGCTCCCTGCTCTGGCCTGCAGAGCTGGTACCTACCAGGGTGTGGGGAAGTGCTGTCACTAGGTTTGTCTGATGAAGCCGTGGAAGAAACAAGCTGAGTCTTATCAAAGTTCTGATTTAATCTAAAATGCAGGAAACGTGTGTAAGAGCCTTTCACATAAGAAACACAAGCACTGTCTAGATCTGTGTAGAGGGGGAATGAGAAGGGGTGGTATGAGAGGCAGTGGGCAGGGTGGGATTGGGAGGAGCAGAGCAGACATGGAGGGAAAGCAAAAGCTGGGAGAGGGACTGAAAGCAGACATGGAGAAAGAGAAAGAATGGGCGAGTAGTGAGCAGGACAGGTAAGGGGGAGAGTGCCAGGCTGGGGAAGAAAATGGTTGGCAGAGACAGAGCAGAGCTAGGAATACAGGAATTGTCAGGCCAGATCTAGCCTAGGATCCTGGATCTGGCACTGACCAGCTCTAGCTGCTTCAGAAGAAGTTCTAAGAAGCTCCTTAGTGGGTAATTATGGAATAACCTGCCCCCAGGGGAAGTTTCTTTCTGTTCCGGTCAGCTAGGGGTTAGTTTATTGCTTGAAGCATGGAGCTTCATATCCTTTCTAAAAGATCTCTTGGTGCTCTCCAACATAAGCGGAGGGTATCCTTAACCAGACACAAGTCTGATCCTTTTTTGAACCCAGTAGCCTGTGTCTCAATCATCTCTTGTGCCTGTGAGTTTCACAAGCTAATTATGCTGTGTGTAAAGGGTTTCCTTTTATCAGATTCAAATGTATTGCCTTACTATGTTCTTGAATATCCCCTTATTCTAGCATTACAAGAAAGAGTGAAGAGAAGTCCCTGGTCTACCATCTCCCTCCCAGTCATTATTGTGGTCTTCTTTCTCATACTCACCTCCTTTCTAAACAAAACAGCTCTCCCTACCCCCATCTTTTCTCTCTCATCTCGTAAGGAAATCTCTTCACGCCCTCAATAATCTCCACTGCTCAGCTCCAGAGCTCTGCTCTTTTTTGAGACACAGTGACCAGAACTGATCGCAGGATGCCAAGTGAATGTGGCTCATTCATGATCTAGAACAGCAGTAGATAATACTGTCATGGTTATTCTCCACTCCATTCCTCTTGTATCTTCACACTTGATTTGGTTTCCTGACCATGGCGACAGCTTGAGCACGGGTCTTCACTGAGCTGACTGCAAAGATGCCCAGGTATCTTTCCTGAATGGTCACATTCAGAGCCGAGAAAGGCACTAGAATAGTTCATATTATTCCCTTCTGTGTGCATTACTTTACCTATTTTAACACTGAGGCCTTGTCTCACTACCACTTAAGATGACATTAGTTCCTTACTTGCTATCTCCAGCGAAGGACTATGTCAAGGGTTTTTTGAAAGTTCAAATAACTCATCCCACCCAGTTCTCCTTTATCCACTATTTTGTTGACGTGATGAAAGGGTTCTAAGAGAGTGATGAGGCATGATTTTTCTTTTTGGAAGCTGTGCTGGTTTGATCATGCAGGTGGTTTACAGTTCTCTTTTTAATTAATATTTCAGCCCATTTCCCCAGATGAAGTGATCTTGCTGGGCCGCAGTTCCCAGTATCTTTTTTAAAGCTAAGTACAACAGTTGCTGCCTTCCGTTCTTCCAGTGTAGGAGCTGATTTTAATGGGTTTTGTTTAGGAGCGTCTGTGCCTTCTGTAACGCAGATAGAGGAGAAAGAAAAAGAGGCGGTGGCGAAGGGAGGCAGCACTCAAACCAACAGTACAATGAAAGAAGAGTAACATACCGTGGGCACAGAGCAACCGGGACCCCAGGACCCCTGTGCCGAAAAAGGGCCAGGAGACAGGCAGTGGGCACAGCAAAAGAGCTGCAGGTCACCAAGAAGAGAGAGGAGGAAAGACAAGGAGAGAGGGAAAGAGGGAGGAGAACAGAAATGAAAAGACAGGAAAGGAGAGAAGGGGATGGGAAAATACAGGAATGAAAATGGGTTGGGATGGAGAAGTAAATGGGGCAGAAGGGGGATGGCCAGAAATGGGAGGAAGAGAGATGGAAAGAGAGAGATCAGTTATTCAGTAATGCCAGTGCCAACAATGACTTGAGGCGAGTCTGCAAAGACCTTGTCTGCCGCTGTCCCTGCAGAAGCAAAGTGGGCAGAGAATCCGAGCAGGGCATTGTGCTCAGGTTCTCTTTTCACGCCGTAGGAGGCTCTCCTCAGAGAGCCTGAGCCTCTGGTGCAAGCTGGCCTAGCTCTATTGATGTCAGTGGAGTGATGCTGATTCTTGGCTACACAGCCAATTGCTCCAGATACCCAGGAGCAGCTGTTTAAACAGGTGCCGCAAAGACACATTTCTAGCCAAACATCAGTACACTGCTTTTCCTTCCTCTGCTTCTTCCGTTTTGCTTGAGACAACTAAACAGAGAAGGCATCACTCTGATCTCTGCCCACTGATCTTGGCATTAGCTAGGGAACGTACTTTGGCTGGACTCTGCAGTATCTGCTCATTAGTCTCTATTGTCAAGGAGCTCCTAATAACATTACCGTTATGGGCTTCCCCACAGTGGCCAAATTCAACCTGTCATTCCTCAGGCAGCTACCCACAGGCTGTTTGGATAAAGCTGCATGTTTAATATCACAGACCAACAGGCATCAAGAGATGGAAAAGGCATGACGGGTCTCATCAAATCCTGCCCCCGAGGCCCTACAGTCCATTCACCAGGGGATTGTTCAATCCATTTCAGGCACCTCGAGTGCCAGGCCTTTCGCCATTACCTTGGGGGACTGTTCCCCAGCCTAGCACAACTCACTGTCAGGAAAGGTTTGCTGGCATAGATGTATCTTGTATGCAGCGTAGTTGTAGCCATGTCAGTCCCAAGGGATTAGCGAGACAAGGTGGGGGAGGGAATATCTTTTATTGGACCAACTTCTGTTGGGGACAGAGACAAGCTTTGGAGCCACACAGAGCTCTTCTTAAGGGTTGGGAAAGGTACCCCCAGCATCACAACTAAATGCAGGGTGGAACAGATTGTTTGTGGAACATACTGTAAGGGACTATCAAGGTAGAGTGGCCCATTAAGACATAGTCATAAGACAGAAAGAGAGAGTTAGTGGGTTACATATTATTGTAATAAGTAGGGGCCCTACCAAATTCACGGATCCTGAAATCTGGTCTCCTCTATGAAATCTGTATCTTATAGAGAAAAGTACACAAAAGACCAGATTTCATGGGGGAGATCAGCGTTTCTCAAACTGAGGGTCCCAACCCAAAAGGTGGTCGTAGAGGGTTCACATGGTTATTGTACTGAGATGCTGCAGTTGTCTTCAGAGCTGGGTGGCTGGAGAGTGGTGGCTGATGGCCAATGGCCCAGCTCTGAAGGCAGCAGCACGGAAGTAAGGGCGGGAATATTATACCCTGCCATCCTTACTTCTGTGCTGCTGCTGACAGTGGCTCTGCCTTCAGAGCTGGGCTCCCGGCCAGCAGCTGCCACTCTCTAGCTGCCCAGCTCTGAAGGCAGCGCAGCCACCAGCAGTGAGGGTGGCAATTTCACAACCTCCCAACTCCCCCCTCCCTCACCCACACACACAGTCCCCTATTGAGTCAGGACCCTACAGTTACCACACCGTGAAATTTCAGATTTAAATATCTGAAATAATGAAATTTACTATTTTTTAAATTCTAGGACTGTGAAATTGACCAAAATGGACCGAAAATTTAGAAGGGCCCTGGTAATAAGCCACAAATCCAGTGTCTCTCTTCAGTCCCTGATTTTTAGTGTCTAGCAGAGCAATGAATTTAAACTTTCACACACTGATGAAAAAAAACACACAGGAAAGTTACCTGGAAATCATGCAAGAAAACACAGAATCATAGGACTGGAAGAGACCTCTAGAGGTCATCTAGTCCAGCCCCCTGCACTCATGGCAGGACTTAGTATTATCTAGACCATCCCTGACTGGTATTTGTCTAACCTGTTCTTAAAAATCTCCAATGATGGAGATTCCACAACCCCCCTAGGCAATTTAATCCAGTGCTTAAATAACCTGACAGTTAAGAATTTTTTCCTCAAGTCCAACCTAAACTGCCCTTGCTGCAATTTAAGACCATTGCTTCTTGTCCTAGCCTCAGGAGATTAATTAGAACAAAATTTCTCTCCTCTCCTTGTAATAACCTTTTATTTACTTGAAAACTGTTATGTTCCCTCTCAGTCTTCTCTTCTCCAGACCAAACAAACTCAATTTTTTCCATCTTCCCTCAGAGGTCATGTGTTCTAGACCTTTAATCATTTCTGTTGCTCTTCTCTGGACTTTCTCCAATTTGTCCACATTTTCCCTGCAGTGTGGCACCTAAAGCTGGACACAATACTCCAGCTGAGGCTTAATCAGCATGGAGTAGAGCGGAAGAATTACTTCTTGTGTCTTGCTTTCAACACTCCTGCTAATACATCTGAAAAGGATGTTTGCTTTTTTTGCAACAGTGTTACACTGTTAACACATATTTAGCTTGTGGTTTGCTATTATCCTCAGATCCCTTTCCGCACTACTCCTTCCTAGGCAGTCATTTCCCATTTTGTATGTGTGCAACTGATTGTTCCCTCCTAAGTGGAGTTCTTTGCATTTGTCCTTGTTGAATTTCATCCTATTACTTCAGACCATTTCTCCAATTTATCCAGATCATTTTGAATTTTAATTCTATTCTCTAAAGCACGTGCAACCCCTCCGAGTTTGGTATTGTCTGCAAACTTTATAAGTGTTGTGGCAAGGCACCTTCTCAGTCTCCCCAGCCTTTGCTGCTTTTAGCCCTGGTGAGACAGGCTTGGGTAATGTGGTCCCCCTTGGGACACAGGAGAAGTCTGCTCCCCGTATCTCCACCTGTTCTGTTAAAAGTATTTTTTGCCCTTGTGGGAGAGTCTACTGCCTCTCCTCCTGGTGAGGCTCGCTGTCTTGCTGCTCCTACACTCCTGGCAGCAGGGCTCCTTCTCTCTCTGCTCTCCCACCTCCTTCCTCCCAGGGAAGGGTTTAAAAAGGTCTCAGGCAGCCCTAAGTTGGAATCAGCTGATCCTAATTAACCTCAGGTAGCTCCCCCTCAGCTGACTCTAACTGATACCTTGGTAACCCTTTCTCAGCTGAACCTGACTGACCCGTAGTTGCCTCCCAGTTGATAGGGAGGAGGGCCTTTTAACCCTCTGGGACTGATTTCTACCCCTCCCTTGTAGCTGTCTGTCCTGAGTTTATCACAGTGTACTCTCTATGCCATTATCTAAATCACTGGTGAAAATATTTAACAGAACCAGACCCGGAACTGATCCCCATGGCACCCCACTTGATATTCCCTTCCAGCTTGACTGTGAACCACTGATAACTACTCTCTGGAAACGATTTTCCAGCCAGTTATGCACACACCTTATAGCAGCTCCCTATAGGTTGTATTTCCCTAGTCTGTTTATGAGAAGGTCAGGCGAGACAGTATTAAACGCCTTACTGAAGTCAAGATATACCACGTCAACTGCTTTCTCCCATCCACAAGACTTGTTACACTCTCAAATACCTGACAGAACTTGCTGCAGTACAGAAATAACCCCCTCTCTGACCACACAACGCTAAGCAGTTACCTACTATGCCACACTGGAACCCTGTGGGGTATCATCAAACAACTACAACCCATGCTCAGTGGGGACCCCATCCTGAAAAAAAAAAGCTTTAATGAACCCCCTTGTCTGGCCTTCAGAAAAAAAACCAACTTCTCCAAGGTCATCATCAGAAATAAGCTCCCCACAGACCAGGACACACCAATGCACAGAGGCATCAGACGCAAAACCTGCTGGCATATTTCCACTGCTATAATGACCAGGACCCCCCACAACACACCTGTCAAGATCTATGGGTTCTACACATGCCTATTACAACAACATGTGGTGTACCTCATTCAGTGCACTAAACGCTCCAGTAACAACTACGTGGGTAAAACCAGACAGTCCATACACTGTTGATTGAACTCACACAGGAAAATGATAAAAGACACAAAACACCCTATAAGCTGTGGGTGAGCACTTTTCACCAAGCGATCACTCCATATCCGATCTCTCAGTCCTCATCCTCCAAGGAAACCTGCACAACACTTTCAAAAGATGAGCCTGGGAACTCTGCTAGGCACTAAAAATCAGGGACTGAAGAGAGACACTGGATTTGTAGCTTATTACAACAACCTGTAACTCACTAACCCCCTCTTTTTGTCCTATAGCTGCAGACATGTTACCGGGCCGCTCTACTGTGAATAGTCCCTTGCAATACGTACTATTTACGCTGGACAATCTGTTCCACCCTGCACTTAGCTGTGATGCTGGGAGTACCTTTCCCAGCCCTGAAGAAGAGCTCTGTGTGGCTTGAAAGCTTGTCTCTCTCACCCACCTTATATCTCTAGAGATATATCTTGGTCAGTTCACCCCTTGTTCCCAGTTAAGATTTAAAAGACTGGCACCATAATCCCACTTCCCCTCCATTGACTTGTCTGGGCAAATCCACATCATTCCTTTAATCTCGCTGAACAAACCTATCCCTCCAGCCCTATGCTTGTCTTTTCTGCTCATCTCTGTATTCCCTCCAGTCTGTCAAGTATTGCAGGCCCCTAGGGAACAAAGGAAGCCACGACACGTTCTGGAGGACGCGTGCATGAGGGGGACACGTACCCATCAATGTCTGCGAGGTCCTCTTCATTGCGCAAGCTGAGCACGTAGAGGGTGGACATGGACACCACACTGGGAAGGAGAGAGAGAAGATTACACACCTGGGGATAAGTATCTGCACTATGGCAGGAGGAAGGAGATTCTCCCTCTGCAGCACCACAGTGGCTGTCTGTCTCAATGGTCCAAACCCACCAAGATTAGGCAGGCAGCTGCAGGGCAGCTACCCCTCCCTCCCAAGCCCAGATAATGCTTACAGGGTCCTCATCCAGGGCTCTTTTAATCATCAGCTCTTTAGTTGGCTGGGGGGTTGCCATGAGCTATCCGCCATCTGAACAGGGAATAGGCCAGCACTGCTCAGGCAGGGGCACTGAGGCTGACAGCAGACAGAGAAGAAGAAAGAGATCTGGAATAGGAAGAGCATTCCAGATACAGGGGCCAGCATAGAGGGATGCCTGGAAACATGAGCTGGAGAAGGAAACAGAGGCCTCCTCCGTTGGTGGGAGGTGCTGGTGGCGCAGAATATGTAGCCCAGAGTCTTAAAGGAGAAGCCAGGGGCCAAATTTAGCCTCGAGTAAGCAGGTGTGACTCTCATGGATATCAATAAGAGCTGTGCCCACTTACACCAGGAACCACAACCCTGAGGTGGGATGGAGCAGCGCCAGAAAGGGGGCACACTCAGTGTGGCTGGTGAGGAAGAGGGTGTCACAGTGGAAGTTGGAGACCCAAGGGCAACAAGGGGCTGGGTTTGGAGAGGCCAGGGCAGGGATCTCTCCATCCAACAAAAGGCAGCTTAGCACATCTGAGCCCCTGCTCTGGGGGCAGTGCACGGCGAGACTGGGTTGTGCTGGTGAAGCTGCCTAACAGATGCTTGCACAGTCCTTGCCCTCAGTGAGAGAACTGCAACAAGTGCCACAGATGTGGTGCACAGTCCTCGTTTAAATCCTGCTGAGTGTGTGAGGAGGATGCACTCCAGAGCAGTTAGGCAAGACAAGAGCTAGGCATCTGCCTTGTTCCTGGGCTGATTTTCAAGAAGAAAGATGGTCTTGTGATTAAGGGAGTCAGGAGACCTGTGTTCCATTCCCAGTTCTGTGACACCATGGCCAATCACTTCCCTCTCTGTGCCCAAGGGCCCCATCTGCAGAACAATACTGACCTGCCTTGCCCAGCGCTGTCATTCATCACTGTTTGCAAAGTGCTCCGAGACCCTCAGATAAAAGCTACAAGGAACTTGTGAAGTACGAAGATTCCTGTTGTTTTACAGTGTTGTGACTCGCAGAGGGGCACTAGCACAGAGCTGTGGGATGCTGGAAGAGCGCCATGCAGAGGTTGGTGATGGGTTGCAGGACAACGCCATGTACCAGTGGAATGTCTGGCAGAGGCAGGTGGCTGACAGCAAGGAAATGCCACGTGCCAAGAGGCCAGCCGTGGGCAGGGCTTAGCCACAGGAGTCGCTGAGTGGTGTTGTTAGCAGAGGCACTTGGTTTTCTATCACTTGCTCTTGCATTTGGGGCATTTTGTCACAAATTAATTCAGGAAAACGTGGTATGTTTAAAATAGAACAGAGCCATCCCTGCAGAGCCACATGGGGGGGAGGGAGATATCTCCCCAGGCTACACCCCTGCTGTGCCATGGGGTGGGGGAAGTGCCTCCCAGTGCTGAGGGCAGAAAGCAGCCACGGGGCTGTGCAGACTCTCACCTGAACGCCATGACGACAACCAGGGCGATGATGGTGCCTTGCAAGAAGCGCTGGCTGATGCAGGCTTGTTCCGTAACAACAGACGGCGACTGCAGGAGAAACGCAGGGGAATCAGCTGTCCGCCTGGGGCAGGGCTCATTGCATTTCTATTCCTCTCTGCCCTGGGGCCTCTCCCCCTGGCCCCAGCCTTTCCGAGGATGGAAGGACTGCAATGCAGGAGGCCATTCCTCCTGCATCCCACAATGCCCTTTGGTCATCCCCTGAAGCAGCAGCAGGATGGCCTGTCCACAAGGCATCGGCTAGCCCCGCTGTGAGAGGCAGGATTTCTGCAGGGCACTAGGAGGAGAAGGGGCAGCAGGAGGAGGACATGGCCAGCTCAGGCCCGACATAGGCCCTGCTCATATGCCCCCACTGTAGAACACAGCTCGCAGGCTCTGCACCACTGCCCCAGAACACCCACACTGTCCAGACACACAGCCCCCCACCTCACACCCCACATCCCTTCACAAAAGGCCCCTGTACCTTGCTGGTCATTTTGTGGGGCCTCTTTTTGTGGGGCACACTTCCTGCACGGCTGAACTGACTTCCTGTTTGGCTGCAAGCAGAGAAGAGGAGCTGAGGTGAGATGTGCCTGGCCAGGCCCCCAGGGAAGCCTACTGCGTGGCAAAGGGATGCAGGTTGGGAACCTGACTCAGTAACTGCAGGAGGAAAACTTGGAGCACCATGGTGGGCTAAAGGGCCCTGTCCAACAGCCCAGTTGTTGGTGAAGGCCCAAAGGGGTGAAAGGAAATGCAGGGTGAACTCTGCCCCCTCACCGAGCCATCCAGCAGGTAGGGCCTGAAAAATGGGCTTCACTTGCTCCTCACGTGTCAGAAAGCATTAACCCTCAGGATGTGGCTCGCCCTGGGATGGACGGTTGGACCGGGCTGCCGTTTCCATACTGTAGTCTAGTACATAACCCAAGGTTCAGTTCATTTCCCCAACAGCAGCTCATGGATCATCTCCAGTCCTCATTATCCCAACACCGCAACAAATTCTGATTTCCCCACTTCCTGGCAGCCAGTGCCCAAGGGGGAATCTCGCTATATACTCCCCACGCCAGTACCAGGCAGCTAATGCCCGAGGGGGAATTTCCTTGTATTGCCCCCCACACCAGTACCTGGCAGTCAGTGCCCGAGGGGGAAATCTCCCTGCATTGCCGCCCTTCCCGCAATGCCAAGCTGCTTGGATCCAAGGGAGAATTTCCCTACACCTACCCCCAACACCATGCTGCCGGCGCCCAAGAGGAAAATCTCCCTGCACCCCCACCCCAGTGCCTCGGCAGGTATCTCCCTGTATTCCCCCCAGTGCAGGCTGGTGTACAGGCCTGAGGTGGGACGTTCCTTTCTGTTCCCCTGCCCCATATTTGGAGAGGGAGAGAGGGCGCCTGTACCTGAACGCCCCAGAGCTGACTGTTGACTTCATGCTGTCCAGCCGCTTGAGCTTAGCCAGCTTGTGACTCCACCGCTCCAGCTCGTCAATGCGGGTCTCCAGGTTGTCGGTCAGTTTGCAGAGCTCCTTCACTGCCCCGACGTTCTCCATGAAGATCCGCTCCTGCCAGGGGCCACATCGTTCTGCGTGAGTCCTCTCCGGGAGCAGAGGGACAGACACATCCACACCTGCCTGGCCTCCTTCAAATCTATTGTCCTCTTGAGCCACTCCAGACCTCCCCTTCCCCAGTGGAAAGGTCACAGTGTGTCGCTCAGCACCCCGGCAAGGGGAAGGCATAAGAGGAAACTCACCCAACCGCAGACTAGCCATCGGGACACTGATATTTATACACATTGCTTAATGTGCTTACTTCAAAACTGGATAAAGGAGAGTCTCTCGGGCACCAGCAGGCCTTGGCAACCTGTCAGTGTACATTCTTTCTCAACGACAGAGACATTCGCCTACACTCCCAAATCCTGACACTCCAGAGAGTGAGCACGCTGCCAGCCGCAGCCACTCCAGTACACCAGGACACTCCAGTCCCAGCCCCACTGCTCACAACTGCAGCGCTGTCCCATGGGGATTGGGGGAGGCTCACTCTCAGGCGTTGCCTCATTATCACAAAACCCTTTTCCCTGTTTCTTCCCCACACTGGGTCTTGTCACAATCCCAGCCTGTGCCCTATGCGCAACTATTTGATCTATGTGCCTAGAACAATGGGGGCCTGGTCCTTGCTTGGGGCCTCTGGACCCCGCAGGTAATTCATAGTAATAGGCAGGTCCCAGCTCAAAACCAACACGTTAAATTCTCCCTGGCGACCAGCAGGCAGCCAGTGCAGATCATTCAGCCCCAGCTTAACAAGCTCTTTGCAAGATACCCCATATAAACAGGTAGGCCCCCACCATGCTCAGCCCCAGCTACTGCTTTCCTGTAGGGTGCACTGCAGGAATCCAGTCGGTAGTGTACAAAACCACAGGGGGCAGTAACAAGGTCCTACAAGAGTCAGATGCAGAAGGGAAAAGAGACCACTGGTGCCATCTGGTCATCTAACTGCAGAGGGGAATTGACCTGCAGCCAGGAAGGAACGGAGTCACCCAAGGTTGGCCCTGTTTGTTCCCACTATGGTCTATAGGCGAGTCAACCAAACCCCATGGTCAGCAATGCGAAAGGCAGCTGATAAATCTAGCAAGATCAGCACGAACACCTGATTTTTATCCCCTGCCGGTGGACATCATCTCCAAGGGAGCTAGTGTGGCCTCAGGCCACACCTGGGTCTGGATCCAGACTGCCCAGAGCCGAGGAGATCTGAGCGAGCCAGGTACTCCAAGCTGTCTCGCTACAACCTCCTCTGTCATCTGAACCAGAATGGGAAGATTAGATACAGAGTCCTAATTTGGCAAGTGATTTTTTGGGGGATGGAGACACAGGCCTCGGAACAGCCTGCTTAAGAAAGCCAGGAACCTGCCCTCCCTCAAGAACTGCTGTCAATGCCCACTAATGCTGGGCTCAGGTCTTCCCCAGTGGCCCTCACCAACCAGGAAGAACATGAGTCCAGAGTCCAGGTTGCGAAGTGACGCCAATGCTAGCTCGCAGAACACATCTGGCTGAAACTCAAGCAGGAAGGACTTTGTTTAAAAGTGTTGGCAAGAGACCATTTCCCAGGCATCAGATTTTGACTCTGTTTCACCTCTACCTTTACGTGAAGAGGAAAAATAAAACACACCAAAATTCACCATCCTCCCCCAACCCTTATAATCACCAGTTCCTACTCATCCCTGATCTGGTCTGTGGAGGGTACCACTAACCTTATTCACCACCAGGAAGTTCTCGATGGTTTTCCCATTGGCAAAGACCATGTCCCCAGTGTCTTTCACTGCTTCGGGAAGAATCTCTTTCACTTCCTGAGCAATGACACCTGCACGGAAACCACAGCACCAATCACCATGGCCCCCGAGACGCCTTCCACAATAGCTGACTACTTCTCACGAGTCACTTGGTTGCTGACATGAACCCCACACACTATGCAGCGATTAATAAGAAACAAACAGCCACCCCTGAGCTGCTAAGACAGAGTAGGGGACTTAATTTCCTGAGAGGCCCGCGCACAGCCAGAATGTAACCTCAGCCTAAAGCCAATGAAAGACAGCTGGGAAAGGGACAACTGGATAAAGACTGATTCCCAGGTTCTTTGTATACCATATATGTATTCTACCATTTCTTTGGACTGCTGCAGGCCAGGATTGAGAGACATCAGCTCAGCTGGCATGGAGCAGCAGGGGGTGCTGCGAGTTATGACTAAGGAGTAACGTTAGTTTGCACTAGAACTCCCCCCTAGCATACAACTGTGAGGATGAAGCCCGTGGGTTGGTGCAGAGACCGTACCTGTCTCAGACGTGCTTTCAATGCCCACAGTGGCGGCAAACTCCGGCTTGTAGTTATAGTGCACTAGCCGCATACGGGAGATCCTCTTCAGCTGTTCTGTGGTGTCCACCTGGGACAAGGTGAACACATGAGATCTATAAGTAGACACTGTTCTTTAATAGTTCAAGAATCTGGCTCCAGGCAACAAAGAGCTCTCATCAGCATCCACAGCGGCAGGTCCCAGAGACACCAGACACAGAATGAGAATGCCCACCTGCTGGACACAGTTTGCTTACCAGCCAGGATTAAAATCCAGGATTCATCAAAAAAGGACCAGGTCAAATGACTCGAGAAAAGGGAGCCAGCCCCATCACATTCCCACACACCATGGGAAGGGGCAAAGAGAGCTCTCAGAGATTTCAAGACCTCACTGCATCTAGTAACATTTGATCTTGCCGGAAGAGATTATCCAGATCAGTTAAATTAAGAACCCACTAGGACCTTTCCACAGGGCTCTGATTGGCTCTGATCTGAGGCTCGATAAAGTTTGGCTTGACGTCTTTGGTGGTTTTCATGTTTGTTGTTCGGCACTTTCTGGTTCCAGGTAGAAGAAGAGCTGAAATGCCATGAGACAGGCCGTGCCTGGGATTTCCAGCCTGCAGGGTATGAGGCAGCTCACACACTCTCCGGAAAGACCCTGTACTCAAGGGCTTTCCAGCTCAGCTGTGCAGATGGAGCATGCTCACATGAACATGCAAACTTTTAGAACATAAAAATGGCCCTACTGGGTCAGTCCAAGGGTCCATCTAGCCCAGTATCCTGTCTTCCGACAGTGTCCAGTGCCGGGTGCCCCAGAGGGAATGAACAGAACAGGTAATCATCAAGTGATCCATCCCCTGTCACCCATTCCCAGCATCTGGCAAAGAGAAGCTAGGAACACCATCCTCCTATCCTCCATGAACTTATCGAGTTCTTTTTTGAACCCTGTTATAGACTTGGCCTTCATAACATCCTCTGGCAAAGAGTTCCACAGGTTGACTATGTGTTGTGTGAAAAAAAAATCTCCTTTTGTTTGTTTTAAACCTGCTGCCTATTAATTTCATTTGGTGACCCCTAGTTCTTGTGTTATGAGACAGAGTAAATAACACTTCCTTATTTACTTCTTCCACACCCATCATGATTTTATAGACCTCTATCATATCCCCCCTTAGTTGTCTCTTTTCCAAGCTGAAGACTCCCGGTATTATTAATAGCTCCTCATATGGCAGCTGTTCCATACACCTAATAATTTTTGTTGCCCTTTTCTGAACCTTTTCCAATTCCAATGTGTCTTTTTTGTAGTGGAGTGACCACATCTGCACACAGTATTCAAAATGTGGGCGTACCATGGATTTATCTAGAGGAATTATGATATTTTCTGTCTTATTATCTATCTCTTTCTTAATGATTCCCAGCATTCTGTTTGCTTTTTGGACTGTCGCTGCACACTGAGTGGATGTTTTCAGAGAATTATCCACAATGACTTCAAGATCTCTTTCTTGAGTGGTAACAGTCAATTTAGACCCCATCATTTTATATGTATAGTTGGGATTATGTTTTCCAATGTGCATTACTTTGCATTTATCAAAATTGAATTTCCTTTGCCACTTGGTTGCTCAGTCAGCCAGTTTTGAAAGAGCCTTTTGTAGATCTTAGCAGTCTGCATGCGTCTTAACTATCTTTAGTAATACTGTATATCTGCAAATTTTGCCACCTCACTGTTTCTCCCTTTTTCCAGATCATTTATGAATATGGTGAATAGGACTGGCCCCATTATAGACCCCTGGGGGACACCACTATTTACCTCTCTCCAGTCTGAAAACTGACCATTTATTTCTACTCTTTGTTTCCTATCTTTTAGCCAGTTACCAATCCATGAAAGCACCTTCCCTCTTCTCCTGTGGCAGCTTACTTTGCTTAAGAGCCTTTGGTGAGGGACCTTGTCAAAGGCTTTTTGAAAATCTAAGTACACTATATCCACTGGATCCCGCTTGTCCACATGCTTATTGACCCTCTTAAAGAATTCTAGTAGATTGGTGAGGCATGATTTCCCTTTACAAACACCATGTTGACTTTTCCCCAACAAATTATGCTCATCTATATGTCTGACAATTCTGTTATTTACTATAGTTTCAAACAGTTTGCGCGGTACTGAAATCAGGCTTACTGGCCTGTAATTGCCAGGATCACCTCTGGAGCCTCTTTAAAAAAAATTGGCATCACATTAGCTATCCTCCAGACATTTGGTACAGAAACTGATTTAGGTGCCTCTCCAGCCCCACCACCCTACTCAAACTGGTCTCCTGTGTCCTGCCAGCCTTCCCCAGCTCTCACCTCCTGGATGTCGTCTTTTGCTCGGATGTCTGACGGGTGCATCAGCGATCCCATGACCTTCACATTGCCATGGACCACCAGGGCTTCATCCGGGCGGTCAGTGTTGATGCCGACTCGGCCGTGGTGAAAGACTGTGTCGGGGAGCTGAGCCCGCTGCCAGAGGACGTCGCTATCACTCTCAAACTGACCCGGGTTAGAGGCCTGTGGAGAGGCAAGAGGGCAGTGACTGAAGAGCGTCCAGAGCAGCAGCAGAGAGATGAAACCAAAGAGAAGAGGGGTTGGTGCTGCTAGGCGGAGATAGCGTGAGCACCGGGGGCTTCAGCAGACTCATCCCCCGACACACGCACCAGAGGACCAGGGCACCATGCACAGCTGGGATGGACAGTGCGTGGATGCCCCCACACAGAAGGTTACACTCCTATGTGATGAGAAGATCCCGGAGCTATCATGGCTGCCTGCCATGGTTCATGGCATCTGCATTCTAGCCCAGGCTTCCGGTCACCAGCAGGGATGGGGAAAAGTGGTAAACTGGCTTAAGGAGCAGCAATGGAGCCTGCATCAAGACTGAACCGCACAGCCAGGCTGTGCCCTTATTCTAAGGTTACCTTGTTTGTGAGGTGGGATGGAACCTTTGAGAGCCCAGGGCAGCCTGGGAAGGACAAAGAGCCGTGCTGAGTTTAACTGGCAAGTGCCTGCAGACCCAGCAATGTCAGGATAAGCCTGTGATAAAATATCCACAGCCCCAAGACTCGGGGCTCAGGTCAGATGACTCAGGCTCGTGGGGCTGTAAAACTGCAGTGTAGATGTTTAGGTTCATGCTGGAGCCCGGGCTCTGAGACCCTCCCCCGCTGCGGGGTCTCAGAGCACAGGCTCCTGCCTGAGCCCGAACTTCCACACTGCAACTTTACAGCCCCATAGTGTGAGCCTGCTGCCCCAGCTGGTCGTGGCCAGGCTGCAGGGTGTTTATCGCAGTGCAGACACACTCTAAGAGGCTCCCTGTCCAGCCTCCAATGGAAAAGCTCAGGCGTAGGTACTTGAACTATTATCAGGCTGACACTGCAGAGCTCAAAAGCCAGCAGTACCAGCTCCTCAGGAGGCTGCTAGGGGAGCAACCCATCTGAATTCCCCCTCCCCTTCCAGTGCAGGGCAGCATGGCCAGCAGAGGACACGCATGGCCCCGGGATCATTGTGGACGTGATGCAGAGCTCCGCGTCAGTATGAAGCAGTGCAGCGAAACCAGACAGAGGAGCAGGAGACAGGGGTTCTGTTTGGGCCAAGGCGGGGCGAGGACTTTGCTCCCCATGCCTGTGGTAACAAAGCCCTGCCTGCACTTTGTGAGGAAACAGCCCTGCAGTGGGGTGTTCTCTGCTCTCCGATCCCCATCTCTGATTGAGACGCTCTCTGCAGGCACCGGCCAATAGAATCAGACTAAACACAGCATCTGCATCCGCACCTTTCCTCTCCCATTTTCTGAGCCTTACGCTACCTGAGCCCCTGGAATTGTGCTGATGCTCTCCCTGCCCAAAACGAGGACCACACAGACTCATGTCCCCAGAGGATAGCACTACTGGGACTGGGACTGCATGAGAGCAAGGGGCTACTAGGACGTGCCAACTCTCCCGGCCTGGAGCAAGGATCATACCGAATCCTGCAAGATTCTGCTGGGGGGTCTCTCACAGGGAGCTACTGGGCTGTATCTTATCTCCACATAGGCTAGGCCACAGCTGCAGCTGTGCCCTGCTCAGGAGGTTGAGTCTGTGTGGTCCAGCCTGTCTGCTTTTCCCACAGCTCTGTTGTGGAGCCCCCCGGAGGCTGCATAGCTTGTCATGTACTTACTTGTCTGCAGACTCCGGGGTCCCCGTCCGCCCTCCGTTTGTGTTTTACCCCCGAACTGGCCCTTTGCTAGAGGAAACGGACAAAGCACTTAAAAGGCGGAGACAGCCAATCACAACGTCACAGCCTGACTCTCACTGCTTCTGAGCAGCCACGCAGGGCCAGAACCGAGCTATGTTCCTCAGACCCACACGCTCCCATTCCCCATGGGAGACAAGAGCTCAACTAGCTGAACACTGGGAGAACCTGTCAGGGGAATCCAATCTCTTTCCTGCCTGGCCTTGACTCCAGCCTTCACCACTGTTGCCCCTCAGGCATCTGGAAAATTCAGCCAGGACACCCACTGAAGGTCCCAAGACAGCACCGTTCCCTTGCTCCCCATAGCCCCTTCCCAGGCAACACATCCCCAGGCTTGCACTCCCCTCCTGGAGAACGTGCCTTCTTCTCTCTCTCTGTCTCTCTGCGCTGGGATCCTGCAGGAACACGTGGGCTGCCTTCTTCATAAAGTGCGGGAAGGGTCAGGAGCAGGGTCCCAGAAAGCCAGGCAGAGAATGCGAGGAAAGGGCAGCAGGGGTCTTGAAGAGCTAGGCAAAGGGTTGGTGGGGGAGCTGAAAAGCCAGGAGAAGGGGGCAAGGAGCTCCAAATAGTCAAGCAAAGGGCAGTGGAGCCCCTGAAAGGCGGAGGGAGGATAGGGGTGTTCTGCGAGTCAGGAGAAAACTTACTCTGACAATGATGCGCTCAGAGATGTGGGCAGCCAGCGTATAGGTCTGGTTCTGGGCATGGGCCTGGAGGGCCACCACGAGCATGAAGTACCTGCAAATGACAGACCACCCACAAGAGTCATCTTCAGCAGGAGAGGAGCACATCCCCGCGGGGGCACAGGGCATGGCGGATACTGCCTCTCCTCACACAGACAGGGAAGTCCCCACACCACAGTGGGCACAGCTGGAATTCCTACACTTCTCCCAGACAGGGACACACCTCTCACGGGCACTGTCTGATCCCGCTCAGGTCTCCCAACATCTGCTGCCCCCATGCCAGCACTCCTCTACTATAGCCATGTCTACAAGTCTGGTCTCCTCTAAGGCCTGCAGTGGGACCTGCCCAGGCGGGCATCCTATCAGTGCTCACAAGCTCAGCAGGGCTGGGGCTCAACTCGCTACTTAGACCGGAGGTTGGAAAAGAAACCAGGTTACCAAGTGACTGGTGCTGATGACTGAGTAGGGTACGCTCTTCCCTCCATGTCGGAAACCAGCCAGCTCCTCGGCACGGTGCTAGGGGCCACAGAGCTGTTGGAGCTCCGGGCCCAGCTTTCAGACGGTCATGGAGCTCTCCCTGCAAATGCTTCAGCCAGCGCATTCAGTGCCTAGCAGGAGAGCTCCTCAGCACCCATCCCCACACCCTCTTTCCGTTCTGCCTGTCACGGCAGCCTGCACAAAGCAGCAGTGCTCCCGGCCAGCAGGAGCAGCTCTGCAGCAGTCTGCTCCCCAATTTGGCCTCCTCGAGTCCCACGTACGCAGCCCTGCCAAACTCCCGTCACAGGCTCGGAGGGAACCATGCTGCTCCATACCTCTGGTCAGGGTTGGGCTTGCCCTTCTTCCTCATGTTATTAGCCGTGGTCTCGCTGAAATGCAGCCGCCCCACGGTGACCTTTGTGACCTGCTCCGGAGGCAGGTTGACCCTGGAGGGGGAAGCAGAGGAGCCACTGAGGACACAGAGCTGGAAAGGAGGTCGCATGGAGAACGGCCATTTCCCCTCATGTGAGAAGATCAGCCCCCAACTGCAATCATCTAGGGAACTCCCACCTCTCCCTCACTTCAGAAGGTGCTTTCAAAATGCCTCAGATCAGGCTCTGGGGGTCCGGGAGACCCACCACAGGTTAGTGAGCTCTGGGCGTGGAGGGGAGAGGAGTCATTGTTTTGGGAAGTGAAGGAGACAGAGAGAGAGAACACTTTAAATACACTACCCGCCTGAGCCCTCCATGCCAGCTCCCCATAGTACCCCCTTGCCCCACTCTGCCCTCCTACTCTCAGAGGTCCTCATACCAGGGTCCCTCAATCTCCTCTCTCCTTGGGTGGCTCTCTTGTGACAGGCTCCCCACCTTCAGGCCGCCATGCCCTGGGCAGTACTCACGTGACAGGGTTGAAGGGCCGTTTGCTGCGGTCAGACTGTGACTGCTCAATGTTGATCGATTGGTTCAAAGCCTCTAACTGAAGGGAAAGATTCAGGAACATTACAGAGAGTAGAAAACCATGGCTTTCCCCTCTTTCAGCCCCTTTTCCCAAGCCACAATTGTCCCAAGGACAATCTATCCGGCCACTTACCCACAGCACATCAACAGTACCAATCACCCCGGCGTCTGGGCACCCATAATTACCCCCTGGAAATTTGCCTCACTGGCACCATAACCACTGCTCAGAAAAGGCCAGATTTACTTTGTCCCATTACCACTGCTTGTACCTCCCCTTCTCTTCTCCTAAGAGAGGACAGGAGCTGTCTGCACCGGTGGGGTCAGATGGCCTCTTCCTTGCTCCTCACTCACAGACTCAAATGTACAGGCACTGATGTACATACACACATACAGAGCCCTAAGAGATTGCCCAGGGGAACCCTCTTTACAGCCTCTTCTCTTGTGACTAGACTTCAGCCTACTTCACCCAGCAGATGGGGCTATAGCACAAGGCTCCTATCCTTCCTTTAGGTAACGTCCTGGTCACACAAAACCTGTGATTCCCACCGGATCATATCTGCTCGTATCACACTTTGGCTCCCCTACACAGGCTCCACTCACAGACCCACACGTGCACTCACCAACAAACAGTACACAGTGATATAATGCTCATCATTCCTACCCAGAGACTGACAAGATCATACACACGGTAATATCCACAGCCACACACAAAGCCTATGGGCCTACGGACACCGACACACACGCTCGTACGTGCACCCTGAAATGGCCTTCAGTTCTTGCAGGGTTTGCCTCCTTCCCCTAGAACTTGCCTTCACTCCATGCAGCTTCAGGTAGAAGCAGTCGAGGGGCTTCAGGCCCTCAGGAGACTTCACGTACTTGGGATCTCCAATCATGCCAATGTAGACCGTGACCTGGAAGTGATTCTTCTTCTGGCACACGAAGGCATCGTCGCCCACAGAAAAGTTGAACCCTTTGTCAGCATCCACTCGGTAGGTGGGTGGGGGGCTGTGCATCGAGGTAGGGGGAAAAGGCAGCAGGCATTAGACTGAAGGACAAACACTGATATCTCTGCGGGGTCTGAATTTATAGCCGGGGGGGGGGCAGCATAAACAGACAGTGTTTCACGGATACTTATCTCAATGATCACACAGGCCAGCTCTCCTCATGTTTACAACCAAATAACATCCCCGTGGCAACTACAAGAATGGCTAGTATGGGAAAGCCACAATAGGGAAGTAATGTATGTATTTTCAGTTGTCTTTGAATGTAGTTCAGTAGCTGGAAACTGGAAGGAGGAGCCAGGATCGTGTCACTAGCCCACTTCTGTGCAGATCACCAGCAGGCTGTCTGCTTCATGGGTCACCAGTGACCCAAAGACCCCTTTCTGAGAACTTCTGGTTTACAGTGTAATTTATCCAAGGATTCAAATGTGCTTGGCAGGATTGTGCCATAGCTAGATCTGGGTTCAAACACAAGCAGCTGTTTAACTGTGCACAGCTGCTCTATGCAGCTGGTTAGGGAAAAGAGCGTAAGAGACTCCCATAGCCGATGGAAGCTGCAGGAGGGATTTTAGGCTGGCAGAATGTTTTCGGATTGAAAGGGAATATAGTTATTTGACTTGGAATTCGCTCAGGCTGCCGGGGCACTCCCAGCTCTTATACAAGGTGCCACAGAATCTTTCATGACCACCGGTGACAGAGAGGCATCCCATCCAATCATATAGCCCCTCCTGGCGCCACACATTGGAGCACTGACTTCATACAGGTTCAGAGAGAAGAGAGAGTTCCACACTGAGGGCTTGGCTACACTGGAGAGTTGCAGTGCTGGTGGTGGGTTTACAGCGCTGCAACTTAGTAACTGTCCACACCTGCAAGGCATATCCAGTGCTGCAACTGCCTGGCTGCAGCGCTGGCTGTACACCGGGTCTGCTTGGGGTGTAACGATTGCAGCGCTGGTGATGCAGCACTGCTCATCAAGTGTGGCCACCAAAAGCGCTGTTATTGGCCTCCAGGGTATTAGGAGGTATCCCAGAATTCCTGTCCACAACAAATCGGAAGAATGGCTGAACTCCGAGCTCCCCGGAGCTACTTATCTAAAAAATAAACACAGCTGCTCTTTGCTCCAGCGAGCGAGCGGAGGCAGGGGAATTGCTTTGGAATGTTCACAGCTGTTTGCTTGAGGAGAGAGAGGGGAGTCCATGTTGAGCAGCTGCTTATGTGGTCTGAAGGCTATTTAGGAGTGCATAATTTGCATTTAGTGAATAAGAGAGGGGTGGGGGAAGGGGTTGAAACTTTTAAAATGATTGAAGGTAGGTGCTGTGTATCTTCCAGTCCTTAGAACTTGCAAGGCAGGGAGCTGAGAACAGTGTCAGCTCCAAAAATCCACTCTGTCTCCCCCATGCTCCCTGTCACACTCCACCCCACCCCCGTTTTGAAAAGCATGTTGCAGCCACTTGAACGCTGGGATAGCTGCCCCCAATGCACCACTCCCAACAGCGCTGCAAATGCTGCAATAGTGGCCACACTGCAGCGCTGGTAGCTGTCAGTGTGGCCACACTGCAGTGCTTTCCCTACACAGCTGTACGAAGACAGCTGTAACTCCCAGCGCTGTACAACTGTAAGTGTACCCTGAGTGAGCACATCCTGCTGCCCCTGCCTTGCCCTTGCAGGTCTCCCATCCTCTCACCCCCAGGTCCAGCCCTGCTTAACAGCTGGGATCTGATTTCTGAATTCTGCTTCTCAGGTCAAGGGGCTATGCTGGTGGATCAGGCTAACCTAGGAAGCCACGCAGGGATGGGGATATGACAGGGGGTACTGGACATTCTTTGGGAGTTTCTCTCCTGAACAGGATCTTTCAGAGAAACCGATGAGATCCCTCATTGGGTTCCATTCTTCAAGTGACCCATCCCGGCCTTGCTGCCAGGCTGTACCCGCCCCAAGCTGCCGGATTCCTGGAGAAATCAGAACCATCTGCTGCCACTGCTAAGAGCCTCCAGCTCCCACCATGGCACATCCCGGCTAGGAGGAGAAACTTGGGCTACAGAGAAGAAACACACAAACCAGCCGGGGAAGTTTAATCTGTATCTCCTTAATGGGCTGGTTACCACGGGAACGGTGAAAATATGTGGCGTTCGCACCAAGTCCCCCTTTCTCCCACCTCCCAAGATCCCTGGCCTGCACTCTGGGCTAGGGCCCCTCTGGGGGGCGCTGCCTGCCTGGCACAGGTGGGAAAGGAAACACCCCGCAAGTCAGTCAGTCACTCAACATTTCAACTGGGAGACCAAAATCCAATCTTCCCTCCTCCCCCTCAATTTTCAAATCATGGGGAGCGTCATCGTTTTTCATTTATGAAAATCTGCACATAATTACAGGCGCCAGGACTCATTTTTCAAACTAGGTATTAAAAAGTACAGGGTATCCTTCTGCTAAAGAAAAAAAACGTGCCATCTTCCTGTCCTTCAGGTCTTAATTTTTAGAACGAACAACAGAGCTTCAAAAGGTCTGAGTGTCGGAGAAGAGTGACTGGGAGAGCAAGACAGCCACTGACAGGAAGACTTACGGCTCCATCAGACTATTAGACTAGACAGACTTTGTAGGCAGGGGTACATGCAGGAGAGGGTCACTCCCTTTTATACATGTGTCTTCCCACAAGCCTAGTCAATTCAATGCCACAACTACCAGCCAAGCCTAAAAGCAGCCCGTCTTCTGGGATCAAAAGGCAATTAATTCCCCTAAGCACTCACAAGAGACAACTAATCCAGGGCAAGATGTGTGGGTTCCCTGGAAGATGGGGTATTTTCACACGAGTGTTAGCTGAACAGCAGCCAGCGGGTGTAACGTGGTCCAGGAAATTCCCCAACATGACCATCTTCATCCTTAACACTGCAGCGTGGCAAGACTACAAGTCCCAGTATGCAGTGCCCCATCCTGATCTGTGCAGCCCAGTCACGCTGCCCGCTGGGCATTTCCATACTTGCAAAAGCACCCGGATCATGCTAGGGTGACAGAAGATATGCGAGGATGCACTTATTCAAGATTGAATGCAAGGATCTTTCACACACGCTTTCGTATCATCAGCTGTATGGGCTGCACTTCCACCCTGATTAGAAGGGGAATCGTTTTCATGTATTTTATGATTACCAGTATTATTATCCCCATTTAACAGATGGGTAAATGAGGTACAGAGGATGGGTGATTGATCTAAGGTCATAGAGTAACAGGGTTGGGGTTGAACACCAAGTATCCTGACTCCCAGCTCTATGCTCTTGACATGGCCACAGGGCCTCGAAGACCACATGGCCTTCTGATGAGGGTCACTGCCATCTGTTTCATTTACTGCCGATTAAGCACAGCCTCAGGACTTCTAGCAACTACGGCTCTCAGCTCCCAACCTGCGATCTCCTACAGATTCATGACTGTTTCCCAAATGACTGGTAACTGCTAGGTCTCCCATCAGCCAGTCAAGACTCTTAATTAAACTCCAGTGACACAAACTGGATCAGAACAACAATATAAAGCATCAACAAAAACAGTAAGTGTCACCTAGCCCCATGTCATCCCAAAGTTCATTCACCAGCCAGTTCCTGCTCCTGCTGCTTCTCACTGTCCTGGTTCCCCACACAAGTCACAACCCCTCAATGGCCTCCTACCATTCTGCCAACGGAAAAACACCACCCCCCCGGGCTGTGTTTTTTGGACTATACAGTGGTGAATGGGTTAATGTTGAATGATGTCTTCCTGGTGATTCAGGCTCTAGCGAGTGAAGCCGGGACAGCTCCATGAGTAACCATTTATTTCTTCCTTGGAGCAGCAGAGGGACCCTGGGTTGCCTGAGATGTGACCTGAACAAAAAGCAGACACTGGAAGTGGAGAGTGCTACCTTAGCCAGAAAGAATGAGAGGAATTTCCCTCTCTCGCTCTTGCCCCTTCCTCACAGCTTCAGAGCTTCATTTTTGCCTTCCATTTCTTCCCACTAAACTCCTTCATCCGCTCCCATGGGTTCCTCTCTCACAGCAACATACAATTTGCCCATCATGGATCAGACCCAAGACCCGGCCCATCTCTGACAGTGGCAGGCATTAGACGCTTCAGAGGAAGGTGTAAAAACCTGCAGCAGGCAGAAGCGGGATTATCTGCCCTCCACGTTAGGTCTCTCCTCTTCCTCAATCTCTGTCATTTGGTCCATGTCTTGCCGCTGTTCATTCCCCTTGTCCCTCGTGAATGGGTCCCTGAGAGCATGTGGTCTGGGCTCCTCAGGCCCTGGTCCCTGTACCAACCGTGCACGCACACAATACACACACAGACTCTCCCTCCCCTAGCAACTGCTCTCAACCCGACACAGTCCCCCACTTTGCACAGAAACACAATTCACCCACTCCTGCCCTACACTACCGCTGCACCTTCAGCAAGTGCACAGTCTCCTCCGCTCATCCCCCTGGGCCACTGCCTCCGTAGGGTACCAGGGCCCTGCTGGAGGGGCGGTGGTCTGCATGTGTCACTGGTGTACCAAGGGAGAACCATGCACCAGCTGCAGTCGTGAGAGACATAGAGAGTGAGAAGGAGGGGGAGGGGTTCACAAAACCAACAGAAGCCTCCCAAATGTGTTCTGGTTAACGTCCATTCAGGCTGATGGCTGCCCAACACACATGCACACATACACTGAACAAACCCCTGGGAGGGTCCCCCCTCCTCTGCCTCCCAGAACACACTGCCCAGCTGAACATGATTCCCCATACTTCAATTCCCCATAGCGCCAATAGACAGAACTTTCTGATTGGTTGAGAGTGATGTCATCTCCATGGGCAACAATCCTCTGCAAACATTCAGGGTCTAATGGGGAAATTCCATTTCAGAGCTTTTGAAACCAGACGGGACCATTCTGCTCATCTAGCCTGATCCCTGTGTCAAGCCCCTAACTCCTGGCTGAGCTCTGTTAGCAGGACACATCCAGTCCTGTTATAAAGCATGGACAAACTACCACCTCTCTTGCTAAATTGCTCCAGTAGTTATTTACCCCCCCTGTTAAAAAATCCATTCTGTAACAGCAAAAACACCATCTCTAGCCTCCTGCCAGATGGGTGCTGTATCCCCTTGGAAACTCTGTCTAACCCAAGTTTCAACTCATGGCCTTTGATGTCACCGGCACCCAGAATTATACCCCATGAAATGCTGGCCTACAAAAGTCCAGCACTCTGGGCCATGGGGATAATTAACATACATTTCTTGGGTTTTAAGTGTGTCCACGGGATGGTTCCATCTTTAATGCATGTTTGCTGCCAATTTGGCATTGGGGGATAAATGACCTTGGGTGCCAGGTCCCACTACTGATAGTGAGAATGAAGATTATTCATTGACTTGCCATCGGCCTCATTTCAACCAATCAAAACTCAGGCCACAGCCAAAGCCACACTAATTTTTTCCAGTGAGAGCGGGAAGGTCAGAGGGCACACTCCTGGGAATAGGAGGTCTAGGGTCAAATGGATTATTTTAGCCAAAAGGCCTCCACTGATGAAAAGTGGATTAACGCAGGGTTCAGAAGCTCAGGATTGGAGAAGATTTCTTCTAATGCTGAGTGAAGGTGAAAGGTTATGAACTCCCCAAAGCCAGTGTCTGACATTGAGATTCAAAGGAACCAGCAAGTTACAAGGAGAACCCAGCCACACTCAAGATGAAAAGAGGAGGAAAGGAGAAGGGGTGTAAGGAAAGGTGTTATAGAGACAGAGAGGAGAAAGAAGGACGTAGGAAATATTTAATTGTATTTGTGGCTGAGAACAAATGGAGCGTCAAAGGCAGGAATGGGGTCATTACATACAATCAGTTTCTTTCCCTTTCCAAACATTTTCTCTCCATATCTGTCCTCCCTCCTCTCTCTCTGTACTTATCTTCTATTCACAAGAGTTAAATGTCTAAAGAACATTTGATAAGCTTTCTGATTTCTCCTCTTCCCGAGTATAAATGCCCGGCTAAGGGACAGGAATCTGCTGCTAAACAGCATAGCAGGACCTTCAGCCAACCTCCACAGTCTGAATCAAATCACACAGCATCCATCCAACACCTATTCCACTAATCCCACCACAGAGACCTGCTCAAACTATGGCACCCACTCAAGAAAGACACACTCTCGACATGTAATGTGACTACCAAAATCTCAGTGATCAGCCAATGGCCAACTGGGATTTACCGGAGATTATCCTGCCATTGGTAGCCAGCCAGGAGGGATTATTTTGAGATATACAGTGTCATCTGCGCAGGTGAGGTCACCTAAGACACATCACCTAGCAGTGGGGACTCTACTGTCTAGAACCCAAGCAAAGCTCAAAGCAGTGAGCTCCAGCTGACTCCACAGGATGGAGGCCTGGGGAGAGCCAACCAGTACAATGGGAAGAGTAACTGGAGGAACACACCAGCTCTGCTTCCAAGCCAGAGCATGGATGCACTGGCCTCAGCATAAAAAGGTTTCCGTTCAGCTCCAGGCTGCCCCTGGCCAGCTGCCTCACCTCACACTGTAAACAAACAGGAGAGGGGAGGAGAGCAGGGCGTCTGGGATTCATCAACATACCCTGTCAAATAGATGAATTACCCCTTTTCCCCTGAGTAAATTAACCAACTGCCTTGTTCCAAACCTCCTCAGCTTTGTTGTTGGAAACCAGCTAACCCTTTTGAAGGTTCAGTGGGTTTGATACTACAAGACGGGTGTGATAAGCCAAGATTAAATATGTAAATCTATTAGCAATAAAATAAATCAGAGACACTGGCCCATCCCTCAGCCCATCCCACCTAACTCAGAGAGACAGGCCCTTCAAGTTGAGACATACATTTCTCAAGCACCTCCATCCAAATCCAGAACACCAATCCGTTTCACCCATTCCTCCCAAATCAGGGACACTTGGCCCTTTACAATATGCTCCATTAAAATGGGAAGTCCCCTGCCCTTCACATTGGCCACCCTAAACTTAAGCAACCTTGCTTCATTAAAAAGGGAAAAGTGGTCTTTTAAACAGAGTGGAGTAATTCAGATCTCTAATGATATGTCTACATGTGATAAAAGATGTGAAGCACAGCCACGGCTGGCCTGGGTCAGCTGACTTGGGCTCGTGGAAGGCTCGGGGTGTGGGGCTATAAAATTTCAGTGCAGACCTTCAGACTCAGGCTGGAGCCCAGGCTCCGAGACATCACAAATGGGGAGGGTCTAAGAGCTCAGGCACCAGCCCGAACCCAAATGACTACACTGCCATTTTATAGCCCCGCAAGCCTGATTCAGCTGACTCAGGTTCTGAGACATGGTGCCCCTATTTGATTGACAGAGTTTGTTTTTAGCCTGCTACAAAGGGACTCAGTCCTGCTGGGACAGTCGCAGTGGCATCCACCTGATGATGATACAGCTCTGCCTGGAGGAATCTACAGACTAATAGTCACCATGTTCATCTCAAAATCCACCTGAAGCTTGAGGCCCCTTTAGAAGCAGAGGAGCTGCCTAGTCTCAGCACAGCTGAATATCAGTATCCTGTCCAACAGCAGAGCTGGCCTGCACCGAGCTCCCCCACTCATCTAGCCAAGGCAATGGCCAACAGAAAAGTCTTGTTCCAAGATGAACCCCATCTCACAGGATTGGAGCAGCAGAGAGACATCCAGCATAACCAGCCTGGTAGACTACTGCCAGGCGAGCACTGGAATAGCTCATGGAAGATGACTCCCCACCCCCTCAATGCTTCTACCAAGTTCACGACAACCAGCAGATGACTGGCACTGCTAGCTTCCAGCTCACTATATAAAGCAGACAACTGTTAATTGGGATTGAATGTTCGTGGCTTAGAGCCTGATCCTAGGATGATGGCAATGGTCAAAATCCAAGGCACAAAGCCCTGTCAAGGAACAAACACTGACACAGTTCTTCCACTTTTTCGTGCTGGTCACTATCTTCCTCAACTGCTGCAGGTCCTTGAGGGAGAAATAACCCATGTGTCCTCAAATCCCACCTCCCAGCAGATGGGGTCATCAACTGAAATGCAGCTAGTTCTCTAAGGAAGAGTCTGCAAAGCAATGACACAGGGGAAAGGCACAGAGCAGACCTACAGCCACGTCCTGACCCCCTCTGACAGGCAGCTCAGACATCTGTATGCAAACCAGGTCATTTTCCTGTAGCGAGAAGTGGCAGACAAATCCCATTGCTAAATGGTTGCTGCTCCTTGGCACCGCTGCCACTGGTGAACCTCTTCTGCTACTCCGCTCCACTCACCAACACTCAGAATTTGGCCTCAGAATGTTACTGTCAGGTGGATTTTGTGAGTCATGCAAGATATCCATGGTCTGTTCACCCTTAGCCAAAGGGCTTGGGGACACACACCCATTTGTTCCAATGAGAATGTACTTGACGGTTTGTCCTGAGAATTGCTCTTCCATAGTTCAGTAGATGGACAAAGTACATGAAGGCAGTTCAGACAGCCTGTAGTTCTGGTGAATTTATATGCAAAGCCCTGTTGGAGTCTGACCAGAGCCCAGTAACAGATTTCTCCATAGAGGCCTCACAACCAGACAAGGTGGTATCCTCAGTCAGCACAAATGTACTCTGTTACAAGTTCCACAGTCCACGGCCCATCAGATTTCAATGTCCAGGGCCAATGGACCACAAGCATGATGGTCTTTGGGACACAGTGCAATACCCATCTCTTGTCTCCTGCCTTCTGTGAGGTGTGAGGTAAAGTGGGCTGGTCAGTAGTTTAGTGTGTGCATGGGGAGGGGGGGGTCATTGTGGCTTTGCCAGATCGAGTTATAGTTCCACATTAAATACTGTACACATGCCCACAGGTTGGATACATTTTATCAGCTTAAAAATAAATGAATAAATCAAGTTCTGATAAGTTAAGGACTGTGCTAGGCATGGAGGCTGATCTACTGAATATTCTCATCTCTTCATCCTGCTGGTGGAGCTTGGGAACGACTGGACTGGCTTCATCTGAAGCAGAGCAAAAAGAACAGTGGCAGCCTGGCAGTCAGAACTCCCAAAAGCTGGGGAAATACTCCTGCAGAGGGGCTGTGAGCAGGCTGCAGCTCAAGCCCATTAAAGACGGACTCTTACAGTGAGGATATTACCGCCATGTCTGTGCACAGCTCAGCTCCAGGTAAACCTTTGCTGATGTAGAAGCTGGTTCTCCATCCTTACACATGTGGTGGAGGTATGCACTAGGGCAGTGGTCTCCAAAACGAGGTGCACAAGAGGATCCTTGGGGGTGCATGGCTGGAGGAGCTCCTTTTTTTTTTTTTTTTTTTGTGTGTGTGTGGCTTTGTCAGTTTGAGTGGGAGTCCGAGCGGCTTTTTCTTTTTTGCTTTGGCAGTTCGGGACGGGGGGAGTCTGAGTGGCCTTTTTTTTTTTTTTTTTTTTTTGCACTTCGGCAAAAATGGTAGAGCTGGTGCAGCAGGGGGTGCGTGCTCAAAAATTTTTTACTGATGGGGTGCGCGATCAAAAAAGTTTGGAGACCACTGTGCTAGAGAGACCTGCCTTTGACAGCTCAGTCATCCAAATGCTCTGGGAGACTGAGCTTCTTTCCTCCACCAGACAGTCAACGGCACATTGACACACCTGGTGAACACCAGGGGCTGGGAACCTGAGCAATTTCCTGTGGGTGTATGAAAAACAGGCAGGTCTGCGCTCGCTCCCCATTCTCCCCTGCTGGACCCCACGTGAAGGGCAAGAGTAAGTAAAGGATGAGACTTTGATCCCACAATTCGGTTCCCTAGGGCTGAGATTGGAGCCGAATACTCTCTGGCTTCTTCTGGAGAATGAAACACCTAGTACAGAACCAGTCACACACGAACCCACCTCTCTGCTGCAATTCTCCTCCAGTTTGGACCAAAGTACCTCATCTTCCCCCCACATCTAGCTCTGGAGCTGGTATACAAGAAGCTCCAAGAGCTTTGCAGAGGTCAAAGCCTGCTTCTCATTCTAGCACTGCTGCAGTGGGCTTCTGGCTGGGGCTTTCCCAAATGGCTGAGCTGTGAGAGACAGCTTGGGTCTGCCTCCTAAGGGTCGGCTCTCCCTTCAGTCCTCGAGGCCTGGGCCTGCTCCCTTTCTGTGACCCCTCTGGCTGCCCACATGCCACTGGCCGAAACAGGTTTGTCCTTCCAGAGACAGGTTGATTCTGCATGAGAGGAAGTATAGCCTTGTCGCTAGCTGGATTCTGTTCCCAGATCTGCTACAAGCTCATCCTGTGACGAGGGCAAGTCATGTCATGCCTCTGTGCCTCACTTTGCCCAGCTGTAATATCAGGCTTAATTAATTGACAGCCTCAGCAGTAGGCAGTGTTGTTACACACCCGTCAAGGACTTGGCAGAGTATGTGGCAAGCCTGTTCCATCTAAGGCAACCTCCCCAAGTCACATGCTCTTCCCTGCTCCTGCAGCTGGCCCTGCCAGGAGTCCTTGGCCTTTTCTCTGCACGTCGTTCTGACGAAGCCTGATCATTCTCTCATTTTAGTTGGTATCTCGCTCAACAAAGCCCCTCCCCCGAGCCCCAAAATAGGGCCCCAAACAGAGACTGGCGGTGTGGAAACTGAGGAGGAGTAAGGGGTGTTTACGGGACTAGCCGTTCCTGGAATCCAGACTGCTGCTTGCCAGTTTTCAGTCACCTTTCCGGAATGTGGGGAGGATTCGCAGCAATTTCTTCCTGAACATTCATCTTTCTTGCCCTGTGAGCTGTGTACACTTGTTCCCTCCACCTCAGCCTCCCAACCCTTCCCTCCACCTCGCAACATTTCTCTGCACCCCTCAATTCCACCTCAGCCTCTCGGTCTTCCCCCACATCTCCGCCCTCTCTCCTAGTCTCCTGGCCTTTCCCACCCCATCTCTCTTTCTCTTCCTCCTACTCCCTGTCCAGCTCTCTCTGGGCAAGTTTACACTGGAGCTGGAAGTGTAATTTCCTACTCAGGCAAACCTACCCATGCTAGCTCTGATCCAGCTGGTGCACTGAATGTAGCAGTGTAACCATGGCTGCGCAAGTAACTAGCCACCCTGACTACGACCCCATCTGAAAGCGAGGTACTTACTTGGGCAGCTAGTCCCTCCTGCTGCTCGCACCGCTGCAGCTACGCTTCAGTTCGTAGTGTGCCGGCTGGATCAGAGCTGGCCTGGGTATGTCTGCCCGAGCTGCGAATTCCACCTCCAGTGCAGACTTACCCTCTGCCTTTCTCTCCCCACACTCCCTCTGTCACTACTCCCCAGCTCTCTCCAAGCCTGTGGGCAGTGGGGGCCAGCGGCCCACTTCTTCACACTCCTGCCCAGGGTCTCTTTTGATGAGATACATCCTTTGCTTTTACAGGAGAGTTAACGTTCATTTTAAAAATCCAGGGAGTTGGATGAGCCTGAAGCTGGGGGCAGAGGCCCCTCTGAGCCAAAGAGACCCTTAGACGGGCTGGGTTTAGTATCATAGGCTCCTGCTAAGTATGTGTTCTGAGTAACGTAAAGCACTGGCGGTAGCCAGACCTGCCCTGGATGATACAATCAGCCGCTCACACACAATTCTGTTCCTGTGGCCGGCTAGCATTTCACGCTTGCAGAGAATTAACTTTCCCCTGGGCAGGTTATAATGGAGACCAATGCAGGATCCCAGGGATTCCAGCACAGGGCTGCCACTACCCCCGCCGACTCCCAGGGTAGGGGAGGACAAAGGGCTGGTGGGGTAGACGCGAGTGTGGCTGTATCTCTAGGGGACCGGTAGGTTACTCACAGCTCCTTGTAGTTGGCATCGTAGAGAATCACCCACTTGTTCTGCTGATGTGGCTGCCACTTTATAGACTGGTAGTTAGGATCCAGGTAGGAACCGTTCAAGCTGTCATTGTCCTGAATTAGGCCTGCAGTCATGAGGAAATATTTACTGAAATCATTTCCGTGAAGTCCCTGACCAGGCAAGAGCTCCCCCTGCTGGTACAAGGGAGATACTTCTACTCTGCGCTTGCTCAGCCCGGGACCCATGTCCTGACTGCGCTATCAGGGCACCCTGTGCCCCAACCCAGGGCCAAGGGGAGAGTGTCCACCCTCTGCGCTATCAGCTCTGGGAACTCTCTCACTTGCTTATCTGGGGGAACACTTCCATTCTCACTCTGTCCTGCAGGCCCCTCTCCCGTGCACCCCACCTGGGGAGAGCTCCCCCTGCTGGTGCCAGGGAGGTGTTTGGTAATGTTGGGGGATGAGGGGATGAAGAGCACATACCTGGTGAGAGTGCCCCCTGCTGATGCCAGGGAGGCGTTTGGACTCTGTCAGGGTTGAGTGGCACAGACCCCATACCTGGCTCCTGCTTTATCATCCCGTTGAGCATCTGTGCGTTGAGTGTGTTGGGGGGCGACTCTGAGTGTTTCCTCTTCTTGGCTGGGTGAACTGGGAGGCTGCGGAGACAACCAGGACAGCAAACCCTGAGCTGCGAGCAGGAAAGCAGGGCAGCTGCTCAATCTCCACCAAGGGAACAGAAAGCGGGGGGCAGATGGGCCCCAAAGCCAGTAGCAGGATTTGGACTGGGAGGGGTTAAAATGAGGGGTGATAGCTCAGTGGTTTGAGCATTGGCCTGCTAAACCCAGGGTCGTGAGTTCAATCCTTGAGGGCGCCATTTAGGAGTCTGGGGCAAAAATGCGTCTCAGGATTGGTCCTGCTTTGAGCAGGAGGTTGAACTAGATGACCTCCTGAGGTCCCTTCCAACCCTGAGATTCTATGACTCTATGGGAGCTGGGGCAGGGACTCAGGTAAGGGCAAATATATAGTTCAAACATTTAAAAATTAAAGACTTTGTACTCTCAGCATAGGAAGACCCATTATTTTCAGTGTCATTATAGCGCCCCCCCACCACCACTGCACCTCCTCCATTCCCTGCCCCACCCCCTTACCACCATGCCTCACCCCTGCCCCTCCTCCACTTCACTGCCCCTTATCACCATGCCTCACCCCCGTACCTCCTCCATTCCCCACCCCAAGGCCCCCTTACTGCCGTGCCCCACCCCCATCCCCTTACCACCATGCCCCACTCCCACACCTCCTCTGTTTCCTGCCCCACTCCCTTACCACCATGCCCCACCCCTGCACCTCCTCCATGTCCAATGCACCCCATTAGTGCACCCCCTTCACCATCCTCACTCCCCCCTGCACACTCATAGCTTGGAAACAGCCCCACATCAGCGAAGACGCGCAGGATCCAAACATCCCCCTCAGTTGTTGCTGTCCCTTCCCAATGCTCTTACTCTGCTCCGTGCTGCTGCAGGAGCTGGTGAAGCATCTGTGACTGCTGGGCGTGGTGGAGATCACCAGGGGACATGCCTTGCCCGATGACGTATGGCGGCATCAGTGGCTCAGGCTTCATGAACATGTCCCGCTGCATACTGGGATAATGGGGGTTGTGCTGCTGCTGGTGTGGATGCGGTGGAGGTTGCGGGGGACCCTGAAGGTGGGGAGGTGGGGGAGGGTGCTCCAGCCGGGAAGGTGGGGTCATGTGGCACATGTTTTCGGGGGTCATGGTCCGGAGGAGATGAGGATCTTCAAAGAAAATATAATGGATTCATTAGAACCATGTACAAGGCCAAACACAATCTGTCCTGAGTCCTCCCCTCTCCCTGTCCCAAGGGAGTCCAAACCCACCCACAACAGATCACATCATGTTCCCTCAATCTCTCCCTGCTTCCCCAAGCTAGGGTTACCACACAGCTGGGGTTTCCTGGACACAGCCTCTTTTTTGAGCCTCTGCCCTATGTCTGGGGTGGGAGGATTTGAAAAACAACAGGCAATGTCCAGGGTTTTTGCAGCTCAGAAAGAGCCTCCCTTGCAGCGGCAGCTGACTGATACATTCCCCTGTAAGCCATAGCAGCTGATCCTGCCCACCCAGGTCCCGGCTCTCAGCTGTGGGGTGGGGGTCCTGCAGGGAGGCGCTGAGTGAGAGCTTGCGCTGGGTCCTGGGCTTGTGCCAGCTTTCCTGCCATGGTGACAAGGAGCGACACTGCCTCCCCACCTCCAGCGAGAACCCCCGCCGCAGGTACCCCCCGTCCAGCATCCCCACCTGCCTACCCTCTGCCCCAGCACACTTGGGCCCCTAGCCCACCTCTCCCAAATGAGTTTACTCTGGTGTGGGTAACTGTGCAGGCAATTCTGGGATTGTATTTCTCCTCCCATCTCCTGCCTGTTAGAAGGCTCAGGTGTCCCATGGGGATGGCTGGGGATTTCCAGTTTGTAAGGAGAGTTCCAGCTACTTTTCCTTTATAAACTCAGCAGTGTGGTGAGGCTTTAGGCCCCATGATTTGGAAAGGGGGTTGAGCGAGCCAGATGAGGAGAATGCCCCACACTCACAGTTAGCAAGGCTCCCAAAGGGCTCACATCGGATCTAGTCAGTGCATAATAGGAGGCTGACACTACATTACAGCTAAGGTTCAAACAACACAATTAGGATGTTCAGAGTTCAAGCTTCCAGTATCTCCCAGCACACAAGTTATTAACACCTTGGTATGTAGGTGAAATGGGGCAGAGTTAGTATTTAGCTGGACTGCTGTAGCATCAGGAATCGAGGCCCCTGTGATGATTTAGCTTATGTCTGTCTGTCTCTATGGCACACTGCAAATGTCACTTCAGTTGTGAGAAGGACCCATCCTTCTCTGATGTCTTTGTGCCTCTATTTTGGCCTGGAATTGCAAGCCACAGGGCAAACAATGCAGCAGGGCCACCCAGAGGATTCAGGGGCCTGGGGCAAAGGAATTTTGGGGGCCCCTTCCATAAAAAAAGTTGCAATACTATACAATACTATATTCTCGTGAGGGCTTCTGATGGGCCCAGGGCAAACTGCCCCACTTGCTCCTCCACCACAGGCGGCCCTGGGAAAAATAAACCTTCCGCATCCTGGCACAAACCCAGTTTTGAGAAAACTTCTTTACAAGGTATCACTTGTTCTCAGCATCAGCTAGTGCTAAAAGGGTGCTCATTAAAAGGGTTGGACAAACATTTTCCATCAAAACTTTTTTTGGATGGAAAACTAGGGGGTTTTAAAAAGCAGAAAAAAAAACACGGACAATGTCTGCTTTCCTTCAAAATTTGTTGTGGTTTTTTTAACTGAAAAGCTGAAATTAGTCTGCCAAAACCTGAATATGGTTTGAGGTTTCAGAAGTGTGTGGCCAAATATTTGCTGCTTGCTGTGTTTGACTGTTTAAAGAAACAATAAAAAAAATTCTACTTAAAAAAAATCCAAAACTTTTGAACCACCTCAACTTGTGACTAAACGCCTGAGCTCATCCAGTCAGAGATTTTTCTAGGTTTCTGATACTCTGCTCACTTCCTTGACTCACATCTGTCTCCATAACTTTGG
The DNA here is from genome assembly GCF_025201925.1 of Gopherus flavomarginatus. Classification (NCBI taxonomy): domain Eukaryota; kingdom Metazoa; phylum Chordata; order Testudines; family Testudinidae; genus Gopherus; species Gopherus flavomarginatus. The sequence goes on along the minus strand of NC_066621.1, from coordinate 39,588,337 downwards.
GTTCATTTAGCTTAGAACATAAGAACAGCCATACTGGGTCAAACCAAAGGTCCATCCAGCCCAGTCTACCGACAATGGCCAATGCCAAGTGCCCCAGAGGCAGTGAACCTAACGTAATGATCAAGTGATCTCTCTCCTGCCACCCATCTCCACCCTCTGACAAACAGAGGCTAGGGACACCATTCCTTACCCATCCTGGCTAATAGCCATTAATGGACTTAATCTCCATGCATTTATCTGTTTCCTAGAGACTGGCTCCATGGGGTCCCTCACAAACAAGACGGTTACTGTGGGTTTGTCTGTAGTGTAGCTTATGTATGTACTCCACGAACTGAGCATTTGAACTTGTTCCAGCCTATGTTGTGAAAACTGAAATGCTCAAAATAGCACATGCATGTGACTGGACACAGGGTGCTAAAATTAAATTAACCCAGGGGTTCTCAAACCGGGGGTAGGGACCCCTCAGGGGGTCACCAGGTTATTACTGGGGGTCGCGAGCTGTCAGCTTCCACCTCAAACCCTGCTTTGCCTCCAGCATTTAGAATAGTGTTAAATATATAAAAAAGTGTTTTCAATTTATAAAGGAGGGGCGTCAAACTCAGAGGTTTGGTATGTGAAAGGGGTCACCAGTACAAGAGTTTGAGAACCACTGAATTAACCCCTCTGAAGCCCCAGGGAATGCAGGGGAGAGGGGGGTTCTCCCTTGGTAGGGTTGGGAAGGAGGTAGGTGATGTAGGATATTGCTCTTCTCATGTGATCCTTCCCCCAATGGCTAATTTTAAACGAAGCTACCCTCCTCTGACATGAACCTCCCTATGGCACTAAAATTAAATATATACTATAATTTGGCATTTGAGAAGTGAAAGGGATGGTAGCCCTAATGGAAAAGCTAACAGCTTGGCTCTTCTGGAAGCCTCAAACTGCTGAATGAGCTTTAGGGTAGGGAAGGCTGTGCCTCCCAAACAGCCTGGCCCTGCCCCCTATCTGACCCCCACCCACTTCCTGCCCCCCGACTGCCCGCCCCCGTCAGAATCCTTGACCCATCCTGCTCCTTATCCCCTCACCGTCCCCCAGAGACTCCCGCAACCACCACCCCTGCTCCCTGTCCCGACTGTCCCAACCCCTATCCACTGTCCTGCTGAGTCCTGACAGACCCATGGAATGCCCACGATCTAACCCCCCATTCCCTGTCCCCTGACCACCATCCCCAACCTCTCCCCCCTCCTTGTGCCCTGACTGTCCCTGGGACTCCCCGCCCCTTAGCCATTCCCCCAGGCCCCGGCCCCTTACCCCCACCTCGCCCCTCATCCGGAGCCTCAGCACGCCACATCCAGGAGCGTCCTGGAACAGCGCTGCAGCGTGGCTCTGGTGAGGCCTGAGCTCCTCCCCGCTCAGAGCTGCATGGTAAGGGGGTGGGGCTGAGAGCTCCAGTGGGGCCTGAGCTCCCGCCGCTCGGCCTGGAGCTCGCAGCCCCGCCCCTTTACCATGCAGCTCTGAGCGGGAAGGAGCTCAGGCCCTGCCGGAGGCACGCTGCAGCGTTCTCCAGGGATGCTCCTGGATGCGCTGAGGCTCCGGAAGAGGGGCAGAGGTGGAGTCTGGCTGAGGTTCCCTCCCCAGCCCTTCTCATAGGGGCCCCTGCAGAGCCCGGGGCCTGGGGCAAATTGCCCCACTTGCTGCCCCCTCTCCCTCCTGGGCATCCCTGCAATGCAGAGAGATCAGGAGTTGTTAATTCGGAGGATCACCTATTGAAATGCAAGCACTTTGACCAATGAGCTCACAGATATCCTGTCCTTCCAGGTGTGCTGGTAACCAAGCAATGGATCACCTGACAAGGGACTTGAAGGGGTCACCTGTCGAAGGGGACCGCAGCTTTACAAAAGGATGGCTCCCTCACAGACTGCCATCTTTAGAGAGCACTAGAACCTGACGCTGAACGGGAGGATGACGACACTGGGAGGACCAGGAACTCTGGAAAGGTCTGTCCAAGACCCAAAGGGTTCTCGGAGTGGCAAGGGAGGGATTTGCATGCAGGCTTTATTCTTCTAGAGATCTGTATCTATCTTGTCTATGCGAAAAGAGCGTGTGTGCTTAGAGAAACTCCTTCGCAGCATCTGCGTGTTACCTTCTTACGCTGACACGGAGCCCTCAAAGAAATCAGACAGTCCTGCTTCAGCAGAAGAGAAAGTTACTCACCTTGCCGTAACTGAAGTTCTTCGAGATGCGTGTCCCTGTGAGTGCTCCACTCTAGGTGATGGTGCGTCTCGGCACCGTTGATTGGAGATTTTCGGTAGCAGCGCCTGGTCGGGACGCACACACTCAGTTGGTATCTCCCATCTCATTGGAATCTTCCTGAGCGCGTGCGTCCTGCACCCTCCTCAGTTCCTTCTCTACCATGGAGAAATCATACTAATACTCCAAAGTAGAGGGGAGGAGAGTGGGGAATGGAGCACCCATAGGGACACACATCTCGAAGAACCTCAGTTACTGCAAGGAGAGTAACTTTCTCTTCTTCTTCAAGTGCTGTCCCTGTGGGTGCTCGACTGCAGGTGAATGTAAAGCAGTACCCACTATGGTTGGTGGGATTTTGGAGTTGTGTGAGGAACAAAGGTAGAAAGTACCATATGGCCAACTATGGTGTCTGCTGTAGTATCCCATGCGATAGCATAATGTTTGGCATATGTGTGTTCAAATGTCCACATGGCCACCTTGCATATGTCTTTAACAGGTAAGCTGTGGAGGAAGGCAATGGATGTTGACATTGCTCTAATAAAATGAGTCCTAACACCCTCTGGTGGTTGAATATTCTGGGTCTGATAGCAAGATCTGATGCAGGTGGAGATCCACTTGGAGAGTCTTTGCTTAGAGATAGCATCACCCTTTGAAACAAAAGCCTAGGGGATTCACAAAATGGTTTAGTTCTGTCAAGATAGAATGCACAAGCCTGTCAGACATCGAGGGTATGTGATGCAGCTTCCTGTGGAGTCATGTGAGGGTTGGGATGGAATACATGTAAGTGTATTGACTGGTTAAGGTGGAAGGTAGATGCCACCTTGGAGAGGAATTTGGGCCAGGTTTGTATGGTAAGCTTGTGTTTAGAGAATATGGCGTAGGGAGGGTAGGACATCAGGGCGCTTATTTCACCAACTCTTCTTGTTGATGTTATGGCAACCAAGAAAGCCACTTTCCTGGACACGTGGAGCAGGGATGAAGTGGCCAGGGGCTCAAAAACAGGTTTCATAAGAGCAAAGAGAACTAGGTTGAGACTCCAGGAGGCTACTAGTGAATGAATCTCAGGGTAGAGGTTTTGCAGGCCCGTGAGGACGCGTTTCATGGTGGGGCGTGTGAAAGTGAATAGCTGTCCAGAGTGTCATGGAAGGTGGTAAGGGCCGCGAGACGTATTGTGATAAAACTGAGTGAAAACGTGTCCTGTTTTAGTTTGAAAAGATGGTCTAAGATGTCAGGGAGGGTTGCAGTCTGGGGTATTAAGCATCTGTGGAAGCACCAGATGGAGAAGCATTTCCACTTTTGCAGGTAAGTCTTGGGAGTGGAGTCTCTTGTACTGTGCAGGAGGACATGTTGGACCTGTTCTGAGCAGGCTAATTCGTGGGATTGAAATCTTGAAAGAACAACACCGTCAGATGGAGTTTACAGAGCTGCAGATGAAGAAGCTGACTGTAGTTCTGGGAGAAGAGATGTGGTCTGTCGGGGAGAGTACGGGGAGGATGGATGGACATGCGTAGCAGGTAAGGATACCATGTCTGCTTGGGCCAAGCTGGGGACAAAAAGTATGACCCGGGCCTTGTCCTCTGTGATGTTGCGTAGAACCCTGTGAATGAGTGGAATCAGTGGAAAAGCGTACATGAAGGAGTTGTTCCAAGGAATGAGGTGTGTTTCCGAGTCCTGTTCTGGAGCAAAATAGATGGCATTTGCAGTTTGAGGATTGGCAAACAGGTCTATCAATGGAGTGCCCCAGTGGGAGGACAGCTGTTGGGGTACTGATGGATGTAATTCCCATCCGTGTTTCTCGGAGAACTGTCTGCTGAGTGTGTCCATGGTAGTGTTGTGACACGTGGGCAGGTAGGAAGCGGTGACTTTTATGTGATTATGTATGCACCAATTCCATAGTTTAATGGCCGTTGTGCATAGGGAGTGAGATCGAGCTGTCAGGCAGGGAGGAGCACAGAGTTCTAGGAGATTGATGTGCGGACGCATCTCTAATAGGCGCCTGCGGGCCCGTGCCTTGTGGTTGCCTAAGTGCGCTCTGTAATCTATCTGGGAAGTGACCACGGTTAACATGAGTCTGGGGAGTGTGGATGGAAGGGAACGTCCATGCATAGGTTCTCTGCTCTTGTCTACCAATGTAGGGAGGCCAATATGTTCGGTGGCGGAGTCAGTGTTATGCAGAAAACTATGTCTGCTGGGTTGGATGAATGTATATATGGAAATAGGCATCTTGTAGGGTGAGAGCTGTGAACCAGTCCCCTTGTGCAGTGTGGGTATTATTGTGCCCAGTGTGACCATCTTGAATTTTTGCACCTATACAAGCATGTTCAGTTGGCATAGATCCAATGTAGGTCTCCACCCCCAGCCTCTCTTTTGGGAGTAGAATCCTCTTCCCCCAGTGCTGCATCAGCACATGTTTGACTGCATCTAGGTGGAGAAGATGAGCCACCTCCACGCAGAGAAGGTACTCGTGAGAGGGGTCCCTAAGAGGGACAGAGAAGGAGAAAGGATAGGCAGGGAAAATAGGAAAGGAATGGAGTAACCTGACTGAGCTATTTCCAGGACCCAACGGTCCTGCGTGATCTGTTGCCAGACATGGTGGAAAGTCTGGAGGCGGCAGCCAAATGGGCAAATAGGCGGTGGAGTCAACAGGTGGTTGCATGTATCCCCAACCAGCGCTTCAAAATTGTTTGTTACCCAATGGTGGGAAGTAGTTGGTTATGCCTGGGTTTGCCTGCATATAAGAGGTCTGTTGCGGTTTTTACCAGTGTCATACGGTGTAGACGGGGGTTGGTGGTATTGTTCTGTGCCGGGCGTTTGGTAAGGTTGATACCCTTGTCTCCTGGGGAGGGACAGGTAAGTGCCCAATGTGCAGAAAGTGGCTGTAGAGTCTTTCATAGTGTGAAAGATTTCATATTAGGTTTGTTTGTTTGTTTGTGGGGAAAAGAGATTATCTTTGTTAAAGGAGAGACTCTCCATTTTGGATTGCAAATCTTTGGGGATATCGGATGCCGAGAGCCAAGAAGACCAGCACATCACCACTGCAGTGGTGCGGGCTGCTGGATCAGACACGTCCAGGGATGCTTATAGTGCCATGCTAGACACCAATTGACCTTCGATGAGGACTAACTGGAAGCCCGCTCTCCTGTCCTTCGGTATATGGGAGGCAAATCAAAGAGCTTGTTGTAGTTGTCATGGCCATAGCTTGCAAGAAGGGTAGAATAAATCTGCAATTCTAAATTGCAAAGTAGAAGAGTATAAACCTTGCGGTCCAGGAGGTCAAGACATTTGAAGTCCTTGTCCTCCAGAGTGGGCCAGTAGAGCGGCTGCTTTGTTCTGTGTGTTGCTGCATCAACCACAGTAGAATTGGGTTGTGGGTGGGAAAATAAGGAATCAATGTCCCTCGCAGGCATGTAGTATTTATGTTGAGCTTTCTTGCATGTTGGTGAATGGAGGTGGGGTCTGCAAGAGAGTACTAGCTGGTTCTAGGAGAGCTTTCTCTATGGGTAGTGCTATCTTTGAACAGGGCCAGCGCTACCATTTAGGCAGCCTAGGCAATCGCCTAGGGCGCCAGAATAATTGGTGGGCACCGTTTTGCCAGAGGGGGTGGCAGGCGGCTCCTGTGGAGCTGCCGCAGTGGTGCCTGCGGAGGGTCCGGTGCTCCATGGCTCCGGTGGAGCTGCCGCAGTCGTGTCTGCGGGAGGTCCACCGGAGCCAACCGTCCGCAGGCACGACTGCGGCAGCTCCACCGGAGCCGCAGACCAGCGAATCCTCCGCAGGCTCCACTGCGGCAGCTCCACCGGAGCCGTGGGACCAGCGCACAGGGCGGCAAAATTGCCGGATGCCTAGGGCACTCAAATCCCTAGCGCCGGTCCTGTCTTTGAAGGTGCAGAGGGTTGGAGGATTTTGAGAAGCCTATGTTGTGTCTCCTGGACTTCCTCGAAAGGGATGTCCTGAGTTCGTGGAATTGCATAAAGCCGTCCATGCTTTGTGGAGGTGGAGGCATAAGGGCGACTTCTGTGGCTGATGGCGAGGCAGGAGCCAGCAAAACAGGGAAGGGATCATAGCGCACGTCTTCAGGAGGGGGTTCAGGAGCTCTAGATGTTGATAGAGCTAGGGATATAGGCATAGGATGAGCTTGCAGTTTGGTAGAAGGAGCGCAAGGAGAAGCAGTGGCAGGAGCCGACCACGGGTACCACTGAGGCCAGGGCATCGGGTAGGAAAAAAAATGCGTCCCAGCCACCGGGGGACAAAGTAGGGAAACTGAGGCTGATTCTTATGATGTCCCATGTCTTGGGGTATATATGGCTCCACTGTGGGGGGAGGGGGAAGACTCAGGCAGGGAGAACCCTGCCTGGTACTGTGTGCCGTTCTCACTATCAGTGAAAGTATCCAGGTCATGAGGGGAGAGCTGCTGTTCAAACAATGAGTGCTCTCTGTCCCGGAGCGGAGAGTCAGGCCCAGGGGCCACAGAGATATTCTGCTGATGCAGGAATTGTTGCTGCTCCGTAGGCTGATGTGCTGCAGAGCATGAAGTCTGAGCGGCAGCCCGGAGTGATTTTAGTTTCACTTCAGCAGGAGCCGAGAGCTGTTTGTGAAAGCCTCGCAGAGGGTCTGAATCCGCTGGGGGTAGCAGGAAGGCTCGGTGCCAGAGGTGGAACTCATTGCTGGCACCGGGTCCATTGTTGGTGCCAGGGAAACCGGTGCCGAGGAGAGCTTCCCGCTGCGGGAAGTCGGGTTCCTGCTTTAGAGCCGTGAGTGCAGGGGCGGTTAGAGTTGCCTGCTCTCGGCGCTGACAGCACCAAGGGTAAAGACTCCGCAGGTGATCATTTATCCTCTTGAGTGTCTCTGAGAGGAGATGTTAGGGCTTCCTGCCTCTTCACGTGAGAGGGTGAAGCCGGGCTCCCAGTCGGTTCTGACCTGGCAGGGGAGCATGAGGGAGCGGGTTTACTGCCCTGCTCCATAGGCAGCTGCAATGCTTCTTGCCTCTTTCCCAGAGAGGTTAAAGCCATGCTCCCGGTCGTTCGGACCTGGCCGGGGAGCGTGAGGGAGAGGGTTTGCCATTACCTGTCTCCAGAGGCGGCTGCAGGGATTTCTGCATGAGAAGCAGTTTCAGCGGCAGGTCCTGTCAGGACGAGCCCTGCTTTTGAGGCTCGTGCAGTGGACACACTTGGCAGGGACATGTGTCTCGCCAAGGCACTTCACACAGCGCGAGTGCGCATTGGACATTGGCGCAAAGTCCTGACAGGAAGCACATTCCTTGAATCCTGAAGCCCCTGGCATTATTGAACTAGTAATGCCAGTGGAGAGAGTCTCAGTGGGAGACAAACCTGAGGAAAATTTTATTTTTAAACTAAGTAACTATTCTAAAGGAAGGGAAACAACTAGGATATTACTAACCAACTATTTCTATGTAATTGTTTCATTCAAAAACCAGGGAAGAGGATCAGCACTGCTCCGAGTCCCGTCTTCGGCCGAGGGCGGTTGAGAAGGAACTGAGGAGGGTGAGGGACGCAGGCGCTCAGGAAGATTCCAACGAGACGGGAGATATCAACTGAGTGCGTGCGTCCCGACCAGGCACTGCTACTGAAAATCTCCGATCAACGGCACCGGGATGCACCGTCACCTACAGTGGAGCACCCACAGGGACAGCACTCGAAGAAGAACTTGGTGAGCTTGCAGCAGCTACTGGGGAGGCTTGGATGAGCCAGCACTAGTTCCAGGGCCTATGCAATGGGACCATGTGGTCACGAGGGGTGTCGGACAAGGGGTCTGCCCCTGCAGCACGTGCCTAGAACCTGAGAGACAGCATGGCTGAACTCTGCCCAAACCTAGCAAGCTAAGAGCAGCCTGGGGAGCATCCGGCTGGGAGAGCTCATGAGGGTTGTAACAGCCTCGTTGTACTAGGCACTGTGCACATCCAGAGCCAAGGGACAGCCCCTCCCCAAAGAGCTGACAATACAAGACAAGTCAAGAGACGAGCAGCACGAAGGCGCGTCAGGTAACAGCGAGACGCGTACGGACAGCCTGATAAGCAGCAGTCACAGCACACACGCTGCCTCGCCGCAGCCAAGGATTTTGTGAGCATACTCAGAAGCTGCACAGGAAATCTCACTTGCTGTGCCGTCAGCAACATCCTGCAAGCCCAGACTAGTCCCCTCGTTGCACCAGCCCCACCCAGCTCCTGCCTTATTGTAGGTACTTCTCTGGCCCCCAACACTGCAGGATCTGAGCACCTCACAAGCTTCATAATATTTAGCGTCAACTTTCCTGTGCCACACCCACGCCCTCCAGTCACTGCCACCACTACCACCACCGCAGCCTTCTCTCCTAGCCATGCTGCCCTCCCAGCCTGAGCTTCTCTCATTTCCACTGACACCAACGCTTGCCACGGGGGCGACCTTCTCTGAGCCACTGAGGAGGGGAGCCATGGGTGTGGGCTGCCTGGAGAAAGACATAACACCACAACGACACAGGCTAGCCCAACCTGACTACTTCATGTTGGAAATTTCACCTAAGTGGTACAATAGCAGAGAGATTTTTGTATGCGGGCATTAAATTCACTAATATACATTTTTACACACAGCGAGGACTTTGATCCTCAAATTTAAATAAACAAGGGAGATTCAAATACACCCTCCTACTCCCGACTTCTATATATGGGATCAGATATTGAAAAGAAGCCACTATCTGGATTTATTTGACTGTGTTGCCATCAAAATAAATGTTTAACGAGCGGCATCTGAGGGTGTATGCAAACTAACTGCCCCATCACAGGTCCCGATCCAGCAACAAATTCCACACAAGAAAATTCCTGTGTTCACATGGAGTGGCTGGAAAGATCAATGCCTTACACTTTAACCTGCTAACACTCCCTACCCAGTACACTACATACCGATGCAAGCAGTCTCACTGCAGTTAATGGGACTCCTCACAGTCTGGTAGTACTTGTTTGCAGCAGCAGACCCTTACCCTGGTAGAAAGAATAGCATACCTAGGCTTCAAACATTCAGCTGGACTGATCCTAAGTCAAATGCATCCTAGTGCAATATATTAAGAAATAAGAAAGGTGGAAGTTTCTAACATGAAGCCAATTTGAAGGCATCTGAGAGCAAAACACAAGTATTGGGAACAGCTGTGAGCTGGTGAAACCGCTTCTTTTTCACACATTAATCTCTGGAGACCCCAACTCCAAGCTGCAAAAAAAAAAATTTACCTGGGAGATGAAAAAAGGCATGAGAAATTTTAGCCCCAAGGGTCATTTTTTGGTGCCAGAAAACAGTAAAAATCTGGAAGAAAGGTCTAGGAATTAAATAAAATTGTAACTTGATTTGGGTCCCAGATACAACATTTGGATTAGGGTTTTGATTGGGGCTCTCTATCCTTAACCTGAATTACTATATCTCTGATGATACTACGTAACAATAATACTTGAATATTAAGGAGCGGCAGTACATACTTCAGCTTGAGGTTGAAGCAGTGTCACCAACTCTGAACTGCAAGTCAAGTGATATTTGATGATCTTCTTAAAGCCCCAGATCCTGGAGCCCCGTGAAGATGTGAAAGTTGCAGCTTTCATTGTAAACAAAAGGTAAGTTTCTAGTTCTTGGGGTTGCCGAGAAAAGTTTGAAAACATGAACTCCAAAGTCTCAAACATCAGAAGGCTAAATACACAGAACACAATACCAGCTGCCTACATTGATGATCTTGCTCACAGTTTCCCTGCTAATCAAGGGTTTCCCCACCACCACCCCCAATTATACGTCCCTCCTGAGCAACGGATATACGAGGATACTGGAGATGCAGTGAGCAGTGGCAGTAGTTAGTTATGTGAATGACAGGCATCACTTTATAATTGCACTTGAATAACGAGGTGCCTGTGCTTTCCCTGGACTTGGCCACAACAGGGGCTTGAAGGAAGGTGACCCCTAGGCAGCACAAACTGTATAAAATGGACACATTGCTCACTGGCTGGTGGAAGTAACCAAATAATATGGTTAGGGATTGTCCCCATTAGCGAGGGGGCACGTCCACCTTTTGTCACAGAAGTTTGCTGTTGAAAGGTATTACTGGCCCTTTGGTTGTTCCTGGATTCACAGGTTCATCTGTGGCAGGAAAATTCCAGCCATTTCTTAGAAGGGACCTTGCTACAATCTTCAGCACCTTGCTCACTTCCAGAATGGACTGCTGCCATGTGCTCTGCATGGGGCTACAACTGAAGACCACCTGAGAGCTACCCTCACCATCCTCTTTGCAGCACAAAGCAACCAATTTAAATAAACGATTGAAACTCTTGCCCCATGGATACTCCTCCTCCAGGCAGATTTAAACTCCTTCATTATGAGAAGTAGAAGAAGAAACAGAGGAAGAACTAAAAGAATCAACATTGACATTAATGCAAGTTGGTCAAACACAAGAAATGGTCTGTTAATGGCTACAAGTATATATACACGGCAAACCTGCGTTCTGGCTTAATTCTCTTGCTTCTTCAACCAAGAAGAAAACCAAAGAATATGGTATCCAAGTTGGTGAGGATGCTGTGCAAGGACAGAGAACGAAGTATGACCAGGAGCACTCTACCACGTGCTCAGACAATGAAAATAAAACAATATGATGCTAAAACTGGTCGGATGCAGACATGGGGTATCCAGCACATTAATTAAACCTCTTTGGGAAATAAGTAACACCGAAAACACACGGTGGAAGTTCACACATTGTCCTGCAACTGCCAGCATCCTCACAGCTGGCTGACTGGAAACGGGGGACTGATGCCTCAGCTTCCCTTTGATTCTTGGCAGAAGGCTCAGAACCCTGCAGGCCAGACTGTCAGCTGGTGGAAATCCGGGCAGTTCCTCTGACTTCAGTGGTGTGCCACCAAGTTATGCCATCTGAGGCTCTCTCCCTATGTTACATTTGCAACCAATTATAACCATTATAGTGTGTACACTGAGTAAGAGCAGGACTTAGATCAAAACATTTCATGTCGTTTGCACAAGAGATTCTACAGAGAGGCACTAGGCTCACAAAAAGCAACTCAATAAGGTTTAAGTGGAATTTGATGGAATACAGGCAGACGATGCTACTGCTGCCATTCAGGAAAATCTAACTTGATCTAAATAACGAAGAACTGAAACCACACTGGGACAAAACTGAAAAGCAAGTCCGAGAAGCTATGGAACATTTTGGATACTTTGCCAAAGTGACAGATCCCAGATACATAGGTTCATCAGGCAAGCCCAGAACAGGAAAAAGAGGTTTGAAGCATAGAGGTATGGGAGGCAGTGGGGCCTAGCAGACAGAGCACTAGAATGAGAATCAGGAGACCTGCATGCTATTACCAGCTCAGCCAGCAGCCTGTTGGGTAACCTTGGGCAACTCACTTCAGCTCTCTGTGCCTCAGTTTCCCCATTTGTAAAATAGGTATAATGAAGCTGACCACCTTTGTAAACCACTGTGAGATCTACCCACAAAATGAGCTAGATAAGAGCTAGGCATTATTTTGCTTAGTATTAGGTGATGGAACGTCATATTGAGTCCCTTCCTTTCCCTTTTAGTATTTATAGCTGAAGATCCAGATAACTCCCCTAAATCTACGTTTGTGAAGGCAGTTGCACTACAGTTCATTGTGTCAACATGGTGGGAAAAGCCCTGCAAACTCCAATTTGAAAAGACCTGCAAACTCCAATCCAACCAGCGCAGCCCTGACAGAGCAGGCGTTTAGCATATTCAGATTGGTTTGGCCAAGACTTCATAATAAGCTAGGCACTGAGAAAGCATGTACATCGGTAAAAGTGTATCGGGAGCTAAAGGCAGTTGGAACGGAGTGGCAGGCCTACCAAGCTGGAAGATGGCGGGGTTGGATGCTGTATTCTACTTACAGAACAGTAGGCTTTCAATCTGGGCATAGCCTGCCTTTACCGGTTGAGTGCTAAACATGCTTACGAAGCAAATCACAGAGTCTGTGTTTGGTGCCTCATTTCTTCATAAAACCTTCATGGGTTTTCCTGGGGTTTCCCAGGAGGTGAGCTGGGACTGATTTTTCTTTCATAGAAAGAAAGAAAAAAAAACAAAACACAAAACCCCACACATCTGGGTTTTCCAGGTTGGAGGAAATCACCACAAACCCTGCTTGTGGGCTCTGACCTCCTGCCTCATTGCACCACTAGCAGGGCTGAGCTCAGCTGAGGCCCTCGAGCGAACAGGCCCTAGATTTCCATGTCTGAGAGAAGCTTGTAGCCCTCTCAACTCAAACTCGCTTTCTCCCCGTAAGCCAACAAAACCGGAGTCCGCTGACCCAGACGCAAGGCAAACCTTGTCTGTTTACACAGGCTTTTGCCTAACTTAGCACTAGGGTGTGTTTGGGGAACGTGGGGGGCATTAATTTCAGATCAATTTCAGATCTCTCAGGGGGCACTATGCTCTTCCTGCACAAGGGAATGACTGGATCCCAGCACCCAACACTGGGACGTGGAGAAGGGGGCAGTCTGTAGGTGTTTTAAATGCAGCGAGAGGTTCCCTCCCCCGCCCCACCTGCCCGGACACGGAACCTGCAAAAGGCCAGCCTAAGGATTCACTCACACTGGGCTTCAGGCCAGCCAGACCAGGGGATTCTTCCATGACACCAGCAGAGGAAGCAAAGCATTGGTCATCAGCAGATGACGTGAGAATCGCGGTAAGTACTAGATGTGAGTGAGGCAGATGGGTACTGCTCTGGCGGAGCTCGCTCAGTGAGAAGAGGCAAGGAGAGGACTCTAGCTGTGACATGGAGGGAGTTGCTAGCAGACCCAGTCTGTGCTACAGGTCAGGGTAAGCTTCGCAAGCATATTTGATACACGCCCCTCTCCCTGCCCCGCAGCACTGCCTCTCTATATCTCCATGCTGCCACCATGCACCCGAGAAGGGAATGGAGATTGCTCGCAAGAGCTAGAAGATGCTGCTTCTGGCTAGGGGCCAGATGAGGTCCAAGCACCTCTCAACCCCTAACATTAGGGGGAAATGAGGCTTGAGCACCAGCAGGCTCCCTGGTGGCAGAATGGAGCAAAGTCCAGGCAACTTGCAGTGGGGAGATACCAGGCCTGGGAACTGGTTAGGCCCTTTGCATGGCATTGCCTGACGAGTCCAAAACTTTCTTAATAGGAATCAATGTGCCTGGAAAAATTAACTGAGCTGCCCAGCACCCTTCCATGGAGAGAGAGTTTAGGGAGAGGGGAGGCTTGTGTGTCACCAAACCAGACCCTTATCCTTCAGACGGGTTTTTGTAACAGCACAAGATTTTCTACGCATACGATATCAGTGTGTTCCACTGAGGCTGCGCACAAGGGGTCTCTGCAGCAGCACTGGAGGGACTTGTGTTATAAAGATGCTCCCTTGTGGCTGCACCAGAGAGGTGTCTGAGCATGCCCATTTCCCTGTCACTGCCCCAGAGGGAAGGAAGAAAAAGAGGACGATTAGAAATATCCTTCGGACGATCAGGAGGTCACAAACTTTCCCATATTTTGGTCACTTCCTAAAAATTGAGCTCCAATGAGAGACCAGGCTCCTGTTTGCCCATGTCCCAAAGCCACAGGGCTAAGATGCATGGAAAAGGGACAGTACACAGGAGTGAAGGAACAAGGGACACTGAACTCACTTCCATGTGATGAGTGAGGTGACTGGTTACATCCCATTACGCAGTGTATCTGTAGTGTTTACTGCCTCTACTGAGGTGCAGGGCTTTACACTGATTAGTTCTGAATCTCCCCTTGCTGCCTTCCCGACACCTACCCGCACCTGGCTCCAATCCTGCCAGATCACTCTGCAGCTTGCTCCTCTCCTCCTCCAATTTTGATGCCCATCGTTACTGAATTTACACCAGTGAAACTCCTGACAAAGAACAGCACAACCCAGCTGTGCAGGGAGGGGCTAGGTGTTTTTCAGTCCAGTTAACTGACAAAGTCTCTGGAAACCCCAGAAGAGTCCTCGGCTGGATCAGCACTTGGAGACAGTGAGATGTTTCCTGATTGTGAGAGAAGCTCCATAACCCCCATGGAAGTGCTTTGAGGAGCACAGCTTGAGAGTTATTGAGCTAGCCCACTGGAACCACTCCGGTCTTTGTGGTGTGGTCAATTCAGAAGCATTAATGGGGGTAAATCACACCACCGACAAAGCACCGAAGGGGGAATATGGAGCCAGTTACAGTGTATGTGCTATTCCAGCCATATCCCAGGAGAATAGAATCTCCGGGCTCCATTGTGGAGCTGTTAGCCCTGGAACCCACAAGAGTTCTTGATTTAGTCCTAAGTGGAGCACAGGATCTGGTCCAAAAGGTGAATATAGCAGAACCGCGTGGTAATAGTGACCACAGTGAATTAAATTTAACATCCTTCTGGGGGAGGAACATAAAAAAGCCCCACCCCAGTGACATTTAACTTTAAAAGGGGGAACTATACAAGACTGGGGACACTAGTTCGATAAAAATTAAAAAGAGCGGTCACAAGGGTAGAATGCCTGCAAGCAGCATGTAGGCTACTTAAAAATACCGTAATAGAGGCTCAGATTAAAAGTCTACTCCCAAATTTTAAAAAAGGACATTAGGAGGACCAAAAGTATCCCATCATGGCTGAACAGAAGAGTAATGGTGGCAGTCACAGACGAAAAGGTTCTTTTAAAATTTGCAAGTCAAATCCTAATGAGAAAAATAGGAAGGAGCATGAATGCTGGCAAGTAAAATGTAAAAGTATAATACAGCAAGCCAAGAAAGGATTTGAGAAGCAACTTGCTGAAGATGCAAAAACTAACAACAACATTTGTGTTAAGTACACTTGAAGCAGGAAGCCTGCCAGTGGGGCCACTAGATGGCAAAGGTGTTAAAGGAGCACTCTGGGAAGATAAATGATTTCTTTGCATCAGTCTTCACTGGAGAGGGTGGGGGGGGTACCCAAAAAGAATAGCTATGATGTAGGTAACAAATCTGAAGTGCTGTCCCAAATTGATACATCAGTAGAAGAGATTTTAGAACAAACTCATAAATTAAACAGTAATTAATTGATAAATTAAACAAATAGTATTCTCTTCAGAATTCTGAAGGTTCTCAAATATGAAATTGCAGAACTGTCGTATATAACCTACATACTACACTGAAATCGGCCCCTATACCAGATGCCTAGAAAGTAGCAAATGTAATGTCAATTGGCTCCAGAAGGGATCCTGGCAATTATGGGCCGGTGAACCTAACTTCAGTACTGGGTAAATTGGTTGAAACAATATTAAAGAACAGAATTATCAAACACACAGGTGAATACAACATGTTGGGAAAAAGTCAACACAAATTTTGTAAAGGGAAATCATGCCTCACCAATCTAATAGAATCCTTTGAGGGTGTAAATAAACACATGACGAAGGGTGATCAAGTGGATATAGTGTACTTGGATTTTCAGAAAGCTTTTGACAAGGTTCCTCACCAAAGGCTCTTAAGGAAAAAGCAGCCAGGGGATAAGAGGGAAAGTCCTTTTATGGATCAGTAACTGGTTGAAAGATAGGAATTGAAGGATAGGAATAGTCAGTTTTCACAATGAAGAGAGGTGAACAGCAGGGTCTCCCAAGGATCTGTACTGAGGATCGTGCTGTTCAACCTATTCATTAAGATCTGAAAAGGGATGTGAACAGTGAAGTGGCAAAGTATGTAGACAACACAAAATTATTCAAGATAGTTAACTCCAGAGCTGACTAAAAGGAGTTACAAAGGGATCTCACAAAACTGGGTGACTGGGCAATAAAATGGCAGATGAAATTCAGTGTTGATAAGTGCAAAATAACGCACACTGGAAAAACATAATCCCAACTATATATACGCAGTGATGGGTTCCAAATTAGTTGTTACCACCAAAGAAAAAGATCTTGGCGTCACCATGGATATTTCTCTAAAAACTTCTGCTCAATGCTCAACAGTAGTGAAAAAACCCTAACAATATGTTAAGAACGAGAGAAATAGAAAATAAAAAAGAAAATATCATAATGCCACGATATAAATACTGCGTCTAGTTCTGGTTCTGAAAAGGTCAACAAAGATTATCAACAACTTCCATATGAACAGAGACTAAAAAGAATCAGGGCTGTTCATCTTAGAAAAGAGATGACTGAGGGGGATACAACAGAGGTCTGTAAAATCATGAATGGTGTGGAAAAAATGAACAGAGAAGTGTTATTTACTCTTTCACACAATACAAAAAGTAGGGGTCACCCAATGAAATTAATAGGCAGCAGGTTTAACACAAACAAGGGGAAGTACTTTTTCCACATGAACCACAACAAGCCTGTGGAATTTGTTGCCAATGGATGTTGTGATGGCCAAAAGTATAACTGGTTCAAAAAAGAACTAGATAAATTCATGGAGGATAAGACCACCAATGGCTACTAGCCAAAATGGTGAGAGATACAACCCCATGCTCAAGGCTAAAGCTCTGACTAACAGAAGCAGGGAGTGTAAGATAGGGGTGGATCACTACCCTCTTCTGTACATTCCCCGTGAAGCTCTGGTATGGGCCACTGTCAGAGACAGGACACCGGGGAAGACGGACCCTGGCGTGATCCAGTATGGCAGCCCTTATGTAATTTTCTGCATCTCAAGGGAACAGTTCTCTCTGTTTTTCAAATGCTTCTAACCCCGTAGCAGGGGAAGAGGCCAAGTCAATTACTGAAACATGCACCAAAACCAGGCCCCATAGTCTCGCTGAGGACCCAACTTCTGCCAAATCCAGGGCAAAACGAGGTTAAAGGGTTTGATTCCTCCCTTACGGAAAGTGAGCCTATTGAGACGGATTCTCTGTAGCCGCCTCTTCTTCTGTTCTCTTGAGGCGAAGGTGCTGCTGCTCTGGCAGTGAGGGAAATCTGCCCTCCCTGCAGTGAGTAGCCCGGCCTCTTTGTTATATTTAAGGAAGGGCCAGGAGGAATTCCAGGGATTTTTTTAGTAAGATAAACAGAACTCTTGACCTCTTCCATAGAGAAAAGAGAAGGAGCCGTTTCCAGCAATGGACTGGGTTGGAGCCTGGAAAAGGGTGCAACTGTGGGGAGGCAGGGAAGCTGACATGCTCCCTTCCCCCCCCCACCCTCTCACCCACCCGGCCAGGCTCTCCGAGTGCTGCCATCGAGGCATGGGGAGCGTCACCATTGGGACCAAACAACATCCACCCACTTCCCCCAGCCCACACCAAGCCAAGTGGGACAGAATCGCCCTGACCCCGCCTTCCAGGGGAAAACAATCATCTCTGGGAGGGGCCCCGAGTTCCCCCCGCCCTATGCAGAAGGGAGGTAGAGAGGTGCCCCCCTCAGACCGTTGGGGCTCCTCAGAGGGCAGGAAAAGGCTTGGCAATAACTTACCACTAAATGGTGAGTTCATTAGTGTCTCCACAAGTTGGGCTTCATTTCCAAGAGGCGTGCGCCCTGGCTCTGTTTTACACCCACACCATGGACGCCAGCAAACGGAGGCTTGCAGACTCCATTTCACACCCTGCCTGGGTACGAGTCTCTCTCTTCCGCGCTGTGTGTGTGTGTGGATCCGCACTTCCTCCCCCTCTCCCGTTCCCTCTCACTCCCCCCTTCCAAAGACTAGCCGGAGAACAATAGGTGAAAGTCTAGGGATATTTACTAACTGATAATCTCTCCACGTATTGCAGCCGTCTGTTTTTCCCGTCTGATAAAGATTTCAGAGCCAACCACTTTCATAAAACAAAGAGGGGGGGAGGCTGGGAGGTTTGGGCTTTTTTTTTTTTTAAAGCACTTACCATTCACCTGCTGGGGGGAGTAGGCTTCTGATCCAGAGTCCGGGGGAGAGTCGGGTAAAGTGCTGGAGAGCAATGGAAAAAGAGAAGAGAAGGTCACTGCAAACCAGCTTCCAGCAAAACCAAGCCTTTCAGTTTGCTCACTGTGATTTCCACACTCCAGGATAAAATCCATTCAAATGGCACCATGGCTAACCCCACTGCCCACAGAGACTCCTGCTGGCAGAGGCTGGCACCAGAGCCCACACCCAGCTCTCCTGTCCCATCCTTACAGCACTCCCTACTACTAACAGAGACTGGGACTGAAATAGCCGTTAGCTGCCCTGCAGTCAGCTCTGCTGCCCAAGCTCCCTACATCCACAGCTCCCAGCTAGCCCCTCCACACACCATTACCTACATCATCTCAGGCTGGGACTGGAGTAGCTGAAAGCCTTGCACAGCCAGAAACCCTGCACCATTCCCTGATGCATCTCTTGCTGGGCCCAGAACTCCACGACAGCCAGGGCCTGAGAACATTTGCTACAGTGCCTCCTGCTGGAAGAGACTGGCACTGCAGCAGCTGTCAGCACCCCTGCACAGTATCTCCTTTGATTGTATGTATAGGCATTTCATTTCACAGCCATTTTGTTCACCTGCTAATCAGAGTCTTCTCTTTGCAGCTCATGTCCAGTTAAAAGAAGCCAAACAGAAATGTATCTGTTCCCAAGAAAAAGATCACTGGTTTCACCCTGAATAAATAGGGGAGCCTGGCTCTGTTCCGGGATCTGATGCATGAAAGCGAAGGCTGTGAGGCTGAGGGCCAGATTCTGCTTTCACTCACACCTGGGGAAATCCGGAGCAGGGACCATAGAAGTCAATGGAGTTCCTCTGGATTTACACCAGCGGCACCAAGAGCAGAATCTGGCCCTAACTCTACAAAAAGGAACCAAATATGAATAGGAAACTATTGGCCTCACCAAACGCACCATGTCTGGGGATAAAAGGATTGACAAGGAACTTCCTCTGTACGATGGGACAGTTGGACAGCAGGGGAGTGATCTGTTGAGTTATCCTCTATTTATTTTGCCTTATACCATGAGGCTAAACACAGGCTCCCTGCACACGGACACGTCAGTCATTTAAAAACCACACACTGAAAAATCCAGTTTGATCCAACTTCAGCTTTCCAGGACTCCCAGCCCTTCATGAAAAGCTAAACAGCTTCTCCCCAGTTACCCTCAGAGACAGCCTGGGAAAACAGACATGCCGTGTAGCGCGCCCAGCAGGTCAGAAGACTTGGTCTCCATCGGAGTAAGTTCCAGAGAAAGTCCTGCCTCTGGATAAACAAATCTAGCTCCAGAGTCCCAGCTGATCTTAACGACCCAGGTGCCAATATGCAGGCTTGGTGGGGGGAGCAGACATGAGCAGACTCAAGGTATGTTGACACTACAGGGACTAACACCAGCATAACCCGGTAGCGTAGTGATGGTAGGGATTTTTTTGTCACTATAGGAACACCGCCTCCACGAATGACGGTCGCCACCTCAACAAAAGCATTCTTCCCTTGACCTCGCTGCATCCACACCGAGGATTAGGTCGGCATAACTCCGGTGCTCCAGGGTGTGGATTTTTCACACCCGTGATGGACGCAGCTACATCCAGACCAAGCCTAATGTGCCTTTAGGGTAGGGAGAAGGGCAAGAATATTGCAATGAGATAATGGAAACCAAACCAGAGTTGTTGCAAAGTCATCTCAGGACCCAATTCAGCTACTTCCTTGTGCCTTTTGTCACAACGGTTCCCCCAAGGACAGGGAACTGGGCAGGGTATGGAGTCACCTCTAGGACACTGGCTCCACTCGGGCCCCAACTCGGGGACTGGGAGACAGACTCTCAAGCCTCCAGTGTGACCAACGCCGAGGTTATTAGAGACCCAAAGTCGTCACCCTCCAACTGCCATTCAATGGGCTGGAGGGCCCACCACCTGGCGAGCAGGTGTCCCCATCGCACAAGCCATGGCCACTGTTGGCTCTATTAGCCTGGTTGGCCATCTTAGCCAAGGGCAAGGACAGAACAGGT
Organism: Gopherus flavomarginatus; assembly: GCF_025201925.1. NCBI lineage: Eukaryota > Metazoa > Chordata > Testudines > Testudinidae > Gopherus > Gopherus flavomarginatus. The sequence goes on along the minus strand of NC_066621.1, from coordinate 39,568,302 downwards.
CCTTACTAGACTAAACAACTGGAAGCCTCCTGCAGGATGGCCCCTAACATGACTGACAGCCCCTAGGAATGGCCCCTGTCTGGCTGTTTGTCTCATGGGAAACCTCCGTGTCCTCCCCCAGACTGGGAATCCAACAGCAATGGACACAATCGGTGATTTTCTCTATTCTGCCTCATTCATGAGGATCTCTCCAAGTCCCTCCAATGAGCCAAACCCAAACCAATGGCCTCAGTGGAATTACCCCAAAGTTGAATTTGGCCCCGTGAATTCAGAGCCTTCTCAACTCCTGGAATCTTGATGATATTCTCCTTATTGGCATCAATAGACAGGGTGAGGCAGAGGAGAACATGAGATTCACACATGCACAAAACCTGGACTCCATCCTGGCCTGGGCCTCTGCACCAGACACCCACCAATTCCAAAGAGGAAGGAGATGGCTGTAAATGTAACACAGTGGGGCTATGTGCCACGTGAAACAGAGGTGCTAGGTGGAGGAGTGGGAGACTCCAGGATGGGTCAGGCACTGGCGCAGGTCATGCAGCGGGGGGTTGGTGATGCCAGACTGCCGGGTGGCCACACTGAAAGAGGGATATGGCACTATTGATTTCCATTGCCGTCTGACTGACTCCTCTGGAATCTTCCTCTGCGAGTGGTGAGGAAAGGATCTCCCCAGCAGCACCCTTGAAAGAGTCAGGGGAAGGGAGAAGCTGCGGTGCTCCTCCTAGCAGGGGCTAGGGACTAACTGCTGCCAGGAATTAAATGTATGTAACTAGTGTGTATGGCGAGCTCTTTCTCTCACCTCTGGGAGCTATGGCACATTCTACCCACGGAGAGAATTGTCTCCATCTATGTCTCACTCTCTGGGGCAATCCCCACCCTGCCCACCAAGACAGCCTGAGCCCCGTTCCTGCCCAGCATGGCACAGCAGTCCTCTCTCTACCAATGGCTGCGCTCTCCTGCTCACCCAGCAGAGCAATCGCTGGCCTTGCATTGCCACGGTTCCTTCTGACCCCTGCCTGCCATGGCAAGGCCATTCTTGCCCACTGAAGTAGACACCTGCCCAGTGAGCAGGAATCGCAACATCTCCCTGACTGCACTTTCTCCTCCTGGGGCTACATGTTCAGTCTACCAGAGATACAGAAACTCAATCCTTCCACTCTTTGAAGGGGGTGAGCCTAGAGTCCATTGCAAGTGGGTGCAAATCCAGCCCAGGGTCTATCTCCTTCCAAGACAGAGAGAGATATAAAATACCAACCCAAGGTATTCGGGACACCAGACTCCATATCTTTTTGTATGAGTTGGCTACCACCTTTCACCTGGGATAGGATTTTCTCAATCTGGAATGGATTCCAAATATGCCCCTGTTCCTGCCTGAGATACTAAAAGATTTTGCCATCATTCACTCACAGAGCCTTCTGCTCTGTGTTCTATGAAGCTCTTTGGCCCCTGCCGGCCCTGGCTTTAATGCCATCTGTCCTCATATGGGACGTTACTAATCCATCTAGTCCAATGCACATCACTGGCTCGAAGACCACAGCCAACGCTCTCAAACTCCAGCACCAATAACTAAGCACCTCAATCAATGTTTAGGCACCCGAAGGTTTGTGGGACAAACAACAGCAGGCCTCAGAGTTCCTAATGTATAATCACCTCCAAGTGGAGAAACTCTCCCCACGCCTCCTCCCTGCTTCAGCCACACTTACCCAGGTGCATAGGAGGCCTTGGGCTCTGATTTGATTGGGGGGACCACGTTATTCAGGCAGTGGCCGCTGAGGTACCCCTTGGGCACCACCATGCCATTGTTGTTATTGCAGTTGAGGTGAGCACTGTAGCTGGGTCCACAGGGGTTGGCCAAAAGAGGACCATGACGGACCGGGCCTTGGCTGCCTGGGGGACAGAGATGGAGGGCACCACTGGAAGCTGGGTTGGTCACATGAGCGACGCTGGAAATGGAGCTGGCAACAGGAGCGCTGACAGAGGCAGAGCCGGAAGGCTGGGTGTGTGCGTAGCTGGCTGAGGCAGGGATATCTGGGAAGCAGCTGTGGGAGAGAAGTCAAGAACCTCAGCAATGTATATGTATTGCACCTTTCATCAGCCATGCAGCCCTTCTGCCCCCACCCACACGCCCACCCGACGGCACCAGCAAAACTGCACCCTGGGGCTCAGGTGGGGAGCGAAAGAAGGGTGAGTATCTAGCTGCTACTGGCAGGGGGATGGAGGAAGGCGGAATGTAATCTACCAGGACAAGGGATACAAACCTAATGTTGCTCATGGATCTTTAAAGGCTACAACTGCCCATGACCTCAGTTCTTCAACTCCTGGGAAAAAGTGGCCACTCCAGCAGCTCACTTCCCATTCGCCCCATGTTGTGGTATTGATTCAGGCCCCATTACACCACCTGGGTCTTCCTCTGAGGGCTCCCAGGCAAAGACTGACCAAACCCAACCCTGCTTACTTTGCCAGATGTGCTGAGAGGCTCCACTCAGCCCAGTGTGACAAACACCTGCCGGGAACAGGACACCACCTCCCGTCCCAACAGGTCAGTGCCCTACTGCCAGCATCAACACAGACTGCAGCCTCCCTCCTGTGGTGAGTGCTCTTCTTCTCCCCTGTAAAGTCAGTGCACCCCAGCTTGGTGTGGAGAGCCAGGTCCACTGCAGGTCCACTCGTTCCTGGGGATCTCTCTCCCCAAAATGCCAGTGCATTTCGCTCCCAGCATGATGCCCTAGTAGCTATTCCTAGCAGCATAGGGGAGTGCGGGACAAAATGCATTAATTTGATGTTCCTCTGTGCCATTTTTAGTCCTGTCCAAAGGTAGCAGGGGTGTGCCAAGGCTGGGAGTTAAAGGATTCTTCACTGATCCTACCTGAGAGGAGGGAAACTAGAAAGGGGAAAGCAGAAAAGAAAGAAGGGGGTTTGGAGAACAGAGGAGGGGTTGAAAATGGCGATGGCAGTACAGAGCGACAGATGGGAGCTCTGACAGAGGCAGAGATAAAAGGGGGCAGGGAAGCTATTTACAAACAAGGTGTTGCATCCCTGGAAAGGAGAAAATTCAACTTCTCCCTGGGAAAACGGCCACCAGCTCTGCATCTGCTGGCAGCCCCCCACCACCAGGCTGCACATGAGGCAGAGACTTACATATCTGGTGAGTCTTCCTTGCTGATGTACTCTTCCAGAATGCTGGTGTCGATGTTGGAAGGTTCCAGAGCTCCATTAATGTCGTGGCCTGTAGAAAAGAGAGGGAATGAAAGGGGCGAGAGTCATTAGAAAACCAGATAAGTCACGCCCCCTTCCCTGAGAGATCAGAGAGTGACTTACAGCTCCTCCTACAGCCTCAGGCCCCTCCACCGCAGGAAGATAAAGGGACTGAGCTGAGGGTCAGAGCCACTGATCCTTGCACAATCAGATCATGCTCTTTTAGAGAGACCACCTCACTGTCCACCAGCACCCCTGCCAACCCACGGGCTGGGAACACAGACGGGTGCCTCTCGGGGATCATGGGAGCAACAGTGCGAGTGCTGACCAGGCAGAGTTATCAGAAAGTCTGCAGGACACAGGGAGTACTCGATGGTAAATTGTGCCCATTGCAGAGCCCTGCTGGGCCGGGCTTGGTGGCTTGGGCTGTTGGGACTTCTCTGCACAGAGCCTCCTGAGAAATGCAGATGACAGTGCCTGGCAGTAGCATAGGCCTTGTTAGCGTGAGCCACAGGAGCCACTAGCTTTGCTTGGGCTACCTGTCCTGGTGGAAAAGCTGCTTGGTGTGGGCTGCAGGACCCCGTGGCTAGGCCTGAGACCTCAGGAACCCATGGCTGGTGCCCAGCGGCAGGTCCACGCCGTGTGGGCTCTGTGGGTGGATTCAGGAGTCTGGTTTCATTCCTTCCCCACTGGACCCTTGCCTTGGTTTCGCAGAACATGCTGAAATCACTCTGCCGCTGCCAGCTTTGGAACAGATCTCAGCTCCCCTCATGCACGCGCCTCCCACTCCTGCAAGGGCAGCACTAGACTTTCTTCCCCTTTCTCCTACAGGGCCCTTCTCCTCCTCCCGGACTGTGGAAGCCAGGCTGGGGTTCGTCGAGAGAAAGCGCTTTCTTTATCTGCCTCACTGGAGTAGGAGTGTGCAGCCTGCTGGGGCCTATGCCAACCCCAAGTGCCAAAGACACTGCCAAGAAAAAGGAAGAGCAGCCCCATCCCCATCCCCAGAGCTCGGCTAACAAAGACGGCCCTTCCACAACGGCTCAATCCCTTCAGCCAGAGGTTGTGTGTCACTTGCCCAGCAGACGCACGCACACATACCATCAAAGGACCACCGCCCCCTCCAAGCCACACTGTGGGGAAAGGTTAGCCAATGAACCGCAAACGTGAAAAAGAGGGGCTTCAGCCGGCGTCCAGCCAATCAGATCTTTCCCCTGTGAAAATCCCTTTCATACCAAGACAAGCAAATCGGCAGAAATAAATCCAGCTAGGAATTTTGCCAAGCGAACGGGGGTGGGGTGGGGGAATCTTTTCCTTGGTAACCCAGGCCGGAGAGAAAAGCCTGGGTCAGGATTCCATTGTAAAACACCTAACCCTTTGTGTACCATACACCTCGACAGCCAGTCACGGGGAAGGGGGGCTCGCTGCTACAAAAGAAAGCATCCAGCTTAACACACACCTCAGTAGGGCCCGGAGTCCCCAGCCAGGATCCCACAGAAAAGCAACAGGCAGGACAAGTGTGCAACTCAGGGTGCCGAGACGCAGACGCTTCCACAGAACGGTCCCAGAGAAGAGGACTGTAGGGTGCAGGAGCGTCGGGCTTGCTCCCCAGCCATGGCCTGAAGATCGGCCTCCTCGTCAGAGAAGCTTGCTTAGATACGGGCATCGTGCAGGTTGGAACATTTTGTGGCTCAGGTGCCCTTCGGACTGACAGCGTCGGCTGGAGCAGAATCAGCGCTGGCAGGTGCTGGGATGCTTCCCCCAGCTGCTGTGCTGCTGCTTCTCCACCTGACCCACAGCAACCCTCTCCGTTTCCGATGCTCCACTCCTGAGTGCTCTCACACACAGCTCTGGGCCTGTTCAGAAGCACTCCTGCCCCACAACCCTTGCTAATGCTCCTTAGTCCTGACCTGGCACACCCCAGCTATTCCAGCCCTGCCCTGCCAAGGTTTACTTCATGCATCTGAAGAAGTGGGTATTCACCCACGAAAGCTCATGCTCCAAAACGTCTGTTAGTCTATAAGGTGCCACAGGATTCTTTGCTGCTTTTAATGTTCTCAAGCCATGACTCTCAGCTCCCCTACTATTCCAGTGCCGGTTATCTCTTGGGCAAAGACTTTCAATCATGCTATATCATGGGCTGATGTGGGCATATGCCCACCAGGGAACCACTCAGAGAGCCCAGGTCATTTGCCACATGATCCAGCATTTGAATCCAGATCTCCAGCAGCGAAGAGCCAGTGCACTAGTCCCTCTCCTCTCCCACAGGCTACCAAACTTCCCTGAGGAGATCTCTCCAGGTTGCTGGTTTCAGAAGACCCCGTCCCAGCATCAAAGCTCTAACAAGCTCTGCATGGATGGACAGAATTCCTGGTGGACACAGATTCACATACATCCCTCGGGGGTAGACTGTGGCCATTCCACAGACTAACCTCCCCAGCCTGGCTGCTCTCTCAGCTCACACCCTCCTAGCCACCTTGCCTGAAAGGTCACCTTCAGGAAAATTCAACTGAGACCCAAGCAAAGGGTGCGATAAGCACCCTGGCGCGGAAGGTGCGTCAGCTGAACTGCTCTGGAGCTACAATAGAATTGATAACGGCCACAATGGGGGGGACCAGCTGCGGGGTGGGAGGGGCAGTTCTTTACCTACTAAAAATAAATCCAGTGAAGGACTTTTCTCAACAAGAGGCTGGAGGCCCTTGAGCCTTCTGCAAAGGGACTGACAGTAGCCGGGCTCCATGCGGTGACATTCCCTGTCCCTGTCTGACTGCTGTTCCAGTTCTTTGCCAGTCCCCATCTCCCACTGTTTCTGATCTGTCCTGGCCAGCACTAAGAATCTCTTCCCCTGGATCTTCAACCCTTCTTCTGATCCTCTGAGCACCCCTGTTTGTCTCTGTGGGGCAGAAAGTATCTTTGGAATGTCTGCAGCTGAGCACAAGCTCTTAAGAGCATCTCATTGCCTGAAAACTTCTGTTCAGTAGGGACTGTTACCAAAAGCCAGCTTAGGTGATTAATCAAAAGCTAATACCTCTCTTTAGAGTCACGAGCTCCTAACGACATTAACAATGCCCCTCCTCCCCTTGCAACAGGGGATTAAGAGGGAGTAGGAAGCCACAGAAAATGGACCCATGAAGCTGAACACCCTAAAGGTTCCACAGGAAACAGAACTCATCTCAAAGTCCCAATCAAAGAGAGATGGAGCAGAGGGCAGCAGTGACTAGCAGCCAATGAGCTCATTTTCCTTTGCTCAAAGAAAAGTGCTAACTCAAACAGACAGCAGCCACCACCATCCATAACTCTGCCTAATGCACCCAGGCTCCATAACCCACTCCAGAGTTCCCTGCCATCCAGAGTCCTGCCCAAAGCATGCCACAGTCGATCGCCCACTCCAGAGTCCCCACCGTCCACTACTCCACAGGCTGTATCACAAGACCTACAGCCTCTCCCGGAGCCTCAAAAACTCAGTGAGCCAAATTCTGCCTTCGGTCACTGTGCAGTGAACCCACAGTAACTCTGTTGACCTCAGCAGAGTTGCTTTGCACCATGCACTGTAACTAAAAGCAGAATTTAACTCATCCCAGAGCCATTTCAAGAGCCTTCCAGTTCCAAAACTTTCTGGGATGCCCACCCTTTCATAACCCTTTGTAGTCACTCCTGGCCACTGCTGCAAAAACATGTCAAGAGGCTCCCTAGCCCTCACCATGTTAAGGTGGGTCATGCCCCGTCCCCAGAATCACCTTTCCCTCCATAATCATTGGTCCTGCTTCCCTTTACTCCATAATCTTTCCCAAAGCCTCCCTCCATGCTTCAGAATACCCCTGGAGGCTCCTTTGGAATCTCTCTCCCGCCAGTTCCCTCCCAAGGGGCTGAGGGAAAGCATGGGGAGCCGCACAGCTAAAGCTTGTTTGGGAAGGACAGGATGGCATTCGCTCCTCACTGAAGGAGTCAGGAACTGGAAGAACAGAGGCCCCCCGTACGTGGGAGAATGTCAGGAATCCCACTGTTTGGACTGGTTTTCTCTGCCTTCCCTAGACTTCCCAACTCAATCAGCCTCTGAACAGAGCCAGCAGCACTCCGCCCACCTCCTTTGTGTTTTCGGTTTGTGGCTCATCTCTGCTCTTGCCCCACTAGACTCCCAGGCACTCGATCAGCAAACCACAAACACCTGCGGCATGCTCCTGTGCTCGGCACATCTCGCTCGGGGACGCAGAAGGGATCCAGGAATCCTCACATTTGCTCAGCTCCCTCTTTCCTGTGTGAAACGCGTGCCTGGGGATTGCAGTGTTTTGTAGCTCTCTGAAAGGGTTAACAGCGCCCTTCCCCTTCCAGTCACTGTATTTACGGGTCTTAGAGATTAAAACCAGAATTCACCTCGAGTGATAGGCTGATAAGTTTATGGTATTTCTATTTATAACAATCCCTCCCCCGTCTATACTTGCTCTGCTGCCTGTCTTTTAATCACCCATAATCCTCCCTGGGTCACAAAAGGGGTGGGAGGTAGGGAGAGCAACTGACAGAGAGCTGCATCCTGGGATCCCTTAATGAGAACCAGATGTGAGAACCTGGAGAGGATGACAAGGTCAACCATTTTAATGGGCTGCTGAACTTCAGTGAGGGGAATAAGTGAGTGCAAGCAAAGAAGCTCTCAAGAGGCAGGAACGAGGGGCGGGAGTTGCAAAGAGATGACACCAGGCAAGCCAACGGGTCTGTAGGCTTCCCCAGGGCAATGCTGCCACATGCCAGCTCGGGCCGAATTCCGCTCTTGGTTACTCTGCCATCAGCAGAGGTTGCTCTGCTGTATCAGAACAGAACATGGCCTTTAGCCACTTGAGGTCGCGTCACAGAGCTGTGGAAACTGAAGAGTAGAGAACCAGTTTGGGTAGAGTAAAAACTGACCCAACCCTCTGTCCAAACCCAGAGCCGGCCCCTGAACAAACCTTCCTGCAGCTTCCAAAGCATTTTTCCATTTCCTTCTCCACACATCACAGCAGGTTTGGTTTTCACCATCTCTGCCCAATATGCTTCCCAGAGCAGCAGTGCTGGAAAGGCACAAGGAAGAGATCAGGATTTTCAGACCCCTTTTGGATCTGAATGTTGGGGGGTTTCTCCAATCCTCTCGGCCTCTGAGGTGCACCCATTGCTAGCCCATGTCACCAGCAGCAGGGATGGGCCCACATTCACTTTCAACATCATAGAGGGAGATTTTCAGCGGCAGTGGGGGTGGGGAGTGAGAGAGGGGCTAAGTGTCCACCTCCCATTTGTGCCTTTGAAGATGTGAAGTTAGGAGAGGCAGACACAACTAGTAGCCAGAGTAGGGGCAGGGAAGCAGAACATCTGACTTCTATTCCTGCATCTGCTGCTGTCTCCCTGTGGGAACTTGGGTGAGTCACATGAACTCTCTGTGCCTCTGTTTCTCCATCTGAAAACTGGAAATAACGATTACCGCCCGGTTCACAGGGCATTAATACCAGATTTGCAGGCCGTGCGCTCATCCATTCATTAATGTTTGTAATGGGACTGGAGTTCTTGGTTTGAAAGGAAAAAGTCTGATGACTTTTCATGTCCGTTTAACCCATATGACAAGAGCCTTCCCAAGAGCGAGGATGCTTGGACATCAGCGATTCAGTCCTCCATTGAGTGTGCTCAGTGGCTGCACGGTACATATGGCAAAGCGCTACGAAGCCAAGAGCCCTCAGCACAGACCACCTAGCTATTCTCCCCGCTGTACAGATGGGGAAACCGAGGCACAGAGCACTCAGGTGACTTTACCAAGACCACACAGGGAGTCATTGGCAGAGTACCATGCTAGACCTGTGGTGAGGCAGCAGCCAGCACAGTAGGTCTGAAGAACCCAGGAGCTCCTGGCTCCCAGTCCTGAACTTGCCCTTCTAGACTGCATTTCTGTGGGCGGGTGTCAGAGCAGCCCTGGCCAGCAAGTGCTATATACCTATACACGGCTGTCGCTGTGACACCGCTGTGTGCATCAGCTCCCTTTATCTGGCACAGCAGACACTGTGCTTCCTTAACGTGGTGCAGTGACTCTAGACTGGGGGCTGTCCTGCATGCAGGTTGGCCTTCTACCTAACTCCTCTGTGGTGTCTGGAGGGGCCCCTACCCTGTAACATCAAGGCTCTCACTACTGGTGTCACAGCTGTGTTCCCCCGAGGTGGCATCAGTCCGCAGGGACTGCCCCGTGCATGCCATTGCCAGTGGGTTTCCGTGAACACACACAATGGGTTGTGAAATCAATGCGCTGGGCTGCAGCATCGGCACATTCCCAGCACCTCACTCTGCTCGCAGCCCCCTGCTGTGTTTATACTTCCCTCCCTGCGGATTGGCTAGGGGCCTGGCCATGAGTGTGAAGAAGCTGCTAGAGAGATTTCTAACCAAACACTGCCTAAGCCTGGGGAGCTGGGGGCCAGCAGCTACGCTCCAGCTCCTCTTCCTCATCACCTGCAGCCCTGGCCCTTCCAGCCACACTAAATCCCCAGTGGGACCAATTCTTAAAACAAAGGCCTGTCTCTTGTGCAGCCCACTCCGAGGGACATGAAAAATACATGTGTTTGAGCAGCACCAATATCCCGCTCTCCCAAATTCATCCCCACCCACGAGATGGGACGCACAGGGATCAGAGGCAGCACTGATGCCCTGCTCCCCAGGGGGCGTCTCTGACTCTGTCTCCCCGGGAGATGAGACATGTGGGGTTCAGAAGGGGGCCCTACTGGCAAGTTCAGGAGTCCAAGCCAGCTGAGGGAACAGACAGCCTTGCTTAAAGAATAAAATAGGAGTGATTTTTCTAGGGACAGAAATTTCCAAAACACACACACACACACACACACACACACACACACACACTCTCCCCTCCCCCTGGGGTGCTAGAGGACCCAACCCCTGTCCCAGGAGCTTTGGGGGGTTGATCCCTCCCAGCCATAGCACATGCCTCCCCCCTACATCCCCCTGAGATATGCAGCCCAGCATTCCTCGTTAATTATGCCCTTTATTACCTGACTGTAACATTAACCAGTCACTCCCAGGAGAGGTGACTCCTGTAACCGGAGCAGGAGGCAAAGCTGAACCCCTCCTTCCCCGAATGCTTCAGAGACCACCCCGGAGCAAGACCCCCTCTGCCCAAACCTGGAAGAAGCCCCACTGTTACACACACACACACACACACACACACACACACACAGACACACACACACACACACACAGACACACACACCATCAGTACAGGAGGGCAGCCCAGCTGAGTGATAATATGACTCACCCATGACCTGAGCTCCCACCATCTCACTCACACACTGAGCAGGAACTCCTGGATCACTTTCACCTAGGATTTCCCCAGGCCAACGGTGCCCTTAGCTGCACTGCCAGGACAGCCTGCTTTCCAGGGACTGCAGTGATTTTCTGCACACATTTAGGGCACTGCAAATAATTCCCCCAGAAACAAAAGGCCCAGATCCTTGGCTGGTGGACATCAGTGTAATTCCACAGAGGGACTCCAATTTACACCAGCTTCAGGGCACAAACTACCCCCTCAAAACTGGAACCACAATCAAAGGCCCAACTATAGGAGAAGTCTGCCCTCTTTTGTCCCCTGGCATCACATTATCTGCCCTGTGCCACAGATGTGGGGGCCAGGTCACTCCAGGCCATGGGATATGCTCTGGGGGAAGCTTGAGGTCAGAGTAAAGGGAGCAAGAGGGCTAGAGCACATTGCAGGAACACTCGTCAGTCCCTTGTCCAAGGGCATCTCCAAGTTCCTAGCCCATTTTTCATTTTTAAAAGGGGCAAGTGGTCGGAGTTGCAAAGAGGGATTGAAAGTCTCATAGCAGAGCTTTTTGGCTTTGATGGAGAGGCCAATGGTCCTCCTAATATTGTCTTACTTCCCCATAGTGCCTCTCAGCCCCAAGGATCCCAGAACACGCTGGGCCACAGTCTGATCCCTACCTCATGTGGAGAGATAGCTTCCTCCATGCGTAGTCTCACAGAACTCACTGGGGTCTCTTGGGGAATCAAATGAGATGAAACAAGTAAATGGATCAGAATTTGGCCCTTTGCAAACGTGGGTAGACACAGGAATCCCTCCATCCACTGTTAACTTGCAGTCGCTAATGGAGTGGCCGGTAGCACCTACTTTAGCATTCAGGCTCAGAAGTTACTGCATCCGACTGAAACTACGGGAGCAGAAGGAGGATTTTAGGGACGTGGACTGTAGGGGGCCAAGATGGGACTTCACCAGGACAATAGAGTAAAACCCCCTATTTCTGCAATAAGACCTATGGGATCATCAGTGGCCACAAGATCCTCATCTCACAGATAACTGGGGAAACCTCCAGCAGTGCAGCACAGCGCCCCATAGAGCCACGCAGCACTGAATAACCCCCCCATACACACCTACACTACAGCACCCCTCGCCCTAAAATTTACTGAATCAATGCCACCTTCAGCTGCCCAGTGCCCTCTAGTGCCAGGCATACTGAATCACCACCACCTCCTACAAAGCAGCACCCCCTACGGCTGTGCAATACTGAATCTATGCTGACTCCTCCAGAACAGTGACCCCCAACACCAAGCACTCCTGACTCACCAGCACCTCCTCCTACAGCACAGCTCCCCTTAGCACCATGCAGAACTGAATCACCAATGTCACCTCCTACAGCAGCGTACCCCAACTCCATGCAGTCATGAACTATCACCATCCCTTCTGCAGCATGGAGCCCCACAGGCCCATGCATTACTTCAACATCAACATCACCTCCCGCAACACAGGTTCCCTGCCATGCAGATGGGACTTTGTCTCCAAGGCAAGCGTTTCCCTATTAAATCACAATGCCACATCCCATAATACTTTGGTGTTCCCCACAGGTCTCCCATCCAAATATCATCCAGACCTGATCCGGCTTAACTTGAGCACTGAGGATCACATGGCCTCTTTATATATATACTGAAAAGGGAACTTTCTCCCAATCACTGAGTAGAGCAATTCCTGGTGTTTCATTTTGCTTTGCATTGTAGGTTGCCTGCCTCCTGCCAGTCTCACTTCCTACTATCCACTCCCACCATGCACTACACAGCTATTCCTAATGCACTAGACAAAATGAGAGCTGCATCTGCCTACGCAAAGGTAAGCTGGCTCCCCGCTTTCCTGGGCCTTTGGAAAAACAGGAGCTGTTGTGAAGGATTTCCCATCATAACACTACTGGGAGCTCCCCAACCCTCCACGGAACTATAAGACAAGTACTCCATTTAGGAAGGAACGATCAGTTGCACACATACAAAATGGGAAATGACTGCCTAGGAAGGAGTACTGTGGAAAGGAATCTGGGGGTCATAGTGGACCATAAGCTAAATACAAATCAACAGTGTAACGCTGTTGCAAAAAAAGGGAACATCCTTCTGAGATGTATTAGCAGGAGTGTTGTAAGCAAGACACGAGAAGTAATTCTTTCGCTCTACTCTGAGCCTCAACTGGAGTATTGTGTCCAGTTCTGGTTGCCACGTTTCAGGAAAGACATGAACAAACTGGCAAGAGTCCAGAGAAGAACAACAAAAATGATTAAAGGTCTAGAACACATGACCTGTGAGGGAAGACTGAAAAAACTGGGTTTGTTTAGTCTGGAAAAGAGAAGACCGAGAGGAGACATGATAACAGTTTTCAAGTATGTAAAAGGATGTTACAAGGAGGAGGAAGAAAAAATGTTTTTCTTAACCTCTAAGGATAGGACAAGAAGCAATGGGCTTAAATTGCAGTAAGGGCAGTTTTGGTTGGACATGAGGAAAAACTTCCTGTCAGGGTGGTTAAGCACAGGAAGAAATTGCCGAGGGCGGTTGTGGAATCTCCATCATTAGAGATTTTTAAGAACAGGTTAGACAAATACCTGTCAGGAATGGTCTAGATAATACTGAGCCCTGCCACAAGTGCAGGGGACTGGACTAGAAGACCTCTCAAGGTCTCTTCCAGTTCTATGTTTCTCTGACAGCACTACACCGTGCAGCCATAGGGCATATGTCATCGCTCTGGAAGCACAGTGAGTAGAAATGTGCAGTGTCATGCAGAAGAAATGCCTCAACCCAGCCGTTCTCCTCCTGAGATCTCCCCCTCTCCCTTCTGGCCATTTCTCTTCCTCTTCCCAAGATCTTCCCTTTCCCCCTTCTCCCCAGACTTTCTTCAAGTCCCTTCTTCTCTTATCTTCTACTGCCACCTCTTCTCCACCTCCCTACTATTCCCCCAGGCCTGTCTTCTCCTGACTTCTTCCTTCCCAGCATCTTCATTCTACTGGCCTACCCCTTTCTCCATCTGGCCTCTCCATCCTTCTCCTAGCCACTCCTCTGCCCTTGCCAGCTGTGAGCCTTGGCATGGATGGAGCCATTGTCCTCTGGTAATGGAGAGAAAGGAGGAGGGGGAAGGTGTGAGAAGAGAGACAGTGGAGCGTTTGTGCATTTCCCTGCTGCTCCCCCCTCCACCTCCGCCGTCAATGGGCTGCTTGTCAATTCATGCGCTAAGATGGCGGAAATTGCAGCTTACACACAAGTGTTGCCATTTGGCGGTGGCGAAGGCGCCTGCTCGGGAGGGCACATTGGCCTGTTTGTTTGGAACCCAATTTCACTGCCACAGAGAAAACGTCCAGTTCTCCCTTAGGGGCTGATGTGGGGGAGGACACAAAGGCAAAAACAGGTGGAGTCCCCCTGGCTCGAGCCCCAGCAAGCCTTCCTGCCCTCATCAGACCCAGGACTGATGCCAAGGTACCCACAGAGTTTTCCCTCCGTCTAACCCCAGCACTTCCAGTCCTCAACCAGGCACCCCCAGGAGTGGTGCTGAGGAGTCAATTCACTGTTACGTGTCTGCTGCTCCCTTGGCTGTTCTGAGAGGGGCAGCAGATGCACACTAGATGACAAAGCCACACTGCTCAGTGACTGGGAGAGGCAAGGGATTGAGCCGCTCCCTGCAACACATAGAAATAAAAATCAAGGCCCAACTGAGGTGAAAGGTGTCAAGTATCAGAGGGGTAGCCGTGTTAGTCTAGATCTGTAAAAGCGGCAAAGAATCCTGTGGCACCTTATAGACTAACAGACGTTTTGGAGCATGAGCTTTCGTGAGTGAATACCCACTTCCTCAGACGCATGTAGTGGAAATTTCTAGGGGCAGGTATATATATGCTAGCAAGCAAGCTGGGTGAAAGGTGTCACTGAGCTCTGCTCCAGGGGATCCCTGGGAGAGGTGGTGGGCTCCACCTCACCACCTACCCTGGGGCAGCAGGCGATCTAGGGCCTGTTCCCTCTCCCTCCGCCCAGAGGGTGGGATCTTGGTACAGAAGCCACCAAAGGGCCACTCTGATGCTCTGATGCTTCGAGACACCTCCCCAACATACGGGAAGTAGTACACCCCCTCCCCCGACACCACCACACACCTGCTTCCCTCTGAGACTTTCAGCCTCTCATACATACTCTTCTCACATGGGCTCACCCCCTCCATGAGATAGCCAGTCCCTCAGTGCTCACCCATGACACCAACAGCTCACCTGCCATGTGCTCCCCTTCCCCCAGGACTGGGGAAGAAGGCCCTATCACAGAGGAGAAAGGGTATCTCACAGTCCAGCCCTTTGCTTCCCCATCACAGGAAAGCAAGAATGGGGACAGCTTCTCTATTCTGACTTCTCTCTCGCACTGATGGGGAGAATACAGTGTGAGGCAGCCTCTTCCCCCTCTCAGCTGGCCTCCTGAAGAGCCGTGGCAAGTTGGTAGCCACACTGGAGCAGAGTAGTAGGGGTTTTGCATCTTCTCATCCAGTCAGCTAGGTCAGAGGCATATCTTTGTCCAACTCTATTTCCCCACAAGGGAGACATGGAAGGGGGGAGGCCTCTCAACACAGCCTGCCTTGCCTGCCTGCCCTGCATACACTGGACCTCTACTGACTGCGAGCCCACCCCATCAGAGGAACAATGTAGTCAAGCTCTAAATTCACATGCTCAGATCTTCTGAAACATCCCCTGGCCTTACCATGCATCCACCACCCAGCTCTGCCAGATCAGAACAGGAAGCTCCTTCTCATGGGTTTGTGGCTAAAGGACAGGAGTGGAACACAAGAAATCTGAACTGAAATCCCTGCTCAGCCACAGACTTCCTGCGTCACCTGCGGTGGGTAACGTTCCATAGCGTCCTGCCTGTGACATGGGATAATCCTCCTCCTTTTTCCCACCTGGTAATTGCCTTGTCCGTAAGCGCTTCAGGGCAGGGACCATCTCTCACTATGGGTACATCTGTACTGCACGCTGACCCTGGGTTCTGAGTCAGGTTTGAGCCCAAGTCCCCCATCCATCTACACACAAATCAGTCTGACTCAGGCCAGTAAGCATTCAGGACTTGGGTCCTGCTAGCAGTGTCCCACTGTGACTCAAGTCCAACACCTGTCATTTTGCAGTGTGGACGTAGCTCAAACCACAGATCTGTCAGAGGGTGTGTGCAGCGCAGTATGGATGTGTTAGCACAGCTGTGAAACCTGGATCCAGCAACTGTAAACCCAGGTTTACAATGCAGTACAGATGCTCAAGCACAGGCTTGGAAACATCAGGTATGCCTACACAGCAAAAAAAAACCTGGGGCAGAGAGTCTCAGGGCATGGGCTGCTGCAACAACATTAAAAACAGCCGCATAGCTGTTCCAGCTTGAGCTGCAGCTCAGGCTCTGAAGCCCTGAGAGGGGGCATGGGGCAGGCTCAGACTCACTGCCGTGAGCTTTTTTTTGCCATGCCGACATACCCACTGAGTCCACAAGCCTGGGTCTCCCAGACCAGGGCTTGGTGTGCAGGCGGTGCAGACATATCCTATGTGTCAGAGCAGCACTTTGCACAACAGGGAGACAGCTGGGACTTCTAGGCGCTGCTGTAACACAAATTATTAACAGATTTAAATCTAGGTTTCTGATGTGGAAATGGAGCCTTTTGGAGAGAATAAGTCTTAATATTAACATGCACTGAAGCATATTTGCACGTAAAAAAGGAATTTCCAATCCCAGACTGAGGGTATGTCTACACCAGTGGTCCCCAAACTTTTCGTTTGGCGAGTGCCAGACGAAGGACCATGGCGGCGGTTGAGCACCCACCAAAATGCCGCCAAATTTTGGCGGCATTTCGGTGGTGACGCCTCTAGATGACGTTGCTTGTCGGCGGCAAGTAGCATCATTGAGAGGCGGTGGCATTTCGGCAGATGCTCGACTGCCGGCCAGGACGCGGGCGCATTTAGATGCCCCCCTGGGCACTATGGAGCCTGCAGGCATCACGTTGGTGACCCCTGGTCTACACTATGAAATTAGGTCAATTTTATAGAAGTCGATTTTTAGAAATCGATTTTATACAGTCGATTGTGTATGTCCACACTAAGCACATTAAGTCGGCAGAGTGCATCCTCACTACCATGCCTAGCATCGACTTACAGAGCGGTGCACTGTGGGTAGCTATCCTGCAGTCTCCACCACCCATTGAAATTCTGGGTTAAGCTCCCAATGCCTGATAGGACAAAAAACATTGTCGTGTGTGGGTTGGGGTACATTTTGTCCGCCGCCTCTCCCTCCGTGAAAGCAACGGCAGACAACTGTTTTGTGCCAGATACCAAGGCAATTAGAAGAGCACAGCAAGGCGTGCTGCGCATCAAAGAGGCTTTGAAAACCAGTTTCATGACTGGCCAGGCTTCGGAGTGACAATTGTGTGTATCTCTCCTTGATGCAAACCTGCCCCCTTTGTTCATTTTAATTCCCTGTAAGTCAATCACCCTCCCCCCTTCAAAATAAAGTAATTATTTTGAAACTATGCATTCTCTCTTTATTAATTTAAAAAAAATGAGAACGGACAAGGTAGTCCAGGTGGGATGGGGAGGAGGGAAGGACAAGGCCACATTACTTATTGTAACCACACTAAAAATCAAATTGTTTGAATGACAGCCTTCTGTTGCTTGGGCCATCCTCTGCAGTGGAGTGGCTGGCTGCCCAGAGCCTTCTCCCCACCCCCACGTTCTTGGGCTTCTGGGTGAGGAGGCTATGGAACATGGGGATGAGGGTAGGCAGTTATACAGTGGATGCAACGGGGGTCTGTGCTCTTGTCGGCTTTCCTGCAGCTCCAACAGACGCTTCATCATCACATCCATTTGCTCCACCAACAGATGCTTCATCATGTCCTTCACTGGACTCTGCCACTGAATGCCTCCATGCATTAAGCTGTGCCCTACCAATTGGGGAGGACTGCATGAGCTCAGAAAACATGTCATAGTGAGTGTGTTTTTTTCGCCTTTTCATCTGCGATAACCTCAGGGACAGAGATGATGGGGGAACGTAGAAACATTCTACACTCTACGATTCAGGGGGGACTGCATGGTCACCTGTGCTGCTGAGTTTGCCATGCTGACCAAACAGGAAATGAAATTCAAAAGTTTCCAGAGCTTTTCCTGTGTACCTGGCTAGTGCATCGGAGTTCAAAGTGCTGTCCAGAGCGGTCCCAATGGAGCACTCTGGGATAGCTCCTGGAGGCCAATACCGTCGATTTGCATCCTCGCTACCCCAAATTCGACACAGCAAAGTTGATTTTAGCACCTCTCCCCTCACCGGGGAGGGGTACAGAAGTCGATTTTAAGAGCTCTTTAGGTTAATGGAATGGGGTTGGTTGTGTGGACGCAGTCAATTTTAAATCAACCCAACGTGGCTAAATTTGACCTAACCCCATAGCGTAGACCAGGCCTGAGTTACTACTACTATTGTTTGTATGACAGTACTGCCTTTTGGTCCCATTGTGGAAGGGCCTGTACAAACACAAAATAAGAAGCAGCTGTGACAAAGTTCCTCCTCTACCTTGGTGGGTCCTGCACTAATTTGGCAGATTTGCTCACCTCAGTGATCTTCCCCATAGTCTGGATCAACTCCTCCTGTGTCTGATTAGGAGTTGGGAGGTTTGGAGGGAACCCGGACCCGCCTTATACTCCAGGTTCCAGCCTAGGGCCCTGTGGATTGCAGCTGTCTATAGTGCCTCTTGTAACAGTTGCATGACAGCTACAACTCCCTGGGCTACTTCCCCAGGGCCTCCTCCAAACACCTTCTTTCTCCTCACCACAGGACCTTCCTCCTGGTGTCTGACAACGCTTGTACTCCATAGTCCTCCAGCTGCACACACTCTCACTCTCAGCTCCTTGTGCCTCTTGCTCCCAGCTCCTCACATGCACTTCCTCTCCTCTGGCTCCTCCCTGCCTGACTGGAGTGAGCTCCTTTTTAAACCCAGGTGCCCTGATTAGCCTGCCTTGATTGGCTGCAGGTGATCTAATCAGCTTGTCTGTCTTAATTGGTTTTAGCAGGTTCCTGATTACTCTAGTGCAGCCCCTGCTCTGGTCACTCAGGGAACAGAAAACTACTCATCCAGTGACCAGTATATTTGCACTCTAACAGACTCCTGTACCCCAGTGGTCTGAGTCTGTCACATATCCCTCCCCGCTGCTCAACACCAAGGGGTTGGGCAGCTTTGGAAGCCAGACAGTGCACACGTGACAAGCCATCAGCATTGCTGTGACTGCTCCCTGCTCTGTGTTACACATGGAACTGGAAAGGTTGGAGGGATAAGAACCACCTGGTAACCCTTGTGTTCTTCTCCTTGTTCCGCTGCAACCATTGAAGAGGGGCATGGTCGGTCATGAGGACAAATCTGCGCCCAAGCAAGCAGTAGCGCAATGTTTCCATGGCCCATTTCACGGCGAGGCACTCTCTCTCCATCACTGCATATTTCTGTTCCCTCAGAAGGAGTTTCCTACTGAGGTAGAGAATTGGGTGTTCCTCCTCCCGGACCATCTGTAATAGAACGGTCCCCAACCCTACTTCTGATGCATCAGTCTGCAGGATAAATTCCTTGGTGAAATCAGGGGCTATCAGAATGAGGTTACTGCCGAGGGCAGTCCGCAGGTCTGTGAATGCTTCCTCTGCTGTGTCAGACCATCTCACCAGATCAGGTCCACGGGCTTTCACTAGGTCTGTCAGGGGGCTTCCCTTGTGGCAAAGTGGGGGATAAATCGTCAGTAATACTCCAATACACCTAGGAATGCCCAGACTTGTTTCCTGCGACGTGGTCGCGGCCAATTTGGATGGCTTCCATTTTGTTCACTCGAGGTTTTACCAGATCTTTTCCCACAATGTAGCCAAGATATTTGGCCTCTGTAAACCCTACAGTGCACTTGGCAGGGTTTGTTGTAAGGCCAGCTCGCCTGAAGGTATCAAGGACTGCCTCCACCTTCTCTAGGTGGGTTTCGCAGTCTAGGGTATGAATGACCACATCATCCAAGTAGGCAGCAGCATAACTGTTATCCGGGCATAACAGCTTGTCAACGAGACGCTGGAAAGTAGCTAGGGCCCCATGTAGTCCAAAAGGGAGGACAGTATATTGAAAAAGACCCTCTGGTGTAGAGAACGCAGTCTTTTCCTTTGCGTTTTCCGAAGGGAAATCTGCCAGTACCCCTTTGTCAAGTCTAGAGTAGTCAAATACTGGGCATTACCCAGACGGTCGACTAACTCATCTATGCGAGGTATGGGGTATGCATCAAACTGGAATACTTAATTTAGTTGCCGGAAGTCATTGCAAAACCTTGTGGTGCCATCAGGTTTGGGTACCAGCATGATTGGGCTGGACCACTGACTGTGGGATTCTTTGATGATCCCCAACTCCAGCATTTTTTTTTACTTCTGCTTTTATTTCCTCCCTTTTGGCTGCTGGCACCCCATAGGGCCTCATCGTTATTCTGGCCCCAGGGTTCGCGACGCTGTGGTGATACGTCTCAGTTGTTCGACCCAGTTTTGTCGAGAACACATCTTGGTTCCGGAAGATCATCTCAGATACCTCACTCTTCTAGTCTGGTGTTAAATCGGGAGACACTCTCACCTGTTTGGAAGGCTTCTTTTCCTAGGTTAGGGTTTTTTGGACAGTTATGCACACCTCTTGTGCATGCCAGGGTTTCAGAAGGTTGATGTGATAAATCTGTTCTTGTTTTCAGTGTCCTGGCTGCCGCACCTTGTAGGTTACTTCCCCCACAAGTTCAACCACCTCATAGGGTCCCTGCCATTGGGCCAGAAGCTTGCTTTCTGCCATGGGTACCAACGCCATCACCCAATCCCCTGGTTGGAACTGTCGGACTTTTGCCTGGCTATTGTAATGGGTTCTCTGGGCCTCCTGTGCCTTTTCCAAATGTTCCCGTACAATAGGGGTGACCCGGGCTATCTGGTCTAGTATCTGTAATACATATTCTATCATATTCCTCCCCTCACTGGGTTCCTCTTCCCAGATCTCTTTGGCGATATCTAGTATGCCACGGGGGTGACACACGTAGAATAACTCGAAGGGGGAAAATCCAGTTGAGGCCTGAGGTACCTCCTGGATAGCGAACATCAGATAGGGTAGTAGGGTGTCCCAATCCTTTCCGTCCCGACTTACCACCTTCCTTATCATAGCCTTGAGGGTTTGGTTAAACCTTTCTACCAACCCATCAGTCTGCGGATGGTAGACTGAAGTTCTCAGGGTATGTATATGGAGCAGTGTACAGAGGTCCTTCATTAGCTTTGACATAAATGGGGTTCCTTGGTCTGTTAATTTCTCCTTTGGTAGCCCCACTCGGACAAAGATCCCCACCAGCTCTTTGGCTATCGTTTTAGAGGCTGTGTTCCACAGGGGGACGGCCTCTGGGTAGCGAGTAGCATAGTCCAAAACAACAAGTATATATTGGTGGCCCCGAGTCGTCTTCTCCAGGGGTCCCACTAGGCTATTCGCTCAAAGGGGACCTCTATGATGGGAAGGGGTACTAAAGGTGCCCTCAGGTGGGGATGGGGACTGTGCAGCTGACACTCTGGCATGACACACAGTACCTCCGCACTTCTTCGTGTACTCCGGGCCAGAAGAACTGTCGTAGGACTCGTGCCAGTGTCTTCTCTACCCCCAAGTGCCCCCCAAAAAGATGACTATGAGCAAGACTCAATAAAGCGTTCTGGTGTTTTTGAGGTACTAGGAGCTGCTGTACCGTCTGCCCCTGTACTGGTGCAACCCGATATAAGAGATTCTTCTTCATTATGAAATAGGGTCCTGGTCCCTGGGTTTTCCCTTCCACGGGGACCCCATCTATTTCAGTCATTTCCTTTCTAATGTTGTCGTACCTTAGGTCTTCAGCCTGGTCCCGTCCAAAATTTCTTCTTCTGGGGCTAATCTGCCCAAGATCTAGGGCTTGGTGCTGCTAGTTTAACCCGGGGTGCCTCTTCCTTAACTGGTTGGGTCAGCTCCCTCGCTGTCCTTCGCCTCTCTACCAATGCAACAACCTCATCATAGGTGGAGGGTTCATTCTGGCTTACCCAGGCACGAAGGTCTGGCGGAAGTCCCCTCATGTATCGGTCGATACCAGAACCTCTAGTATGTCTTCCAGACTCCGGGACTCCGTTCACAACCACTTTCGTGCGAGATGGATGAGGTCATACAATTGGGATCACGGGGTTTTGTTTTCCTGGTACCTCCACTCGTGATACCGTTGGGCCCGCACTGCAGTCGTTACCTCAGATCTGGCCAGGATCTCTGCTTTCAGCTGGGGGTAGTCTGCTGCAGCCTCTTCAGGCAGATCATAGTAGGCATTCTGGGCCTCCCCACACAGGAATGGGGCAAGAATGCCAGACCACTGATCTCGAGGCCAGGCCTCCAGTAGGGCTGTCCTCTCAAATGCCAGAAAGTATGCCTCTACATCATCCTCCTGCATCATTTTCTGCGGCCAATGGCTGGCCTGTATGATCTGCATCCCATCATGGCACGGTTCAGCTCTGTAAGGGTTTTTACCTGGTTTACCAGTTCCTGCAACATAGCCCGGCCTTGAGAAGCCTGGTCCATCAGCAGGCAATTAGTCTCTTGCTGCAGCCGCACTGCCTCCTGTTGGGTGGCTGCCTGGACATGGGTAGCCTCCTGCTGGGCCGCCATAGCTTGTATCAATGCCCGCACTAAGTCATCCATTGTGGTGAAAAAAAAATAAACCCTCTACCTTTTTTTTTTTAAATCACCCTCCTTCTTCTGCCATGCTGTGCACACCAAATCCCACTCCTCACACCAGTAGTGACAAAGGTCCTCCTTTACTTTGGTGGGTCCTGCGCTTATTGGAAGATTTGCTCACCTCAGTGATCTTCCCCATAGTCTGGATCAACTCCTCCTGTGTCTGATTAGGAGTTGGGAGGTTTGGGGGGAACCCGGGCTCGCCTTATACTCTGGGTTCCAGCCTGGGGCCCTGTGGATTGCAGCTGTCTATAGTGCCTCTTGTAACAGCTGCATGACAGCTACAACTCCCTGGGCTACTTCCCCAGGGCCTCCTCCAAACACTTTCTGTATCCTCACCACAGGACCTTCCTCCTGGTGTCCGATAATGCTTGTACTCCTTAATCCTCCAGCAGCACACCCTCTCACTCTCAGCTCCTTGTGCCTCTTGCTCTCAGCTCCTCACATGCACTTCCTCTCCTCTGGCTCCTCCTCGTCCGACTGAAGTGAGCTCCTTTTTAAACCCAGGTGCCCTGATTAGCCTGCCTTGATTGGCTGCAGGTGATCTAATCAGCCTGTCTGCCTTAATCGGTTCTAGCAGGTTCCTGATTACTCCAGTGCAGTCCCTGCTCTGGTTGCTTAGGGAACAGAAAACTACTCATCCAGTGACCAACATATTTGCCTTCTACCAGACTCCTGTACCTCAATGGTCTGGGTCTGTCACACAGGCCCTGCCCCAAATAGCTTACAATATAAATAGACAGGATGGACAAAGGAGGCAGGGGGCACCGAGGCTAGAAAGAGGTGGAGTGATTTTACCAAGGCTTTACAGCAGATCAGTGGCAGAGCCAGAAACAGACACCAGATCTCCTTATTGAAAATCCACTGCCTTATCCACTGAACCATGCTGCTGCATAATGTCATATTCAAGTGCCCAGATAGCAAGGGTGAAAAATCGGGACAGAGTGTGGGGGGTAATAGGTGCCTATATAAGAGAGAGCCCCAAATATCGGGACTGTCTCTATAAAATCGGGACATCTGGTCACCCTATGCCACGTTAACCATGCTGCTGAGCCTAGCATCAGTGTGACATCCCATGGGATGCCAGGAGCAGGACTGGCCCCTGGGATACTCTATAAATCTCACAGACTGGAAAGATGTTAGAATGGCTAAAAATGAACAGAAGCCAACATGAATGGTGTGCTAGTGCCTGAAGTGGCTGCAAGAGACTAGATTAGCAGAAGCACCCTTACAAGACTCAGTGGGCCACATAGCTCAGGGGACAACAGCAGCTGAACAGGTCAGTTTTCAAGAAACGCACCCCACGAATACTGTTTGGGAGCTCAGTAAGGCTACGTCCAGACTACTCGCCGTATCGGAGGGTTAAAATCGATTGCTCGGGGATCGATATATCGCATCTCATCTAGACGCGATATATCGATCCCCGAGCGCGCTTATACCAATTCCGGAACTCCATCAACCCCAACGGAGTTGCGGAATCGACAGGGAGAGCCGCGAACATCAATCCCGCACGGTGAGGACGGGTGAGTAATCCGATCTTAGATATTCGACTTCAGCTACGTGAATGTTATTCACGTAGCTGAAGTTGCGTATCTAAGATCGATTTCCCCCCGTAGTGTGGACCAGCCCTTAAGTGATTTGGAAAGATCCAGCACAATGGAGCCCTATGTGAGCTGTCCTGGGAAAGATCCCACCCCTTTCAGGCAGGATGATTATTAATAAAATAGGTACAGGATAATACAATCTTACAGGCATTTCACAGAACACAAGAGTAGGGACATGCTGTTTCATCCCTGCTGGGGTGGAACCCAGCAGCTGTGTAATTGCACACAGAACAGAGAAGAAATGAAGACTATCCCATCTAGTTGAACTGCTAGGGTGACTTCAGGAAGGCAGAATGTATTTATCCAGACAGAAATTCTGCCAGGTCGCTAGGCTTTGACACCGCTATTTGTGCAGACCTTTAATGATCAAAAGTGTCAGGTCAGTGGGCTTTACTGCTCATCTGATTGACGGCAGCACATCCATCTCCCATCCAAAATTTGAGCAGACCAAACCCTATTTAGCTAACAACATCTGATAAGATCACAGCCTGAGCCTGCAAGTCATAACTGAGCACAATGTGAAGTGAGAATTTTCCAGGAGAAACCATCACCACAGGAGAGCCCTTTTTACACACAACTTTCACATGCCCTGCATGAACCTCCCAAGACATGACAACATTTTCCAAGATCTAAGGTATGCTGTAGAGAAGAGAGGATTAGACTGACAACACTAAACACGTAAAGATAGGACAGTTGTTCCTTTCCTTAAGAATGAAATGAGGCGGTGATTCAAAATGTGCCACTGCAGGTGTAGGAACCTCCGTGCTGCTACCAATCACCCAGTGTAAACTACATCATTGTAGAGCAAGTAGTACCAACCAGGAGTTGCTTGAAATGAATGAGTTAGAACTTTTCTTGGCTGTTTGGCCAAGGTCTAGGATTGATTTAGTATCTGACTCATCCTCCGCGGTGGAACTGTACTATGCTCTTGCAGGGGCATGTAGCCAAGGATATGTAAATATTACTCATCTCAGACTTCAAAGATTCATAAAGGTCACAAGGGAAAAATCCACACCCCTGAGAGATGTAATTATGCTGGCCTAGCTCCCGGTGTAGACAGTGCTACAGCGACAGAAGAATTCTTCTGTCAACCTAGCTACCACCTCTCTGGAGGAGGAGGAGGAACTATAGCAACGGGAGAAACCCTCCTGTTGCTGTTGTGAGTATCTTCTCTGAAGCGCTGTAGCGGCACCGCTGCCGAGTTTTAAGTGTAGATATGCCCTTAGGGATCTACATCAACAGAAGAGTCCTTCTATCAACCTAGCTACCACCGCTCAGGGAGGTGGAGTTCCTACGGCAACAGAAATACCCCTTCCACCGATGTAGTCTGCAGCTATACTACGAGGCTACAGAGGCATAGCGACGGTACCATAGCTACACTGCTATAGCACCCATAGGGTACGTCTACACTACCCACCGGATCAGCAGGTAGCGATCGATCTATCGGGGATTGATTTATCGCATGTAGTGTAGATGCGATAAAATCGATCTCTGATCGCTCTCCTGTTGACTGCTGAACTCCAGCTTGGCAACAGGCGGAAGCAAAGTCAACGGGGCAGCCGCGGCCGTCAATCCCGCGCCGCAAGGACGCGAAGTAAGTAATTCTAAATTCATCTAAAATACGTCAACTTCAGCTACGCTATTCTCGCGGCTGAAGTTGTGTATCTTAGATTGATATCCCCGTCCCCCTGAGTGTAGACCAGGCCTTAGTGTAGACATGGCCTTAGTTAACTCAGATTAACTTTGCTCAGTGTGCCCCCGGAGACAAGCTCTTCCAGCCTGTGCTGAAGTCACCCCTTAATCTTTCTCTTTGCTAAGCTAAATGGTTTGAGCTTCTTCAGTGTCTCACTACAAGGCCGGCTGTTCAGGCCTACAATTGTAACTCTTGTTCCAGTTTGTCCATATCCTTTTAAAAGTGTGGATACCACAAATTGACAGTGTTCCCATAATGGAATGGAAATGGATTTCTGTGCTCCTATAAGCCTCCACACTTCCTACTGGCTTTATTTATTAAAGTTCAAAAAATGAACAAAAAAGTTGGAAAACTTCTCAATCATTTTCTGAAACAATGATTTTTGTTCACATGAAATTTTAATTGAAATTTTTCATTTACTGAAACTATTCATATACTGTTTCTAATTTAAGGAATTTTACATTGATTTAAAACTTTTATGAAAATCTGAAAAAATCGTTTATGAAAATGTCTTATTTTGATACATGAACATTTTCAATTCACTTCTATTACACTTTTTGCAAAAAAAATGGATTTTTGGATCACTGACAATATTTCACACTTTTTGGAAAAAAGAAAAAGGACTTTATATTGAAAAAGTATTTTTTGCTTGTAAATTGTTAACTATGTATTCTGCCCTGTACAGAACACAGAGGGGAAACAATTCCTGTACTAGAGATCTTCATTTAAACAGATAGTAGACAGAATATACAGATCAGATAGACTGTGTCAGATTCACTCTCGGACCTGCTGGAGTATTCTATATTTGACTTCACAGAAGTGGGTTATCAGGATGGATTTAAATGAAGAGAGGGAAGATTCTGCCAGCACTGCATAAAGGCACTATGTGTATAGGGGGCAGCAAGGAAGTAGGCACAGAGACAAGTGTGGGAGAAGGTAACATTGGGCTTAGTTAGGCAGAAGGCTTTGGCTAGTAAGCAAAGGAAGAATTATTCAGAGCCTTGAAGCTAAGGACAAGAAGTCTCAACTCAATGCAGAAGGCAAGAAGACGCTAGTAATGGGATTCAAATAGGGGAATGATGTGGTCAGAGTAGCAGACAAGCAAGATAACTCCCATGGTAGCATTCTGAACGAGCTCAGAGCAAGGTGGGAATTCCTGAGGAACAGCTGAGAGTAGGTGAGAGCTGACCAAGGTGTAGAGGAGGGTCTTTGTGTTAAAGCATGGGACATAGAGACGCTCTACATGGAGAGCTGGCAAGGATAGTGGAGAGGAATGGAGATTGAGTCTGGATGATGTGGAGGCAAGCAGAAATATCAGAAGACAGAGAAGGAAGGAGCTGGGGGAAAGGAGGAGTTCTGTGCTGGGTATACTGGCGTTAGAAAAGATTCAGAGGACAACTAAAATGATTGGGCGTTTGGAACGGGTCCCATATGAGGAGAGACTAAAGAGGCTAGGATTTTTCATCTTGGAAAAGAGGAGACTAAAGGGAGATATGATAGAGGTATATAGAATCATGAAAGGTGTGGAGAAAGTGAGTAAGGAAAAGTTATTTACTTTTTCCCATAATATAAGAACTATGGGCCACCAAATGAAATTAATGGACAGCAGGTTTAAAACAAATAAAAGGAAGTTCTTCTTCACATAGCGCACAGTCAACCTGTGGAACTCCTTGCCTCAGGAGGTTGTGAAGGCTAGGACTATAACATGGTTTAAAAGAGAACTAGATAAATGCATGGAGGTTAAGTCCATTAATGGCTATTAGCCAGGATGGGTAAGGAATGGTGTCCCTAGCCTCTGTTTGTCAGAGGGTGGAGATGGATGGTAGAAGAGACATCACTTGATCACTGCCTGTTAGGTTCACGCCCTCTGGGGCACCTGGCACTGGCCACTGTCGGCAGATAGGATACTGGGCTGGATGGACCATTCTTATGTTCTTATGACATGTTCTTAGCCATGTCGAGTATGAATTGGTGGAACATCCAGGAAGCGTTGTTGCAGAGACAGCTAAGAGTGTGGGACTGAATGGAAGAGATGTTGGTGGATAGAAGAAGCAGAGGTTTGGGAGCTGTTGGCATAGAGAGGTGGTAACTGAAACCATAAGAGTGAATAAGGCCACGAAGAAATACTGTGTAGAGAGAAGAAAGAAGTGAACCAGGACAGAGCCTTGGGGGACAGCACGAGAAAATGGAGAGCAGAAGAAGAGGGAGGGTGCTGTAAGAAGAGAACCAGAAAGTCCACAATCACAGAGGCCAAGGGAGGAGAGGATGCCCAGATGGTGGGAATAATCAATGGGGTCAGCAGCAGTGGACAGATCAGGGAAGATGACAGGGGAGAAGAGACCTTGACTTAGCCAAGGGGAGTCCCCTGCTGTGCTGGGTGAGGGCGGGTTTAGTGGGTGCCAGAAACAGAAGGTAGAACTTGAAGGTGGAGTTGAAGAATCTTTCTGAGAACAAGGATCCTCCTCATGTCCCCAGGATGCTGGGCTAAGGAGGGGCTCAGGCTGATGGAGGGGGAAGAGCTACGTACAATCAGTGCAAGGAGAGCCACAGGAGCCCAGAGAGATGGAGAGAGATGGAGATGCAGGCAGGAGAATGGGGACCATAGGAAGCTGGGGAACCTACTTGGGAGAGGCACAACTGGGTTATTTTCTCTCTTTGCACTGGATGCTGGGGTGGGGAAAAGCCACCTTTGGACAGCTGCCTTTTTAAAAAAAAAATATTTCCATTGTCTCCCGCTCCGCGGCTGGACACAGTACAACCACCTCTCCTGATCAGCGGTCATGTTACAAGTACCATAGAACTTTCCTGCCCCAGCCCTCCATCTGCCGTTTACAGGGGCCTTGCCTTCAAGGACCCTGTTGTTTCTGGCTCCAGGAAAGGCTGTCCCTCAAAGGAGGGAATGGAAGAGGCATGTTGTATTCCCTTCTACAGGCGCAATGCACACACACACACACACACACACACACACACACACACACACACACACACACACACACAGTCAGACCCCCACCAGGTACAGATGCCTGCATACCCGTGCAACATACTCCCCTTTGTGAAGATCATCCTGGAACAGCAGCTAGGGAAATAGCTCAAAGGTCATTGCCAGCAGATGGCTGCACGATCTTTCCCCTTAACTCTGGCCACCTTATTGCTAGAATTTCCATCTCAGGTGCTTCTAGTCTGGCTTCCTCAGTGAGTGTCTCATAAAGCCAGCGTCAGCCAATCTCTGATCCTCTGGACACCACAAATATACCCCACTACTATTCAGGACCAAAACTCATTTTGGCAGGAGTAGGAGGAGCTGTACTCGGATGGAAAGGGAAATCAATCAGGGTGAAAGCGTGTATCAGTTACAACAAACAAAAACTCAGCACAGGAAATGGCAGAATAAAAATCCACGGGGAATATGGAATGAAAAACAGATCAGATGTCTGGTTTTGTGTGAGTAGCACTGAAAGGGGTGACAGATGCTACCACAGTGGGGCTAGAAGGGTAAACGCCTCAGGGAGCCTGCAAAAGGCAGAGGGGATTGGGAAATAAAGTTAAGAGAAAAGAAGGGCAAGAAGGGGCACGGACAGCAAACAGATCACACAAAAAGGACCCGACCCCATTCCTTTGAAAGTCAGTGGCAAGACTCCCACTGATCACGGGAGCCGAACTGGTCCCACAGAGTAGACAGGCAATAGGAGACAGAACCTTCCAGTGCTAGGTTAATTGTTCAAATCCAGTTAACAGCAAATTAAATCACCACCTGCTGACTGGTCAGAGGCTCATGTGACATACATTTAAGGGTCTCAGTCCAGTTCCTAATGGGCAGATGTCCACACCACAAAAGCCACCCCTAGAGCCAGCATTAAAAGGCCGCTCTGTTGGCTGTCTCAGTGAGGCTGTTGGGGCCTGAATGGACCCTGAGCAGTGATCTCTACTCTCATGTTTGGAGAGGAGGCAATGTGTGGTCTCCCACACTGCCCCTCCCCAGCGGCTGGTCCAGCTCCTTCCACCAGCACTTCATGCACTTTATGTTTTTAACATTTTTTTTTAAATTATCTGGGGGAGAAAATTTAGCAAGAAGTATTTGAACCAGTTACTCAGTTTCACTGGCAGCCTGTGCAACTTTAACAGAGAGATGGATGACAAGAGGGAGTGGGAAGGAAGGGAAATTACATGAGTAGTGTAGCGTGAGTCATTAAATCAAAAGATCTATTTGTTCATTCCATTCGTCCCACTGGGGACAGAACAGGACTGCACATGACAATTCATTTTCCATGGTTCTGCCCAGTCTAGTTTGAAAATGTCCCAAGCGACAGGACTTCCCTCACTTCTGCTGGGAGACTATTCCACAGCCTAAGACATCTCACTGTCAGGGAGCTCTTCCTGATATTCAGCCTGTCCTCATCTCTATACATCACGCTTGCTGAGACCCCTTGTACTAAATAATTCCTCTCCCTCTTTGTGGTTTACGCCCATCGTAGTCAATGTGTGAACTGATATCATGAACCAGCTGAGAACCCAAGAACCAGTGAAATCAAGGGGTCCACTGGCATAAATTGTTGCTGGCCAACATATAGGTTCCATAGTAAGACTAGTGGAGTTTGGCTAAACTCCACTAGTTTCTCCTAGTAAATCAACCTTTCCAGTCCCTGATCTTTCCTGTGACTCTTCTCTGACCTGCCTCCAAGCTGTCTGGTAATGTGATCTCCAGACCCAATATCCACCCAGCCCAAAATCCTAGGTGCTGTCACTCAACAACAAAATGGAGAAGGACTATGCGTGATTTGATGCCTCTTCATACACAGTTCAGCATTGCACTGACCTTTTATGCTGCCATATAGCACTGCAAACTCCAAATCTAATTTTCTGTCCACTTTCACCCCAAGGTCTCTTGCAGTCTTACTGCTTCCCAGCAGCATCCCTCCATTGAGTATCCATGCATGGAATTATTTTTCCCCAGATGAATTAACTTGTATTTTTCCAAACTGAGGGCCAGATTTTCAGCTGGTATAAACTGGCAAAACTCCCTTTACTTCAACGGAAATTCAGGTGAGAGGATATGTCTCATCTTTCTCACTTTTGTTATTTTGGGCCAACATTTCTGATTCCTGTAACTCTTTTTAAATTACTAATTATTATTTATATTCTGGCAACTCCTAGGGGCCCCAATCAGGAATCAGGGCTCCAAAATGCTTGGCACTGTACACACAAATAACAAAGACATGGTCCAGGTCCTGAAGAGCTTACAATCTAAGGTTAAGACAAGAGACAACAGGTGGACTCAACAAACATACAGTGGAGCAGAAGGAAACAATGAGACATTACTGGTCAGTATGAAAAGCAGTAGTTACAGCACTTCCATAGCTTACCCATTGTCCAGGTTTTTGGGGGAGGTGCGGGTGAGGGGTTGCATTTTTTTGAATTATGGGTAAAATTTTCCAAAGTACCTAAATGATTTAGGAGTCTAATTCCCACCGACTTAGTACCATTAACAACATTCACTAAAAGCTCTCACTTCCAACTCATCAACGAAGACACTAAATAGGATCAGAGTGGACACTGACTGCTGTGCAATCCTCTCTAAACACTACACTCTAATATGATTCATTGATACATGATAGAGCCAGAAGCAACTGGTGCCAGTCCTGACTCAAATAGCTGATGCTCAGAGAAGAACTCTTCCCCTTCCTCTTTCTAACACGCAACAGACAGCCAACATGGAGTAAACCTTCCCTGGACACATCACTTCTACCCAACTACCATGCAGTGTCAAACCTTCCACACAGACCAAGCACAAACCTATCGAGCTGAAGCTAACATTCTAGACCCAGCATAATCTGGATTCAGGCCAGGGCATGGAACTGAAACCGCTTTAGTGGCATTGATGGATGATCTCCTCCCATCAGTGGATGGAAGGCAGACATCCATTCTCATCCTCCCAGACCTTTATGCAGCATTAGACACTGTAGACCATAAGACACTGCTGTCTCACTTAAGACAGGTGGCAGGGGTGCAAGGTAATGCACTAAAATGATGCGAGTTCTTCTTGGAAGGACACACCCAACAAGAAGGGATGGAAAGCTGCACACACACACACCCTAGTCCCCTCACTTGAGGAGTCTGTGATGGGGTGTTTACCCCCTCCCCACTAGCCCCAAAAGGGTTAATGCAGAGTGGGAAAGGAGCCAATTAACCCAACAGGCCACAGCTGAGGGGAATCAGGGGGCCCAGTAATCCCCTGACTGAGTGAGGGAGCCCAGCTGGGGAGCGAGAGAGCTGGGCTGGGACTATAAAGACAAGAAATTGGAAGCAGAAAGGGGGCTGCTGGGAAAGTCTGCAGTCACTCCCTGAGAGAAGCGAGAAATCTTTGGAGGTGACAGGGATAGGTAGCCCACAGTTACTCCCTGAGGGAGGGGAGTTAGGACGCTGGCAAAGCCAGAGAGCGGGGAGTGTCAGATAGGAGAAGGCGGCTCAGGGAAAGGCAGTAAAGACTAGAAGAGAACAGACCTTGGCTGCTAGATGGTCCCTGAGCTGCAACTTAGTTCCCCTACCAGCCACTGAAGGAAGGGCACCATGGGGCAGTGAGAGTGAAGACTGCCTAGGACTGCTAGGGAGAAGGCACTTTGATACCGCAGAAGGGAAACAGAGATAGTGACCTGGCTGGATGACTGAGACACTAAGAGGCAGCAGCAGCTTGTGGAGAGAGAGGGGGCTGCAGACTGGATGAGAAACAGAGCGATGGCATGCGACTGTGGAAAGGGGCACTGACCTGGCAAGCTCTTCTCCAGAGTGATCAGGAGGCAGCGCCATCCTAGTGGTGAGTGGAGTACCCCATCACAGAGTCCCACAAACTCAATTCTCTCTCCTTTTCAACAGTCACATGCAGCCACCAGGTGAACTGGTCAGACAACCCAGACTCAAGGGCCAGTGATATGCAGATGTTACACAGCCCTACTTATCCTTTGCCACATACGACTAAACCACTACCACCAAGACAGCTGACTGAGGCTGAACAAGACAGAGGCGATGCTGATGGACAGAGGAAGGTATTATGAAGAGTTTGCAGCCATGGTGCAGTTGGTCTCTGTTGGATGAAGACACACACCCAAAATTCTTCACTGATGCTGAGTTCTCCCATACATGTATCCTACACTTTCTAACGTATCCACTGGGCTAGGAGACTGTCCCATCCTGGCAGATGATGACCTAGCCTCTGTTATTCATGCCTTCACCACCTCTCAGCCAGATTACAGCAATGCACTGTACCTGGGCATGAAACCTTCAGCACTTAGGAAACTCCAACTAGCACAGAACACCGCATGGCATCTCCTCAGCAACACTGGCTAGTGTGAACATTTCACACCTGCCCTTTGCTCTCCACACTGGCTTCCCATACAATGTCGAGTCAAGTCCATGGACTTGATCCTTTATCTTCAAGGTGCTCCATGGCCTGGGGACAGGATATCTAAAAGATGGTGTAAAGCTCCGGGATGATTGTGGTCAACTTTCTCTGGCACAATGGAACTCTCTACACAAAGGGCAGAATTCAAGTGTGCAGGAGCCACAACTTTCTCTGGAACTGGCCCGAGACTGTGAATGAACTCTCCCAGGACCATGACATACCTCACCACCTTCTGCACCAACTGCAAGGTGCATTTCTTTGACCTTGCCTTCTCTGACATAAAAACAGAGTGACAGATAAATTTAAAAAAAAAAAAGTCACACCACCAATACAAACCACTCCATTACACTTCGCCCCGGAGGAAACGATGAGAGAACAAACAACGTGACAGATGTTAGTCACATTTCTTAATGTATTGCTGGAGAATGCTCTGATACTGTGGTGACAAACACACTATAAGAATATACATAGAACAGAACAGAGAATTGTGGTTTAACATTATGCTCTGTCCATAATCCTTCAGCCACAAGACAGAAGCTATAAACGAAGCAGGAAGATCATTCCCTTATTCCAGGCAGGAAATTACCAGCCTCCCAAGGGTGTTAAAAGATTTCCACAGTGTTTGAGAACCATTTTGGAAGCCAGGACTGAAAGGTGACATAACAGGGAAGTAGTAGGGATGGAGAAAATGGTCAGTTTGAAGCAGGATGAACTAAACAGATAATTCACCAGAGACTCAGGCTACATCTTCACTAGACGCGATATATCGATCCCCAAACATGCTTATATCGATTCTGGAACTCCATCAACCTGAATGGAGTTGCGGAGTCGACATGGGGAGCCGCGGACATCGATCCCGTGCCGTGAGGACGATAATTCGATCTTAGATACTTCGACTTCAGCTACGTTATTCACGTAGCTGAAGTTGCGTATCTGAGATCGATTTTCCCCCATAGTGTAGACCAGCCCTCAGATAGTAAGATTACACTTTCCTTGAGGTTCTATCAAGTTTTCCCCCCTCTCTCATTTCTACTCATTCCTCTGTGCCTCCTGGCGCTGGCCAGAAGCAGACCTACTGTAATACCACAGGATGTTCTTGGCCTAACTGGACCAGGGAGGCTTACAAGGCCTACAAAAACGAACAAAACAAAACAGAAATACTGTAATCAAGTTACCCCTTAACCTTCTGTTTCATAAACTAAATAGATTGAGCTTCTTGAGTCTATCACTATAAGGCCTGGGTTCTAATCCTTTAATTACTCCTGAGGCTCTTCTCTGAACCCTCTCCAATTTATCAACATCCTTCTTGAGTTGTTGACATAAGAACTAGACATGGTATTCTAGTCACCAGTGACAAATTCAGAGGTAAAATAATCTCTCACTCATCAGGATTCCCCTGTTATGCATCAAAAGGTCACACTAGCCCTTTTGGCCACAGCCTAGCACTGGGAGCTCATGTTCAGCTGATTATCCAGCATTCCTCCCCAATCTTTTTCAGAGTCGCTGCTTCCCAGGATACAATCCCCCACCCTGTAAGTATAGCATCCGTTCTTTGTTCCCAGATGTCTATATTTACATTTAGCCCTGTTAAAATGTAAGATGCTGAGAATGAGCAACATGGGATGGATCTCTTGATGATTACCTGTTCTGTTCATTCTCTCCGGGGCACCTGGCACTGGCCACTGTCAGAAGACAGGATACTGGGCTAGATGGACCTTTCATCTGACCCAGTAGGGCCATTCTTATGTTATTATTATTTGCTTGTGCCCAGCTTCCCAATTGATCCAGATCACTCTATATCAGTCATCCGATTGTCCTCATTATTTACCTCTCCCCAATTTGTGTTATCATCTGCAAACTTTCAGTGTTTTCTTCCAGGTC
This sequence comes from Gopherus flavomarginatus, assembly GCF_025201925.1. Lineage (NCBI taxonomy): Eukaryota > Metazoa > Chordata > Testudines > Testudinidae > Gopherus > Gopherus flavomarginatus. Next base: position 39,533,506 of record NC_066621.1, on the reverse strand, counting down.
ATTGATAAAAAATGTTGAATAGTATACAGCCAAGAATTAATCCCTGTGGGACTCCATGAGAAACATATCTGCTCAATGCTATTTCCTCATTTATAATTACGTTTTGAGACCTATCAGTTAGCCAGCTTTTAATCCATTTAATGCTTGCCATTGTTTTTTAATCAAAATGTCATGTGATACCCAGTCAAATGCCTTACAGAAGTCTAAGTATATTACATCAACTCTATTAACTTTACCAACCAAACTTGTAAAAAAAAAAAAGTAATAATAATATCATGTTAGTTTGACAGGATCTATTTTCCATAAACCCATGTTGATTGGCATTAAATTACCCTCCTTTAAATCTTTATAAATCGAGTCCCATATCAGCCGCTCCATTAAGTTACCTGGGATCCATGTCAGACTGACAGGCCTATAATTGCCTGGGTCATCCCATTTACCCTTTTAAATACTGGCACAAGATTAGTTTTCTTCAAGGCTTCTGGAACGTCCCCAGTGTTACTGAAAAATCAACATTAACGGTCCAGCAAGCTTTTCAGCCAGCTCTTCTAAATTCTTGGATGCAAATTCTCTGGACCTGCTGATTGTAAAACAAGACGTGCTCTAAACGTCCTTGGAGCACGATGACACACATCTGAAGACTGGTGACTGAAGGACTAAGAGCTTAGTTGTCTTGTTCCGTGCTTAGTTGGCTGGTTTTTGTTTACACGTTCAGGATCTATCTGATCCCCATGTGTGGAGTCAGGAGGGAATTTTCCACCAAGTCAGATTGGAAGTCATGTTGGTCCCAGGATATTAGAAAGACAAGATGGTGAGGTAATACCTTTTATTAGACCAACTTCATTTGGTGATAGAGACAAGTTTTGGAGCCATAGAAAAGCTCCTTGTGGCGCAAAAGTTTGTCTCTCTCACCGACAGAAGTTGGTCAAATAAAAGATACTACGTCACCCATCTTGTCTACTTAAAACTCAGGTTATTCTTTCATGGTCCAGTGCAATGAACATATCTCGAGCCAAATTGCTGAAGAAGAAAGTAGCAAGCTAGTCTGGGTGACAGGGACCATGACTTGTAACAAAAAGCCTTAAAAGTTATGGCCATGACAAATCTCATGTTCTTTTAACTATATCAGCTAGATACAACAGTTCCTAATAACAATTAATTACAACCTGCCTTCTTCCAGTGGAGCCTATGTATGGATTTTCAGCGAGATTTACCTGTGTGGAAAATGAAGGGGTTTTGAGCTAGAGTAGGGGTAGGCAAACTTTTTGGCCTGAGGGCCACATTGGGTTTCGTAAATCTCTCAACCCAGAAGGCCCTTCCTCATGGGCCTTCACTGCAGACAAGTTACACCCCAGAGCAGCCTTCTCTGAGTTGGTGGATTCACGCACTCCGGCTCTTCAACTCATGTGCTGCACCTAGTCCCTGCAGAGACTTGTCTCCATTGCCAATGATACTTGTGCTCTTCCAAAGATCCACTCCATTCAGAGCTACAATTTCTCTCTTCCAAAGGCCCATCAGTTGCACTGGGCTCTTCCAAAGAAGCATTTCTCCAGTCTTAGATTTCCTTGGTCTCCTCCAGCATTGCCTGGTCTCTTCCATGGCCGTCAGTGGTGGGCAATGTTCCCTGACTCTTGAGATTTAGGGCTGAATGAGAAGACAAGCCTAATGGTCCATACCTTCCCAAGATCCCAGGTGTGCTGCGTGGAGAATAACAGATAGAGCAAAGGCACAGAGAGTTCATAGGAGAAGGCTCAAATTTCCTTTCATCCCACTGCACCTCTTTGGGTGATGTATATGGAGGTTAATTCTCATGTTTCCCTCCAGAGCTTGAAACATGCCAGGGAAGTGAGCAGAGATCTACGCTTCTTGCAAGACAAATGACATAGGAAACATATTTAAATGACAACACTGCTGTCCAAGGTACTAGGAGTATAACTGCTGTAGAGGCCACATCCTCCCTGCACTTCTCTCATTACTGTACAAGCAACTTGTGAGAGGCAAATACAGTTTTCCACAGTGCTTTTCAATACAACAGTCTATTCTTAACCAGATGGCACTACTATTTGGGGACATGCCAGTGGGCCAGTCAACCACACCCCATCCAAGCCAACAGGGCATTCCTCTTCCATTCTTCAGTTCTCCTGATATCCCCTGTCTCAAGAGCTTTGATCCATACAGCATAGTCACACTAAATATCCCCTCTGCTCATCCCATGCTGAGAATAACTTCCTAGATCATGGACATCTTCTTAATTATTTATATTATGCTAGTACCTAGAGGCCTGAGCCAAGATCGAGGGACTTTTGTGAAGTGAGCTGTTCAAACACAGAGTGTTTGAGTCCATGCCCCAAAGAGCTGACAATCTTAATCAACAAGACAAAGGTCAAAAGAAGAGAGAGAGCCACAGGGAGGTGAAGTGTCTTGCCCAAGGTCACAAAGCAAGTCAGTGTCAGAGCCAGGAATAGACCCAGACCTGGTTTGCTGGGTCCCAGTCCACTCAACACCCTTGCCTTCCTCTTTGAGATATAACACAGAGCGTATGGGGGGCTGGTAGCAGGGGCATGGGTAACATGGGATCAAGGACCCTATTCACATAAAGATTCCTCCGGGGACCCCATGCTGAGAACATGACTATCCCGGGAGTCAGAAGCCCTGGCTGTCAGTTGAGCTGGATGTTCTTGTTTGAAACATTATCATTGTTTTAAAGAAAGCCTAGTTTGAAATAAATATGTAATTGGCAATCTGCACTAATTGTCCTGTGACTTCTCCACCTTCCCCCAAGCTCACGCTGGGGCTTCTGTCCCACACAGCCATTCCACCGTGGGTTGTGATCCCAGCAGCTCTCACAAGGTTGGCCCACATCAGAACTTGGGTCTTTAAAGGTTCTGTAAAGACCAATTCAGAAGGAGATGGTCTTCTCTGTGAATGCCCCAGCGTGGGGCTATACTGTTTTTCAGATGAGACCTCTAACCATGGTCACACATGATCAAAAATCCCATGGTTCTTTTAGCAGGAACACGGGTATTAACCTCAATGTCTTGGATAAATTCCAATTGCAGTAAATACCACCCATGTTTTCATGTATTCTCCCCTCAGTTTTAGCTGGCTATTGTATTATTCAGGCCAATGTTACACAAGAGGTCAGACTAGATGATTCAATGGTCCTCTTTGGGCTTAAAAATCTATGAAACTTCACAACTTCTTTGTTTAAGGAGAGACATTTTCAAGATACAAAAACCACACACAGCAGAACTTCGCTAAAAAAATTAATCGCCAGTTATGGAATTTTGTAAATTTGCAGGTAAGCGAATGGGGGGGGAGGTACACAAGGGATATGGACTCTCAAACTGGACTGAACGCAATTATTTCTAGCAACGTAGCTAAGTTTTAATTATTTGTGACACTCCCTAGTAAAGTGTGTACAGCTAGAGGGGAAGGCTGGTCTTGTGGTTAAGGCACCCAGGAGATGTAGGTTCAATTCCGAGCTCTGCTGCTAACTCCCTTGGGAAGTCACTTCATCTCTCTGAGCCTTAGTTCCCCAACTGTAACATGGAAATAATCATCTTTCCTTTCCTTCCCCACTTTGTCTGCAGGGCTGGCCCTAGATATTTTGTCTCCCAAGATGGAAAATGTTTCCAGAGCCACTCTTCCCCCAAGAGCACAAACCAAAAACACTCAGGGATTTGGTACCCCTGCCCAGAGAGGCCACCCCAATGGCCAGTCCTGTTTGTTCAGCTTGTCTATATGGACCATATGCGCTTCAGGGCAAGGACGGTCTCTTACTGTGTGTTTGTCCAGCACTTCACGTAATGGGGCCCTAATCTCAGGTACAGGGGCCAGTCACCACCACAACACAAATCATAACAGGGAGTAACACCTCAGTAACATGAGACATCTCAACAGCTCTTGGATATTAGACCTTTAATGGAGAAGTGCATTCAGAGCGCTCAGTAAATCCAGAAGTATCAGTTTGTGAATCAGATGAGTGGGAATTAGTGAGAGCCAATCCTGCAAAGCCATCATCTTCGACAGGGTTCTTCACATGAATAACATTTCCTCCTGTGAGTAATTTGCAGCACGGAACCCTAACTTCCTTTGAACTCCCTAGTGCTCTTTGTTTAGTTGCTGGACTTCGCTCAACCTGAGCAGTGAAACAAGATGAATCAGTTCTACTGTCCAGTGCCCGTAAGTTCCTACTAACTGGTCAGTGCTGCTGTGTCTGCGTTTCCAGCACTGCACAGAGAATGTTTAAATAAAATAAACCACTTTTTTTTCATTTCAAGATAGTATAATGAAAACTTTACAGTCCACATGTTATGGGTCAGATCCTCAAGGGGTGCAAATCAGTGTCTCTCTATTGGTTTCGAGGGAGTTACGCCAATTGACATCAGCTGCAGGAGCCGTCCATAATCCTGAGTCTAAATCCTGAGTCTAAACTGATTGACAGAGTCCGTTCAGGTTTCTTAAATCAAATGATTGTGGTCACTCCCAAAGGCCTTGCACTCTCTCAAACCAGTGCAGCCCCACCAAGAATAGCAGCAAGAGAAGCTCTCGCATACACAGGCGCTTCTACCACTAGGCCACAATGATAAGAATACCTGTAAGCAGACAACACTAGCGCTGCTACCGCTGACAATTCCCAGTGTAGACACACGTAAAACAATTGTCTACTTCACCTTGAAATATTCCTTGGGATAATCAGAACCATGGTGCCTGAGATAGGACTCCCCACATGTGTGACTGTCATAGCATCCTGGAAGCAAACATCGCAGCCAGAGGAACCCAGCTCTCAACAAGAGCAGAACTTCACTGGGCAAATCAGCACGTCTCTAATTATAAATTCTGCCTCTTGACTCTTGGGCCAACCACATCGCTTCCCTTTATGAGTCCCTCCAGCAGCTTTCCCATCAACACCATATCTTAGCGCAGTTTTCATCCTGGCCTTCCGAGCTCTCCGCAGTTCAGCCCTTCCCCATCTCGTTTCTGACTGTGCCCTCCTCACTCCTCGGGGGCTTCACCAACAATACCAGTCTCAATGGCCCATTTATTGCTTCCTACTCTTCTGTATGCACTTCACCACGCTGCCCATCTGCATGGGACCCACCCACCAAGCCATCCCCCCCCGCCCCTGTTCCAGAAACTCATTTCTCCTACAACCTCGTCAGGAAACAAGCTTAGAATTAAAACAGAAAAAGAACCACCCTCACCCCACCCCACCCCAAACCATGCCTAGGATTTGCCAATGGATCACACGTGTGGTTTAACCTGTAGACTCTGCTCCTTGGGGTAAGGACTGGCATTTTTGGTGCAGTGCTCAGTGCCAAAGACGTTCTATCAGCATGCCACAAATAATGAAAGACCCCCAATAGCCCTAATTCAGCACAGCATTTAAGCACATACTTTACTTTAAGCAGATGCTTAATCCCCATTGAAGTCAAAGGGGCACATAAAAGGGCTCATTCCCCGCCAGAGCACCCTCCTGTGGCGATACAGGCAAGTCCTGCCTCACTCTCCCCTACAGTGCCTGATACCAACTATGTTGCCCATCTTCTCCTCACATATCAGACTGATGGTTACCACCTCTCCAGGGACAGAAATGTCCCACTCAGAGTCCAGTTCAAGCCCTGCATCCAGGCATAATTTATTAGTATAACAGCAACCACCAGCTGATCCCTCTTAAAACAGACAATTCTTGAAATGCCACAGTAAGATAGATTAAAATGCAGCAGTTCTCCATCCCCACTCCAGGGCCCCATTCTCCAGGCTGGCCACCCAAGAGCTAACTGCTCCACTCCCCAGGTCTTCTGGCCCTGTTCCAGAGCCCCATTCTCCAGGCCACCTGAGAGTGAACAGTCCCTCTTTTTCAATTCCTGGGCCCCTATTCCAGGGCCTCTGGGAATTCGCCATGCCTTCTGCAACATTTTTCCCACAGTCCTCAACTCAGGGCTTCGGCAGGAGGGCTCCTACACCCCAGACTCCTTTTGCCTACAAGTCCTGCTCGGCTTTTTCTCATGGGAACCTCTCTGAAGAATCAACTCTCTTTTTTGGGGCTCTACCTGCCCTGACAGAGCAGGTTCTTCCCTTTTACCTCGGAGCCTGCACATGAATGTTCTACTTGGCCGGGTTCCTCAGCTCCAGCCAGTTCTCACAAAGTGCTCTCATCAGTCCTCTTCACTGCCAGCTCTCAGGCCTCATGAGCTCTTTCCAGGCATCTCTCACTGCATTCCCTGCAGCCCTTCCTTGTTCCCCATTCAGATCTACTGCCTGGGTCTGTACAGAGGACAGGTGTCCTCTACCAGGGCCTGCCAGGAGGTAACTGGTTAGTTGCAGGTGAACAGGACCTGTTCCCTCTTAAAGGGGCCAGTCACCCTGTGACAGGGCATAAGTACGCATTTAAGGGCTTTGCTTCATCAGTGCCAATCACAGCCATTTGTCAGAAAAGAAATGCTCAAGGAATAAGGTGGTTGATTGACTCTTTATCTGGGTTGCCGTTGGTTGCCTGATTTGTATTTTGTAAAGAGGCATCAAGAGATTAAAAACCATTTATCTGGAGAATATTATTAGCAACACCTAAGATTATTACAACTAACCAGTTAATAAAGATTTAATTTAAATTCTCTTCATTATTTGCATTTGCATAGAGGCTGCAGGCAAGATCAGTGCCCTATTGTGCAGGGTGCTGTACAAACACATTGCAGCACGCAGGCCCTGCTCCAAGCAGCTTACCGATTGACAAGACAGTCAAGGATCAGGAGGGGATGCGACTTCCCAAGGTTACCCAGCATCCCCGAGCTGGGACTGGCAAAGGAGCCTTCAGGCCTGAGACTCCCAGCTCTCATTCACTGTGGGCATTTAACTCTCTTCAGTTCTTTTGGAAGCCCTAGTGGCTTATCCCCTTGGCTATGCTGCCTCTGCAGCTCCTCTCCTCCATCAATTGCGATGTTTGCTTTGCGACAACAGAACCAGCCTAGTCGATCTGACACTTTGATTCTCATACAGTAGCCCAGTGCTGCAGCGTTAGGGTGAGAGCCTCTGTGGGGAAGATTTAAATCTCACCAAAAAGTGTTTCCATTGGTGTTTTTTTTTAAAAGGAGTCATAGATTACAAGGCCAACAGGGACCACGGAGCTTGGAGTCCCCACATTTTGGATGGCATGTACCTGTCAGCCTGTCTTTAGCCCCTCCACACTGCTCCTGCTGAATTTATACCCAAGCAGCATGTTGTTTTCAATCCTGTCTCCTTTTTGTTCTTACTCTTAGGGTAGTTTGCAGATAACTATGGAAAATGAATGGAATAAAAGCATCCATCTGCCCCAATGAAGCGGAAAAGAGTTACAACAGATATGGAGAGAGAAAAGGAGGTGGGAGAGAGGATGGGAAAGAGGGACGGACAGAGAGAGGGGGAGGAGAGGGTGGAAGATAGGGAAAGGGAGCAGTGGTTGGTGGAGGATTAGAGAAGGTGAAGTCTTTGTCTCATGTACCGCTGCTCACCTGCTGGAATTTATGCTTCCCTCACAAGTCACGGAACAGAACAAATAAGGCCATTTAATAATCCATCCCATGTGTTTCTAGCCGCCCGCATGGCCAGAAGAGCGGCCCACATCACCATCCCAGGAGGCCAAGCTAGGGCCCTGCTCTGCCCTCCCTCGCTCTCCCACACTGCTTGCCATTTGTGTTTTCCAACCGTGGCTGGCTACTCTCCTGGGGCTTGCAATTCTCTCCCAGGGATCTCTCTCCCGCCATCTTTGGTAATGGCATCATAAAGTTCAGCATGATAAGTATCTGGCTCAAGGTGTCACATTACACTCCTTCTACAGGAGGGAAGCGCTCCGCTCAGATACACCCTTCATCATAGTACTCCAGTGCATGCTACAGGGGCAACTCCTGCTCAGCCAGGCACCCCATCATCATCATGTATGATGGATCGCCCTACCATGCCCTACCCATTCAGACAGCATTGGTTCACAAGTGTACACTAGGAAGCCACTCTGCCGCAGCCAGCAAAGGCACCTTAGGAACAGAGGAGAGGGGGTTACCCAGGGGACAGGCCAATGGGTCCCAAACAGTAGGGGGCACTGTAGGAAATGGAGGAGAGCACCCTGGGGACAGGTCAATGGGTTCCAGCCAGCAAGGGGCACTGCATAGAAAGGGGAGGGGGTGGAGAAGCCACCTTTATAATGAGATGTGTCCATGGGGATCATTTCCCTCTTCCTGCTAAAAGCACACCTTACCCTCCGGAGCATGCTGTCCTCCTGCGGCCTCTCCCCTGTATCTAGGGGGCTGCTCTTGTCTCGCTGGTTACACCCATCAGTTTGTCTTTGCAGGGAAGAGACAGGAAGGAGATGTTTGTCTAAGTCTGTCTCCCATGAAGGATGCTGCCCAGAGATGACTAGTACTAAGAGCTGGCACATGGGAGGGGCACCCAACGGGGAATTACAGACTCGGCTCAATCAGTCCTTTGCTGGGCTCCTGTTTGTGTCTCCAGAGAGCTGCTCCCCGTTCCCTGGCAGTGCACACATTGAGTTAATCATTTCTCAGATCCATTTAGCTCATTGGGGTTCTTATCAGACAGCGCAAAGTCCAAGGGCAAGGCCCAGTCAATCAAGAGCAGGGAGTTACCCAGCATGCTGTGCAAGACAGCCACCCCACAGCTTTCCTTGCTGGATGCTTGACAAATGGCATATTGTGCTGGGAACTTCCAATGAGGTCTACCCCCATGGTCACCTGAGCTGTGGGCCAACAAGGGTATTGTCCTGGGGTCCTTCAGCCGGAGAGAAGACAGGCAGTGCAGGGGAAGCCATGTTACAGCCATGAAGTCCATTGGACTCTTGTTTAGAACAGAGAGTCTACAATCCTATGGGGTGGGGGGCAGGAGCCCTGCACACACAGGGTCAGCCCAGCGGACATATCAGACATGGCCCCATCGGGGTGGTGGTAAGTTCATGTGGCCCAAGCCCAGGACTAGAAGAGTCTAGGAGGTCCCATTCTCTCTCTCCCTTTAAAATGCATCTGCGGTCTGTATTTCTAGGTGTAGAAGAGACCAGGACACAATGAGGCAGAAGAAGGAGCCAGCCACAGCCCTAGTGTGGGGCAAGACCCCTAGGAGGAGGAGCAGCCACTGACCTAGGGCCAGATCAGTCACAGACAGAGCCTCTACAGCACTTGTGGGCAATGAACTGACAGAAGGGGCCAGTTCACCCCAGGTGTAACAGCACTGGCTTTACACTCCGGATGAATCTGGTCCAAGAACCTTGGCTACCTCCCTGCTCTAGCAAAGCAGGGCGAAAGGCTGAGAGAGACCTCATCGCAGCCAGTCGCAAACACCGACTGCACCCAAGCCAGACAGAAAAGCGGCTACCAAACTGCACAAGTGGAGCCTTTGGGGAGCAAGGGTAGCCACCAGGACCAAAGGAGTGGGCTCAGGGGCTGCCAGCTGGGCACCAAGCCTTTCCCCTCTCACTGAGTCCAATCCAGCCCCGGTTCAGAGGTGACTACGAGGCATTCCTACATGATTCTTTTACAGTGCAATGAGCTCAGTGACCTCAGCCTACTCCCAAACAGATGGGTCTCTGTGTCGCAAACCCCATCCTATCCAGCACTCGTTGGCAGCCTCACTGTTGACGGTTGGAGCAGAGAAGCCAAAAGCTGATTGTGGCCAATGACCAAACTTCCTGCTCCTCTTAGGCCTGAGCCCCCTAGAACACACTGGGCAAGGGGCACCCTGTGGTGCTGCCAGCACTGCACCTGTTCTGTGGATACAGCAGACTTCATTCTCCTGGGTCACCAGTGCACAAAGCCCTCTCAGAGACACCATGAGAGAGAGACTCTGGCACAGGTCATGTGGCGAGCTGGGGACAAGGAGCGTACCAGCAAATGGTGCCCCTGCTCCTGTTCCCGGATGGACAGTGAGCACTCCCCGCTTAATCGTCAGAGCCTGTTCCATAAACGCTTGACACTAAACGCACCCCACCCCCAGGGATGCCCACCAACAGCTCATGGCAGCTATCTGAATACTTATTCTCCCAGTCGGGCGATAGGTCACTTTGGTCACCTGCTATTGTCTGTGCCCCCCACTGGATGACTCACACTTTTATAAACCAGAAAGAGGGCTCGGACGAGCAGTTTCTGGTTCAGACCAGCTCACGGTGTGTCTGCAAGGCTTCTGCTTTCCACCAGCCACCTGGCACGTAAGCATTCACTGTAGGAAAGGGCTGCAGGCACCATCGGAGCAAAACATTCAGGGTGGCTTCCTCACAGGGTTTGCCCAGCTCTGGCGATGCTGACAAGACCAGAGGGCATCTCCATTCTCCAGAGGTTCGCCAGACCAAGCAAGAGGGAAGCTCCCCAAGGCTCTGCTTCCCCGTCAGGCTGTCTCAGTGGAATAATTAGCACCTCAGCTCAGTTCAACCCCTGCCCTCCTGCCTCAAATTGCCTTCTCCAGCTAGCACTCCCAGCCACCTGTGCCAGAATGGAAGCCCACATCAGGAAGAACTTGCAGCAAAGAATGTCTCAGACCCCGGTCACCCGAACTCCAGAGGGAACCTCTGTGGGCATTAGCGCATGTTGCTCTTTCTGATTCGCAGCACCAGGAGTAACTTCGAGTCTCTGCATCAACTGCCCTCCCCGAGGATCTACTCCCCTCCCCCCATATATCCTAACAGCTCTGCCCTTCTCTCACTTCCTCTTCCCTTCTCCCCTCCCACATGTTCTCAGCCCCAGGGAAAGAGGCACCCATGTGGCACAGGCGAGGGGAAGTCGGTTGCACCTGGGGAAGCATTGTCAGAACTGTGAGACCCTGGATAGGGGAGAAGGTTGTCCTGTGTTGGGCTCACACCTGGCGGCAGGATGTGGCCATGGTTCCTGGGAGCCTTCTCCTTCCATCCTCCCAAGACAGGTCACAGCTGCTGTATCTCCCTGTGCCTGGGAACAAGGCTGGCATTCAGTGGGTGCTGGGTTCCGTCCTCTCCCCTGCAGGAGGCCTGGAAAGGGGGCCATGCTCACCAGTGGCCTCAAATTGCCCACTTTCCTCTGGGACCCAGGTGTAGATCCAAAGCAGACAGGTGGGTTGGGGAGGTCAGATGGCAGGATAGAGGAGAGCAGACAGGCAGACAGAGAGGAAAGCTCGGGAGTGGAAGGGTTAAGGGGCCCTGGGCAGTTACCTGCTCGGATCCAGCGCATCCTGAGCGTGGTGACAACAGGTGTCACGCTCCAGCATCCCCACTCCCCCTCTCAGTCATCCTGCTGTCTCGCTCAGCTTGTGTGGATCCCAGCGCTGCTGCTGGCTGGGTTTTCTATTCTCTCTGTGAGGGGTGGGGGGCAGAGGAGGCCAAGAGGCTGCCACCTCTGCGCAGCGCCTCACTCTAACAGGCACCCTCTGGAATTTGGGTCTTCGGGGGGATTACCGAAAGGGCCGGTCATGTGTTTGTGCTGTACCAGCTTCCCCAGTGCCGTTCTGTCACAGGCTAACTCTGCTCACTGAAATTCTCCACACAAAGCCTCTTAGCTTCCTGCCTGCAGCAAGCAGCCCCTAGATAGACGGCCACCTTGCGGGACCCACTGCCCCCCATCCATCTCCACACAAGCAGGGCCGAGCATAGACATCAGCCCCGGAGCAGATGTGTCCTGCGTTCAGAGTGGGTGGCTCCACCAGCTCTCCCAGGGCGCGGCGAAAGGCTCTCTCCATTCACTCACAGGCCAGAGCAAAGCCAGAGCACCTGCGGTTCCCCACTCAGTGTCTGCACTCCGACTGGATGAGATTGATTCCCCTGGGGAAAGCTCTCCTCAGAAATGGCAGCAGTGGGGAGCGCTCAGAGGAAGCCAGTGCAAAGGCTGAGAGATGGCAGCATGGCTGAGCCAGCAAGCCCTGAGGACCGGACAGCAGCACAGCTGAGCTGGCAAGCCTGGTAGCCAAGGCTGAGGAGCATTTGTGAAGCCCTGTCCCTGGATAAATCCAGAGCATCTGCTGGTGATTCAGGATATGGGGCTCTTCCCTCTGAGTCACGGATGACCCAGCCCCACAGCATAGCGCTATGAGATCCTAGTCTGCTGGAGGGGCCATCATCCAAATGAGACATCAAGCTGAGGCTCTGATCTCTTATGGTCATGAGAGACCTTCACAAGAAGAGGGGAGTGAACCCTGTGTTCTGGGCAAATTTCAGCTCAAATAATTATGTTCTGCCAACAAAATGCTACCTACATTTTCAATTAGATATGGCATCATGGTCAATTCCTGTCCCAAACTCATGTAAAGTGTTGCTGTGTGTGCTAACAGCTGTCACGTTCCACCTCAGAGATGGCTTTATTTCAGTGGTTGGGGACGTGACCCCCTACTAAATATACTAAAGTCTGAAGTCCTTTGGGAGCCAGCTGGATGAGAGGTGCAACAGAGATGCAAGCTCCCTGCACTCCTCACCCTGCTCCGGTCTCACACCTAAGTATCACCCCACCCCTCTCCAGGGCAAACGTTGCATCACCACTCCCATTCCCACAGCCACCTTTCCTTTGCACAGGGCGGTGCGGAGGATCTAAGAGCCAGGACACGTTGAGGCTGTGGTGTCAGTTAGATGTGCAAGTTCACAGATTCAGCCTATATCCATGTTCACGGCACTTCAACAGTATTGCCTCTGCCTCCTACGGAGCATCCCTGCCTGGTGCCTAGGCATGCAACCTCCAGCTTCCACCCTGCAGGCCCCAGGCTTGAAGTCCCTCTTCCCCCTTTGCTCCCATTATGATAACCCATTTGTTCCAGTTGTCACAGGAGACCCCCAAACTGCCCATTTGGGTCCCATCATCCCTGCAGTACCTCAGGAAGTCCTCAAATCAGCTTCTCTCTGGCTCCTTTGGGACCCCTCAATCACATCCTCACAACACCCTGGCGGGGTAGGAACCTGAAACTATCACCTGTTTTGAGAGGCCTCCCTATAGGCTCACTAACAATGAGCCAGATCCTCAGCAGACATAAATCAGCCAAGCTCCAATCACTCGAGTGGGGATGTTTTGCTTCAGCTGAGGATCCAGCAGCTGAGAAGAATTCTGGCCCCTCTTTCTTCAAAGACCAACTCTGTTCAGCAACTGATTTTTGCTCAACCCTTGTGTGATTGCTTATTGTTCCACTGCATTATTCAGTCTATATTGAAAAGTTAGGGTGACACAGACACAGCACTCAGAAGGTGTGAAAAATTCACACCTGAGCGCTGCAGCTATGCTGGCCTAACTGTGGTGTAGACATGGCTATACTGACCTAGTTGCCGTCACCCAGAGAGGTGGATTACCTACAGTGACAGAAAAAACCCTCCACTACTGTGGGAAGCATCTACACTATGGCTCTACAGTGGCATGGCTGCCGTGGTGTAGCTGTGCTGCTGTAGCGGCTATAGTGCAGACACAACCACATGCCAACAAAAGGATAGGGAGTGGTTAGACCAAGAGATGAGAATGGGAGTCAGTAGATCCAGGTTCAGTTCCCTGATTTTCCCTCATCTGACCTTGGGCAAGTCACTGCAACACTCTGCCTCAGTTTCCCCATCTGTAAAACAAGGACAACAGTCCTGAGTTGCCTTGCAGAGGGGCTGTGTTCCCTAATAATTCCTGGAAAGCCTGCTGAGATCCAGGATGGAAGGCACCAGAGAAGGGCACTGTCTCAGTCTCATTAATACACACACTGACTAATCATCCACTCGCTTCCTGGATGATAAACACCAATACACACTCACTCATTCACACTCACAGCTGAGAGATTCCTGTGACCTTTCAAGCAGCTACCAACAATTCAACAGCAGGGCCATGGCAACCCTTGTGAGCACATGAGCAAACACAATCAGTCTGTGTACTCACACACACACACAAACAGGCTTGCTACACACAGAGGAACTTTACCCACTAACACCCTACAAAAAGATTTAACAGGCCAGCCCTAAGACAGCTGCCAAGCGGCCATCCACCCCCAGTCCTGCTTGTTCTTCCTTTTAAAGCCGCTCGGCACATCTTTCCCGATGTACATTCCTCAACTACCTCTTATCTCGTAAATTAGCCGAGAGAGAGAGATCCCGAATAGCTGAGCTCTGTCGTAACTGGTTCCCTCGTGTGAGTGTTAGGCAGGGAGGAAGGTAGGGTTTCTAGCAGGGTGCCAGCCAAGGGTCAGGCTTTTTATACTCCCCACCTTCCCTTTGATACAAAATACAAACGCTCTAGGTAAACATTGAACGCTGCAGAGACCAAACTTAACTCCTTTACCTTCCCCGCCAGAGCCTCTGCCATCCCACTCTCTGGCGCAAGGCATTCCATTTCCCCTGCTGCAGGCAGCTCTGCTGGGTGGTAATGTGATGGCCACAGTCAGACCCAAAGAGCTAGGTTCTTTTGGACTAATGATAGGGAAATGTCCGTCCAGAGAACCCTCAGAGCCTATACTACCAAACCCAGCCTTTTCCCACAACATCATCCTCCCATCCGCAAAGCCTACACCCAAACCTCCTCTAGATGCCTTAAAAGCCTCATTTAATTCCAAATCACCTCATCCCTCCCAAATCTCAGAGCAAAGCCCCAGACGTTTCCATTCTCTCTCTATCTCCTAGCTCCATGCCAAAGCAGCAAACTCCTACGAGAGAGAGGTGGGTAACTCCAGTCTGACTGAAACCAGGAAACGTCTTCCTGAAATAAAGTCCCATATCCTGAGATTTTCGGACCCAAGGGGAACCAGAATCAAGCTCACTTCTCACCAGCCTGGCCCAAAGCTGGGGACCTAGGATCTAAGGGATGTTCACTCACAAGGAAATGGCTGCTTAGGCAAAGTGCAAACTTAAGGATGTTGCTGTGACACCAGGAAAAGCTTCTACCCTGAGCGCCATACTGACACCAGTTTAAACATGGAATAACCCTTTCCCCATAGAAGATTTCAACAGTCCTCTGCAGAAGGATTTTGCTATGAATAGATGTGTAAATACCAGAGACAGCAATGTGCAGGGGACTGGACTAGATGACCTCTCGAGGTCCCTTCCAGTTCTATGATTCTATGTAGACTGAATACGAGGCGAGGGGTTAGGATCTCGTGGGTTTTAATCCTACCTGCTTCCCAAAGGGTTGCAAGGATTAATTAGTTAACCCTTGTACAGCAGTTCAAAAATATCAAGTGCTAAAGGATTATTCATAAATATGGTGGTGTGCTAACAGCAGACTCGGATCTGGTGAGACTCAATTTATAATAAAGTAGAATAGACTCTCCGAATTATTTCAGCATGTTGCAATGTGCAGAAAGAAATTCCCGTTACTGTGAAATCTCCACTTACTCGGAGGGTGCTATGGAGAAAGCAAAATGAATGCACTCTAAGAGGGGAAGGCTTGATTCAAACATGCAGCTTTTCATGGGAAGCAACAGGGATACTCAGTTTAAAGAAGTTACTTGTGTGGATATGAATCAGTCCTACTAATGGAGTTTATCCTTGTAAATGAATACACGTCGAGCATGCCGAGAAGAAACAAGTTATGTTTGTTCACCTCTATACTACCCATCCAGCGATCACTGATCTCTCAGGACACTGAGATCCCAGGTTAAATCTGACTCCTTGCTGGAAATCTAGCAAGATAGCCACCAACCTTCGATTCCTAATAGTTGATGATCAGTTTCACCGTTCACTCCTTCAAAACACCCTGGATAGCTGGCATGTATGAGAGAGAAAAAAGAATCTTCTCATCACCCCTTTCCACATGCAGTGATCCTTTGCACTAAAGCTTACGCCTCCATTCCCCTCTCATCCTCACCTACCACAGCATAACAGACACTGATTAACACAACGGAACAGGATGAGCTGCCCATGGGAAACGAACTGCCATGCTGCAGGCTGCAGTGCAAACTAAGAGCGAACATAAAAAAGTTACACAATTGAGCAACTTGCAGACATGAAAGAAGTGTCCTGCAGCCCCAGTTTTCTTCACTTTCCACTTTCACAGGAGAAGGCTGGAGCAAGAGATTTTTAGTGTTCACCAAAAATAAATCTATCAGATGGCTCTCGAAACCCTGTGAAATACAAAACACCCCCCTCAAAGTGACAACCAGAGAAAGGCAACCGAAGTTCACTGCTTCTAAATATCACACAGCACAGCACAAGTGGGGCAGCCAAGGGTGGGGGGTGATGGAACTTAGAAGCTAGGAGAGTGGGGTTCAGTGGGTTGAGGATGCAGCTGGATTGGGAGTGGGGCCACCACTCCCAACTGAAAGCAAAGGCTGACTAGGAAGCAGTTTGGTGCATGTAAGAGCCTCTGGAGCAAGGCTTCTGGCCTAGTTAATCCTGTTCCACATGGGACTCAGGATCATGACTAGAAAAACAAGAGAATCTTTTCCTTTTGAGGAAAAGAGAGAGAGGAGCTATAGAGACATCAAAGGGAAAGATTTCACAGAAACCAAAACAGGAGAAGAAACAGAAAGAGAAGCAGCCATAGTCCAAATCATTAGATAAAGCACCTTCCATTGACCATGCATTCATTTCCCTATGATCTGGGCGGCTTCCATGGTAAACAAGCTCACCATCATTTCCACATACAATCCCCAACCCCCTGTCCTCCCATTAATACGGTATCAGCAAGCTGCACTCCCCAAACACAGAGCGAGTGAATCTCAACTAAAAGACCAGCAGGAGAGGGGCCAAACTCTGGGCTTGATCAATGTCTTGAGGGCTGCATTAATACAATTGGAAATTATACTGTTACCACCAACACAAGCTCCCAGGACCTGCTATATCTATATCTTCCCTTTGCCACAGGCTCTTTGTGCAATGAGCTGGATGCAAAGGGCAGATATTCTGCATATGCACACCTGAAACATTAGTCAGTTTCCCACTGCTGCCGCCCTTCCCCTTGGAAAGCAGATTAGCAGAGACCACAGGAAGAGGGCTCTCGAGGAGACTGGGGACCGAGGAGACTGGGGACACATAATGAAGAGAAAGAGACAATACCAAGAAGAGGGAAAGAGGTGAGAGAAAAAGAACTGACAAAAAAAGAAATGCAGAGAGACAGAGCAAAGAGAGGTGCACAAAGATGAGGCAGTGAGGAGAAACAGCAGAGGAAAGAGGAATTAAACAAAGGTCAGAAATGGCGGCAGGGCCCCAATTGCTCCATAACCTTCATTCAACTGAGTGATTCTTAATGCAACAGTTTAACTTTACTAACTATTCAGTTATTACTAAAGGGTCACATTCTACCCTTGATCTTTGTACAGAACCCAGCAAAAGGGGCCTGATTCGCCTCTTGCACCAACATTACGCTCCGTAACTCCTCTGGCCTCAATGGTGTCACTCCTGATTCACACTGGTGTTAAGAGGAGAATACAAGCCGAGGTCTTCTGGGGATTGGGGGAAATCTGTGTCTCTGACTGTGCAGCGACAGCCTATGGAAGCTAATTAAAAAGGTGATTTAGCCCTCAGCACAGAATGTTATCGTAGGTCTGATCAATCGGCGGGGCATTTGGAGCAGAGGACTAAGCGTTCTGTTAGCAGTCCCTTTCCAATGGGATAGAGGGAATGGGGAGGGAATCTGTGCTGATGTCCTTGGTCTGGGAGCAGGGGGATATGGGGTGATGGAGATGTACTGAAGTCCTCAGTCAAGGAGCCTGACATCCATGGTGCATGGCTACGGGGACTGGTCTGGAGGCCTTTGGTCTTGGGGTGACTGCAGAGGCTGGACTGTTGCTGGGCTCTGTGCTACAGTGAAGACTACGATGGTGGCATGTGTCTGCTGGCAGCCTGTGTCCCTGCCCTGGTAGTGCTGGGACTGGCATGGCCCTGCTCTGTGGTAAGCAGGTGGCCGGCTGATGGCCTTGTCATGGGGCGACAGACAGAGCCCATGCCTAAAACCCAGTCTGAGGGGCGCTTGTGTTCAACTTCCGCCATCTGCGGTGAGGGCAGGTGCCCAGTCACAAGGGCGGCCACCGGGACTCAGCTCCCCGCTGGGGGTGCAAGAGCTGGGGATGAGCACCAGTCTCTTGGAGCAATTTCTGTGCCCAGGTCCCTGCTGGGGGGTATGGGGTGTGGGTGGTGGCCTGATTTCTGTGCCCAGGTCCCCGCTGGGAGGTACGGAGGAGGGGCTGATTTCTGTGCCCAGGTCCCCGCTGGGAGGTACGGAGGGGGGGCTGATTTCTGTGCCCAGGTCCCTGCTGGGAGGTATGAGGGGGGGCTGATTTCTGTGCCCAGGTCCCTGCTGGGAGGTACGGGGGAGGGGGCTGATTTCTGTGCCCAGGTCCCCGCTGGGAGGTACGGGGGAGGGGGCTGATTTCTGTGCCCAGGTCCCCGCTGGGAGGTACGGGGGGGGGGGGTGGGCTGATTTCTGTGCCCAGGTCCCCGCTGGGAGGTACGGAGGGGGGGCTGATTTCTGTGCCCAGGTCCCTGCTGGGAGGTACGGAGGGGGGGCTGATTTCTGTGCCCAGGTCCCTGCTGGGAGGTACGGGGGGGGGCGCTGATTTCTGTGCCCAGGTCCCTGCTGGGAGGTACGGGGGGGGCTGATTTCTGTGCCCAGGTCCCTGCTGGGAGGTACGGGGGGGGCTGATTTCTGTGCCCAGGTCCCTGCTGGGAGGTACGGGGGGGGGGCTGATTTCTGTGCCCAGGTCCCTGCTGGGAGGTACGGGGGGGGGCTGATTTCTGTGCCCAGGTCCCTGCTGGGAGTTACGGGGGGGCGCTGATTTCTGTGCCCAGGTCCCTGCTGGGAGGTACGGGGGGCGCTGATTTCTGTGCCCAGGTCCCTGCTGGGAGGTACGGGGGGGGCGATTTCTGTGCCCAGGTCCCTGCTCGGGGTGGGGCGTGTTCTCGAGTGCCTGGGTAGACGTGGGGGATCAGTGGGGATGCAGCAGGAGCAGACACCCCGCTCTGGCCGGGGGTCCCGGGCTGCCCACCGCAGACTCTCACCTTCAAAGAAGCGCTGCAGAGCCTCCGTCTCATCCACCACCTCCATAGCTGGGCCATGCACCGGGCCGCCGGGCTAGTGGCCGAGCCCGCAGGGGGGCATCCCCCCGGGCACGCAGAGGGGACGCCCGGGGGCTCGGGCCGCACAGCGCCGGCGGGGACCGGCCCCTGAGCGCTCCGGGTGCCCCGCTCCGCTCTCCCGCCGCCTCCGCGAGCCCCTCTGCAGAGCCCTCAGCAGCCGCCGCGGCTCCCCCCGGGGGGTGTCGGCCCCGCCCGGCCCCGGCAGCTGCCCATCGGCCTCCGAGAAGCAGCAGCAGCCCTGACACTCAACTTGGGCGGCTGGCTCCGGGGTGCCCTGCCCGCCGCGCCGCTCCTCCCTCCGGCTCCGCCTCCCGGCCCGGCCCGGCCCCTCTGCTGGCCGCCCCGGGCAATGCAGGCACCCAGCCGCGGGGAGCCGCTCCCCTCCATCGCCCTGGGGGCGGCCAGGTTCACCTTCCTTCCCCCACGCACCCACCCCCCAGGCTGCACAGCGCTGCCATCCCCGCTCCCCCACGCGGGCGGCCACCCTCATGCCCCCCTTGCCCTCCAGCAAGGGGGGTTGGTATTGTATAATAGCTCTGGGAGGTCCGCACGCCCCCAGTGAGGGTCACTCTGGCTGACAACACCTCTCCCCTCCCCCGTTTGTTATTGTAGGGTGGCTTGCATAAACTGGTTTGTTTTTTATAGGGTCTGTCAAGCACTATTTTGTCACTGGCCTTGCCCTCTGTCAGGCTGAGCTAAGCCCACTGCTTTGTTAAGGTCAGGAACAGCGGTAGGGGAGGGGTGCGCACACTGATTTGTTAATGTAAGGTCGTTCACAAACACAAGCCTGCCCACACTGGCTCCTTAATGTAGACTTGTTTTGGGGAGGGGGGTTGCACTGAACACAGGCTTTGTAGAGTCACTCACAAACACTAGCCTGCCCACACTGTAGGCTGTCTGGGGGAGTCTGGAGTGCATTGATTTGTTAGTGTGGGGTCTCTGACGGGAGCTAGACTGCCAACACCGCTGAAAAATAACCACAAAGCATGTGTTTTGGGAAGAGAACCTGAGCCAGTTTACAAAGAGATCTGAGAAAGCCACTTAGACCTTTGGCCTTATGGCCCACTTTCACCTCCCTGGATGAGACAACACTAACCGATTTGTCACTTCCAGAAATGCCCTCCGTACGTTTCATACAAACTACTTACCCCTCCATCACCGCCAGTGTCATGAGAGAAAGAGTGAGTGTCCTGCCAGGGCCCCACTTTGCTTAGGTTCTGAGCACTCAATTCCCACCCCTAGGAAGAAGACCCAGAAGGAAAGAAAGAAACCATCGTTCCTTGACACCCCCTTTCCAGACAAGAGCCTCATTAACATTATCATTATTTTTGCCAATCACATCTTAAATTTAACAGCAAGAGACGGAAAACAAATAGTTTGAGACCTCCACACAAGCCCATGGGTCCGATCCTCATTCTTAAAACCTGTCATCGTTCTTTCTTTCAATGGGGGGAGGGAACATTTGGGTTTTCTTCCCCAGATGTGTCCACAATCAATAATAATGCCTCAAAAACATAACAGTACAGTAGCTAAATGAAGTTACAGTTATCTGACCACAGTTAACCAAAGGCAGAACCCCTGCCAGCAGAAGACTGTGGGCCCATTATCTTCTGGGCAGATAAAGCACACAATGAGGTTTTGTCCATCCCCACAAACCAATTCAGAAGGGCAGATTCTCTTATATATATAAATATATTTTTCTCTCTCACACAGCTGTGCAGTGACCAATTCTTCTCTGGGGAGTGGGGAGGGGGCTGAGGTTTGGGGATAGTAATAGGTCTATTCTTTCGGGGTTGGAAAGCAAGAGCGCAACAGCCTTTTTTTCCTCTCTCTTTCCATTAAGACAATTGTTATTCTCCATTACATCCCATCCCCCCGCTCCCCCTCTACACACACACACTCCCCCTGCCCACAGACACAAGCTGCGTGTACCCGGGGAGGAAGCAAAACATTTCTCTGCGGAGGTTGACGTTAGCCACAAGACTTGAATCAAAACCCAGCTCCAAATGCTCCCCCAAAGCTGGATCTGGACGTAATGATGGGTTCCACACACACAGTGATGGACTTCGAAACAGAATTAGACACCTCTGAACCTCATGACACACAGAACCAGCTCCTGATTGGCCAGCACCAATTCTAATGAATTTATTTATTTCCCTCTGTTTCTGCTTGGAGATTTGAGCAGTTGTTTGGTAGTTGAAGGCCAGATCCAATCACCCTTACTCACAAAGAACAGCTACCTATTTCTCATGTAGCACAGGTACAGGCAGACTAAGTTGCTACTCGATGTGAGTGCAGGTGGCTGGATCTGGCCTTTCAGAAGCAAGTGCCTCGCATGCTTCTCTGTTATTTCAGTCACTTTTCACTCCCTTATTCTTCTTTTTGTGGGTGCGTTGGCTGATTTGTTCTTGGTTTTTATACAGTTCCATGATCACGTCAAGCATTGGGACAATGTGTTATGGGGGAAAGGGGGCTGACAAGGACTTTACCCCCACCAGCTCCCTGTCCTGCCATAGGAACCTCATTTCTGCCCTGCAGGTCCCTGTTCATTCAGATCCTGCACTCCATCACTCTACTATGGGGCTCCCGGATGCAAAGAGAACGGAGATGTTGAAAAGCAGTAATTCAATGGGGCATGATCTGTGCTTTTGAAAATCTGCCTCTTGATGTCTGTACTGTGGATAGCTCTCTGAAAACATCTGGGCAGTGTGCAGTGGCAGTCAAAAAGGTGAACAGAAGGTTAGCAACCATTAGGAAAGGGTTAAATGATAAGACAGAAAATATCATATTGCCTCTATATAAATCCATGGTACACTCACATCTTGAATACTGCGCAATGATCTGGTTGCCCCATCTCAAAAAAGATATATTAGAATTGGAAAAGGTAGAGAGAAGGGCAACAAAAATGATTAAGGATTTGGAACAGCTTCCACACGAGGAGAGATTTAAAAGGCTGGGACTGTTCAGCTTGGAAAAGAAGAGACTAAGGGGGGATATGCTAGAGGTCTATAAAATCACGACTGGTGTGGAGAAAGTTAAAGTGTTATTTACTCCTTCTCAAAACACAAGAACCAATGAAATGAATAGGCAGCAAGTTTAAAACAAACAAGGAAGTATTTCTTCACACAATGCACAGTCAGCCTGTGGGACTCATTCCCAGGGCATGTTGTGAAGCCCAAAACTATAACAGGGTTCAAAAAAGAATTAGATAAGTTCATGGAGGATAGCTCCATCAATGGCTATTAGCCAAGATAGACAGGGATACAGCCCCATGCTCTGGGTGTCCCTAGCCTCTGACTGCCAGAAGGACGACAGGGGATGGATCACTGAATAATTGCCCTGTTCTGTTCATTCCCGCTGAAGCACCTGGCATTGGCCACCGTCAGAGGATGGGATGCTAGGTTAGACGGACCATTGATCTGTTGCAGTATGGCCATTGTTATATTCTTATTCCCCTAGATCTGGGCTTCACTTCCTCCCTTACCACTCAGCCAAGGGACCCAGACTTCAGGCCAGATCCTCAGCTGATGGAAATCAAGGTAGCTGAACTGAAATCAAAGGGACAATGCTGATTTCCACCAGCTGAAAATCTATCCCATCCTAAAAGGAGTCCCCTCTCTAGAGGCCAGACATGGATTTAGGGGGGGATTTTCCAAAGAGCTCTGCATAGGCCATTAACTCCACATGCAGTTAATGGACATTGCCCCCACTGTGCCCCCCCATTGAAATCAGTGGCTCATTAAACCATTGACTTCAATGGAAGCACAGCTAGGCCAATGCTGGGCACTGACTACTCACAGGCCTAACTCCTATCCTGCACGGTCCTTGCACCAAGAATTCGGCTAATTAAATCTTTAGCTTAATCCCTTGCACACAGCTCTTCCTCCTGATCACAGGTCTTCCTGCAAGACCCCCACACCTGGGGAAGAGGGCAATTCAGTTTCCCTCATCACTGAGAATGCTAGGAAAGGAGCGACATAGATTGTCATGTAGCATAAGGAGACTGACAGGCAGGAAAGAGGGGAGAACATTTGGGAGAAAATATGTTAGTTGGTTGTGCTAGCTCGTTGCAATTCAGGTGTGGGGATCAGCCAGGACTTGGGAAATTCCCAGAGCTCTCTGGAGCCCATTGACTATCCTGTGATGAACTGGGAGGCAGGAGACAATTTATAGGAGTAGCAGGAGGATCTGTAGTCTTGGCTTCAGTTAACCAAGTGTGACAAAGCTACATCAGGAGACCAGAGTTATTGTGGGTCACTTTGCTAGTGACCGTCAAGCAGTGAAGAGAACCTGTAAACAGGCCTAGCTGAAAGGAGAACGAGCCCCTGTCGGTTGTGACAATCTGTCAGGGAGCAGTTTAAAACTGTCTGAAGATACTGAAGAGATTTTAGAGCAGGTTGGCAATAATATTGATCTACCTTGAGTTTTATACCCTTCTGTCTGCAGTCTGTGTAATTCTTCCGATGGGATTTGCGCCCACACTTCCCCAAATGCAAATTCCTCAGTGTAATTCGTTTTAATGGAAAATAAAGAGCCTTCATCCTAGCCCCCATGAGAAACGCTACAGCCCAGCAGTGTGCAGTGTTCAGCCCCACGAGATACGCAACGGCCACAGGGTGTGCACTGCGCAGAGCCATGAGAAATGCTACAGCCCAAGGGTGTGTAATGAACAGCCCCCGCGAGAAATTCTACAGCCTGGCAGTGTGCACTGCTCAGCCCCCACGAGAAGCCCAGCCGTGTGCACACTCAGCTCCCACAAGAAACGCTACAGCTCGACGGTGTGCACTGCACAGCCCCCACAAGAAACACTACAGCCTGAGGGAGTGCACTGCACAGCCCCCACAAGAAATATAACAGCCCAAAGATGTGCACTGCACAGCCTCCACGAGAAATGCTACAGCCCGAGGGTGTGCACCGCTCATCCTCCACAAGAAACGCTACAGCCCAGCAGTGTGCACTGCCCAGCTCCCACGAGAAACGCTACAGCCCGGTGGACTGCACTGCTCAGCCCCCATGCACACCTTTCCAATAACTGTGTAGAGCCCGGTACCCCTAACACAATACACAGAGCAGTCGTGTGCTACCCTCCTTACTAGAAACAGAGAAGGGATTTTAAGAACGATGAATGGCCCTTTGAGAGTGTCCTTTTAACTACTTAAACTGTAACAGAGAGTAACTATTAACCATTGGCTAAGTGTCTTCCTACATAGTAACTTCTGAGCATACATTCAGCCTGTACCCTGGAGATGCAGGATAAACACATGCTGGTTTCTGGTGTCTGCTCTACAGGGTTGTTATAAGAACCACCAGGCCAATGACTTAGAAATAATTTATGGAATAATTTGGTGACTTCGGGCAACAGTATCAACCTTGCCAGGTATTTGTACAGAGCTTATCGCCACGGTATCTGAGCACCTAATAGGTTCTGTTTATCCTCATCACCAAGGCATCAGGGGAATCTCACAATCACTAATGGAGTTTGTCCTTAAGATAGGGAAGTATTATCCCTCAGTTTACAACTGGGATACTGAGGCAAAGGATAGATGCAGTGACTTCCCAACTTCACCAAGAGAAGGGACCTAGTTTTAATTCCACAGACTTAGTCCCCGCTGAGTGCCAACTTCAGTCTCACTCAGTTTTTTACCCACATTCACTCTTCTCTCCCCGTTTCCTGAAATGGACAAGATACTCATTCCTTTGCTCACTTTCTTCTACCTGCATGAATTTCAGCATTGCCCAGAGGCCTTCATCATGATCCCTGGCCTGAAGAGGAACTGCTGCTGCTCGCTCTCTCTGGATCTGATTAAGGGTAAGAGATGTGTTGTGAACACAGTCCTGAAGAGGGTAAGGAATGAGCCCTGTTTTAGCTGCTGTGGAAAGGAGGGAGAAGAGTCACTTCCAGAACAAGCCAGGACTCACCATTACATGGGGGTTATTGTCTAATTAACAAATGAACTCTAGGAGAGATTTTTAAACTTACGAAATTAAGTGGTTCTGCTTTAAACCACCACTGTAACCTAGAAAGTAAACTCTGTAAGGGTCTCATCATGGGATCAGACCTTAAGGTCACCCCAGCAGGTGCCTCTCTTTGCTTTTCTCCAGAGTCCCCTTCATGGCATATTGTTTGCTCTTTTTCTCCCTTCTGCTGTTTTCCTCCATCACTTTCTCTCTCACAAGCTGTGTCTTCCTCCGTCATCCTTCTCCCTCCCTCACAGACACACTCCCTGCCTCATATCCTCTAGGTCCCGCTGTCTGTAAACACTGCTCCCTCTATGTCAGATAGATTGATTCTGAGTGCAAGCCAGGAGGAGGGAGGGGGATTACTCACCCAAGGTGTTCAGCACTAAATCTCAAAGTCCAGCATTACAACAAAAAATAATTAAACTCCCCCTCCAAATCCCAGGGAACGGCCAGGCCTTTCCAACAGAGACAGAGCCTCAGAGCCTGTAGGCCTGTTTCCTCTTGCTGCCTCAACACCAAACCAGGGCAGGATCCTGATTCCCTGCAGAGTGGCTAAAGGGGATTCCGTCAGGTACAAGGCTGTTGATGTCACCTACACCTACGTGGGGCACACCGGTCTGTAACAGCAGCCTATGAGTATGCCTGTGTCTATTTCCAGCTGAAAGGGGTCAGCGGGGCCAGAGGAGCTGGAGTCACTAAGTCAAGCTGTGGGGATGTGGATAGATACCATAGATACTTGGAATCACCTTTTACCTGCTAGAGAGCAAGGAGTGAGGGTCATTGTAACCCTGTCTGTGAACTGGGAGCAAGGGGCATGGCTACTGTGTTATGGTGACCCCATGGCCCCAGCTCATTACTTTTTATGTGATGGGTCCGTTTGTGTTGCTGATGCAGAACTGGAGAAAGACAAGTGTTGTGCTTATAAATTAGCATGCTGAGTGTAGAACAGAGCTCCTCCTTTTAATGTGGCTAATCAGGTGTTTTGGGGAATAGAGCTGTTGGGTTGAAAGAAGCAAGACCAGGGTGAAAGTCATCTGGTACGGTGTACCGGTAAGGAGCTGGTACTGGCCCGCACCCAGCTGATGTTAAAGCACTGCCGCTGTTTAATGTAATTGCTCGTTCCCTCACCCCCAGGGCCGCTGACAGGGGGGAGGGCAAAAGGGGCAGCTTCCCCGGGGCCAGCGATTTGGCAGCGGCCAGTAGCCCCAGGCCCTTTTAAATCAATGCCGGGGCCCCAGGCGGCACAGGCCAGGCAGGCCAGGTCCCCAAACAGGTAAGAATTTGATATTACTTTCACTCCTAAGCAAGACCATATATGGCGTGGCTCCTTCCACCTTCGCCCCATAGAAACGGCATGGACTCCACCGGTTGTGCCTTCACCGTATCCTTTTAAGCCCCATCCAGCATTTCTACAACAATTCCTGTGCAACAGTCTGTTTACAGTGCCAACAGCACTTTTGACCCTCTCCCCAGGACCGAAGGGGAACAGAGGTCCCTCCCCCTCCCTTGAAGTCCCTCCCACACTTCCTTCCTTCCTTGGGCCGATGGGGTAATAGGGTACTTAGACCAGCCAGCCAGACTGATTGTCTAATTGCCACCCCATCAGCTTTCTCAAGGAGGACTAATTACCACTGGAGTGATCAGAGAGCAGATGCACCTGTTGGCGTGCTGCACTCTGTCACACCACAGCTTGACATATTTTGTGTGGCACTTCCTAGGGGACCACAATTAAGGTCTGGATGAATCCTATGGATGTCTCTTGAGTGGATGTTACTGTGGGATGTAGCAAGCATGTGCCTCTTTGTTTAACATTTTAGGCACATATGGACTTAGAGTCTGATGCAATGCCCATTGAAGTCACAGGAGACAACCATTAACTTAACTGGGCTTTGAATTAGGTTGTAACTGTTTATTTCCTGAACTCTGAACGTTTGCATCAATGGCAATTGCACGGGATCAGCCTTAGCTCTTTATTAATGATGGGTCTTGTGGAAATTCTCTAGGAAAGAAGTTACTGAAAAAGCTGAGCAGCGCAGTCCCCATGAACAGACCACCCAGCTGATCTGCTCTCTGCACTGACTCCAGGACCAGTTCAAGGTTTCTGCCCTGATATTCAAAACCTCCCACTAAGTCCTAGCTTTCTAAGAGACTGCCTTAGCTTCTGCAGCCATGACCCTCCCAAGACAGCTATCTTCCACTGGATCAGTCAAACTGTTGACCAATAAAGGTGGGAGCGGGGGACCAGGAGTGCAAAAGACAGAACTTTCCCAGGAGCTGGGCTGGAGTAGGGAATAGCTGCAAGAGCGAAAAATGAGTGTTGACTTACTCACTTCCTAAAGCAAATGCAAAAGGCCCTTCTTTGGGTATGTCGGGATTAGGCTAAACTGTGTGTGTTTTTAAGAACATGGTAGCTAGCACGTTCTAAAACTCTAGGGCAGATGAAGCCAGTTGTACTTCAGCACACACTAGCTGGTCAAGTTGAAGAGTTGGGCAAGTACAACTTGCCTCAGAATGTGTTAGTCGGAGCATCATAGGTATCATGTTCTAAAAATACCTTTTATCCCAATCAAGACAAATCTTTTGACTTATCTCTCTGTAGGTTCTTCATATATGAACAGGTGTGTAGCACACTTGTAAAAACATAGACAACCTAGAGCCATGATACTGAGAACTTAGTGGTTCAGGAGCCAAATTAGCACTCAACATTACCCAAAAGAGCCACAGTAGTGTGAATTCATCGTTTGATTTACTCTCTCTCTATATATATATATAAAGCTAGGCCAAAGACTGTTTACCAATAAGAATTAGCTGATCAGTAACAAGTGAAGGAATGGGATCTCCCCTGCAATAGCAGCTGCCATTTTGGAAGTCTTGCAAATTCATTCCTAACTGGCAGCAGTGTGGGGTATTGGGGACCATGGGAAGGGCCTAGGATTTCAGTGTGGCAGGAGCCATGAAGAATTATTCTAGTCCCAGAGCTTTATTGGGTAGTGGCTGCTTCTCTGTGCCCTTTCACTGGAAATTACACTTCCTGGGCGAGGTCACTACTGGAGTAGATAGTAACAGCAGCAATGAATAATACTTGGCAATTGGCACGTTTCCATCTTTTGACATTAATCTGCTCCAATGTCCTACCTTGAGTCCATGTTCAAAGACCCACTCAACCAGTTATCTTAGAGCCACATGTGATCCCCAAACAGCTGCTCATGCACCTCCATCCTGTAACCTCCATACAGACAAGCCCCACTTTGGGACACTTCCACACAACCCCAGAACGGATGGACATGCTCCCTTGTGCAACCTTCCTTTATTTCTTTTAAATCAATGGCATCATTTTTGCCATCTCAGGGACAGGTCTTCATGGTGAATGAGTAACCAACCAGCGGGAGATTTATCAGTGCAGTTCCCTTGCTGAGAAGAGATAACAAAATAAGCCCAGCTCTGCATCCCTTTCAGCCAGCAAGTGGGCCTGGGTGTCTCAGGGAGGGGAGCTCAGATTTAGCCAGTGAGGTGCCCTTACACAGATGGACTTTCATTCCCAGCACTTGAGAGGTCCACACCAAACCAGACCACTCCTATGGAAGGACCCTCTGCTTGGACAGACCTGACTGTGCCTGCCTGTCCTGTCCATACTAGTGTGCATTCACCTGTGTGCGGATTCAGGGGTGGATTACTGAGAGGCTTGCACATGGGTGTGTGTCTTCAGCTGGCATGTGCACATGTGCCCTTCCATCGTGGGCTGTGAATAAAGAAGCTGATGAGTTTATGGCTATAAACCATTCAAAGTGCTGAGGGACACCGGCACTATAGGTGAACGTCCTACTGGCACTATAGGTGAACATCTGTGGGGTCCACTTCTGTGGTCACTAACGGAGTATGGGGGATTGTCCGTGACTGGAGTATGGCCATTCTCCTTTTGTGCCCATGCTCTGAATCTCTGACTTGAAGGAGCCCACGCCGAGAGGGATTAGGTGCCTCTGCCTGACTGCTACAAAACTGCCCAAAGAGATATGACTTGCACTGTGTTCTGAAGACAAATGCTGCTTATGGGAAGTAAGGATCCTGAGTTTTCTTGAGCATTTTGCTGCCCTGGGGCTGGGGCGAAGGCTCCTGAAGAGACACTGTGGAGTCCCAGTTTGCCTGAAGCTCTAGCGAGAGGCAGCCCAAGCAAGCAGGGTTTTGTTTAGGTGGCTGCACAACCTCCACTGTGAAATGGCAGGGTTCTGCACAGCTGGCTGGGGACTCCCATAATAACCATGCTCGCTGACAAGGGGAAGAATTGCAGCAGTGTTTGAGGCCAAGAGATGCTATAACACAGGGATAAAAGCTATCAGGCAGCCTGGAGAGAGACCCACACACACACAGAGAGAGAGAGACATGGGGCTGGGGAGGAGGAGAACTAAATCCAACTTGGTTTAATTTTATAAGGCTGCCTGCCCATCGCCATGGAATCTCAGTGCCTGAGAGGAGGAGATCCATATAGCAGAAGGCATGCTGAGGGAGGCTGAACTGGCTAACCTAGTAAGGAGGGCTTTAAACTAGGTTCGACGGGGACAGGTGAGCAAAACCCACAGGTAAGTGGGGAACAAGACCTGGGAGATGGGTTGGAAACAGGAGGGAACATGGGCTATAATGGCAGAGAGGAAGGAGGGTCAGGGCAAAGCTGGGAGGCAAGATCAAACCAGTATCTTAGATGCCTATATACAAATGCAAGAAGTATGGGTAATAAGCAGGAAGAACTGGAAGTGCTAATAAATAAATACAACTATGACATTGTTGGCATTACTGAAACTTGGTGGGCTAATACACACGACTGGAATGTTGGTGTGGATGGGTATAGTTTGCTCAGGAAGGATAGACAGGGGAAAAAGGGAGGAGGTGTTGCCTTATATGTTAAAAATGTACACACTTGGACTGAGGTGGAGATGGACATAGGAGACGGAAGTGTTGAGAGTCTCTGGGTTAGGCTAAAAGGGGTAAAAAACACGGGTGATGTCGTGCTGGAGGTCTACTACAGGCCACCTAATCAGGTGGAAGAGGTGGATGAGGCTTTTTTCAAACAACTAACAAAATCATCCAAAGCCCAAGATTTGGTGGTGATGGGGGACTTCAACTATCCAGATATATGTTGGGAAAATAACACCGCGGGGCACAGACTATCCAATAAGTTCCTGGACTGCATTGCAGACAACTTTTTATTTCAGAAAGTTGAAAAAGCTACTAGGGGGGAAGCTGTTCTAGACTTGATTTTAACAAATAGGGAGGAACTTGTTGAGAATTTGAAAGTAGAAGGAAGCTTGGGTGAAAGTGATCATGAAATCATAGAATTTGCAATTCTAAGGAAGGGTAGAAGGGAGTACAGCAGAATAGAGACAATGGATTTCAGGAAGGCGGATTTTGGTAAGCTCAGAGAGCTGATAGGTAAGGTCCCATGGGAATCAAGACTGAGGGGAAAAACAACTGAGGAGAGTTGGCAGTTTTTCAAAGGGACGCTATTAAGAGCCCAAAAGCAAGTTATTCCGATGGTTAGGAAAGATAGAAAATGTGGCAAAAGACCACCTTGGCTTAATCACGAGATCTTGCGTGACCTACAAAATAAAAAGGCGTCATATAAAAAATGGAAACTAGGTCAGATTACAAAGGATGAATATAGGCAAATAACACAGGAATGCAGAGGCAAGATTAGAAAGGCAAAGGCACAAAATGAACTCAAACTAGCTATGGGAATAAAGGGAAACAAGAAGACTTTTTATCAATACATTAGAAGCAAGAGGAAGACCAAGGACAGGGTAGGCCCACTGCTCAGTGAGGAGGGGGAAACAGTAACAGGAGACTTGGAAATGGCAGAGATGCTTAATGACTTCTTTGTTTCGGTCTTCACTGAGAGGTCTGAAGGAATGTCTAATATAGTGAATGCTTACGGGAAGAGGGTAGGTTTAGAAGATAAAATAAAAAAAGAGCAAGTAAAAAATCACTTAGAAAAGTTAGATGCCTGCAAGTCACCAGGGCCTGATGAAATGCATCCTAGAATACTCAAGGAGTTAATAGAAGAGGTATCTGAACCTCTAGCTATTATCTTTGGGAAATCATGGGAGACGGAGGAGATTCCAGAAGACTGGAAGGGGGCAAATATAGTGCCCATCTATAAAAAGGGAAATAAAAACAACCCAAGAAACTACAGACCAGTTAGTTTAACTTCTGTGCCAGGGAAGATAATGGAGCAGGTAATTAAAGAAATCATCTGCAAACACTTGGAAGGTGGTAAGGTGATAGGGAATAGTCAGCATGGATTTGTAAAGAACAAATCATGTCAAAGTAATCTGATAGCGTTCTTTGATAGGATAACGAGCCTTTTGGATAAGGGAGAAGCGGTGGATGTGATATACCTAGACTTTAGTAAGGCATTTGATACAGTCTCGCATGATATTCTTATAGATAAACTAGGAAAGTACAATTTAGATGGGGCTACTATAAGGTGGGTGCATAACTGGCTGGATAACCATACTCAGAGAGTAGTTGTTAATGGCTCCCAATCCTGCTGGAAAGGTATAACAAGTGGGGTTCTGCAGGGGTCTGTTTTGGGACCGGTTCTGTTCAATATCTTCATCAACGATTTAGATGTTGGCATAGAAAGTACACTTATTAAGTTTGCGGATGATACCAAACTAGGAGGGATTGCAACTGCTTTGGAGGACAGGGTCAAAATTCAAAATGATCTGGACAAATTGGGGAAATGGTCTGAGGTAAACAGGATGAAGTTCAATAAAGATAAATGCAAAGTGCTCCACTTAGGAAGGAACAATCAGTTTCACACATACAGAATGGGAAGAGACTGTCTAGGAAGGAGTATGGCAGAAAGAGATCTAGGGGTCATAGTAGACCACAAGCTTAATATGAGTCAACAGTGTGATACTGTTGCAAAAAAAGCAAACGTGATTCTGGGATGCATTAACAGGTGTGTTGTAAACAAGACACGAGAAGTCATTCTTCCGCTTTACTCTGCGCTGGTCAGGCCTCAGCTGGAGTATTGTGTCCAGTTCTGGGCACCGCATTTCAAGAAAGATGTGGAAAAATTGGAGAGGGTCCAGAGAAGAGCAACAAGAATGATTAAAGGTCTTGAGAACATGACCTATGAAGGAAGGCTGAAGGAATTGGGTTTGTTTAGTTTGGAAAAGAGAAGACTGAGAGGGGACATGATAGCAGTTTTCAGGTATCTAAAAGGGTGTCATCAGGAGGAGGGAGAAAACTTGTTCACCTTAGCCTCCAATGATAGAACAAGAAGCAATGGGCTTAAACTGCAGCAAGGGAGATTTAGGTTGGACATTAGGAAAAAGTTCCTAACTGTCAGGGTAGTTAAACACTGGAATAGATTGCCTAGGGAAGTTGTGGAATCTCCATCTCTGGAGATATTTAAGGGTAGGTTAGATAAATGTCTCTCTGGGATGGTCTAGACAGTATTTGGTTCTGCCATGAGGGCAGGGGACCGGACTCGATGACCTCTCGAGATCCCTTCCAGTCCTATGAGTCTATGAGTCTATAACAGAGAGAGGGTCCTGAAGGGCAGAAATGATATGAACACAAAGACAATGAGCGAGACCAAGGAATCTGGTAAGATATCAGCGTGCCCTGATGTGAGAACTTATATAGTGACTGCAGACAGTACCTTTAAGGCAGGTGTGAGCTCCTGTTTTCCAGTGATACTAAGTGGGCGCTTAACGTTCATTATCCCACAAAAGGGAGAGGTTCCTCATGGGCATGAGACTGTGGAGATTTACAGACTGTTACTCTCTGGTCTGGATCCTCTTGTCCAGCCCTTAGCACAAGTTCATTCTGTGAACCGGCAGGGAGCACTCTCAGCTGAGGTACTGTGACAGTGCCATGGGAGAGGAGTCTCAGACTCCGAGTGAAAAGAATGGAAGTGCCTTGTTGGCACCAGCATGGAGTGCTCTCCTGAGGCAGAGGGCTATGGATGGTTTATTTCCTCTCTCAGCCTCTCTCTCCATTGTGTGGAGATGGGCTGTTCCCATGGTGCAAGATGAAGGTAATCTGGGATGTACTTTACATCACCTGTGTTGTTATCATTGCTAACTAGACTGTGCGAAAGCCAACGAGGCCAATGACCTGGGAGTGAATGACACTGTCTCATATACTGCTCCAGCACTTCCTCCTGTCGATTCCCACACTGTCATATTCTCAAACCACCGCATAGAAGGGTGGCTCTGACAACCCCTGTGAGTTCAACAAACGGAATCATCTTAGGACAGCGCAGTTACAAAAAGCAGACAACGTTCACAAGCTAAGGTTCCATAAGCTTCAACACTGCCCTGGCCCCTGAATCCCTAATCCAACACCTCTGTCTCTGAGATGTCTTTACACCCACCGTCCCTTCCTTTCCCATAGGACCCATGTATGCTGCCCTACATATGCCCTCCCGTACCAATAGAACAGGGGTGGGCAAACTTTTTGGCCTGAGGGCCACATCAGGGTGAAATTGTATGGAGGGCCGGGTAGGGAAGGCTGTACCCCCAAAACAGCCTGGCTCCTGCCCCTATCCACTCCTCCCATTTCCCATCCCCTGACTGCCTCCCTCAGAACTCCCCACCCATCCAACTGCCCCCCTCGCTCCTTGTCCCCTGACTGCCCTCTCCTGGGACCCCCGCCCCAACCGCCCCCCCCAGGATCCCACCCCATCCATCCCCCTCCGCTCCCTGTCCCGACTGCCCCAACCCGTATCAACACCCCTGCCTGCTGACAGGCCTCCCAGGACCCCACCCCCTATCCAATCCCCCCTGTTCCCCATCTCCTGCCCCCCCCGAACCTCTGCCACTGTCAACCACTCCCTGTCTCCTGACTGCCCCCCATGACCCGTCCCATATCCAACTTCGCGGCCTCCTTACCATGCCACACCTCTCAGCTGGCGCCAGACACACTGCTGCACTGCTCAGAAGAAGTGTGCAGCCCCGTCACCCAGAGCGCTGCCCGAGGGCTAGCCTCCCCAGCTGTGAGCTCAGGGGCCGGGAAGGACAGTCCCGCGGGCCGGATGCAGCACATGGGCCATAGTTTGCCCACTTCTGCAATAGAGTGAGAAAACGTAGCTCTCCTCTACCACTGCACCTACCAGTGTGACATCAGAAACCCTCAATGCACTCACGTACAAGCCAGTCCACTACATCAGCCACCTAACATGCTCTCCCCCAATTCACTCTCCCTTTATGAGCCAGTTGCAACATCTTCCTTCCAGCCCACCATTCACAGGCCAAAGACCAGGCCCTTCCCTCCTCACCTACCCTCTGTAGTCAGGAGACCATAAAATATGAATTCTATCTCATACATGCAGTCCACAAATGTCCTCCTCTTCAATACTTCTTCTATACACACAAAGCCCAATCTGTCCCA
Source organism: Gopherus flavomarginatus (assembly GCF_025201925.1). NCBI lineage: Eukaryota > Metazoa > Chordata > Testudines > Testudinidae > Gopherus > Gopherus flavomarginatus. Next base: position 39,499,188 of record NC_066621.1, on the reverse strand, counting down.
TGCAACCCCTATTTATTTACCTTATTCCACAGCCTAGTGACTTCCCCTCCATATAAAAACAATTAGTTACCTTAATAACTTTAAGTCCTCAGATACTGGCTGCAGTCTCCACAGCACCCCATTCTACCCTGAAGATGTGGTGAGGGATGGAGTTGACTACTCTACACCGAAGGATGCCATGCATAAAAGGGCTGTCCTGGCCACCGCTGAAGTAAATGGGTGTCATTGACTTCAGTGGGAGCTGGGTAAGGCCAAAAATGCGTCATTCATTGTTTCTTTCAAAAGTTAGAAAAGCGAGTGATGTTTCAGAATCATCCTAATCCCCGTTACATGGGGGGAGGTGGGCTGTGCAACTTAACTCTGAATTTTAACTTTTTTAAAGCTACAACAGTCGAATGTGGTTTCACTATTCTGTACTGGAGTGATTTCCAAAGGCACGTAACTCCCATTGGAAGTTGAGGGGATTTGGGCACTGAACTCCCACTTATGCCTTTTGAAAGCATCCCCTTAAGTATGTAGTTAGAGAGAGGAAATGTGGGATGGTGTGATAGAAAGGGGTTACCCACACGAGTCTGGGATGGCTGCATTATTCACAAGTAGCAAAGCCACACAAGAGATAGGCAAATCATTCCAGCCAGCCCCTTCTAAAACTTCCATTCCACAGTGGCAGGTATCATCTCTTTATTTACATATAGAAGCAAAACTATACTGGAGGTATTCTGTGTATCTCCCCTATAAAGCAAGGTGCTGTAGTTGCCATCAGCCCAGCTGTGTATGGTTCAAAGGGAGCCATAAAAATGACTTAAAATAGTTTTAATAGACCTAATCTTTTAATATATCTAAATGTAAGGTCTGATATGTTGGACATGTTCAAAGGAAGAAGCAAGTTCTGCTCCTGTTTCTACTTCCCCAACCGAGATCAGGGCCCCGCTGTGCTGTGTACATATTAGCCCTTGTCCCTAAGAGCTCACAATCTAACTAGACAAGGCAGAGGGACACAGAAGCTCAGAAGGTATGTCTACATTGCAATTGGGAGTGTGAGTGCGGAACACGTACACACTGAGCTAGATAAATCAAAACTAGCTTCAGTAACACAGCAGCAAAGACTTGAGCTGCATGAACATAGACCAGGGTCCTGGTTGGGCAGGGCTGGCCCATGCCACTGTGGCTACACTGGGAGCTAGATCATGTATGTCACAGCTCCTGATTGTACTGTAGGCACCAGGAAGGAATGGGGTTAACCAAGGCCCCCCAGTAGACAGAGGATTACAACCCAGTCCTTCTAAGTCCCAGCCTAGTGCTCAATGCACTGGGCCACACTGAGTATACAGAAGCTAATCTCCCAGATCAGGATGAGATTTAGGCTAGCAGGGCTCACACTAGCACTCCAAAAATAACCATGTAAACAATGCTTTGAAGTCACAGCTTGGGCTCTGAAGCCCACCCCACTTCCTAGGCATCAGAGCCCGAGCTCCAGCCCGTGCAGTAACTTTCAGAATTGTTTGAGAGTATTGAATATTTCTATTACTACTACTCTTTCATAAACCTCCTGCAGTGCAGCTAGGCTGACTTAGCATCACAACCCCAACAGAACAGATCTCCAAGGGAGGGGAGAATCAGAACTAGTAGTTTAGAAACCTCTGAAAACTTTGGATACCTCTTCTATATAAAATAGTCCTGTAATTGTATCTATATGACACCTTGCAAAGTGCTTGCACAGAATACAAGTGCCTGGTACAGGAGCACTGGTCAGGGGCCTAGCCAGGGAATGACCTCAGCAAGTCCCCAGAGACCTTTCCCACAGATTGAGTGAACAGTATTCTGGTCACTTGGCTGCTGGCTCAGAGCAGCAGGGAGCCTGAAACCTTCAGGGAGAGGTGATTCTGCAAGAGACGTGGGTTGAGTGCAAGGGAGATAGTGCCACCTGCTGTAGGAGAGAATATTTACTCAACAGATATTTACTAGTGTGGCACTGGGAATCTCTTTCAGTCTAAAAGCCACAGTGATCAAGGTAATGCTACATAACTGGGTTGGAAGAAGCTTCATAAATCATTAATCTACCCTTCTCATAAAACAGGGCCTAACCAATGGTTCTTTGAACATCCCATTAGCACTTTTATCCTCACTTGACATAATACCATTTATAACGGCCATCTGAATGAAATTTTTAAGTAAGAGTTTGTAAAATACTATCTCAAATTATTTAGCAAAAATTCTTAAGTACAATACAGCTACACAGGTCATTACTAGGGCTGTCGATTAACCGTAGTTAACTCATGATGAACTCAAAAAAATAAATCGTAATTAAAAAAATGAATCACAAGTAATTGCAGTTTTAATCATACTGTTAAACAATAACAGAATACTAATTGAAATTTATTAAATATTTCTGGATGCTTTTCTACATGTTCAAATATATTGATTTCAATTACAACACAGAATACAAACTGTACTGCTCACTTTATATAATTATTTTTTATTACAAATATTTGCACTGTAAAAATTATAAACAAAATAGTATTTTTCTGTTCACCTCAAACAACTACTGTAGTGCAATCTCTTTATAGTGAAAGTGCAACTTACAAATGTGGACTTTTTTATTGCTACATAGCTGTACTCAAAAACAAAACAATGTAAAAAACTTTAGAGCCTACAAGTCCACTCGATCCTACTTCTTGTTCAGCCAATTGCTAAGACAAACAAGTTTGTTTACATTTACAGGAGATAATGCTGCCCTCTTCTTATTTACAATGTCACCAGAAAGTGAGAACGGGCATTTGCCTGGACTTTTATAGCCAGCCTTGCAAGGTATTTACATACCAGAAATGCTAAACATTTGTATGTGCCTTCATGCTTTGGCCAACATTCCAGAGGACATGCCTCCATGATGATGATGCTCGTTAAAAAATGTGTTAATTAAATTTGTGATTGAACTCCTTGGGAAAGAATTGTATGTTTCCTGTTCTGTTTTACTCGCATTCTGACGTATATTTCATGTTATAGTAGTCTCTGATGATGACTCAGCAGTTGTTCATTTTAAGAACACTTTTGCTGCAGATTTGACAAAACGCAGAGAAGGTACCAATGTGAGATTTCTAAAGATAGCAACAGCACTTGACCCAAGGTTTAAGAATCTGAAGTGCCTTCCAAAATCTGATCAGGACGGGGTGTGGAGCATGCTTTCAGAAGTCTTAAAAGAGCAACACTCTGGTGCAGAAACTACCAAAAATAAACCTTCTGCTGGTGGCATCTGACCCAGATGATGAAAAAAAATGTGTTGGCCTGCACTGCTTTGGATTATTATCGAGCAGAACCCATCATCAGCATGGACGCGTGTCCTCTGGAATGGAGGATGAAGCATGAAGGGACATACAAATCTTTAGCAAAACTGGCATGTAAATATCTTGCGACGCCGACTGCAACAGTGCCATCCAAAGACCTGTTCTCACTTTCAGGTGACATTGTGAACAAGAAGCAGGCAGCATTATCTCCTGCAAATGTAAACAATGTTTGTTTTAGCAATTGGTTGAACAAGAAATAGGACTGAGTGGACTTGTAGGCTCTAAAGTTTTACGTTGTTTTATTTTTGTACGTAATTCTACATTTGTAAGTTCAACTTTCACGATAAAGAGCTTGCACTACAGTACTTGTATTAGGTGAATTGAAAAATACTATTTCTTTTGTTTTTTAGAGTGCAAATATTTGTAATAAAAATAAAGTGAGCATTGTACACTTTGTATTGTGTTGTAACCGAAATCAATATATTTGAAAATGTAGAAAATATCCAAAAATATTTAGATAAATGGTATTCTATTATTAACAGTATAATTAATCACAATTTTTTTTAATCACTTGACAGCCCTAGTTATTACCTTGTCTGCCAGTTTTGGAATTTGATTAACAATTATCAAGTTTGTTTGGTGCGGTTTGCCTTGTATTCAGTTCATACCATCATCTCCTAGATACCCCTACAGATTTGCTCTCACTATCTCTTGCTTAGGAACAGAAATTACTTAACAGATGGTAATTGCCAGGATCATCCTTTTATTTTACTTTTTTGAAGATCTGTCGTCACACTTGCTTCTTTAGTTCTCTAGTACCTGCACAGTACTCCATGATTTTTCAAAAATAATTGTGCTTCATTAGCTACTTCCCTTAACACTGCAATATGTTTAACATCCAGAGTGCCTGCTTTGTAGATATTCACATTTTTTCTCACTAGTAGCTATATTTACATGGTTACTTGTTCCTGTTTCTGGATTATTAAATATATATATAAACTCCTTTTTTTGGACATTTTTATAAGTAGTTCAATAGCTCAGTCATTTTAGAAGTTATTAACTCCCTCAACAGCCCTGGGGTCTCATCTGGGAATAGCCATAATAAATATTCAGAGAACTATTCCACTTGATTTGTTAATCATAGAATCATAGGGTTAAAAGGGACCACAAGGGACATCTAGTCTAACCTGCCCATAGGGAGTTAATGGGGCTACAGTAAATCCTCACTTAAAGTCGTCCCGGTTAATGCTGTTTCGTTGTTATGCTGCTGATCAGTTAGGGAATATGCTCGTTTAAAGTTGTGCAATGCTCCCTTCTAACATCGTTCGGCAGCCTCCTGCTTTGTCCACTGCTTGCAGGAAGAGCAGCCTGTTGCATCTAGCTGGTGGGGGCTTGGAACCAGGGTGGACTGGCAGTCCCCCTATCAGCTCCCGGTCCCCTAAGTTCCCTGTGCAGCAGCTGCCCAGCAGGCTATCAATTGCTGACAGTTCAGGTGTCCCTCTCCCCACTGCCATGTGCTGCTCCTGCCCTCTGCCTTGGAGCTGCTCTCCAAGCCTCCTGCTTGCTGCGCAGGGGAAGGCAGGGGGGGCTGTCAGGGTGTCCCCCTCCCCCCTGCTCCTACACCCTGCTTACCCCTTCTCCATACAGAGCAGCGTGGAGACATGGAGGGAGAGAGAAAGAGAGAGCTTGGGGCAGCAGCTGCTGTCTCAACTTCCTGATCCACTTAAAAAGACAATGCACTTAAGAGTGGGTCAACTTAAAGGTGCAGTGTGCATTTCCCTCTCTCTCCCACACGCAAGGTGTGTGTCTGTCTCTGTCTGCTATGCTGTCTCCCCTCCCCTCCATTCCTGCTGCCTCGTAGAGTGTGAGAAGCTATATTAACAATGTGTTAACCCTTGAGGGCTCAGCCAAGTGCTAGTTCATCATTTAGCAGCAAGGCATTCCCTGGGAAATATCCCACCCTCTAACTTCACCACCTCAACCAAGCTTCACAATCATCATATCTGTGAACAGTATTAAAATGTTTAAAACGCATACTGTGTAAAATTTCCCTGGAACCCAACCCCCTGCCCATTTACATTAATTTCTCATGGGGAAATTGGATTCGCTTAACATCGTTTTGCTTAAAGTCACATTTTTCAGGAACATAACTACAACGTTAAGCGAGGAGTTACTGAATTTTCTTTCTAGCACTCTTTCCCTCTGCCCATATATTTTTAACAGCTGACCATGCTCCTGTTCCCCTTAGTCCCTCTGTACAGCATGATCTCATCCAGATTGTTCCCCATATTCTCCTTACCTGTGTATTCTTGTCTGGTTCCCTTGCTCCTTTTCCATTTCCAGGACACGTTTACTATTATTCATAAAAATGTGAGCAGCACTTTTACATTCACAAACAGCTTTACAAGCATCGATTAAGATAAATCCTTTGCCTTGAAGAGCTTTTACTCTCAGATCTCTGTGAGGCTACACTGGTCACCACTTCTTCCTTGCATGTTTCTTTTGCAGAAGGATTATGGCCTCTTTCTGATGGCATCTATCCAGCACTCTTCCACACTGGTGGATTTTCACACTTTCTTCCACTGAACACTTTTTGCCAAAAACGAGCTGTTTCTTTGAATCTACTGCCCTTATTCATGTTAACCCCATTCCTCTGCATGTTGATTTCAGACAGCTGATAGTCACTAGCAGCAAACTGCCCTGTAACCCTTACGTTCTTAGTCAACTCCTCCTTACTAGAAAGAAGGCAGTTAGGCTGAAATTTCTACTTTCTAGCTCATGGAGTTTCCTGTTGCTATCAGGATTCTCCTTTATGATCCATGTTGAGCTGCCCAGGGTATTTTCAGGGAGAGATACAAGGCATAGAGGTCAGAGTAGGTGCAGGGGATTGGGAAGAGGAAAGGAAATACAGGGCCACAAAGATCTCCAAGGCTCTAGAGCTGTATGAGGGAGAGATACAGAACCCAGGGATCAATAGATGGGAGATACATGGCCCCGGAGATGACCTCAGCATCATTATTTTCTCCCAACTCTCTCATCCTTGCTCACAGTCCATTAAGACATCACATCAGTCAAACTATATGGCTCTACCCTTCTCCAGGCCAAGCTTGGCGGAGGTACATACACCAGCCATACTTCTACATCCATTTTATACACAGCTCTATATAATATACAGAAACCTTTATATACATATATCTTTATATAATATGCTATATTAATTTGTATCTTTCTTTACAGCAATATTAGTTTAGATCTTTCATACATAGGTACAAAAAGGTCACGTGAGAATGGCACATGAAGAGTGCTTGAGTTTCCTTATAGCCTTCATGCTGGGGCAATGTGGAGCAGGGATCCAGCAGGCAGCATTCCTGGGAAGGGCAGTGACCTCTTGAGCGAGTGTGAGAACATGGGCTCCTTTGCTGCTTCCCCAGTGATTGCATATGAAGGCTCTCTAAGGCCCAGGAGAGGGAGTTGGAGCAGCTCAGGGCTGGATAGAAGGGGGTTGCCTTCTCCCCAATGATGCAAAGACTCTAAACAGGCAGGTGGGGTGAATAAGTTTGCTAGAAATTGCCCTGGTCCAATTTGCCCCAGCACAAGCTGTGAAAAAGGGTGAAAGAAGCAGGCAGTGGGGCTTTCCTACACAGAGGGGCCTTGACTTCTGTTGAAGGGGAGGGGAATGGGGAATGGGAAAGGAGTGTGATCTCCTGTACACAAACCTTTCTCCATAGCAACAATCATTTGCTAAAGCCCCTCCCATGTGCAAAGGCCCAAAGGCCCCATTAGAACAAAGCTAGGTGTTCTGTAACACTGAGTCCATGTAACTTTAGGCTCCATCTCAAGGGGCATGCAAGAGGGAAAGTGAGCAGACTAGGGCATAAAGAGAGCTTCATCTGGGCTCCTCTCTTCCTGCCATCTGACCATGAGCAGCAGCATACTTGGGAGGCCAGGCAGGCAGGCAGTTATCATTACAAGACTCTCCTGCAAAAGGCCAGGCTAACTGAAAGAGTCTTAAAAGGCAGCAGCATCCCTTCTCCTGATGGCCACCATTCTGACCACAGGGATGGGGAGGTGACTCACCACCTATAAACCATTCACTGGATTTATCAACAGAGTCTGTCATTGGAGTGCGAGCTTGGGGCTCTTGCTTTGAATTGACCTCTACCTCTGACTGCAGCAGTTTGGCGGGGGAGCTTGGAGCAGAGGCCTCTGTGTCGCAGATGAGGTCACTTCTCAACAAGAGAGTGGCAGCCAGTGGGTGCCACAGACATGCTGATATGGGCGTTGAGACATGATATGGTGCATGGGAGTGATCCATCAATCACACCTCTGATGCAAGTGCTTTGTATGTACCGTGCACTGTGCCCCCAAAGTGTGTGTTAAGACAAGACAGACCATGCAGGCAACTGCCAATAAACCAGTCTGAATGTTGAGTAACATACATGCTACATGGGAGTGGAAAATGCCCCTCCAGTACTGCCCATGTACCATGTATTTTGGAACATCAGACTTCACTAGGACTATGACAAACAGCAGAGAAATGGAGCTCCAATCAATATTGATGGAGGCTTTTGCCTGCACTGCATTGTATTTATTTTTGCAAAATCATTTAAACTAGTGGCAAAATAACCATTTCCCTCTCTCAGGGACATAATGGCTGGATGGACCTCTCCTATGTAACAGAAAAGCAATACGAGGCATGGCCATGTTAGCAGGGGATTCAAACACAGGGATGAGAGGAGCAGAAATCCCACCCCACTAATGTCAGAGTCTGGCGTTGGAAGATCACTGTTCTAGAGCCACAGTCTAAGTGCCGTCAGTTACACGATAATTACAATGCACAGTTTAAACACAGTAAGTTCCTTTCATCATGAAATCTTGCAGAACAGAGCTAGAGTTAAAAACAGGGGCAGTTTTGCTTATTATGACTAAATCTTCTGAACATCAGCTGGGGGATAAATACAGAATTGCATGACTGGCTAGACATGGTGCATGTTGGGGGTTACTTTCCCATAGTACAGTAGGAAACTGTCCTTGCCCAAGACAAGATACCAGACTAAATCGATCCAGCAGGGTGACTTATATGCTTGTGTGGGTACGAGGAGACCTGCTTCAGATCAGTTAGGCTTTGCTATTGGCACTTTAAGACAACCTGAGGGAGCAGGGGACAGTGAGGAAACATGGTATGGCCTAACCAAGATGGGAAAACAGAGACTAGCACCAGAGTGATGCTGGTCCAGTTCCCACCTGTCATCTCCCTTCCTTCCCATTCCCACGTAGGAGCACTGTACCTGTCTCTGCAGGTCAGAAAAGGAAACTAGTAGGCCAAGTGTCCTGTCCCAAACAGGATCCTTGCATTGCACAATAGAAAACAAAGGCACAACAAAGACATGAATACAAGCACAGAAGCAATGAAAACATTAATGGAGACAGCAAAGTGCTTGAAGACAAGTTCGTACATTTCCTGATGTCACCTGGGACCATTTCCTATGACAAAATTCATATATCGGGGAACTGGGTCTGCTCTCTCCCTGGTTTTGTTTTGAATTTTCCAGTGTATATGCCTTGAAAGAGCCACAGTTTATGCCAACAGCATCCTCATTCCCTCTCCTGCTCAGGGTACAGTGTGAGATGGCTCTGAGAGAAGCACAGGGCATGAATATGGCAGGGAGATGCTGAAGTAGAAAACCACTACAGTGGAATGTGAGAACAGAAGCAGAAAGGCAGCATGCTGCCTCTGGCACACCCACCTTATTGAGGGAGCTGAGAGCCCCACAACTAGCCTCCTGATGTAGGGAGAACAGCACCCCAAACCTCTGGGACTACAGTTTTAGAGAAATCATCAGAATTCCAGTTACACAGGATTTATACTCTGAGATTTGGGTTTCAGTCTTTGCCCACCACATTAATATGGTTTCCTGCCATCTTACTTGGCAGTGAAGCCCGACTCTTAGAGTGGCGTGTAGAACACTGATCAAAGCAAACGAACTGCAGTCCCCATGGGATGATCCCTGCTATATCACAACTTCCTGTTGTGTGGGTAGAGGAGGTGCCAGGACTGGCCTCTATCATAATAAGGAATCCTAGTTGGAGGGAAGGGAATATTACTAGCACATAGGAGACACACCTCAACAGGGGCTTGAGGCTGAAGGGAAATGAACGCTGATCAATCCATCTCATACATTCTTTACAAACTTTTCTGCAAGAGGATGATGATCTAGTGACTTGAGCACAGGCTTCGGAACCAGGAATTCCCAAATTCTAAACCTATATCTAAGACCTGGTCTACACTATCGCAGTAAAGCGATCTAACTTACACAACTTCTTCAGTTACATCAATAATGTAACTGAAGTCGACGTAGTTAGATCCACTTGCCATGGTGGCTACACTGCACTGTGCTGACGGGAGAGCGTCTCCTATCAACTTCCTTTATGCTTCTCAAGGAGGTGGAGTATACAAATCGATGGGAGAGCACTCTCACATTGATTTAGCATGTCTTCACCAGACCCGCTAAATCGACACTCACTGCATCGATTGCAGCAGTGTGGATCTACTGCTAAGTGTAGACATGCCCTAAGAAGGATTCACTACGTGACCTTGGGCAAGTAACTACCTCTCTTCCTTTTTTCCTGCCTGTAAAATGGCGATAATAGTTGCCTAACTCACAGCAGGACAGTGAGGCTTGCTCAGTCACAGCATGTGCGATGGAATGTAACCTTGAGCCATTCAGGGACAACTCTGGAGGGAACCCATGGAAAAGAGATGTGGTTTTGACATCTGGAAGTTTAGTTTCACAGCTGACTGCAAATCTGGACATTAACAAGAGGACGTGAGATGCTCCAGCTTGGAAGAGAGTGGTGGTGGGAATATACAGAGACCTTAAATTCCACAGTAGCCACTGAAAGGGAAGAGTGGAGTTCCTGGTTGTGCCAGTCCTGCTGGAGTATACAGAGAGGGGGACAATCTCTCATATAGAAGACCAGAGGGGAGAACGTCTGTGAAACATGAGCAGTGGATTTATAGACCATTCCTTCAGACAGATTAAGAGGAGTTGTGTGCACTGCTAGTGAGGAATGAGCATGTGTGTGTCCTCTCTCAGTAACAATAAGGACTATTTGCTGCTTGAGCCAATGCTCTATCAGGCCTTCTCTGCTCCTGGCTAGAAGTATCAGCAATCTAACACCATCCTACCTGAGACAAACCCACTTAGGCTTGGGAACCACCTAACAGTCCTCCATGAGCCTAGAAGATCTGGAAAGAGACAGTAACCAAATCAGGAAAGCACAGGCAAATTAAGAACATGTGCCTGCTTCATCCCAGGAGGGGTGCTGGGCAGAGCTGGGCCAGGAGAGGACTTCCTCAGTTCTAACCTAGAATCTTGGGCTGGGTCAGGACCTTCACTGGCATGTCATGACCAAGCGGTTACTTTTTGTGTTTGTTTACAAGTTTAAAGGTGCGGACCGCCAAATTTTGAGTTTAACTTTAATTAACTATTAAAGGACCAACACCGAGCTCGCTGCACATAATGCCTTGCTCCAGGCAGGCTGCCACACTGTTAAATCTATTTATCATTTCCTTGTTTAATAGTTCATGTAATGTATCATTTTGTACAGCGCCTACCACACTAGTCATGCTCATAATAATAGTGCCCCTGTTTGTTCTATGTTGAGTTTTTCTTTTTACAGAGTCCTCAGACTTAATACATTACCCATTTAATCCATTACTCTTTTACTTCCCTCTATTCTTATGACTAGTAACTTTTGTTGCTAAGGAACAATAGAGAGGGAGCATGCACTTAGCTAACAGTTATTTACTCCCAATATCACCCTAAACTGAAAGAAGAGGGATCCAGGAGATTGTCCCTTCACTCTGAAAAAATGCAGAGAAACTGAACACGCAAAGGTTGGGGCAACATAGCAAAATAATGACCCTCTTAGCAAAAACCCAGCTTTGATTTGGGTAGATTCAGAAAGGAGATGTCACTGACAATGTGGAGGGTTCTTCGGAAGAAGAAATCAGAGACTTAAACTGTACTACAGACAGAAAAAAAGAAAACAATTAATTCTGCAAATTGGTGGAAGGTTGGAGGGACTTTGATAAAAGGCAGAACAAGTAGGGGTTTGCAATAGGTTAATTTGGATGTGTTGCCAGCAAGTGTTATGGCATTTTATTTACTTAATCACCGTAGCATATAGATTTTAATACTTTCCTGATATCTACGGAACATACAAATCACAGAGCTACTGTAACCAGAAAGAGTAGATTAAAAGCCACTGTCTTTGCCACAAAGTAAGAAAGTCTCTGCAGCCAGACTGTCTGTATGTTGTGTATATGGGGAGAAGGGGTAAACTGGGGTTAGCCTTTTGGTTAAATGTAAGTGTGCTTGCTTTACTTAGCATAATGAAGACCAAACTCTAGCATAGAACCAGAAGAGAGGAGTTCCCAAGGCACCTACCACAGAGAAGCTCTGCTCATCACCATGGGAAATTATACATTATACTAGGCTGCCCTCCTGCACAATGGTAAAGTGAGACTTAGCTGGAGCAGGTGGCGTTTAAAAGTACACAAGGTACTTGCCAGTATGCGTGTGCGCATGTACATAAGCAGAGGAATGGCAGATTGCCTGGAACTGAGCAGTCCAGGATGTTCCAAGCTGCCACACGGAATTTATAGACCTGCTTGTTCTGCAAGTAAAATCTGCAAAGGAAAATATGAACATTTTGCATAGGCTGGGTGATATTTGTTCTGCCTTGTTAGCAGCGGGCTGCTCTCCAGATTCCACACTAGAATCAGTGCTATGTAATATATAGAACAATGATCTGGAAAAGGGGCAAGCAGCAAGGTGGGAACACTGGAAGATGACAAAAAAAATTTAGATTAGCCAAGGTTGGAGAAGACTAAAACATTAAGGGATTTCAGAAGAGCCTAGTCAAGAAAGGCAAACGGGGAACAGAACAGCAGCTGAAACTCAGTGTTGATTAATGAAGCTTGTGGGCATTGTAAGGAATAATCTGAACTGCTCATATGCCTTACTGGTTCCAAAGTATCTGTAACAACTCAGGGAGCAATTGCTGGGCAGCACTATAGACAGTTCAATGAAGATCTCTGCTCAATGCCCAGCTGTGGCCAACAAAGCAGACAAAACATTACAATGCATGAAGAATGGGAGAAAGATACTGAAAATATTATATAATGCCATTCTATAAGTCAATGAGATACCCTCCCTGGGAATACTGTGTGCAGTTCTGATCAGAGGCATGGAAAAACGTCCATATGAAGAGATGGGTAAGATTGGGACTGCATAGCTATAGAGATGAGACAAATCAGAAGGGGACATCATAAAGACATATAAAATACTGAATGATATCATGAAGGTAGATAAGGTGTTCCACTACAAAGGAACATTCAATAAAATAGAAAGGGATTGTACCTTTGATGGGGTATCAAGCCTTGTGGATGGCGGGGAAGCGGTACATGTAGTATATCTTGACTTTAATAAGTGTTTTGACACTGTCTTGCATGACCTCCTCATAAACAAACTGGGGAAATACAACCTAGATGTAGCTACTATAAGGTGGGTGTATACCTGGTTGGAAAACCATCTCCAGAGAGTAGTTATCAGTAATTCAAGTGGGGTCCCACAGGGATCAGTTCTGGGTCCGGTTCTGTTCAATGTCTTCATTAATGATTTAGCATAGAGAGTACACTTACAAAATTTGCAGATAGCACCAAGCTGGGAGGAGTTGCAAGTGCTTTGGAGGACAGGATTAAAATTCAAAATGATCTGGACAAACTGGAAAAATGGTCTGAAGTAAATAAGATGAAATTCAATAAGGACAAACGCAAAGCACTCCACTTAGGAAGAAACCATCAGTTGCACATATACAAAATGGGAAATGACTGCCTAGGAAGGAGTACTGCGGACAGGGATCTGTGGGTGATAGTGGATCACAAGCTAAATATGAGAACAGTGTAACACTGTTGCAAACATCATTTTGAGATATATGAGCAAGAGTGTTGTAAGCAAGACTCTAGACGTAATTCTTCCGCTCTACTCCATGCTGATTAGGCCTCACCTGGAGTATTGTGTCCAGTTCTGGGAAAGTCCAGAGAAGAGCAACAGAAATGATTAAAGGTCTAGAAAACATGACCTATGAGGGAAGATTGAAAAAATTGGGTTTAGTCTGGAGGGTTGAATGGGTGCAGGGATCCCAGGGGGCAGTTAGGAAGGAGGGGAGTTGGATGGGGCAGCAGGGGGCAGTCAGGGGCAGGGGTTCTGGGAACGGTCAGGGAGAAGGAGTGGTTGGATGGGGCAGGGGTCCCGGGGGGGCATTCAGGAATGAGTGGAGGGGTTGGGTGGGGGTTCTGGGGGCAGTCAGGGGACAGGGAGCAGGGTGTGTGTGGATGGGGCATGGGTCCTGGGGGGGAGCCATCAGGGAACGGGGGGGCAGGAGTAGGAGGAGGCTCTCAGGGGGGGATGGGGGCGGGGGCCAGGCCCATGCCTGGCTGTCTGGGGAGGCACAGCCTCCCCTAACTGGCCTGCCATACAATTTCCAAAAGCTGATTTGGCCCTCAGGCCAAAAAGTTTGCCCACCCCTGCTCTAGACCATTTTTGCAATTTTAGAGCTCTGGAAAGTCTATCGTGTTTTGTATTAACTACCACTACTTCTGAATAAAATTAAAAGGAAAAACTACTAGAGTTGCAAATTTACACCAAAATCATACATCAGAAGGTGGAGTATGCACCTAGGGCTCCAAGCTGCAAAGTCCTGACCATTTCCTATGAAGTGCTGAGCACCTTCAACTCCCATAGAAGCCACCAAGCACTGAGGGAGCTCAACATCTTTCCAGATGAGAACAGGTGGACAGCAGTCCGGAAGCCAAGGCAATGGTGAGCTGGGTGGATGGAGTCAGGATGGAGAAGGTGGGATAGAGCACTGGAACTGGTGCCAAACAGGACATGGACTGGGGCACCATCTTCTTGACAAAGAGTAACCTCACTATCTGGGGCACCAAGAAAAGAGAGGAGAGGGCTCCTGACTGAGTGAAAGGGGTAGAGGCAGACATTAGCTTAGGAGAGAAGCGAGGAAAGCGGTAGCAACAGGAGATGGTCCCAAACTGGAAGTACAGATCTAAGGAAGGGTAGTGAAGAGATCATCAGCTCTCTGCAGCAGGGACTATCTTTTTGTTCTGTGTCTGTGCTGCACCTAGTACAAGAGGGTCCGGGTCTCTGACTAGGGCACTACCACAACACAAACAAGAAAATAATTTATGAAAGGACCTCCACACATTAAAACCTGACGTAAAACTGCTCCAAAGGCCAGATCCAAGTCCACTGAAGTCAATGGGAATCTCTCCATTAACTTAAATAGGCTTTGGATCAAGCTCCTAAAGCCCAGAGGGCAGTTCAGAAATATGCCAGTGTTTGAAAAAGCACAAGAGAAATATCGATCACCCAAGCACATACAGCCCTTCACGGATTCTTACTGCTTTCAGAGACAGGATTAGAGCCCATCTCTCTTTGATCTAGGAGGTGTGGGAGTTAAACTGGTGCTGTTACAATGGTTTAAAGCCTCACATGTTGTCCCTGAATGTTCCCAGGTTTCAGGGTTACAGTCCATCACAGTCTGCTATGGGCTTTGAAGATAAAACATGCTATGCAAGTACAGTCTCATTATTATTCACAAAGTGCCTAATTGGGGAGGTTTCTTTGTTGGACTCTTTGGCAAAGCTGCATTGGTGTATTAGGTTTTACTTTATACATTTTAATTTTTAAGGTGCACAAAACTAGCCTCTCAGCTCCAGCATTTTGGGTGCCTTCTGCTCTGACCCTTCACTGGAATGGCACTCCAGTACCAATCACCCACTGATTAGGATGGAAGGCAAGAGTGGGCCTCAAGAACTGACACAAACGATTAAACAGCTTAGCTGCTCTCTAACGTGTCAGGTACATCCAGTACTGCCTCAGTGATGTCCCATTGGCATTTCAATGGGCCATCCAAACATTAAAGGCACAAGGTGGCTGCACAGGAGCTGGAGGATAAGATCCAGCAGTCAAGCAGCGAAGGAACCTTAAGTGCTAGGTATGGTTGTCTCAGAAAACGTATCAGAGCAGAGGAAAGGCAGAGAAGGTGGAGAGCAGCATGGGGTATTTATGACAGATTAGTGATGGGTTCAGTGTTAAACAAAAACACATCAAATATGTTCTTTTGGCTGCAATGGGAGGCTGAGTTTTGCAAATGCTGTCTATAATGCATAAGACAATGGGGAGGAGTTACGCTTCAGTCACTTCAAGGGGAAAATTTAACGTGTGTTTGGGCAGCGCTGGTGCAGACAGCATGGGTTTACTCTGTGCAAAGAGTCCTGATTCCCCAGGAGGGGACAATGAAAAATGACTACAAGAGGGGAAACCATGAGATACTGGAGTTAGAAACTTTGCTAATTGAACCCTCACACACCTCGACTCCCCTCTTCTTTGGTTGGCGGCAGCCCTGGGACATGGGAGGCTGCATATTTCCAAATCCTGTGCAGAAGCCCCACAGCCACAGAGCATGTAAACTGGGGAGCAAGAATGCACCCTGCTGGCCTGATTCCTCTACAGCTGGTCAGGGAGAGAGCTTCTGAATTCCCTGTAACCCAATGGCTTTGAACAAGTAGACAGTGTTAAAACATACAACTGCAACAAAAGGATGTCCAGGTCAGATGTGACATCTTAGTGCAATAGTGTGACCCATTAGCTATAATCTGGTCACTAGTAAAATCACTTAAATGCTAACAAAAGCTTCACTACCAGGGAAGCTATCAGATCCCATAATTTCTGTGACTCTGACCCCCTAATCTCCCAAAATCGAGAATCAGCTTCACCTAGCCTCAGCAGATTCTCTGAGGCATCTCCTAACACAATAGCTATGTACCTAACTACTAGAGGTTGGGATGATTCCTTCATTAATGTTTGTAAAGTGCTTTGAAGATATAAAGCGCTAGATAAGTGCTAAGTGTTGTTATTACCACCCGACCTCAGCCTACTGGGCAAGGCAGGAACATGCGCCCTTTCCCCAAGGCTAGCAGACGGCTTGAGGCAGGGTGGCACCCTGTCCACACTGCAGCACCCTCAGCAGACTGCTGCAGGTGGTGAGCCTAGCCTGCTAGTCCAACTCCCTAAATTCTGCAGACTCCCCTTGTTATTCTAAACTGTAGTGCTCATTGTAATGCTTTCCTGAAAATCACCTTTTAATTCCCTAACCATGCGTTCTGCCCTGCACTTCCAATGGAAGATGGTATTAATAGTTGTTCTTGTACAGGTGCCAGAACCATTCATGTTGTCAGCACAATGCTGGTTAACTGTTGCTGCAAAGCCAGCAAGGGGAACACACCACACTGCTCTTTTTGGTAGGGTCTATTTAAAAAAAAAAAAAAAAAAGAGGAACTTTGTTGCTCAGCAACTAATAATCTAAAAAAAAAAAAGATATTTAGAATCTGGAGGACATTCTTCCCTCTGATTGCCAGAGTCTTAAGAAAGGTCACATTTGGAATCTAAACTACTGGGACAGTTAAAAGATTTTGTTTTAGTATTTATAAATGGAAACATCTGCACTCCCAAAGACTAAGCACTTCATGGTGGGGATTGGGGAATCTACCCTACAAGATACTGTCACACTGGACACATAGGAGCCAATTCAACATTGCCATGCTGAGTGGGGGTAAAAACGTTCCTGTTCTTACTTGGTGCCATTTTACACTATTTTTTGTTTGGTGTTTGTACAGCAGCTCTCACAAACAACCAACAACAAAGCTGTACCGTGATGGTGGATTGGACCCATCGATTCCCGTTGTGTAATGGGGCTAACCTATCAGAAGCATGGAATTCTCACTGTACTGGGAATTGCACAGCCAAGGGCTCCGGTAAGATGGGGCATTTTACTGCTGACTCAAACAGGAGATTCTTTTCCGGTGAAGGAGGGCAGAGCTGCAGACACGGATTGGTTCTGCTGAGTTCTGATACGAAGTCTTTTTCCAGTTAGAGCACTCTTGCAGGTCACAGTATGTTTAACTGCCTAAGCAGTTAGTCTCCCTCCTGCTTCCATCATCGGAAAATCCCTTCCATTCATTTGATAGAGCCAGCAGGCTACCCTGGGCACTGGAATTGAGAGCAACAGGAGGGGTTGCTCAGTCACAATTTTGTTGACAATATATTGGGGCTTTTTAACCAGTTGTCGTGCAGCAGGGTGAAGGGGATGAACCCCTGGTGGGTGGGAAGGCATACAGCTTCCCCTTGGGCTTGGATCAAAGGGCCTCCACTTTGAAACAAGGATTTGCAATAACAGCACCTCCTGCCCCCTCCACTCTCCCCTCAGCCCCCAAACTGAGGGAACGGCAAGGGAAGGGGAGAGAGAACATTCTTCTTGCTCCAGGAAGGCTTTCCAATTTGCGTAATGAATACCTTCTGAAAAGCTTAGCAGCTCTGTAAACATACATGAGATTTCAACACTTGGTAAAGGTTCATCTTTTCCCTGAACTCCGATGGCAGAGACCAGCATTGGTCTGCAGGGAAGGTGGACTGACGACCAGGAACAGGCCCAAGGAGCCTCCCAGGCTCCACAGGCACCTGGCAGATAATGCTGGGCACTGGCAAGCCTTTTAAATACCAAAAGCTAGTTTAAACCAATCTATCCATGCGGTATTGAGATGAAAATCCTATCAGTCTGTGGTGGGAATGTCTCCAGTTCTGAGTGGTCCAGGGAGCTGTGAAGTGATGAAGGCGAAATCCAAGAGACCTTCTCCACCCTTCTTGTGGAGGACAGATGCAGCAGTGGCCTTCGGCTCTCTAGTACACAGATTTCCTTTCTTCTCAGAAGAAGCCTGGTAGTCAATTAACCCAGAGGTAATTGGTGGAGCGAAAACACACAGTGCCAGCCTGATTCTCGCTGCGCCTGGTCAGGGAGAGGGTGACTGCATTCCCCAGGAATACAGCTCCAATGGCTTTAAAACGGGAGAGAGTGTCTTATAAAAACAAACACCATGAAAGGGTGACGAATTGGTGCTTGGGTCAGACATGACGTGTTAGTGCAATTGGGCCCAAAGTCGCAATCTGCTCACTATTGACACCATTTAGATGACAACAGGGAGGTAATCTGACCCTTACTTCTGTTATTCCAGTCCTCTAACCTCAGGGAATCCACCCCCTGACTCCAGCAGACTCCCTCAAGCAGGAAATCTGAGACCTGTGCCTCAGCAGATGCCCCAAGGCAGGGAATCTGCCCCCTGATTTAATCCAGTAAGCTGAGGTAGGGAAACCAAACATCTAACTCCATTGATGAGACCCTCTTAGTGTAACAGGCTTTGAGAGGCAGTACATCTTCTCCCAAACTTAAGCATATGATCCAGCATACGGAATCCATCCCCCTGATGTCACTATGCCACCAGCATGGCACCCCAGAAGGAACATTCTCAGGCATCTCCTCCACTTCCAAACTGCCCAATGACCAGCTCCTCCAAGTGTTATCCCAGCATTCAGCTCATAGGATTGGCTCTTGGAGCCTAACATCCGCTCCTGCACTAGAGGGCTGAGATCATGAGGTCCTCTTGCTTGGCAGGGCTGGTCACATGACCAGCTGGAGTGGAAGTCCGGATTTTGTCAGTGACCAGGCATTCCTGGCTGCTCATGCCTGTGGGAGTGATGTCCATAAGCTCCCCAGACGAACTCAGAGGGAAGGAGGGTGAGACCGAGATGCCAGAAGAGGGATCTGCTGAGCCAGCAAACAACCTAGGGGGTTTGGGGACTAGGTTGGGCTCATACTGTGCTCTCAGCAGGATCTCCTGATCACTGACTGACTTGGGCATCTCAGCAAAGTCACTGGAGCTGTCAGATACCATCATACAGTAGAGGTCCTGGAAGGAGCTGCTTTTGCTGTCCAAGTTAAAAAGGCTGTCTATAAATTCGGCAAACTCCAGCACTTGTGGACTGGGCACATCAGTGAGCCGCCCATTCTGGAGCGTCAGTTCCTCCCGAGGGGCGAAGGAAACGTGGTCCCCTTCGCTACCAGCCCCTTCCTCACTGTCACGTCGCTGGGGGGTAGTGCCACCACTGTTGTGCAAGGCCTCCGGGGGCTGAGTCTCCTGGGAGTGTTTGGAGAGGCTGTCGGCAGCAAGCAGCTCTGTCCGTGAGCTGAGGGAGGGGTTTTCCTCAGGGATAACGGGGTCTATATAAAAGCAGTGCGTCTCATCCTTCTCCATGACAACGTGGAGGCTGGGTGAACCACGGATGCTCCGAAAGCCAGAGGAGCGCCTCGACTCAAAGCTGTAGATGGACTCATTGTCAGACAGACTTTCCATGGTAGCGAGAGGAGCACGACGGTCCTGCAGGTCCACAGACAAGCGCTCCTTGGTATCCAGAAGCAGTAGTTCCACGGGGTCCCTCTGCACAGGAGAAAAGAGCTTGGTCTCATAAAACCCCTCCAAACTGATTTCAGAATGGGACTTGCTCCTGCAAAGAGACAACAGAAACATGAAGCAGCTGCATGACTCTGAAACCTGACTGATACCAGCTCATTCCTGTGTAAATGAGGGAGTCCCAGACACCATCTCTCAGCACCGACATAGCTCTGCTTACTGAGTGCACATCAGATATCACCTCTGGGCCCAGCACTTTCACATACACCTTGGCAGTCAGCATCTCAATCTCCACCTCCTACCTTCCAACACTGTCAGTTAAAGCTTCACCTGCCACAAATTTAACCAATCAACCTGTAGCTAGTTCCCTGAGTAGCCTCTCCCCTGGATGGAAATGATGGAAAGTGAAGCAGCAGCAGGCTCCAATCGGGGACTGCCCTATCTCTGACCCTCCCTTTCACAGCACAAGGCTTGAGAGAGTAACCTCCTCTCCCCTTCACCCACCTCCAGAACAAGAACAGCCTCACATTATTCCACTCTAGAGTCTGCTCTGGCTAGAACATGGAAGTCTCTCTCCTCTGGGTAGTCAACAGCCTCTTCCTCCTCTCTGCTTGCTCCTACCTCCCTCTTTTTGGCCTCATTGTAGCCTTCACTAATCACAGAATCAAGGACTGGAAAGGACCTTGAGAGCTCTTCTAGTCCAGTCCCCTGCCCTCATAGCAGGACTGCTCCCTCCTCTGGCTGCTCTACTGTCATGGTTCTGCCCCTGCCTACCCTCTCACTCTGTCTCAGGTGATGGCTCCTGCTCAGGGCCTAGAATCCCTCTGTTTCCAGTCTATTCCTACTTTCTCATCTCATCTTTTTCTTTAACTTCAGATACTACTCAGTTTTATCCCGGGGTGCATACTTCAACAGCCTTAATGACTCCATCATGTTCGGCCTCCCTACATGGAAGCCAGATAAGTGCACGGCTTCCTCTCAGCTTCCTTTATCTGAAATCTCAGAAACAGAAGTCTTTTTCTGGGGTAGAAGTGGCCCCTTCAAGCACAGCTCCATCTCTTCACTCCCATTTGCTCCAAGCGTCTATAGTCTTTCTCCTCCATCGCTCATGTCTGCAAACTGGCTATCTCCAATGCAACCATGTTTATAAATCACTCACTTCACATTTTCTGCAATCTTCATCCAAGTCCTTTCCTCTCTCACTTTGACTACTGTAACTCTCATTCTGTGGCCTCCCCAGTCCCAGTTCTGCCAATCCCAGCATGTGCATATGCCCCAAACCCTCGCACAGGTACAAATGAGTGCAACCACACTCATTTCCTTTCCCCTACAAAATTCCACTGGCTCCCCATCTCGTTCTGACTGAAAATTACCTTCCTTGTTTTTATAACTCCCAATGGTCTGGCTCCAGCCAGCCTCACGGTCACTGCCTACTCCCTTCCCAACTCTCTCTGCCCCGGCCTGCTTCCTGTCCATCACTAATCTGGCCTCCCTCACTATGATAGCCTTCTCTTCTGCAGCTCCTGACAGCCTTCCTGGATTCATCTGCCTTACAGTCTCTCCATTTCACATCTCAGCTGGGAACATACTTTCCCCCCCCTTGCCCATGCCTCTGTACTTCTCTCTTCCCCTGAAATTTTCTGTAATAACTTTATTTACACTGTAAATCATTTTGGGATACACTTTACATAAGGAACTATACAAAATATAGCATTCTGCTCACCATGACAGTCTCAGATAGTATCTATTACCATTGATACCATCTATTACTACCAGTACAATCATATTTATAGGGTACTGGAAAAGAGAAATCTACCCTGCAGGGATGCAAGCTTCGCTCCAGCACCAAATCCCAGTCTTGTCCCAAGGGAAACCCCTTCTTTGCCCCGGAGTAAGAAGGAAAGTTGCCATGTCCTTTCACCACTGGGTTTCACTTTGCTGTATCAATGGACTTTTGGCATGATATGATCTTCTTTATTTCTTAGGTAAAAATCCCACTTGAGAAGCTACTGAATCTATACTTCACACATGGGCCAGTCACAATTTTCAAAGGGTACTTGTGATTCTGGCAGCACAAGTGCCAGCTCACGCCAAGGCCTTAGGTCTCAGCTGAACACTGACAAATATATAGCTGGAAACCAATCTGGCTCACCTGTGTGTTGGTATTGTTAACATAGGTATTAGAGTATGCAAATGTGCTTAGACTTTATGAAATGTTTGTAAACTAATGCTTGCATTAATCTCACTTATAATATTTGTATCCCATGTTATAAGTTAATATTTAAGTGTTTGCTCTATAACTGTAAAAGTGTTTGCTCTGTAACTGCAAATCATCAGACAGGAGAGAGGCATTCACAAAAGTGAAATACTACTTTGCCTTCGGAGATGTTAGTTCTGGCCCAACAAAAGAAGGCCCATCAACACCAGACAAACCATTGTGGAACATCAGAGGACAAAAGACTTTGTTAGTTGCTTCCACTCACCCACCCCCGACCCTGCTCATGAAGAGAAGATAATTCCTCCCAACAGCTGAACTTGCACCTCAAAGCAGAAGTGGAAAAGGAATAAAAGGCCCTAACAAGGAGAAACAGTATCTTTTATGCAAAAGATCCTCAGTGCCTGGTCTGGGTTAGCCCTAAAGGACATACAGAGCTTGCTTATTATAGAAGCTATTATTACCTTTTGAAACTTAACACTGGAACTCATTTGTGTGTGTGTGTATGTGTTTAGCTACTTTAAACTTTGTAAATAACTCTATTTCCTTTTCTTAGTTAATACATCTTTAAATAGTTTATTATAGGACTGGCTGCAAGTGTTGTCTTTGGTGTGAGATCTAAGATGCAATTGACTTGGGGTAAGTGACTGGTCCTTTGGGATTGGGAATAACCTGAATATTACTATGATCTTTGGTTGGAGGAACCATCTATCAAAGGTAACCTGACCTTGGTGCCAAGATAGATCAGAGTTCACAAGGGGACTGTCTGTGACTCCATGTTAAGGCTGATGTAGTGCTTGAGGAGTTCACACTTGATAATAGCTTGGTGAAATCTAAGTACAGAACTCACAACCAATTTGGGGTTTGTGCCCTGCTCCTTAACAGTCCATAAGGGGGTTGGTCTCATGCTCTTGAGCCACTGCAGGACAGCTTGGCAGTGACCAGGGATCCTGTGGGAGGCAACAACCCCTCCACAGGCCTTGGGTAAAGTTTTCAAGGAAATTAAAGGCATATCCTTACTTGACGCTGCTGTTCCTTCTGTCCACTGTTATGGCTCCAATCCCGATCTGTAATGAGGGTCCGCTGGGCAGGGGCTGATTCTGGAAGATCAATTCCGGGTTGAGATCCACTTCTGTTGGACTCACCATCACTTTGGCTGCAGAAAGCAAGGCAGTTTTGCCCTTGTTGTAATTCTCCAAGACCTAGTCAAAATAAGATCAGCTTTGCTCAGTGACCGTTTCTGTTCTGACCGTTGAACATCCCCCAGACAAGCCAACTTATCCCCGATTTGCTTCTTATCATCAGGCTTTGCAAGCCTAGAGGGATCTCAAAGGCAAGGATCATACCTAGGATCACACATGCTGATATTATACAAATATTGACACTAAAGCCACACTGTCAGTATGTACTGCTGGAACCCAGCAGGGGGAAAGCAACTAGGGACCCTGCCTGTGGTAGCCCCATGATTAGCAGGGCCTAGGAAACCTGGGTAAAGCTATGTGCCACTGCCTCATGACTAGGAACTGTATTTGTATCATTCTGCAGCCCTTACCCATGTGTGGTGGAAGGCACTCAGATAAGCAGTCCCATCGAGGGTTGTAAAATCAGGCCCAATGACTTAAGACATGTCCTACTGTGTGACATGTAGATGCCTAATATTGCCTCTGTAGCACAACAGAAAGATTCTACAAAGGCTCTAGCATGTTGGGAGGTGCTGGACAACTCAGGGACCTCTACACGCGTCACTGCTGCCCCACTGAGGAAGTTGTGGCTTATTAGATTAACTTTGAATACATGAGCAGTCCTTTGGCAGAGAGAGGAAGGGTGTGGGATAGGCAGGTTCTGAAGGAAGGAACCAAGGAGCAGACAAGACTAAGGAGACAGCTGAGGCTGGGGTTCACACTGTGCTGTTTTGGAAATGCAGCACAGTCAAGTGGATAGGCACTTAACGGGGACTCAGAAGACCCAAGTCCTATTTCCAGCTCTGCAATGAATGAGCTGTGTGACCCTGGGCCAGACTTGCCCACTTTGTGCTTCAGTTTCCCTTCCCACTCTTTGACCACCTTGTCCATTTAGACTGTAAGTTCTCTAGAGCAGGGCCTAGCTCTTACTATGTGTATGCAGAATGCCTAGTACAGTGGGCACCAATCTTGGTTGGAGCCTCTCAGTGTTACTGGAATACACTACTCTGTATAAGAGTTAATAAAACCTGGTGCCAGCACATGACTTTTTGACTCTTCAACAAGGGCATAGCGTTGGTTTGGAGCAGCTGAGTGGGGACTCTACCAGCTTACGCCCTCGTTCAACCTCCCCATCTCCTGCCACTCCCTGGGTTTGAGACTCAGAAGCTATATTGCTGTGCTGAGTCTCCCCCTATCCCTCCCGATATCAGAGACTCAGACACTCAGCATTACCTTGTTGAGCCCCTCCATGACCACATAAGGGAGGTGTTCATGCAGCATTGCAGGGGAGATGATGACTTCATTAAATGCTTTATTGTCGCCCCAAATTGCAAAGTAAGTGGGATCCTCCTGTTCACAGCAACTGGAATAAAGTCAGGGATCAAAAGAAAGGGAGAGATGGAGACATGGGAGAGCATGTGAGTCAGAGAGGGAGAAGGAGGGAGAATGTGAGGAGACAGTGGGGGCCAGAGACAGAGAACAAGAGGATGGGAGGGGAGCAGTAAAAGAGAAGAGATGTTGAGTTACATATACTACTGCCACTTCTCCCAATCCTGATGCAAGATCTCCGCTCCTTCTATCTCCTCTCCAGGACAGACACAACCATCACAGGATGGTGCTAAATAACTCCCACTTATAGATAAAGCAAGCTTGGGTCCCTTTCCAAAACTGAAGTGTGCCTCCCCGCCCCAGGCACTGGCTTGCAGCATGGCTGCAGCTCCAGCTGTACTTACCAGCACTGCTCGGCAGGGTGATTATGCACCACATGGATGATGCGGCCAGGTGGATAGAGTGGCGTACTGGCAGACAGGGCAATAGTTAGGTCACTGGGGTAAGTCCAGAGACGGCTACTGGTCACTGAATTCCCTTCAGTCTCTTCTGGGAGCTCTGACTTGGGTATACACTTTGTGGCACCCACGATGATTCGCCACTGTCCAAGAAGAGAGAAAGGAGGAGAATGAGGTGATGCAACGGATCGTGATGTCAAAATACAGAAAGGGACAGTGTGGAGATGAGAAAAAAGAATAGGATAAAAAGCCAGGGGAGAAGGGGGAGCACAGTGTCATATTCCTAGGGTCACTTCACATTAGACTGTTGCTGGGTTTGGTTAAACAGGATACAAAGTGTCCCAAAACAACAAAATCAGGCGTGCGCCCTTATTTGCTTAATCAGAAAACAAAGGAAAGTTAAAAGGTCTCCTTTGCTGAAGGTTTCCTAAGAGGAGCCAGAGACATGGCGTGAAAGTGTTATCAGCCTACATTGGAGGGCCAGGTATGGTGAATCTTTTACAAAGAGATATTTTATCATACCTATTTATTAGGCATTTGAGTTAAGTAGACATTAGCAACAAAAGAAAGAAGAAAAAGTTCTAAAGAATCTGCATGAAAACCACCTCCCCTCTCAGTTTCGCTTCCCTGGTCCTTGTGAAATCATAATCTCAACAGTTTTATATACCCACAGAACACTGAAAGACAAGCAGCATAGACAACAGCTGAATTTCTAATGTGAAAAACAAGCAGAGAACAAACAACCCAAACAAACAGAAAAAACCTTTCAAGCATGTCACACTAAACAACCACACAAAAAGACAAGGAGTCCTTTTTCCCCATTTATAGGTCAGCTTTAAAATCCTTGATATTAAAACAGCTACTAGTGTTAATAAGGCTCTTGTTATCCCTTAGATCGGGGTGCCCAACCTATGGCCCACTGGAGCATTTCCTAAGGCCCACAGCCTGTTTCAACATAATATACTAACGGTCAATTCATTAGCATTTGTTCACATCATTTTCTTTTACACAAATGTGTAAATAGACAATACTGTACCTAGAAACATGCTATCTAAATACATATGAAAAAAGCTGAACTTAAAATATAAATCAATATGGGTGAATTTAAATCTTATTAAAACAGGTTGAATCTGTTTGGCCCACACAAGGTTGTGCTTAGGTTTATGTGGTGTGACAGACCCAGGTTAGTGGGGTACAGGAGTCTGGTAGAGGGCAAATATACTGGTCACTGGATGAGTAGTTTTCTGTTCCCTGAGTGACCAGAGCAGGGGCTGCACTGGAGTAATCAGGAACCTGCTAGAACCAATTAAGGCAGACAGGCTGATTAGAACACCTGCAGCCAATCAAGGCAGGCTAATCAGGGCACCTGGGTTTAAAAAGGAGCTCACTTCAGTTTGTGGGGGGCATGTGAGGAGCTGGGAGCAAGAGGCACAAGGAGCTGAGAGTGAGAGGGTGTGCTGCTGGAGGACTAAGGAGTACAAGCGTTGTCAGACACACCAGGTATCAGAGGGGTAGCCGTGTTAGTCTGGATCTGTAAAAGCAGCAAAGAGTCTTGTGGCACCTTATAGACTAACAGACGTTTTGGAGCATGAGCTTTCGTGGGTGAATACCCACTTCGTCAGATGCATGTAGTGGAAATCTTCAGGGGCAGGTATATATATGCAGGCAAGCTAGAGATAATGAGGTAGTTCAATCAGGGAGGATGAGGCCCTGTTCTAGCAGTTGAGGTGTGAAAACCAAGGGAGGATAAACTGGTTCTGTAGTTGGCAAGCCATTCGCAGTCTTTGTTTAATCCTGAGCTGATGGTGTCAAATTTGCAGATGAACTGAAGCTCAGCAGTTTCTCTTTGAAGTCTGGTCCTGAAGTTTTTTTGCTGCAGGATGGCCACCTTAAGGTCTGCTATAGTGTGGCCAGGGAGGTTGAAGTGTTCTCCTACAGGTTTTTGTATATTGCCATTCCTAATATCTGATTTGTGTCCGTTTATCCTTTTCCGTAGCGACTGTCCAGTTTGGCCGATGTACATAGCTGAGGGGCATTGCTGGCATATGATGGCGTATATTACATCAGTGGACGTGCAGGTGAATGAACCGGTGATTGTGTGGCTGATCTGGTTAGGTCCTGTGATGGTGTCGCTGGTGTAGATATGTGGGCAGAGTTGGCATCGAGGTTTGTTGCATGGATTGGTTCCTGAGCTAGAGTTACTATGGTGCGGTGTGCAGTTACTGGTGAGAATATGTCCACATATCTACACCAGCGACACCATCACAGGACCTAACCAGATCAGCCACACAATCACCGGTTCATTCACCTGCACGTCCACTGATGTAATATACGCCATCATATGCCAGCAATGCCCCTCAGCTATGTACATCGGCCAAACTGGACAGTCGCTACGGAAAAGGATAAACGGACACAAATCAGATATTAGGAATGGCAATATACAAAAACCTGTAGGAGAACACTTCAACCTCCCTGGCCACACTATAGCAGACCTTAAGGTGGCCATCCTGCAGCAAAAAAACTTCAGGACCAGACTTCAAAGAGAAACTGCTGAGCTTCAGTTCATCTGCAAATTTGGCACCATCAGCTCAGGATTAAACAAAGACTGTGAATGGCTTGCCAATTACAGAACCAGTTTCTCCTCCCTTGGTTTTCACACCTCAACTGCTAGAACAGGGCCTCATCCTCCCTGATTGAACTATCTCATTATCTCTAGCTTGCCTGCATATATATACCTGCCCCTGGAGATTTCCACTGCATGCATCTGACGAAGTGGGTATTCACCCACGAAAGCTCATGCTCCAAAACGTCTGTTAGTCTATAAGGTGCCACAGGACTCTGGTCAGACACAAGGAGGAAGGTCCTGTGGTGAGAATAAAGAAGGTGTTTGGAGGACGCCATGGGGAAGGAGCCCAGGGAGTTGTAGCTGTCATACAGCTGTTACAGGAGGCACTATAAGCAGCTGCAATCCACAGGGCCCTGGGCTGGAACCCGGAGCAGAGGGTGGGCCTGGGTTCCCCCCAAACCGCCCAACTCCTGATCAGATACAGGAGGAGTTGACCCAGACTGTGAGTTCCACCAGAGGGGAAGATCACTAAGGTGAGCAAATCTGCCAATAAGTGCAGGACCCACCAAGGTAGAGGAGGAACTTTGTCACAGTGGTAATAAGGCTGGACACCACTGCCTTAGAATGCTGGCATTTCCCAGTCTGCTGGAAATGAATCTTTACGACATAGTATACATATAAATCCTCCATCTCCAAAGGGTTAACATAATCTACTTAACCCAAAACTACACAACGAAATAGACACCATGGAGCCATGGGTATAAAACTCCACACCCACTCCATTACTTAGTCCATTACTGGCTATTGCTCGCTAAAGGCCAGGAAGAGCTAGAACTGGAGTGTGAGATCCTAAACAGATTCAGCTCAGGACAACACCTATTTGTTCGGTCTGGTGTTTCCATGCAAATAAATGTCAAGGCTTTTCATTCCAGGTGGATTTGAATCTTCTTACCTTTGGTTTGTTACTTCTCTGGAGAACATCAAGGAGCTGCCGGCGAAATCCCTCTAGCTGTGAAAGACCAATCCTGGAAGAGAGAGAAAGAGAGAAAGGGTGTTAGCTACAACTGCACAGGTGACTCCCAAGAAGTAAGCACCACAACAGAGGTACCAAGGAGAGGTGGGACTGACAGAAGAGTGAGATACCACAATACAAGAGATGGTACAAAGATTTGGGAGATGCCACGATACAGATGACCCAAGAAACATCACAGAGATGTGAGATTACACAATATAGGTAACGATGTGTAAGAAGCCACAGATAAATTGATAAGATAGTATATGGGTATCAGATGTGACAATACAGATAACCAAGGAGATGGATACTGAGGTGTGAGATGGCATGAGGCAGGTAGACAGTACCTGGTGTGATGTCACAACACAAGGAACCAGGAAAATGGTTCAGAGATATGAGAGACTACAAAACAGGTAAGCCAAGGATATGGTACAGCAGTATAAGACACAACCATATAGATCATCAGGGAGACAATGGACAAATGAGAGATGTCATCATATAGATTGCCAATAATAATAATACTCAGTACTGCAGGGCACTTTTCCTCCAGAGATCTTAAAGCACTTTACAGAAGTGGGTCTATCATTATCCGAATTTCAAAGATGTGGGGAGACACACCATGAATTGATGGTAGAGCTGGGAATAGAACCCACGTCAACTGGTCCAAAGCCTCAGCCATTAGGCCACATATCTCCAATGTGATGATAAAAAGGTGCGAGATGTACAACTCTAGGTAACCAGGGAGAGGGTACATTGCTCTGAGATGACAGAGCACATGGAACCAGGGAGACAGTACACAGGTGCAGGATGACACAATACAGATACCATGTAGATGGCACAGATATATCAGATGTAACAATGAACATAATTGTGAAGTCAGGATATTCACCTTTTTACTCATACAGGCAACTGAGAGAGGGGAGGGATATGCCAAAACACAGGTGTGTGATACACCAATAAAGGTGTCCAGGTAAAAGATACAGCAATACAGGTAACTAGGAAAAGAGGGACAAGTAAGAAGCACATGAGGACAGGTAAATGAGGAAATTGGAGATAGATATGATCTGGGGGGAGGGAGGTTCAGACTGGAAACAGGTGCCTTTGGTATAAAACAAGTGGATACTGAAGTGAGGAATTCAGAGCTTTTTCAACTTGCCTGGGGACTAGATCTTTGCCAAGCACGACAGCAGTCACAAACTCTTTTGAGTACTCCATGGCATCCTCACTGGAAGAGAAATAGGATTCAAAAAGAACAAGAAGGATTTCACTGGCAGAGACTGGCACTCCATGGCCAAATTGCTCTTGGCCTCTGAAGGGTCTGATTTCCAAGAGGCTGGATTTGGGGGATTGTGGTGTTGTGCAGGCCACAATTTCTGTTCCTCACAGCATCTGGGGTTTCTACCTTGCTCCACAGGTGCTAGGCTTGAAATCCACTTCCTGTGCCCCAGGCGCTATTAGCCCTTGCATACACTTGGGAAAGGAAGTACTCAAATATTATGCCTCAAATTGAATCTCCCATAGTCTTCGGATGGCCAAGACACTTGAGAGAGATAGGAAGGACAGAACATCCCATGACCACTGAGACTGACACTACATGGTGCTTATGGGATTAAGAACATCACTTTCTGCACCACCCCATCCCCGCTGGCCCAAGGTAAGTGAGCCAAGGCTCCCAGATCGCTGTTCATTATGCAGATTTACATCTTCATTAGCCTCTCTCCAAATCATGGCCTCAGTAGCTAGAGGTCAACACTACTGACAGAAGTCAAATGACAGAGTCTACAGACGTCACAGCAAACCATGTTAGAGTGCAATGAAGATTAGAAACATGGTAAGTGGAGGCATCCCCTAGAACTATGGGATAGTCTGAGGTTTAACAGCACACTCTAGTCATGGTTGTGTCTACAACAGCCTAATGGATTTCTGCCAGGGGAAATCTGAATAGATAAGCTACAGAGTTCCCTCAGTGACTATCCTGAGGAGTAATCCCTTGGACAGTCACTGCAGAGGACATTCTGTCCAACAGATACTGTGGAGACTCCTATCATGGTAACTGTCTTGAAGGATAATGCCCAGAGTGATTACCATAATGGGAAACCTCCCCGGGTGCCACAGAGACACAGGACTATCATCATGGATGACTCTCTGCAGCTGCTGTAAATATCCCCTGCAATGACAGTTGTGACTGCTCAAGGGACCCCACCCCTCTCTACGTCGGTCAAGATGGGTGATTTTTTTTTTTAAACTACTATGAGTCACCTGCTGTATATCTATCTGCAATGGACAGAGGAGCACAGTGCCTTGAATCACATAATATGCAATGAAGGATGTGGGAAGGGAAACACTTGTGCCATGTGACTTCACAGATTTAGTGGGTGTCTGGGGCAGCTGTCCACCTGGCATCAAAACCAAGACAGACAGAACCAGGCCGGTTGGACACAACCAACAGCAACATCAGTTTCTATAGTAAATCACCCCCTATGGCTGTAAGTTCTTTAGGGCAGCGATTGTCTCTTGCTATTTTTCAGTACAAGACCAAGTACAATGAGGCCTTGGGGTGCTATCATAGTACAAATAACACACACTAATGATCAGCTGCAACCCCCCAGTCAGGTCTCATCTTCCAATACATACCTCAGCAGCCCCCCTGGGGGAGAATAGGCATAGCACTTCAGCGATGGGTACTGCGGACGCAACAGGAAGGACAGAATGGCAGCTGTGCCTGCCCCTAGGGAATGGCCCACCACAATCAGCCCATAGTGTTTTGTTCCTCTGCCCTGCAAAACAAAGACCAGCTGAGATACTGGAAGAATTTGGGAACCTTTCTACAATGCTCCCTCAGCTCAGCAAAAGCTGACTCTCCCATGCACTAGTGCTCCAGACCGTCCCTCCTTCCACTAATGGAAATTAATTATGGCCTGGTAGGACGACACTTTCTGGAGTGGTCGTGGAATTCAGATTCCATGCCGCCTCAGTCTAGGATACAGAATGACAGTTCCACCAAGCAAATCCCATCCCTGCCCCGGAAGGACCCTTCTTCTGAAGTGAAAGTGGAATTCCCTCAGTCCTAGGAGTCACATCAATAATTTAGTGGGGGCTCAACTATGCCTCATCTGACGGATGGGAGCAGGATACTTTTGTTACTACCTGTGAATCTGTCTCCTAATACCAGGGAACCCATGAGCCTGGAGACATAATGCGGGTAACCACATCCACTACCATTCATGGAGGCAACTTGAATAATTTTCAGGACAAGGGGACTAGTTCCAGAAACCTTTTCAGAGGGAAAACTTAGAGATATGTGCGACGAGAATAACCACAGATGCATATCTAACACACTGGGGTGCTCCCAATGGGCTGCACACTTGCCAAGGAAAATGGTCTACTCTGGAAAGGAGGATGAATATAAATTTGCTGGAATTGAGGGTGATCAGGAAGGCCATGGAATGTCTAGTTCCCCTCTTGACCTCATCTAGGTTCGGAGTGACAATTATGCAATAGTAGCTTACTTAAATAGCCAGGAGGAATTTCAATCTCTCCTCCAAGAATAGAGACTCTACGCATTTTACACTGGTGGAAGCTGCTGGTTTTGGCCACCTAAGTACAAAGCAAACACAACATTCAGGCCAAACAGCTGAGTCAACAGACTGTGCTCATGGAGAATGGGAAATGAATAGACAACCTCCATCCGTTCATCTTCAGGAATGAAGAATTCCACAGATCAATTTGTTTGCCTTGTTGGACTTTTCTTGTTGCAGTCACTGGGAGAGGAAGGAATGGAAAAATCGATGCATTCTCAGTTCAGCAGTCTGGTCCCCTAATGTGGGCGTTTTTTTCCTTTCCCACTCCTTGCTCACGTAGCCAGAGTACTCCTGAAGACACCAAGATCTGGCCCCACAGTCCTTAGTCTTCCTGGCTCCTAGAAATGTTGGTTTGTTCCCTCGAATTCTATCTCCCACTAAAGGTCCAATCAGATGCCAAAAACTGAGAAATTCAAACTAGTGCTTGGAACTTGGATGGCTGCATCTTCTGGAGTTTAGATATTCTCAATAGCTGGCAGACTTACTCTTGTAATAAAAAAAAATCCCCTTCTGAGCTTTACTATTGCATTTGGTATAAATTCAGAAGTTGGAAGCTCTAGGCATGGTCTGAATCATAAAGCTTACTAATAAAAAGCTATGTTGGCTTTATCAAAGCTCTGAATCTCAGTTCTCTGCATGACCAACAGCAACACTAGGGACCCCTAGGCTATAAGGAAGATCTACCATCACATTCTCAGAACTCCACGTTTATCAATTCAGGGTTCAAACTTTTCTCCAATTAAGATGGAAAAATCAAATCTGGTACTAGGACACAAAATGGAACTATTAGAAGCAATATCTACAATACTGCTGGCTTTTTTATCAGTTTAAAGTAGCATTCTTAAATGGCCAACGCATCTACTAGGAGGGTAAGTGAAACAAATGCTTTGTCCATCAAAGAACCATTTCTTTAGCTTCTTTCTGGTAAAGTTGTCCTTCAGACAGCACTTGACTATTTCACAAAGTTGCTTCCCCAGAGCATGTTAATGGAGACATCTCCTTATCTTCCCCAGGGCCAGATCCTACCGAGCGACACCAAATTACATCTGCTGAAGATTGGACCTATCATATTTAAAACAATCTTACCAAAAGGAAGTCAAATTAAATTGCCTTGAGGTGAGATGGATGATCAAGTATTATTTAGACAGGAAAAAAAACAAGATTTGTTTGTACAATGTGCAGGAGAGAATTGAGGTATCAGAGCTCCTAACACCACTATATTCTTTCAAGTCCGGCCAGCAATTATTGAGGTCTATGGAACAGTAGGAAAATTTCCCTCTCAAGAGTAAGAGCTCACTTAAGAAGGCCAATTTCCACTTTCTGGGGTGAAAGAAATAGAGCATCATATTAAGAAATCACCAGAGTAGTGACCTGCGCATCCCTCCATCCATTTACCACACATTACAAGGTGGACATCTCATTGGGGTATTTGGCTATCAAGTCCTGCAGTCTGCCATCCTTCCTTGATCCCTCTTTTCCTTCTTCCTTTCCTTTTTGGTTTCTAGATTGCTTGCTAAATCCCAATAGTCCGTCTTCAGATCAAGGCCTTCTTTGGACATGAGAACATGGCAATATTCTCATAGCAGGGAATCTGACAGTCCAGAGAAACCCTCCCTTAGCTAAAAGTTAACCATTCTGTTAGTGTGGTATAATTTACACTCACTTTGGAGGACAGCATTCTGGAGTTGTGGTATGGTCTTCTTCATGGTACAGGAAGATCAGCTCATGCAAAAAGTATATATCTGAGCTGTCCAGATGAATGCTATTGGGCATTGCTTCCCAGCAGCCTCTCTCTAAACTAATGGATTCCATGGGCAAGAGATTTTAGTCTTATTGATATGTTTCTCTGCTCAGTGTCACTATAGGATGACTTCCTGTTTTTAGCCTTGCCTCAAGAATTAGTTCTGGAGCTACGCAGGACTGGTGTGGAGAACCCGTCAAAACAGGGAGCATGGAGGAAACAAGGACACTGGAGTAACAGGTAACAAGTTGGCACTCTGATGGCTAGGATCAACAGGAATCAGAAGAAAGCTTTGAGTGCCTGGGACCAATTCTACTACAGCTGTTTCAGGGAAGTGTGGATGGAGGGACAATACTAGTGGCACAGGAGAATCCTATCTCCTAAACACTCTGCATGGGGCACAAGAAAGCCAGGACTCACCAAGTCACGTCCAAAGGCTTGAGAAAGCACCATTTCCTGCTCCAATTTCTTCTTGATGTACTCAGCAGACAACACCATTCCCTGAGGGCAGACACCAAGGAGCATAGACCAAAATGTGATCATTAGCATATCAGCACAGTCTCAACACACAGAGGCCAGCAAATTACCAAAAGGAGTTAGTGAGCTTTCCAGCTAAGGCTCTGGACTGCACCCAAGCGGTGATGGGGGAAAGTACTGACTCATCCTTTCATTTCATTTGGAGAGGAATTAACTGGGGTATCAGCAGGTATGTGTCTAGTTAGCAGGGTTGTGGACTGCTATACAGTAGCAGAAGTAGTAAATATTTATATTATGGTAGCACCAGTAGCGTGGCTGGGGGGGAGCGGGGCAGTGGCCGCTCCACACTGAGCATAAGTGGAGCCTTGTCAATTTCTTGGAGCCTTTTTTTTTTTTTCTTCCCACCCAGAGGGAACAGGGGGAGCGATCAAAAAAAGGAAAAAAGAAAAGGCACCACCTGCTGTGGCGCTTTTACTCACCCAGCAGCACTCCGAGTCTTCGGCAGCATTTCGGCGGCGGGTCCTTCAGTGCCACCAAAGACACCCAGAGCAAGTGAAGAGGCCGCCGCCAAAGGCCCGGAGCACGCCAGGTGAGTAAAAGCGCAGCATTGGGTGGCCTCTTTATTTTTTTATTGCTCCCCCTGTTCCCTCCACCTGGCTACTCCACTGGGTAGCACCCAGAAGCTCCAGTCAGGACTAGGGCCCGCTGTCATTCTGAAGTATGAACCCAACATATCTTTGAAAGTTTTCTGACACTTGGAACAGTAGGCCATCTATCTTTGGTATTTAAGTCACACAAGAAGTCTCTGGCAGACCAGCAAATTGAACCCGGATCTTCTGAGTGCTAGCACCTTAACCATGTTCCTCTCTAATTTCAATCTGTCAATAAAAATATTAACTATTCTAACAAGTTAACAGGAAAAAACGAGAGCATCAAGGTTCTTGGTATGCTTACTAGCAACAGAGAGTGAGAAAATTGTCTAGAAGCTGAGATGGGAAGAGGAATGGGGCCACTGATGAATGGATACTGAAGACATCGGAGTGGGTTTGCAGTTGTAAACTATTTGGGGGACTTTAGTTCGGTAGAATCTAGGAAATTCTGGAAGGTGGCTGGGGAGTGACAACACAGTTCTATAGAAAGCTGGCCAGCTCATCTTATTTGTCTGCCTTCAGTCTACACAGTGCTGAATTCAGTACATGGCTATTTCTCATTCTATCCATAGTAAATATTGAGGCTGCTGATCCATACTGCAACAGATGATTAGTCTCTAGTGATCAGGTAACACTGACGTATGACTGCGATGGGGTATACAAACCCCACACTGCGATGGAAGGGATTAAAGGAGTATCCTGGGCCCAGCGAGCCCCACCATTCCAACTCAAGAACATGGAGACACAGGTTAAAAAGGGAGCAACCCATCTCAGAAGGGAGAGGCTGGGAAGGAGTGCAGACCTATCCAGAAGGATCCTGCCAAAAGGAACTGAAGATGCCTCCCAGAGGAGACAAGACCATATGCAGAGCCCAGCCGGGGCCAGCAGGTTTTGGTTTCCTTCTTTTTTCTTCTTATCTGAGACTAGAAGCAGTGGTAGGAAGTGACCCAGGGAAGGTAGCTTAGAGGGCCCCCACCTCAGACGCCAAATGCTGCTAACCTTCCTAGGGCCCTGAGTTGGAGCCCGGTGGAGTGGGCAGGCCCAGGCTCCCCTACCACTGCCCTCGTAATCAGCAGACACTTACCACTAGATTCCTCTGCCCCCAGAGGACCCTCTTACAATAAATCACCTGACTAAATCCGCCTAAAGGTGAAGAATACGATAGGAAACAAGGGACCGGACGGACTGAAATAACTAAAACATCTCTAAAGTAAAAAATAAACACTGTCAAGTTTTGTCCATTAAGACATAAGGGATCCATGCGCATCGCAAAAATGGGTTGCAACTTGGATTTCTTCAAATTTTTCAAGGCCAAATGTGTCACTGAACGGAATGAAACTGGTATTGAAGGGGAAGAGCAGAACACTTATGAATCTGTGAACCTACAAATAAGACATCTGTGATGCTAATATCATCATCAAAAAGTAGCTATCAGGATCATTCAAGTCTCTGTTCCAGGTCTTCTGACAGCTCTTCAACTTCAACCTCATTCAAGAACAGTCCCTGTTCATCTTTAACGTCAATGGGAATGTCTGAAAATCAGGTCACTTATTTAGATAACTAACATGGATATTAGGCTCCTATTTTTGAAAATCCTGACCTGAATCCATGATGATATGCTACTACTGGGTTGAATTAGTCAGACTTATAGATATATTCTTGATACTGATAGTCTAATGCACACAGTCATTTTAATGTTATGGAACCATAGTCATAGATTCATCATTGTCGTTAGAGCGGCATTTAGTTTTCCTGTTAAACTTGAATAGCACTCTGTAAGGTATGAAGAAATAAAAAATGGGACCTAATTTAAAAACTGACACATCACTGGTAGAGGGCAGAAGGAAGAATTTGGGGAGTTACAAGAAAATACTTTGTACTGTTCTGTAGTTCTAAAAAATTTTCCCGCCCCTGCTCTAGCTCAAAACCCCTTCACATTTTCCACATAGGTAAATCTCGCTGAAAATCCATACGTAGGCTTCACTGGAAGAAGGCAGGCTGTAATTAATTGTTATTAGGAACTGTTGTATCTAGCTGATATAGTTAAAAGAGCATGAGATTTGTCATGGCCATAACTTTTAAGGCTTTTTGTTACAGTCATGGTCCCTGTCACCCAGACTAGCTCGCTACTTTCTTCTTTAGCAATTTGGCTCGAGATATGTTCATTGCACTGGACCATGAAAGAATAACCTGAATTTTAAGTAGACACGATGGGTGATGTAGTATCTTTTATTTGACCAACTTCTGTCAGTGAGAGAGACAAACTTTCGCGCCACAAAAGAAGTTGGTCTAATAAAAGGTATTACCTCACCATCTTGTCTTTCTAATATCCTGGGACCAACATGACTACAACTAGATTGAGTTTTAAGGGCATTTTGCTCAATATAATATACCCTATGACTTTTTTGAAATTACTTTTCCCATAGATTTGTGATTTTACACTACTTTTTCAATGATAACCAGCCAACCTTGAATACAGATATAGTCAAGGCCCCAGCAATAGCTCAGGTCATTCTTAATTAATGTAACTATGACAACAGATGTGACTGAACCACTCCTTTCCTACTGTAGTTGTAATGAATCGGTGGAAAGGTCAGCACAAACCTGTCAAGAGTTTCCAATTGTAGATCACACGATAAACCGTGCATGAAACAGAACAGTGAACTGGCTCAGCAAATGGAGGTGGGTTATTCCTGTTACTTGTGTGTGTGTGAAAAAGTAATCAACACAAGAAAACAAAACAACTTATGGTGAGTCTCAACACTGCCATATACTTTTATCCAAGATACATGTGAGTATAAGTGAAGCACTTCATTTATTTTCACTTTAACTTTAGATTTTTATACAATATATTAAAGATGTATCAAGAGACATACAAAATATTATCCTTTTTAGTCTTTCTTGGGAGCCAATAGCATTTAATTATCTAGTCATTCATATTAATAACAGTCAGGACCGCCAACAGAAATTCTGAGCCCCAGGCCAGGGCCTTCCCTAAGGGGGTGGGGCCTGGGGCAGAAGTGACAGATCTGTTACTTCCAGGACTGCCTGTGCTGGCCAATCACACCGGCTTACAGGGCCCAGAGCGGTCTCACATGCTTAGGAGCCCTGCGGCCCATCTGTGTGATTAAAAATGGCCCGAGGCTCAGACACCACCACCTGGGCCCCTGGGCAATTGCCGCCTTTGCTCCCCCATCCCCCCCCCAAAAGACCTGATAACAGTATTTTAAAATATAGTTGTATTTGTCTTTGCTATTTATTAATAGGTGATAGCTAAGATATGAAAAATATAGTCAAAACTATTTTATAATTATAATTTGATTTTATAAAATAAAAAACAAACTAAACTTCTTTTACTTATATCTGAAGTTGCAAAGCCATTAATCAAAGAACAGCAAAGAAAATTTTAATAAAAAGACCAAACAAATACAAAAGAAAGTAGCAAATGCTCTGATAAAATATGTAATAAAATCAGACATATTTATACAAATATTCTAAAAAGATCAAGAGAAAATTTTTACCTCTAACATGGATTTTAGATTTGCACAATATATAATAAGATACTTGTAAGTTAGATTTTTAGTTTATTAATGTCATTTTCATTTGGATTTAAATTTTATCTTTTGTATTTCATAAAAATTGTTTATAATTCTTATTATACTACGTAATTTTGAACAAAATGCATTAGTTCAATAGCATGAGATGTTAGCGCTAACTCCTTTTGATAAGCATAATATTTAGTAAATGAAACAAGCAGCATAATTTTAAATTTCTGAATTCCAATTATATGACAAAAACATTACCTCATTTATTTCTGAATATTATTTTGTTATGCTGACTAATTTTTGTTACTTCGGAAGCTTAAAACACAGCATTCATATTTACAAGAGCAAGAACGCAACCTTGGTTTCAACAATATGACCCCATTCTGCAAGCCTATCCATAGATGCATCTGAGGAAGTGGGTATTCACCCACGAAAGATCATGCTCCAAAACGTCTGTTAGTCTATAAGGTGCCACAGGATTCTTTGCTGCTTTTACAGATCCAGACTAACACGGCTACCCCTCTGACACCTATCCATAGATATAATCCTTAACCAAACACTGAGTCCCAGTGACACAGTATGCATCTGAGTAAGAACTACCTGCATGAGCAAGGCTTCCAGGATCAGGATCTTACACCTCTACCCAGCCAAGGACTTAAGCATGTGCTTAACATTAAGCATGAGATTAGTCCTTTGACTGAGATACTCATGTACTTAAAATTAAGCACATGCTTTAAATTTAGCACTTTGCTGTATTGGAGTCGAAGGTGTGGTCTACACTAACTAAATCAATTTAATTACACCAGGCCAGATTTCTAAAATAGACATGCTGCATCAATTTTGTTACATCAATGTAAGTTTTCTCAATAGAGACGAGGCTCTGGTGTGGGTCAGTGACCATCTGCCTTGCAACACTGAGACTGTTAAACTCTGTCAGGGCTAAATTTATTCTTCTTTCGACTGAGCTTTCCAGAATTTGCTGTCAGTGATTTTGTTTTCCACCTTAACAGATTCCTTTTATTAAAGTGGTATTTTTATCAATTATGTCTCTTTCTTTTCTTTGATTAATGGCATAGTGACCTTAGAAGGTTTTGGGGGTTTTAATAATGCCATTGGCCATGATATGGCCCCTTTTTTAATCCAAGGCTCTCAAATAATTAATGGCTCTTACAACATTTTGGGGGAGAGGGGTTGGGATTACACTGTAAACTTAGAAGGCCAAAATAAGCAGGATTTTCTGAGTACCTTGTGTCCAAGCCAGGTTCCATGATGACCTTCAACTGGGAGGCGCTCTGCATCCCCCGTCAGGTCAGTCAGGGCATCCTGGAGGGAGAGAATCCAACACAATTCAGAGAGTGAGAGAAAAGAAAGACAGCAAGAGTGTGAAATGAGCTCTCTGCTTGTACTGAAGGAGATTCCCAAGGACCAAGCATAAGCTGGTGCATGCTGGTGAGGGTGAGTGCCAGGGGATTCCCATCACAGAGCACACATACCTTTGGAGATAGGGTTCCTCGGATGCTGATGACCACCTTCTTCTTCTCATGGTCCACAGCCACATAGAAAGGAGTTTCATAGACCTGGGGAAAATGCATTACTCTGTTAAAACCTTCAGCCCCACTAGCTGTGATTTCTCACACACACACACCCCTCTCTTTTCCCTCCCAGCTAGAGGGAAGCAGACCACCTGCATGACAAATCTCCCATCTGGACTGTTCAAGGTCAGCAGTAACATAAAGACTTGTATACACGTGGTGTGGTCAGTCCAGAGGGAGATCTCCAGTGCTAGGGGAATGGCTTAGGGGTCTTCCAGCCATGCTAGAGAGCACATAGCTCTCAGGGGGAAGTGGCTGGGGAACATGTCCAGAGTACAGCAGGTGCCAGAGTCTCCTTACCGCATCATGACAAGAAGTGTAGACAATGTCCACTGAAGTCATATTTTCATCTAGGAAGTGGCGACGGATAGCGATGGCGTTGCAGCCGCAGCAGTTATCCTCCTCAATGGTGACACTAGGGGCATAGCGGGGCCGTGAGGGGCAGAGACAGCAACATCTGCAGAGAAAAAAAAATACTCTGAGGAAAAAGAAAAGGTGGGGAGAAGTAGGGCTTTGGGAAGAGGGGAGGGCAAGGAGAGGGACTGAGCCAAAAAAGGGAAACAGGGAGATACTATGTGGGTTTGAGAGACTCTGCATGCGAGTCTCTGGCCATTGTTTTTTATGCATTGGTGCCATGAAGCTGGAGCATAGACAAGAAGGCACAAGCATTTTTACCGCCTAACTGTGACCTGAGTAGGTTTAGATGCCATGGCAGTAAAAATGCCTGTGCCCACCTATGCTATAGGTGGAGCTGCACCCATGCCAAAAAATGCTTAGTTTTCCCTAGACTAGACACACCCTCTTTTTCAGTATCAGGATGTAAAATCATGAGGGTGTGCAATGTTGCTTGTGGACACCAGGAGGAGCAACAGTGCAACTAATGACGGAAGAATCAATAAGACTGTGGGATCTTTGAACCCTCCACAGCTTTGAACGCCTGGAGGGATGCTATACCTTTGTTACTGCAATTCCAAATGTCTTGTAATAGACCAAGAGGCCATCCCTCATTCAGGTCTATGTCCATAAATAACAAAGCCATTCTGGAGGCTAACCACCAAACCTTACCACCAAAAGGACTTGAAAAATGTCTTCCCTACACCTCATGCACAGATGACTGAAAAGCAGACAGACTCTTATTAAAAATGTTCCTAAAAATCAAAACAGCTTCTGGACTGAGACTGTGCCTGAGAAGCGTAGCTCTCCACACACACCCCGCCCCCCCTAAAAAAAAAAAAGAGTAATGAGAAAGTTCCAGCAACTGAAAATATAAAATGTTTACAATGAAAGTGCTACCTCACTTCAACTGGAGTGCTGCTACCTGGAGGTGACCATGCTAGTCCTGGCGTCAGAAATAAATCCCAGACAGCAAGGAGCACAGATCCTGGCCAAATCTCACTGATGCCAAATGTCAGCTCCTTGCATTTCCGTGCTTCCCAGAGCTGTGAGATGGCAATTCTGACTCAGTGAATATCATCTTAATCAATTCCCCATGCTGGCTGTATGAAGCACATAGGTCTGGCAAGATCTTTAGCATGTCAGAGAGGGCATACTGAGACACAGTCTGGATTATTTAATAGGGAAGACAGATGAGCAGTGGAGAGTAAGGGACTGAAAAGAAAGAATGGGAAGGGATGGGGAAAGAAGAGTGGGAATGGAGACTGAGAGGAGAAAGAAAAGAAAGAAGGAAAGAAGGAGAGGTGAGGACAAGAGAAATGGAAAGAAAGAGGAGACAGATAAAGCAAAGGAAAAAGAAGGGAAAAATGAAGAAGGGGAGAGAGGAGGCAAAATGGGTTGAGCAAATGAAAGTGAAGGCAGATAGAGAGGCAGGCAAGGCCACTCAC
This sequence comes from Gopherus flavomarginatus, assembly GCF_025201925.1. Taxonomy (NCBI): domain Eukaryota; kingdom Metazoa; phylum Chordata; order Testudines; family Testudinidae; genus Gopherus; species Gopherus flavomarginatus. Next base: position 39,457,332 of record NC_066621.1, on the reverse strand, counting down.
GAGCAGGATCTGGCCAGGCGACAGAGTCCACAGGTGGGCTTCCTCATCAGGTACATGGGCCAGCCATAGGCAGCCAGGGCAAACAGCATATAATAACAGACTTCTTTGTACCGCAGCATCTCTTGCTGAAAGAGACAAGAGAGATTAAGTGCCCTTCACATTCTCTTTGGTGGTGCTTGCCTCACCTTGCCTCCCTTATCCAGCGCTCTCCCCACCAAGAACTCCCTAATATGTGTTAGGGACGTGCATACTTGTTTCCTCTTGGTGTCTGCATATTACATCAGCCCTCCCTATCCCCACCACAAGAGCAGCTACAGACCTCAGAGTATATCATCAGTTGCCTTGTGGAGGGCATATTGGTCATCCTGGGCCAGATCCTCCATTGGTGTAAATCAACTAAGCTACAGCAATTAACACCAGCTGAGGCTCTCTCCCATAACTGTTTAATAACATTTAGAATTATATCTAAAGATATTCCTGCAGCACATCAGCAAACTATCAGACTTTTGCAAGGGAAGCCATCCCACAGCAGTCTTAGCTCTATTACACTGAGGAGATCTCGGTGCCAGTTCATGTCCACACAAAACCCAGAGTGCCCGGCACTGCCCTAATTGAGGAGAGGAGACACTAGATTACTACTTGTCTGCAACAGGATCTCTCTAGCACAGGGGTTCTCAAACTTCATTGCACCGCAACCCCCTTCTGACAATAAAAATTACTACACAACCCCAGGAGGGAGACTGAAGCCTGAGCCTGCCCGAGTCCCGCTGCCCCGGGCTGGGGGCCAAAGCCCCAGCCTCACTTCCCTGGACGGAGGGGCCTGTAACCTGAGCCACACTATCCATGGCTGAAGCCGAATCCCTCAGGTTTTGGCTTCAGACATGGGCAGTGGAACTCGGGCTTCAACTTCAGCACCAGGCCCCAGCAAGTCTAAACCAGTCCTGGCGACCCCATTAAAACAGTGTCACAATCAACTTTGAGGTCCTGACCCACAGTTTGAGAACGGCTGCTCTAACATATTGTTCTCACATAGCCACAGATGGTCATGGAGATGCACAGAAATGGAATTGTAAAGCCACTCTTCTAGTCCAGGGCCATGTGCCTCAATGCACGTGTGGATCAGTGCTGACCTTGTCTATGAAAGGAGACATATAGAAAATTCTCCACCTGTCTAGAATGAGAGGCAGTCTGAAGACAAAGTGGAACCCAGTGGAACAGAATGGAACCACAGGTAGATTAATCACAGAATCACTTGATCTGAAAAGACGTGAACTGTGTCATCTACCTCAGCTCTTCTTCAACAATCCAGGAAGATGGCCGTGTGCCCTGTTAAGGGCTGCAATGGCAACATGCTGGGAGACCAAAAGCAAAACAGAATTTACACAAAATAGGACAGATTTCAGCTGTTTTCATCTTCATTAAAGAACTGCAATCTGCAGACACTACTGGTTCCTGCATGCAATGTTCCGTCTTGATGTAGGTGGCCTGCTCTGATCGAGATAGAACCCTGATCTATGCTGGCAGCACTTTCATATGCAAGTCCTGTATTAACACCCTGCCTGTGTCACTGACTCCACATTTGTGGCTTTGGAAAAGTCAATTAATTGCCCTTTCTCCTCCAAGTGGGATAATACCACCTACTTCATAGGGACATGGTGAGGATAATGCTTTAGAAAGCTTTGAAAGACCAAGGCAAGAGCTAAGCTTTATTGTTATCATCATCTAATAGGTCTTTTTCATCTTTAATTTCCTTGATTGTGTGAGACAGACAAAGAAATAAATGAAAGCGCAAACACCAGCTAAGAGACAAAGGGAAATGAGCTATAAGAAGATAGTCAGCTTGCTGTTTGTTTTATGGATTTACATAGAGCAGGTGAGTTCATGGGCTGGTGACTTACCGAGTTTTTCAGATCCAGGTACTTGGTGTTCCTAGTCACTGGCATCCCAGACAAAAAGGCCAAGATGTCATTGTTTGCCTGTAAATCACACACACATATGGATGAGTTCCCTCCATCCACAAAAACACAATGGCTGTGCACAAGGGAAGGCAAGTTCCCATTGTTCCATGCCAACACAACTCACATTTTCCCTACCGTCTGGTCAGCTTTCTGAGCTTATTTTTGTTCCAATTCCGACCCAGTCTGATCTCTAGTCCCCTGATTTTGAATCTCTCTCATCACTAGCACGACAGCCTTGAAAACTGGGGTACTGGACCACTTTGCTGCCATGGCACTTTTCTGCAGGGGTATCAATCAGCCAAGTTCAATTTCAGTAACTCCCTGGGTACAGTAACTATCCTAATATTCCCCCTGTCATTTTGGCTGGATACAGGAGTCTTCTTTACCCAAAAGTATAGGGGCCTAATCTTGATGTACATGGTTAAATAATTACAATGCACCACCTGGGGGTGGGAAACTAAATCTGCATATATCACCCGCCTACAAAAAGAAAGAGGTTATGAGGTTTAATTCCTTAATGGAATCATAGAAATGTAGGATTGGAAGAGACCTCAATAGGTCATCTAGTCCAGCCCTTTGCACTGAGGCAGCATTACGTATTATCTAGAGTAGGCAATCCCCGACAGGTGTTTGTCTAACCTGTTCTTAAAAATGATGGAGATTCCACAAGGTCCCTAGGAAATTAGTTCCAGGGCTTAACTATCCTGACAGTTAGTAAGTCTAACCTAAATCTTCCTTGATGCAATTTAAGCTCACCCATTACTTCTTGTCCTATCCTCAGTGGTTAAGGAGAACAATTTTATCACTCTCCTTTTTATAACAACCTTTTACATACTTGAAGACTGTTATTATCTCCCGCTCAGTCTTCTCCTCTCCAGATGAAACAAATCCAATTTTTTCAATCTTTCCTTGTAGACCATGTTTTCTAGACCTTAAATCATTTTTGCTGCTCTCCTCTGGACTTTCTTCAATTAGTCCACATCTTTCCCAAAGTGTGTAGCCCAGAACTGGGCCCAGTACTCCAGTCGAGGCCTTATCAGTGCTAAGTAGAGTGGAAAAATTACTTCTTGTGTTCTGTTTACAATAGTCCTGCTAATACGTCCCAGAACAATATTCACTTTTTTTTTTGCAACATTATTACATTGTTGGCTCACATTTAATTTGTAATCCACTATAAACCCCAGATTCTTTTCTGCAGTACTCCTTCTTAGGCAGTCGTTTTCCATTTTGTATTTGTGCAATTGATTATTCCTTCTGAAGTGCAGTACTCTGCATTTGTCCTTACTGAATTTCATCCTATTTATTTCAGATCTCCAGTTTGTCAAGATCATTTTGAATTCTAATCCTATCCTCCAAAGCGCTTGCAATCTCTCCCATCTTACTTTTGTCCACAAATTTTCTTAGGGCAGGTCTACATTACAGCGTAAGTCAATATAACTTAGATAGCTCAGGGATATGAAAAATTCCCCTACAAGTGACGCAAGTTTCCCACTAACATAGCTGCTTCTTCTCACCGAATTCTCCTATCAGCATAGTGCATTTTCACCAGACGCACTACAGCGGTGCACCTGCATCTGCACCGATGTAGTGCTGTAGGGTAGATTTGCCCTAGGTGTACTCACTATGCAATTGTCCAAATCATTTCCGAAGACAGTGAACAGAATCAGAACCAGGACAGATCCCTGCATGTAAAGCACTTTGGGAGACTCAGATCAAGTTGCAGAAGAAGTAAGTATTTTATATTTAATTCACAACCCAGTGACTGATAACAGCCCATCATACAACCAAAACAAAGTGGGCACAGCCACAGGGTTCACACACACTGAAGCAGATAAAAGCAACAGGTAAAACAGGGGCCAGGTGGAAATGAGTGAGATACATGCAGTCTCAGAACCCACATTGGGACAGTGCAATCCGGACGTACTCCATGCGCTCACCTCATCCAGCACTGCATTACGCTTTGCCCTCTGCCGCTGACGCAGGAGGACCAGGCCCGCGATGATGTCAGACGGGACTATGTCAAGGTCTCGGAAAAACTCAGCAAAAAGGTAGGCAATTTCAGAGTACGCATCCTGTGGAATCCAGAGAGAGGGGAGGGTTACGGAAGAGGAGTTTGAGGGAAGGCGCAAGAGGGAAAGAATGAGTGGGAATCAGTATGGCAGTGATGGCCTCATTCCCACAGCACTCTTTGGAAAACATTCCCAAGGGGACCTCATGGGAAAAAGTCTCTGGTCTAATTATTATTAATACGTATTATTTATATTACAATACCATCTAAAGGCCTCAGTTGAGATTGGAGCTACACTGTGCTGGATGCTGGATGCATGAATGTTAAAGGACAGTCCCTACAATCAAAATAGACAAGACAGACAAGAGGAGAGAGAAAGGAAGTATTCTTAGCCCCATTTTACAGATGAGGAACTACCGCACAAAAAGCGTATGCTGGGAATTGAACTTCAGTCCCAGTCCAGCGCCTTAACCTCAAGGCCAGCCTTCCTTTTCAACACTGATTTAGTTTGAACAATTCATTTTAATAAGAAAATCCCCCATATTTCCTCTACTTGTTGACCTCATCATTCTCTATCTCAGAGTCCTATGATCACCTCTAGTATACTGAAGTCGGCCAGTCTCCCAAGCCCCTCTGTCCCAGCTATACTCTTAAGAATGGAGGAGATAGGTGTATTATTTGTATAACTATTATCTGATTGCCATCATGTTTGTTACATGGTTTCAATGAGTTAAGTCAATCATTGGTGGTTTTATACATCTGCAGGAAGATAAACAATGGCTACGGATAATCCCAGTCACCCCAATTTAAGGGGACAATACAGATGACAAACCCTTTAAGTCTAGCTCAGACTATTTTGAGGCTCTCCACCTGCATTGACACAGGGGAAAACTGGGGGACTTTGGAACTGTTAAAAGCTGAGCCCCTGACAGACAAAGGGGGAGAGCACTGCAACGAAGAGAAGACTGAGCAGGAGGAGCAGCATGCAGGAGGATCCCTGAGTCGCTGAAGGACGCTGCTCAAAACCCAAGTGACTCTCAGCAGGACTGAAGATTTTGCAAACAGGTGCTATTTTTGGTTAGATTGGTATCTCCCATGTACCTCTATGAGAAAAGGGGGTATGGTTTAGAAGTTCCTTTGCAAAGTCTGGGCATTCTATGCTTTAGCTGTCACATAGTCCCCAAAGAGTTAAACTGTTAACTCAGGAACTCAGGAGGGTAGAGCTCTGTGGAGAACATGCGTATGCTCTTGGGGAGACATGAGGGGTTAGCACTGGCCAAGGGCAGTTGGGCCGCAGGGCCCCATATCCCAAGGAGGAGTCTAGACAGGAGAGGCCAGATTAAGAGAGAGTATCAGGATGTTTCTCAGATCCAGCAGGCTTAAAAGCAATGGGATCCAGAGGTTTAGTCCAATATAGCAACCCAGTGTCTAACCACAAACGGGGGCTCAGCTAGGGCTGTAGCACATACCTAGCCATTACTTTGGCTCTTCCTCATCACTTAATCTTTCCTGGAGGCTTGCCACAGTCTTTACCCTGAACTGTCGGCCCATACTTTCAAAAGGACCTTCACCCAGCATCTAAATTTACAACTGTGATTTTGTGTGCAATTGGTCTGCATGTGTGAATGTGGCCATTAGACATGTAACTCCCTGACCGGAGAATGTGCTTGAAAGCAGAGTCTGGTTTGGAGAACATGGTTTCCCTTTTTCTGTCCTGACCACTGCTTAGAAGCTCTACTTTTCCAGAGGTAAATGCTTCCATCTCTGGCAAACTATGAAGGGCAGGCTTCTGGGGTGCGAGATTATTTCCCTCCATCTCTTGCACAGTCTGCACTAGAGATCTCTTTCATCAGTGACCGAACCAATGGGACTTCAAGTACCAATGATGCACAATCTCTACACTAGCTATATTGTTTTAAATGTAGTTTTCACCTGTACCAATCCTAGCACTGTACTGCAGCATTATAACTGCATTGCCTTCTGAGTACCTATCCCACAGTTCTCTGAACTAGTGGCATGTGGGAATGCAAAAGGCCTTAAAGGAGAAGAGGGAAAGTTCCCATAAGTCCAAGGGAACTGGTAAGATTTCCCAGAACTTTTGTCAAGATGGAGAGGCCTGCGTAAAAGTTGAGTTCTTATTCCTTGCTCAGCAAGAAAGGTTTGTGCTGGAGCTTTTCAAAAGTAGGTACAAGATCTCTGCAGTGGCTAGAGAGACAATGTAGGTTGTTTGGACAGGACCTGCAGTGCACAAGACCAGCACTAATAGACTCCTTGTTGCAAAGGTCATTCCCCAATCCCACAATAACCATCTCTGTCCAAGAAGTACAGGGTGATATCCACTTGGCGACACTCCACTTGTGTGTCCAGACAATGACCACAGTTTTCCACAGACTGAGGGGGACAAGTTTTCCTTGAGGCCTGGGCCAGGCAACCATGACCACAAAACTTCAGAATGAGGACAAAGACTTTTCTTCCCTCTCTGTGGGGAGCTGCCCCCAATCTTGCAACACTGGATCACAAAGATGGGAGCTCCTATCCCCATGCAGCCGAGACTAGTGTTTGCTAGAGCTGACAGAAGAACAGAACTTCCATCTCACAGAACATTTTGATTATTTTACATTTGTTCTCACCCTGAATCAGGCCACTGAAACTTATCACATAAAGAAAAGTAAAAAAAAAAACCAGATTCAGAAATGTCAAAACAAAAAACATTGACATTCCTCAATCAGAATGTTTCATTTTGGGTTATTTAGATATTAAACTGTGTCTACTTGAGCCACTACAGTGGCTCATGGGAGTTGTAGTTTGGGTGCCTCATGCCCCATTCTTCCCTATGGGCTGGGCTCCCTGACTGCACTACATCTCCCACAATGCACCACCATTTCCTCTCTGGCTGAGCCACTGTGATGTATCTGGGATGCGCAAGGACCCAGACTACAACTCCAGTGAGACACCATGACAGCTCTGGTGGATACAACGTAAAAATGACCCAAATGAAAATGTTTAGATTCAGAGTGATCCGACCAGAAACAAAACACTTGTTTTTTCCAACTGTCTCTTCCATCCAGCAACTGACCTGTGGAAACTGGCTATGTTGGATAGTTACTGTCAGTTGGACACCAGTTATGGGCTCGGAAGTTCCCAGGAAATGCTATGGCATTTGCAAGACATTATATCCAGTATTGCAGGGGCATGTAACCAGGCTAGCCAATTGTGCCAGTCTATAGGGGGATTTCAAAAGTGCCAAGTGCCTGATCCTTTGGTAATTCTCACTAAGCCCCATGTGGCTCACTAACAACATCCCCAGGTTAATTACACACTGTCTAACAAAGCCTTCCCTTTAACCTCTAATTTACATATAGGACAAATAAGGGCATCCCTGTGGCCTTCTCCAGACCATCCACTACTTTACAGTGCTCTGTATTTTCTCGACTCATCTCCTCTCCAGGGTAAAGAACATGTACAACCCCATGTTTCTTTCAGTACCATTTTCTGCACCTTTCCTGTGTCTTTTTTTCTGAGATGAGGAGACCAAAACTGCAAGCTGTAATTAGTGCAGATGTACCATTGATTTATAGAATGCCCTCAGAGTTTTCCATATCGTTCTCTATTCGCTTCTAATGCAGCCAAAAATCTTTTCTGATTTTTGGCCACCACTGTGCATTGACGTCTTTGCTGAGCTGTCCTCAATAACTCCTAGATCTTTTCCTGAGAGGTTATAGCTAATTTAGAGCCCATCGGTGTGTGCAAGTAATTGAAATTGTTCATTGCAATGTGTATTAGCTTGCCCTTATCTTTGATGACTTTCATCTGACATCGGTAACAATTCCCTCATTTCCGATCCTTCCGGAGTTCCTCACAAATGCTCCATAGTTTTGACTAACCTAATTATTACTGTGTCCTCTGCAAAATTTGCCACCTTACTATTCACCTCTCCAGAAGGCCATTAATAAATACGGTGAACACCAGATCTAGTGCATGAATCTGCTCCCACTGAAGTCAATACGAAAGCTTCCGCTGACTTCACTGAAAGCCAGGATTAAGCCACTAGGCCAGATCTGTGGGGGAACTATCTACAGCAGTGATTTTCAGTTCATGGTCCGTGGACTCCTGGGGGTCTGCAGACTATGTCTAGGATTTCCAAAGGTGTCCACACCTCCAGTTGTAATTTTTTAGGGGTCTGCAAATGAAAAAAGGTTGAAAACCACTGATCTATAGTATTAAACTTTTCACACTGAGAATTGGTCACTGTCTCCTACCTCAGTTTGTAAGCCATGACAAGACTTCACAGGGACACTTAATCTGACACTGAGTCACTGTATTTAGCAGTAGTTTTATGCACTCCATCTGCCCGTAAGAGACCTCCTGCCAATTCTGGTGGTTTTGCATTTTCCTATTTTTAAGATCTCTCTCTCTCTCTTTCTCAATCCCTTGCTGCTGTTTGAAAGGCTCTCACAAACAACAGGGAAAACTGAAGTAAGTGTTAATGAAGAGGAAACAGGGAAGCTGCCTACACACAAAGTTCCATGAAATGCAGAAAGTAAACATGGTAAAAAAGAATTTTTTCTCTAATCTTCATTTACAGGAATCTTAGGTGCTCCATGTAATAACAGCAGGTAAAAACACTTCAGGCAGAAGTGTGATCTTAAAGTTGACAGTGTTCCTAGGAACTACTACATTTCCACATACATAACCTTTTGTGAGGGAATTTCTTCAAAGGCTTTTTCAAAAGTCTAAATGAACTATATCAAGTGTTTCCACCTTAACTATTGTTCAATTAACCCCTGCAAAGAATCCCAGCAGCTCAGATAGAAATGATTTTCCCCTGTTCAAGCTGTGCTGGGTTCTCCCTCTCATATTGTACTCATCTAGATGCTACGTTATGCCATGGAACTGAGGGATGGCTCACCCACACCCAGGGTAAGAGACTCTGGGCAACAACTGGACATCACCATAGTGACACTCAGATGGGACACAGCTGTATTAAATAATACTGTAAGAGGATGCCCCCTTTTATTAATCCTGGTCCCATGACTATAATTTCCAGGATCAGATGGGTAAAACGCTATCCAACTTTAAGAGACCTAGAGACCTGCCTCTCTGGACATGGATATAGCAGTTATAGCTAGTCCTTCCTGTGCCGTACAGGGATTGGGCTCTGGGTGATCACCTTCCAAATCCACCCTCTAGATTCTCTAAGCATTGGTATTCCTGACGATCAGCCAGTTTACTTTAGAAAACTTGTAACTCAAAGGAGGATGAGGAGACCCACTATACTGCAAGCCTTTGCACCTACCTATTCTGAGAGCCATTCAGTTTGTTGCTCCTACAGGGACATTTCCACTGTTCTCTCTCACTGCACTTAGTGCCCTTAAATCCCAACCAGGTGAGAGTGCCTCCTGCTGAAACCAGTGATACACTTCCATTGTCAGTCTTGGGGATTCTCACAGTGCTATGCTCAGAAAAGCCCAGGACAAGGCTGGCTGGGCCTGGAATTTGCGCTCGGATGCAGAGCTATTTGTTACTTACAGACTGGGAGTCCTTTGTCCGTGTGCAGCAAAGAAAAACTTTTAGCCGGCGAGTCCAGCTGCTGGCCTGCCCCTCCTCAAGGCGATGCCTGCAACAGGGAAACAAAGAATGCATATGGACAAAGGAAAAGCAGTAGCATAGCAGAGGGGCAGGAGCGAAGACGACAGCAGTAAGAACACAGAGAGACAAGCAATAGGACCTGGTGCACAAATCCTGCAGACTATGTGCTGTCAAGGATAATATACATACAGAGCCTAATTGTCATTTCCACTAAAGCCCCTATACACTGCTCTGGCAGCAGTACAAAGAGGACTTAGCGGATGAGAGTCTGGCCCATGCTGTATACAGACAAACATACACAGGACAGGGGAAATGGTTTATGAGACAGTATTCCACAGCTAGTAGATTGACAGCTAGTAGAGTGTGTTGGAAGACAAGTGGAGACATTCGTGAAAGTTCTGACTTGTCTGGCCAGTGCTAAGGCTCAGTGCTCACATACATGATGTCCTTTTCTGATTTCGATCGTTGTAATGAGGACATTAATATTCCATGGTCTGCTAGAAGCAGGATGTCCAAGGACGTCTCATTCTTTGGAGCTTGGAGGGGTACCTAGAGGTAATTGTTTGTAGGTGAGGTGCCTTCCCTAGGATTTATTGCTATTCACAAGGAGAGAACTTTTACCTCTATGGGACAAACTGACTCCTTGCAAATTGGATTTTACAATACACCACAGTGGAGCTCAAGTCAAGCCCAGATGCTACTGGGCTTGGGGAACTACATTTTGTGACCAGTTCTTTCCCTGTTTTTGACTGATGCACATGCAAAGCAAAGAGGATTAGATCAAGCAAATTGAAATTCATCTCACTTTAAGGCTGGGGATGGTAGTGTCTTTGATTCTCTGCTGAAAGTCTTTTACTATAGGGATCAGCCCTTGGTATCCTCAATTGGATACTCGCTCTGTTGGTGCCAGCACAGATGAATTAAGGTTTAATGTGCTTCAGTGTGATTAGAAACAGGTCACCTCAACCCTCTGCTCCAGGCACAGGATCCTGCTGGGAAAAGCTCATGAGTACAATGAGTTGCTTTTGGAGAAAGATTGTGGTAAGCAGGGTGCCTCCTACAGAAGCATGGGACCCAGTCAAGCAATTCAACATATAGTGCCTGAAAGGGGATATGTAAAGGTTTAAAAAGTAGCCCATAACTTGCAGCTAAGATTCCAAAAGATGAACAAGAATATAGTTTTAAAATGGAGTTAGCACTGTACTGTTACTGAGCTAGAGAGAATCATAAGCTTCATGAAATGCTAAGGAACCCAGGTGGCAGAATTTTTACTTCCTCTGTCAGCGTCAAGGACTTCACAACTGCTCTAACGGGGGAGCAGGGGGGCACAAACCAGTCTTTCGGGGCTAGACTTTCAAGTGTTTAGACTTAGCCCAAAGGTGAATTTGTCAGGTAAGTCTCAATGTAGTGAGGCGGATGGGCCTCCCTCCTCCAGGGTGAGAGAGGGAGAGTTACACGCCCCTTGGAGGGCAGAGCCTAAGCCTCTCTGAATCCCTCACCAAAAGGAGGGGGCAGGGCCGGAAGTATAAAAGACCAGACCCACAGCCCATTCGGGGAGAAACCTGCAGAGAAGAAGGACGTCCCGCTGGCTCTGGAGCAGCTCGAGGTGGATCCCCTGCCTAGCTTGGTCCATGCCCCAGACATGGACAATGATTGGCTTGGTGTGCCCACTGCCGTTTACCCGGAGGAGTCGGACAATGCCTGGACGCCAGAGGTACCCATCCCAGGGGAGACATAGGGCTGGCAGCAAAGCCTAGACCCCCAGCGTTAGCATGTTGCAGCTAGATCCCCCCAGACCCCAGGGCAGCTGATTCAGTCCCTGCCAGGGCCCTGGGCTGGGATGCAGTGGAGTAGGGAGGGCCCACGTCCCCCTGCCCCTCCCCTTGGGTGGCTGACCCTCATTCCTCTGCAAGGGGCTCTCACTGGGAAGAGAAGTGGCCCCAGCCCCCCTTGAGACTGTTGTCTGCTGGCAGCCTGAGCCCTGCAAGCCCAGGCCCCAGCCTACCTGTAAGACTGAAGTGTTTGCTGGTGGCCTGAGCCCTGCCCAGGCTATAGCCAGCCCCTTAAGACTGTCGGGGGACGGGCTGCCGGAGCCCAGGCAAGCCCAGTACTCAGGTAAACAGAGACAAGCCTGGAGACAGGCTATGGCAGCCCTCCAGGGATCTCCCTCCTCCAGAGTGAGTGAGGGAGCGTTATACTGAACATAATCAGTTGAACTATCTTTGATTTCTGTGAGGATTAAAATAGCCATGTAACACAACAGAGAGTCTAATAACAACAGCTGAGCAGCACAAAAGGGAAGCCACCACAAATGAACTGTCCTAAATGTGACAAATAAATCCAAAGGAAATCTGTCATTGTGACAGGCTCTGTTGTGGGGTAAGACAGTGGAAACACAGCTCAAGTTTAAAATGCATTTACAAAGGTCACATTGACTCTGACGTGTCACAGGCACTTGCCGTTGAGGACTAAGGGCTTGATCCTGCAAGGCAGAGAGTGTCCTTAACTCCCTTTAACTGACAGTGCCCAGCACCTTGCAGGATCAGGGCCAAGACCAGAAGGTGATTTAAAAATAAATCTTTCGGGGGGCTAGTGTTATAATAATAATAATAAATACATCATAGCATTTTTTCCATATAACATTATATCCCAGCAGATCTCTGGTTACATACACCAATCACCACTGAAATTCAGCCATCTCTGGGGTGGAAGGCTGTAAACAGCAGGTTCATAGCACACTGCATAACAATATGGGGAGGGAGAACTTTGGTCAAGGACACTGGGACAAAGCCAGACCCTGACTGACAGTGCCCTGGCGTCTTTAATATCCACAGAACAGTAAATTTTAAGCTCTCAGGCAGAAGGAACTTTTCAGACTGCAGGGTGCTCAGTTTCTCTCTCTCTCTCAGGAAGACGAAGACCTGAATCAAACCTGCTGGGATTTGGCATGTAGTCTTAGAGTTGGACCCTGACCGTCCCGGGATTGTCCTGATTTCAGCAGAGCAAGCTTGAAGCATGAAAGATAGATTAACAGGGTACTGAGGAGCCCAGAACTGATGCAAGTGACATGTTGATTGGTAAGGAGGGATCTCCCCATTGAAAAAATCCGAACTCCTTAAAGGGTACATGAGTTTGCTGTATGGCTCTTTAATGGTCCAAGGGTCTTTCCCAAAATGTGAACAGCATCTGAACGATCCCTTTTCAAGCCAAAGTTGGAGCAAATGTTTGGTGCACCACCCCTCACTGTTTATTCTTGATTTGAAACACATTACTTGCAGGCTATTTTCAAATGGTCACACCATTGCACATGCAAAAGAAAACAGCCTCAACTGGCAAAGCCACATTCCTCATCAAGGGCTACATACATGTCCACACTGCAGGTGAAAACAAAGCCAGTTTGTGCTGTCCAGCATTTTAAAAAAACCCAAAGAATGTCTTACTGGGTGAAAAAAAAACCCTTTCCTCTATTTTGGGTTACTCACAAATGGCACAATGGGTTCTTAATTATAATGTCTAACTAGCAACACAAAAGTAATTGCTTCTGGGCACAGACAAAACATATCAGAGGGGAATATTTCGACAAAAGACAAACAATGAGCAAAGAAAGGGGCTTGGAATGAAGATGCTGTTTCAACCTTAACTAGAGCATCAGGGTTGCAGCACTGTAAAAGGGCAAACAGCCATGCAAAAGGATGACCAGTATAGGATATTATGCACTGCAGCACCAGGGCTCACTGGGGACAGCAAAAACCCTGGCTTACATTGGGATCCAATCAGACCTCTCACTTCAGACACAAACACTGATGTACATGTGCTGTACAGCATGAATATACTGGCGCATCTGACCTGTGCTCCTTTGAAATTATGCTCAACAGAGAAATGCACTGATGCCTGCAGCAGAGAGCACCCTGAGGTAGGATGGGGAAGAGTCAAGTGTTGGACAGATCAATATGGGCTTCAGACCTCTTTCTGGAGAACTGTGCTCTACTTCCTTACCGCAGGTTGTACGTCCTCAGGTTACGCTGTCTCCTCTTTGTGGCTCGCAGTTTGACAAAGGTCCGTCCCGTTGGGTCAAAGACGCACAGAACAGTGATGCAGACACTCAGAATGACGACCCAGTTGCAGACGACCATTCCTGCAGAGAGAGAAGAGGGTGAAAGTCGGGGGTCTGTCCTGGAGCCACAGCAATGGCTCATCCACCCTAATCTCTTGTGTGCATACCAGCTCATTTCTCCATTTCTGCAAAGAGAGCAAAAAAATGGCATTAACCATCTCACTCCTGCAAAGAACTCCTTTGGGAGGGTCTCTGATCACAGCTGGATTCTCCAGCCTCAGGATTCTTGCTTGAAGGTTACCCACACAGAGGAGACACTTAAATATCTGTTCAATATCTAGAAGGATTCCAGGGCATGTGTCAGGACACCAATAAGACTAGCTGAGATCCTGAAAAGAAATCTGGGTAACTAGTTAAGTCTCTGCAGAACAAATTGTAAAGGACAGAATTCTTCAGATTCACCCACCAGATCCAATGCTGGGAACTTGGATTCCTGTCCCTCTGGAGACAGCTCAAACATATGAATACAATGTCTGCTCTGTGCAGTGACATAGCCAGACAGCAAGCACTACATTCACAGAGACAGTACTTCAATCTGTTCCCGGGGTAGCTCTCCATGTATGGAGTAACTCCCTAGTCAGGGGCACCCCCTACATGCACAGAAGCACATGAATGCACTAACTGAACACTACATTCAGGACACCCAAATACATACCCAAGGTGACACTCTTGGCAGTGAGGTCATTGCAGGAGGAGTAGTACTGTGTTAACCAAACGATGCCCACAATAGCATACACAAACTCGATCACCAGGATGGCTGAAACAATAGGAACACAGAGTGCAATAGCAGCAAATTTCTAACAGTTAAGCACTGCTTCTCCCCAGAAAGGTGGGCATCCTCCTAGCCCCAGCTCTGTCAATCCCACCTGTGTCACATAGCAGCAGCCTCATGCCAAGGGAGAAATCCCAGTTCCTAATGCTGAATGAACTCTAACCAGTGGCTGGTTCATGTCCCACCAGGATAGGCACTGCTCTCCAGCAGGAGAGCAGCACAAAATGGATTACCTTGCAGTTTTGGCCACAGTGCTTTAGGAGTTGATCCTCAAGGAATTATTACAGAGATCCACTAGCTCCTCAACAGCCCCTACCCCTGTGTTACACCCTGACTGTACGTACACAGAGCTGCAACACTGGCTTGATTCAGACACACAGTTATACCCCTCCTAGCCTTTTCCCGCACCCCTACTTCAATTCACGGAGACTCTCCTATGTAATGTACCACCATGTAACCATGCATCTGCCTCCCCATGATACACTGCCTGCGTGATTTGTAAGGGAGAAGTTAATTCCCTTAGGCAAATTTAGGAGGGTTTGTACATGTGATTAATCCCACCTTGTACATTCTGGCAAATTTGGTGCATATGGAAGGGAATTTTTCTATTTTAGGTACTTATACAGCCCCCATTACCACAGTATCTGAGCACCTCACAATCTTCAGTGTATTTATCCTCACTACACCACTGTGGCACAGGGAAATGCTATTATCCTTATTTTACAGGTGGGGAACTGAGGCACAGAGAAGCAAACTGACTTGCCCAAGCTCACACAATAAGTCTGTGGTACAGCAGAAAACTGAAGCCAGGTCTTCCAAGTTCCAAACCAGCATCCTAGTCACAGGATCATCTAGCAGACTCAAAGTGTGCAGGGAAGGGGGGACAAAAGATGTTAAGACCCCAAGCCTGGCAGCCTCAGGACACAGATAATCCCTGCTGCAGCTGGCAGATTCAGAAAGGGGCATACGGGGTGAGGTTAATTTCCCACGGGCTCTAGCAAACCCAGGAGGATATGTGTGTAACACAGGGTCTCTTCCCAACTAGCTTTGGCAGACTTGCGAGAACATGTGGAGTGCTTACCTTCCTTGGGCTCTGCCAGATCTGGGGTAGGGATTATACCCCTCAACTCTGCCAGCTCCAGGAGCAGGGGATGCTCTGCAGACTCAAGGTCTGTTCTAGTCACATGCTGCCACTTCTTTAAGGCCAGAACCCTCTCTTTCTTGACCACTTCGGGTACTACTTCCCTCACTAGTTGGTACATCTCAGCCATTGGAGTTGTTTCACTCAACTGAGACACAGGCACCCGCCCAAGACATTGATCTGCTGATTTTTCGATTAACTGCAGACCTGTCAAGCACTCACACTCCTGTCATCTCTAGGGCCCTGTCAACCATGGGCTTGCACCATCTTACTGCGCCCGATTTAAATACAGTTCCAGCAAACACTTTCTCATGCTGTTCGGCCAGCCAGTGGCATGTTTAAAAACTGTGCCCTAGGCCTTGTGTACAATGGATCTTTCCCCCGCAAATTCCTACCATTGCTACCATCACATCAGCTCCCTCTATGGGAGCGTTAGCATAGACAAGACTTCTGGGGGCTCAGAGCTGGTCGAATGGCATGTGCTTATCCTGCAGCCACAGGGGCCTTGATTACACCAGTGGTAACACTCACACTGTCAATACCAGAGGAACTGATGAAATTGTGGTAGCAACAGTGAGAAATTTTGGGAATTAAACACAGACAGGCTCAAGACTCAGTTTCAATATAGTTTCCTAACTTGGCTAAAGTCCAGTGCCGACATGGTATTAAAGGGCTTGATGACTTCACAGGGAGATGGGAGGGGAGGGAAGAGATCTCTCACTTGGTTTTTCCCTTTATCTGCCCCTTTCACTCAGCCTGGATTTAATATAGTGTGTCTCAAACTGCCAGGCTCCTCTCCTTTCCCTTGGGAGACTCCACAGTGTCTGGGAGAAATGGAGAGAGGAAGATTTGTTTGCTTTGCTTGTTAATGGTTTGCACTTAGCACTCAGCAAAGATGGAATTGCCTCCCATATGGAGAGAGCTTTTAAGAGAGGATGCTGGGCTTTTGATAAGTCCTAAGTGGAAAGAAGCCAGCAAAACAAGAACAGGCAACAGGCTGCCCTGCCCTCACATTTAAAAGGGACATAAATCCTTGTTTATCCAAAAGATTTCCCCACCAGGCTCCTTATAAAAATACTTCCCCCAGGGAGAAGATGTGGTGGCCTAAATACATTTCCACATCTTGGGGGATGAATAGAAGGATAGAGTGAGAAACACTGTGTTGGGATATCCCAATACCTGCACAAGAGACCAGTGTCTGTTCCCCTTTCCGGTATGACTCTGAGAAGCTCAGGATAGATGTGACAGGAAGAAAGGTCTTAGGAGGAAAAGAGGTCTGTACACACATCTCAGGACTGAAGGGAAGGCATGTGGGCATCCAGTAAATATAGTTATAGCTATGGAGGTGGGTTATCTACGAGCACACTGCTAGATGGGTAAGTGTATTGAGAGGTGGCCTATAAGTGGTGTCTTAAAGTAGGCAGGTGAAGGCTAGGTGTACATGTGTGACAGGGAAGGGCCAGTGTGTGCCTTGGGGTGGGCATGCTCGTGTTGTACTGAGGCATATACTTGTGTTATTGGAAATCTTGTGGAGAAGGAGGGGGCAAAGGTGTAAATGTATCACAAAGTGGGTGTACAATCGTATTGCAGGAAGAAGGATGAATGTATTTATTGTAGGCATGGGGTGTACAAGGTGTCACAGTGAGGGGGGGGTGAATGAAACGTTTGCTGGGAGGGTGTTTTAGGTGGCAGGTGAAGGTATGTATGGGAGGGCAGGGGGTTGTGTACCCATTCCAGAAGAGCTCCATAGCTATTCATGTGCATGTCAGAGAAGAGTGGCTATCTCTTAGGTGTAGGGAGGAAAAGTCTTCTGAGAGTGACAGATAGCAGAGTGGAGGTAAGTGGTTAGAAGGCCCTATGCTGCTGCCTCTTACCCAGTCTGACATAGAGCACATACTGCATCGAGTCCCGGGGCTCTGTGTACAGGATGCTGCCACGCATGCTGAGCCAGATGATTGCCACTTCTGCGATCATGCAGCTGAGCAGGATGCCCAGGTAGCCTCTGCCGTGGTCCACCAGGTTAAGGGAACAGGTCTCGTTGGGACTGTACACCAGCCCGAAGAGCACCACGGAAAGGATCACAAACCTGCCATGCACAAGCCAACTATTTACCAGTGGCAACACCAAGCAAAGCAGCCCAGCATATGGTAATATTTCCTCAACTAGAGTCTCCTCACAGCCAGTTTTTTTTATCCTTAGGACTAAAAGAAGGAATCCTAGATGGCCTGTACATTTCCTGCTAGTTCTCCCACTCACCTGCAGATCATCTATATATTAATTTGGTCCTGAATTCTCTTTCCCAGCTGCCAGGTGACATGCTGCCCAGATCTCACCACCTTGGTATCCTGCGTCTATCTGGCAGTTCTGAGATATTCCCTGGGATACACCAGAGGCATCACACTCAAATCACTGTCCTCTGGGCCCCTCTAAAGAAGCACACCCCAAAATTTCAATAGACCACTCAGAATAAAGGGTGAGGATGTCTCAGGGAGTTACAGGCACCAGGCTTCTAACAGAGGCTTCCCCTGTGAAAGTGGGACAAGGGTTTTATATAGCACTGATCCAAGGAACAGGGAAAGCAAGAGGGACCAGAAGTTCAGAACAATTTGGTACCAGTCATAAGTGTCCAATAGAGCCTTCCTAAGCTATACAGGGGAACTGGAGAGAACTCCAGCCACTGGAGATGGGAGTAGCAAAAGGAAGTCATGAGTTGCTGCAGAGCAGCCTTCTCCCGAGCATCTGTGCTCTCCACTTACCAGGTGGTGTGAAGGAGGAAGAGGAAGATGGCTGGCAAAACGAGGTCATCGCTGCCCACAGACCAGCGACGGCGGAACACCACAATCCCTGGCATGGCTAGTGGGTCTGAGGAGGCTCAGTAGGCAGGATGCTCATCTCCTGAAACAGAAATGTAGGAATGAAGGATGCAGGTCCCCTCTAGTCCCTCAATGCACCCCGTACTAACTTAAAATCCCCTCCATCCACCACACACAAAGGAGGGGGTCCTGTTTGAGAGTCCGCTCCATCCCACTTCCATGACAGCATCAGATCTCCTCCATCCATCACCAGCAGGCAAAGAGGGGTGGGCATACCAAACTCAAGGTGGGGAGGCGGGAAAAGAGAAAGGCAGTCAAAGATCATGGGAAGCATTAGCTTAAACAGGTATGTAGCTCATGCTGAATGTAATTAACACTAACCCGAACACCAGCTTACACGATTAGTTGGAATCCTATTACAGAGCTCTGTGTTTGTAAGTGATCCCTGCTGGGCACCTACAACAAGTTGTGCCAGCCTAAGCTCTGTACAGCTCCCTATTACTGTGTTCTCCCACACATCTGCCACCAGGTTCTTCTCTCAAAACCCTCCTCACAACACCTTCCTCTCAGCCGGCCAGATGCTCCAAAGCATCCATTAACACTTGGCCCTCACACACCACTGGGAGAGCTGTACATCTCCTTCCTATCTCTTGGGGGTGTGCACCCTACAGCCTCCATGGTGTGTCAAAGCTAAGGAAGGAGCATCCAAGGAGATTTCAATCTTGACTGCAGACTGTTTAGAAGCCCCCGTTTGCTCTGCCCTCACTTTGCCTCCTGTATGCATTAAATCATTGGAGATTTAAGGAACAATTGCTTCTCTCCCTTTCTCTCTCTTTTA
Organism: Gopherus flavomarginatus; assembly: GCF_025201925.1. Classification (NCBI taxonomy): domain Eukaryota; kingdom Metazoa; phylum Chordata; order Testudines; family Testudinidae; genus Gopherus; species Gopherus flavomarginatus. The sequence goes on along the minus strand of NC_066621.1, from coordinate 39,438,099 downwards.
TGTATTAGTTTTTCAACCTGATGATCCTTAATTAGCACTGGCAACAGAAGTCAGAGGCTATACAAAGCTCCCCTGCATACGCAGCTCTGCACCTCAATCCTGCCCTGCAGCAATTCCTCTACTACTCTAGTCCAACGTTCCCCCTTACGCAGCCCTGCCAAAGCACCTCAATCCTGTACTGGAGCATCCCCTGCTATAACAGTCTGAAGATGCACCTCAATACCGACCTGCGACCTCTGCATGGCTCTGTTAATGTATTTCTGTCCGGACCTGCAGCGTCTCAGGCTATTCCACTTCTAGCTTTCACCAGCAACCCACTGTGCTCTGCCAGTGTACATCCAGGGTGAGGTTACAGAATCCCCTGCAATTCCAGTCTCTCCTTCACCCTCAGCTTTGTCAATGCTCTTCAAGGGTGACCTGCAGCTTCCTATGCTATTACAGAGTCTGGGCCACCATGCAGCGCTGTCCATGCACTTCAGCCGTAATCCGCAGCACTCCCTGCTATTTTAATCCTACTCCTTCACACCCAGACACTGCTGACAATGCATCTCGATCCCAAATTAAGCAACCGTGCTAGTCCAGTGCAGTCCCTATGAAGTACTGACAAGCAAGTCAAGCGTCTAGAGGCAAAAATAAAAACATCTCATTTCTATTACTTGTGATATAATCAGGATTTGCATCAGGAATTCTGAGGGGACAAACTACTACACTAATCTGCCATGTCCCAGTCCTAACTCAAAACTGATCATAGCTCTTTCACATTAGATCTCAAAATCCAATTCAAATACTCTGGATAAAATGACCTGATGAGTGATCACATTTAAATTAACTAGAATCTTCAAACCACAAAAACATTTGCAGCTTATGACAGGCCCCACGAGCTGCCCTAGCAGCACCACACAGCTACATTATTAGAACGTCTGATGTTACAACAGGTCACACGATCTGGCATTTTGTACTTGTCAATTATGTTTCTGCTCTCTAATCTACACACAAGAACTGCAGCTCATCCTAGAACTGGGCAGCATTTCTTTTACCGTGTCCGCTACCAACTGCTGTCACCCTGGTTGAGTTGGTTTTGCTCTCCTACACATGCTGTCACGCAGCAGCAAGTGACTACACACACACCTCTAAGACTTTTCAGGAAATTCCACAATTAACATGCTGATACACTTCCAGCCTGTTACTCACTTTGGTAAAGGCAACACTGCATTCCATGCTCAGCAGAACAAAAAACAATATGAAATAACTACATACCATTTGGATTCACACTCCCCTAGCGTACACTTGTCAAGCACACTTGGTACATTTCAAAACTGCTCACTCCACTGGCCATATGGCAATACTTTCTAGCCTTATCATGAACAACCCCACCATCCACCACTGGCAGGCACATGGTGGTACTTTCCACCTTTACCTTGAATATGCTACCCTAAATCAATGCACACAGCGATACTTTTCACCTTGCTCTTAAACACTGTTTCTCCTTGCCCGTGGACATAGTGGTACCTCCCAGCCTTTCCCTACCTGTAACTGCTCTTTTTCCATGCAGACATTCCCAGCATTCCCTAGCTTACTAGTGTGCCCCATCAATGTATTTTCAATCATTTTTCTGCACTTGGCAGTACATGCAGTTGTACTTTGCAGACTTTCCTGCCTACTACCAGATTAAGTAGTGCTACTTTGCAGAAACAAGTGAGTCCTAGGGTAGGTTCCTGATGAAAAGCAACAGGTGGGCTTGGAATGAGGTATCCAGCCTTTCATTATTGAACATGATAAATACTGTGGGACTGATGCTGCTAGTCCTCTATTTTACAAAGACCCTACACATAATAATTTGGAAACCAGGGGTAGATGGAGTGCAATTAATTCCTAATGATCGTCTGTGTGAAATCTAAACCAGGAAGCCTGGAGCCCTACTCCCTGTGTTAGAAACAGCAAGAGAGAGGAGTGAGAGACGGCCTGTTACTGTCATACCTGACTTACAGAAAGATAGAAATAGTGCTCTCAGGGGGAGGAGTCCTGGGATCTGGAACCCTGGGATGCAGCCAAAGAGCTATATTTGAGGAGGCCTGAAGACATGAACCTAGCAGGGGACTGAGGAGGGAGGAGAAGAGTCAAAGGACTAAGTGCAGAAGAGCCTTGGGACCTTAAAATAGTGGGTTAGAGACTGCTCCGAGTGCAAGGAGCCCCAGACTTTGCTCCCCTGTTACAGCATGCAAAAGCACTTACGACACAAGGAAGCCCAGGAGTCTGAAACCTGGGTTAGAGATTGAGAGAGCACTGAGTGTGAGAAGCCCTGGGACCCTGAGCCCCGCCTAGGGGGAAACACATGCATGCACAAGTGCTCAGTGCAAGGAGCCTCAGGACCCCGACCCTTCAGGCCAGAGTGAGATCTATGGGAATCAGAAACGCTTACATGGCAAGTGGTCCAGCAGAAGCACATTCTTCTCTCCCGAGAGGGTGTTTCAGGGAAAGTGCGCGTCCATGGAGACAGACATCATGAGGGAAGGAGGAAACCGCGAACTCTTCATGCAGCCATTGAAAATCCCAGTCAGGAGAGGAAAGGACAGCTTGATGACTGTCTGCCAAGGAAGCCAGGCATCATCTTCAGAGCACTTCCCTCCCTCCAAGACGGCAACCTCATTTATTCAACTGGGGCTGCTCAGAGCGAATGAGCTGGGGTCGTGACTTCCCCCCCTTCACACCCCCTCTCGACACACTCTAGAAGGAAGTGACATCATCCCTGTTCTGAGGAGATTGTGTGTGAATTGTGGGAAGAAGGACTGAAAACGAGAGCATGAGATGCTGTCAGAGTCATGGGGAGAGAAACACACAGAGAGATGGAGAGAGGAGGGAGCTCTCAGCCAGCAAGTGCAGCAGCACGGAAACCGCCTCCCCTCTGCCACAAGGAAACAGAAAAGACTAAGCTTGCTGCAGCGATCCTTTGGGAATGTCCTGGAACTTGGCTGCCTGCGGGAACCCCCCCTTCCCCTGCAGTGGATGGCATCAGAAACAGCGCTGCTGGAGGACAGCTCGGAAAGGCTCTGGGGCACTAGTCTATCCGCTGGCATTCGCTGAATGCAGAGGGGAGGAGGGGAATTGGACAGGACATGAAAGGGGCAGCCAGGAGGGGCCACCCTCCCGGTCAGAGAATGGAGGGACTGTTCAAAAGGAGAAGCCTCTCCCAGGCCTTTTCAGTCCTTAATTCCCTGTGACATGCTCTCTAGGGTATGGCAGGACATGGGGGAGGGGTAGAGAAAGCTCTGTTGAGTGAAGGCTTAGAGAAAAGAGCAAGAGAGAGAGACATGCTACAGCGAGACAAGATTCCAGCAGCTAAACCTAGATTTAGTTTAATCCAACATCCTCGTGTGTCTGACATTAACCACAGAAGGTATACAAGTGAATACATGAGCTGAACACAGCTGCAATCGAAGGAAATAGGTTGACACATCTCCCATTAGACATGAAGCATCACCTGCATCCATACAGCCCCTGACAAACCGACCCAAGAATCACCCACTTCCCACTAGCCAAATACACAGAGGAATGAGCTGGCACGTTCACACCGTCACATGCAGACACCCAAGGCATAACACCTATACCCACACAGTCTCTGATACACCACCCCATAGTAATCCCTCATCTGAAACTCTTCCCCCCGCCCACCAATCCACACAGACAATGGGCTCACTCTCACTTATACCACCTGTATAATCCTGAAACTGCCTACGATGCTATCAGCTCTCCACTCAACCCTCTGTCATCTGCCCTCTCCTGGGAAAAGGAAGCAGGAGGCCCTCAAGTGGCCAAACTCTGGGTCCCCTGTGGCACCAACAGTTTCTTAAGACTCAAACAGGCATGCTGGAAAGAGAGAATCTTGCTAGAGAATGTCCATAGAGAGGCCCTGAAAATTTAGTGAAACTGCTGTCCTGAGGCATTCGCCACCTCCATCTGTGCATGAGATAGCAGGCTGTGTGTTGCATGACACAGGCACTGAAAACCATCCCTTACCAACCTCATGCATGTGACACATTTGTAATCCCCCTCCTGTCAACCCATCTCCCCAACCCTAGGTCCTGGAGGCGCTCGCAAGCGTTTAACGGAAAAAGCAAAAGAGAGAAAACAGTTATGTTCTGAAATCTTCAGCCAGGCCTTCATTCCTCTGCCTGTGACTACATAAACTCCTTTTCTTTATGATCCCGGCTCCAGAAACTTTGGCATGTGTAAAATACTGCTGCCATCTTCTCACACACACTCACAGATGAATGACCACATTCACCCCAAAATACTCCATAATTTCCCCACTCATTTCAAGGTTAGGTTCAAAACTGCCCTCAGTGTTCTTAAAACCATCCCAGGACATGCTGTAGGTGACCTCAAAACCTTCTCTCTGCCTCCTCTCTTCATCTAGCCTTGGCCTCTTCTCTATCCTGCCATGCAGTTTGACCACTATAGTTGTAAGAACCTTCTCTGTGGCATCTTATATCTCTTCACCTCTCAGATGGAATCCTACTGTCCCTTGCCTGTACACTTTCATTTCTCTCCCCTTTTGAAATTATTTAACTCTGTTAAATGTGTCGAGTTTGTTTGTATATTTCATATAGATGCCACAAAGATTGCATTATACTGAAGAAAATAATTAAAGATGTACCAGCAATTGAAAGCAGCCATGCAAGTCTATCTCAGGTGCCCACAAGCCAATGAGCACTCTTCACCACACTCTCGCTATACCCTGAGCATCCACTGATTACAGCCTACTACCACACATCCCAACAAGCCACATCACCACTGGACAGGTTTCCAACTCCACCAGAGTGTTCTCCTGGGAGCTGCACTCCCCCTGACCATGCAAGTGCGCCAGATACGGTACATGCTCCACAACTCATGGGCTGTGTCACCACAAGTTCCACACACAAAGCCCCTCCCTGTTCCTGTGACTATACCAGACGGCACGCATGTACTTGTTCTCGACTCCAGCGGAAATCAGCAATTAGAACCTGTACAAAACACAATCGTTCTTCAATCGGTTATTTTTAAAGACCCTAAATGGAGCTCTTTCTGCTTCAGAGTCTGGATCCTCACAATCTGGGAACTGTTCTTCCATTGGGGAGGGGATGTGATTTCATCTTTAGGAAATGTTTTCAGATTGGTGAGGAGGTGCTTTCTTGCCTATGGCAGCACACTTACAAAGAAACATCTCTTCCTGCTGAATCTTGTGTAAGACTCACAGTGTGCACTCTGAAGGCATGCCAGTGTGAATTGAACAGAAAGGCTGCATTCCTAGATCACTCCTCTGCACAATTTGAGCATGACAAACGTAAGCATTAGTACCTCCAAGCAGAGTTGGTAAAGAAGCAAGGGATGAACCCCAGAATAATGGGAAACTGAATTCCCCTCTCATCCCAGAAGTAGAGTGTGTCTCCAAGACAGGGCTGGGTCCCACTCTGGAAGCAGTATGGGAGAGAAGCTAAAGGCTGAATGAACAGGGAGACTGAATTTCCTTGACAATCTAAGAGGGCAGGGCTTTGTTTTACTGGTAGAACACTATATTTCTCTTGATGGAAGCCCACAGCAACTTTCAGAAGAACCTCTCTGCTTCCCATAAGAGGAGCTGGTGTGCGGGCGGGTGGAGCATTTGGAGAATGGGCCCGTTTCTGAGGTAAACAGTTATTAAGAATAAAAAAAATCCACCTCATTCTATTTAGAGCTAAAGCTCACAGACTCAAAGACTTTAAGGTCAGAAGGGACCATTATGATCATCTAGTCTGACCTCCTGCACAATGCAGGCCACAGAATCTCACCCATCAATCTTAAATAACAAACACCTAACCTATGTCTGAGTTACTGAAGTCCTCAAATTGTGGTTTGAAGACCTCAAGCTGCAGAGAATTCTCTGGCAAGTGACCCATGCCCCACACTGCAGAGGAAGGCGAAAAACCTCCAGGGCTTCTGCCAATCTGCCCTGGAGGAAAATTCCTTCGCGACCCCAAATATGGCGATCAGTTAAACCCTGAGCATGTGGGCAAGACTCACCAGCCAGTACCCAGGAAAGAATTCTCAGTAGTAACTCAGATCCCATCCCATCTAACATCCCATCACAGACCACTTGGAATACTTACCTGATGATAATCAAAGATCAATTGCCAAATTAATTGCCAAAATTAGGCTATCCCCTCATACCATCCCCTCCATAAACTTATCAAGCTTAGTCTTAAACCCAGATATGTCTTTTGCCCCCACTACTCCCCTTGGAAGGCTGTTCCAGAACTTCACTCCTCTAATGGTTAGAAACCTTTAAACAGGAGTCGTGGGGGTCTCCCTTTGGCATAGGCTTCGAACAGGCTGAGCACAGCTTAAAACCCAGAGCCCTGGGCATGAGCCTGGGCAGCATGCCGGGAAGATGGGGAAAGAACCCCTTCCAACCCTCTAGCTTTATTTATAAACTAATTCTAAAACTACTATACTACACTAACTATATAACTACAAGAACTAGAACAACTATCTAAACAGGTAAGCAAAGCTAGGGAGAGTGGAGGGCAGCTATTCTGCACTCCATAGTTCCAACAACAGTCACGGGTGGTAAGAAGAAACTGAGGGGGCACTGGGTCGTCTGGGGTATATATCCAGCACCATGAAGGCGCCACTCCAGAGGGCTCCACAGCCGACCCAACGGGTGTTGCTAGGGTAAAAATTCTCCAATGATCGTGCACACAGCACGCACACACCTAACTGGAATCGATATGAGCAAGCACTTGAAGAAGAACAAGTACTACCTCCAGGCCCAATACTGCTTAACTTATGAGATCAGGCAAGATCTCACTCCTGCAAGTGGAATGATATAGGCCACAAAAACAAAAGATATTGTTAGGAGCTAGAAAAGACAACCAGCTGGCCCAATACATTGGCTCCTCTTCAATTTATCTATTCCTGCCTTCTGCTTTCTCACAAAATCCCTTTCCCAGACCTCACCATGCTGCGCGCACAGATCAAGATGTCTTCTGAGCACTTCTATTGTCCACATTTAAATCATCCCCTTGGTCCCTTACTCGGCATACTTCTTTCCCCTTAGTGCAAAGTAGCTCTCCCAAGTTCCCTATTTCCTCAAGTTGACGAGACATCTTCTACGTAGCTGAATGTTCCAGCAGCTTTACTGCATTTCTTGATCTCTTTTGGAATTTCAAAAGTCTCCATCAGTTGCCCCTAGAAGGCCCCCTTTCCCTCATGATAATAAATTAGGGCTATCAATTAATCGCAGTTAACTCACGCAATTAACTCAAAAAAATTAATTGTGATTAATCGCACTGTTAAGCAATAGAACACCAACTGAAATCTATTAAATATTTTGGATGTTTTTCTACATTGTCAAATATATTGATTTCAGTTACATCACAGAATACATAGTGTACAGTGCTCATTTTATATTTTTTTCTTACAAATATTTGCACTGTATTTTTCAATTCACCTCATACAAGCACTGTTGTGCAATCTCTTTATCATGAAAGTGCAATTTACAAATGTAGATTGTTTGTTACATAACTGCATTCAAAAACAAAATGATGTAAAACTTTAGAGCCTACAAGCCCACTCAGTCCTACTTCTTGTTCAGCCAATCACTAAGAGAAAGAAGCTTGTTTACATTTATGGGATGTAATGCTGCCCGCGTCTCATTTACATCACCTGAAAGTGAGAACAGGCATTCATATGCCACTGTTACGGCTGGTGTTGCAAGATATTTACATGCCAGATGTGCTAAAGATTCATATGCCTCTTCATGCTTCAGACATTGTTCCAGAGGACATGCTTCCATGCTGATAATGCTTGTTAAAAAAATAATGTGTTAATTAAATTTGTGACTGAACTCCTTGGGGGAGAATTGTATGTCTCCTGCTCTGTTTTACCCTGATTCTGCCATATATTTAATGTTATAGCAGTCTTGGATGATGACCCAGCACATGTTGAAGAATGAGGGGGGATTTGATAGCTGCTTTCAACTACCTATAAGGGGGTTCCAAAGAGGATGGATCTAGACTGTTCTCAGTGGTACCAGATGACAGAACAAGGAGTAATGGTCTCAAGTTGCAGTGTGGGAGGTTTAGGTTGGAGATTAGGAAAAACTTTTTCACTAGAAGAGTGGTGAAGCACTGGATGGGTTACCTAGAGAGGTGGTGGAATCTCCTTCCTTAGAGGTCTTTAAGGTCAGGCTTGACAAAGCCCTGGCTGAGATGATTTAGTTGGGGATTGGTCCTGCTTTGAGCAGAGGGTTGGACTAGATGACCTCCTGAGGTCTCTTCCAACCCTGATACTCTATGATTCTATGTTGTTCCTTTTAAGAACACTTTCACTGCAAATTTGACAAAACACAAAGAAGATACCAACGTGAAATTTCTAAAAATAGCTACAGCACTCGACCCAAGATTTAAGAATCTGAAGTGCCCTCCAAAATCTGAGAGGGATGAGGTGTGGAGCATGCTTTCAGAAGTCTTAACAGAGTAACACTGCAATGCGGAAACTACAGAACCTAGCCACCAAAAAGGAAAATCAACCTCTGCAGGTGACATCTGATTCAGATTATGAAAATGAACATGTGTCGAACCGCACTGCTTTGGATCATTATCAAGCAGAACTCGTCATCTTCATGGACGCATGTCCTCTGGAATGGTGGTTGAAGTATCAAGGGACATAATCTTTAGCGCACCTCGCATGTAAATATCTTGCGGCGCCGGCTAGCTCTCACTTTCAGGCGACATTGTAAACAAGAAGCAGGCAGCATTACCTTCTGCAAATGTAAACAAACCTGTTTGCCTGAGTGATTGGCTGAAGAAGAAGTAGGACTGATTGGACTTGTAGGCTTTAAAGTTTGACATGGTAGAAAATAGCCAAAAACATTTAAATAAATGGTATTCGATTAATGTTTAACAGTACGATTAAGCGCGATTAATTTTTTTAATTGCTTGACAGCCCTAGAATAAACCCAACTCTCTAAACCTTTTCTTTAAATTAGATTAATCAGAAGTGGTATCATCTTCACTCTCCTCCCCAAGACAATTATTTTCCTGTAGGACAATGGTTCTCAAACAGTGGTCCGTGAGCTCCATTCAGGTGGTCTGCTGACAGTTCCCTCTAAGATGCGCGCCTGCGCAGCCACATCAGAGAATAAAGGGCCACCCAGCTAATTAGTGGAACCATGCAGGCGTGGCTCCACTAATTAGGTGCCTGGACCCTGAAGAAGATGCACATATAAGGTGAGGTGGTGGCCTTGGGGAAAGAGGAAGTAGGTGGGAGAGGGCAGTGGGGCGAGAAGAGGGGGTGGGAGGAATCTGGGACCTGCAGGGCTGTGGCGGCCAGAGAAAGAGGTGACTTTCCCCAGCTCTAGGGCTGCGGCTGCTAGGGGGAGATGCCCTCCTTCCCAGCCTCAGCTCTGTGGCAGGGGAGAGATCCCGCCTCCTTCTCAGCCCCAGCTCAGGGACTGCTGCGGTGGGGGAGAGAGGGAGAGACTCCCTCTCCTTCCCAGCCCCAGCTGAGGGACTGCTGCGGTGAGGGAGAGAGGGAGAGACCCCCTCTCCTTCCCAGCCCCAGCTTGGGGGCTGCCGCAGCAGGGGAGAGAGGGCACATCCATCACATTAGAAAGGTAAGACTACTGATATTAAAATATGAGCAGTGCGCTTTTATTTGTAGAACAAAAAAAGTTAATTATTATTAAGTTTTTTTATATATAGTGCTTTTATCCAAAGTGCTTTACAATAGTCAGATAATGGTACAAACAACATTTGGAAAGACCATTAAGTGGTCCGCCGAGACCCTCAGCAATTTTCAAGTGGTCCACGGGAAAAAAAGTTTGAGAATCACTGCTGTAGGACAGTGTTCACCGCACTGCATACGGTATCCGACACAGGGCCTAACTATCACTGTATCAGTTTCTCTTAAGCAATAATACTATGGCCAAACCCAAACAGTCTATAACTATTAGTCAGGCCTCAAAAAATCATGAAATAGGCTCAAAAATCATGAGTTTTTAGAAATAGTAAATTTGGGATTCTTTTTATTTGTCTTCTGGGTTTTTAGCCTTTAAGATTCACGTATTTTCTTCAACCACGAAGGCTAGAAATTCAGCTTTCATTAAAAAAACAAAAATGAGATTCTCACCTAATAACATGACCCTATGAACAAAATATTATGAAAGTTGACAACACTGCTTGATTAACTTATTCCCATGGGATGGGACCAGGCAATGCCCATAGTATCCAAGGTGAAATCCAACAAATGCCTCACATAGCCACAGTATCACCTTACCGACCTAGTACCTTGCTTGCTTTTCTACAGCTGACTGGCTAGTATTAATGATCTCTTAAAGCATGAAGATGTTCTTTACCAAGTTCATTACATTCTTTGAAAGGAGCCTCTTTTCACAATCCCTTGAGACAAACATACAGCAACATTTGAGCTGCTGAGGTGTTCGCGCAATATCTATTTTGCAGCAATTGTTTCATTTCTGCAAAAAATGCTGAGACTATTTTATAACTTATGGTGGTTTTGGCGCAGGGATCAGAGGGAGTCCTACATGGAGACAATCAATTCCCTAGCTAATTACACTTTTGCTAATTGCAATATTGCTCTTCCCTTCCAGGGCCTTACAATCAGCAGTGAAAGGCTGGATGGAGGATCAACCAAATTAAAAAGAGAAGTTGGAATGATTTCTCTGTCTCTGGAGGCACCCCTTCTCTGGATACTGCTAAACTATCCCTGACCAGCAGGATTTATCCTCAGGACCCATATTCATAGCAGAATGCACCACATGATTCCATGAAAGAAAACATTTTTTTCAATTGTGGCTATAAGAAAGCATTTTTGTCTAAATGGGGAAACAAATGAGTAGATTCCTCAGTTCCATACCCTTCCTTCTATGAGTGGACACACCCAGTGCAAAGATTTATCACAGAACCAGGAGGGACATTTTTCAAGGGAGGGTGGTACGCACACACTTATTAAAATATTGGCAGCACAGCACTGGCGGTTTGTGACAAACTAGTCAAAATATGCCTGCTAGTGATCACCAAAAGTGAAGAAACTAATCAGGTTTCCAAGTCCTAAACTGTCCAGGAAAGAAGAAGTTTTGTGAAATATGGAAACTGCTGACAATGGGCCCAGTCCTGCTTCCACTCAGATATTGGGACTTTTGCCTTTAATCTGAATGGATCAGATTGACCTCAGCATTTCATATTTACTAGAATAATTGAACACAAAACATCTCCATGTATTACTCACCAAGGAATGACTTTGACAAACCCAACAGATAATGCTGCCTTGTATATGATTAAGACTAACCATTGCATTTGGAAGATGATCAAAGTCTAGTGACATTAATTTGATTAAAAACAACACACAGGTGTTGCGTCAATGCCAATGTCTGCAACTACCCACATTTGGTGCTTACAAGACCACAATCTCAGCTGATGATTCCAAGCTTGAGCTAAAATACCATCCTAGTAATTGCAGAAATCTGTGTTTAAAATGACAGACATTACAAGGTTTAGCTCAGGACATGTCTACGCTACCACATATGCAGGGCCGGCTCCAGGCCCCAGCGCGCCAAGCGCGTGCTTGGGGTGGCATGCCACAGAGGGCACTCTGCTGGTTGCCGGGAGGGTGGCAGGCGGCTCCGATGGACCTCCCGCAGGCGTGACTGCGGAGGGTCCGCTGGTCCCGCGGCTCCAGTGGAGCATCTGCAGGCGTGCTTGGGGTGGCGAAATGGCTAGAGCCGGCCCTGCACGTATGTTGGCAAAATTTATGTCATTCAGGGGCGTGACACTTGTAAGAGTTTGCAGCTACAGCATGGACCTGATTTTCAGATATACTTAGAGCACTCAAACCCAACTGAAGTTAATGGGAGCTACGAGAGTTCACTACATCCAAAAATCAGCCCATGCGCGTATGCTACAAAGGCATCAGCCCAAAGGTTTTTAATTTTACCATGACACATGCGCTGGAGATGGTAGTTTGTGGTTTTGTTGTAATATCCTTAGGGTGTATTCAAAATATACTAATTCATGCTTGTAAACTATACAACTCTCAACTTGTCTACAGTAAGAAAAACAAAGGGCTTGGTGATTTCTGCTAGGGCTGGCTACACTAGGAAATGATACTTATGAAACAGAACATTTGAGTGCCAATTAGACTGCCTTATTTACTTTAAACAGGCTATTTTCTTACTACAATATTGTTTAAAATAGGTATTAGTCTTAGAAGAACGTTTTTAGACTTTATGAAATGCTTGTAAATTGCTGTATGCATTAATCTCACTTTTAATGTCTATATTCCATGCTATAAGGAAATATGTAAGTTTTGCTTTATTAGTTTGAAAATGTTTGCTCTGAACTTATAAATCCAGGCATGGGAATAGTTCTCCCCTCCCTCGCCCATTAAGAATACCTATCACGATTAAATAGGCCATTAAGGAACATCACGATACTGAGGGTATGGCTACACTTGAAATTTCAGAGCGCTGCCACGGCAGCGCTGCGGGAGCGCTGCCGCGGCAGCGCTTTGAAGTGTGAGTGTGGTCGGAGCGCCAGTGCTGGGAGAGAGCTCTCCCAGCACTGCACGTAAACCACATCCCTTACAGGTGTAGCTTGCAGTGCTGGGAGCCACGCTCCCAGCGCTGCGGCACTGATTACACTGAGGCTTTACAGCACTGTATCTTGCAGCGCTCAGGGGGGTGTTTTTTCACACCCCTGAGCATGAAAGTTGCAGCGCTGTAAAGTGCCAGAGTAGCCAAGCCCAGAGACTCTAAACTAAGGCAGAGATCCCTAGGCGTTACCCCTGAGTTCCCCCTGAAAGACATTTTGAACTGACAGATTACTGCATCTCTGTCACCTTTAGGAACCATATATGATAACTAATGTGCATATGCTTGCTTGCTTTAACCTGTAAATAACTCTCACTTCTTTTTCCTAGATAGTAAATCTTTAGTTAGGTTATTACAGGATTAGTTACAGTGGTTGTCTTTGGTGTGAGATCTAAAGTACAAATTGATCTGGGGGAAGTGACTGGTCTCTTGGGACTGGGAGCAACCTGAATGTTTTGTGATTTTTGGTGTAAGTGACCATTTCTCACTAAGTCCAGCTTTCTTGGATGGCAAGATAGACTGGAGAGCCTAAGGGGAGTCTGTGAGTTCAAGGCTGTAGTGTTATAGCAAGGGTGGCCAACCTGTGGCTCCGGAGCCACATGCTGCTCTTCAGAAGGTAATATGCAGCTCCTTGTATAGGCACCAACTCCAGGGCTGGAGCTACAGGTGCCAACTTTCCAATGTGCTGGGGGAGGGGGCTCTGCACCCTGGCTCTGCCCCCACTCCATTCCTTCCTGCCTCCTACCCTGAGCCTGCTATGCCCTTGCTCCTCCCACTCCAAGCCTCCTGCAAGCCATGTAACAGATGATCGGGAGGGATGGCGAGGCACTGATTGGCGGGGCTGCCGGTGGGCTGGAGGCGCTGGGAGCTGTGTGGGGGGAGGGGGAAATGGGGGGCTGCTGACTTATTACTGTGGCTTTTTGGCAATGTACATTGGTAAATTCTGGCTCCTTCTCAGGCTCAGGTTGACCACCCCGTGTTATAGTGATCTGGGAGTTCACATTTGTTACTGGGCTGGGGAAATGTAATTACAGAACATACCACCAGTTTGGGGTGTCTGCCCTGTTTTTGGAATTCTGCCCTGAGATAGGCACTAACGGTCGTGAAATGTTCCAGACAGAGTGACGTAGTCTATAGCACAGTGGTCGGCAAACTTTTTAGAGTTGTGTCCCCCTTTACCTTGTCCATCCCCACCACCACCACCGGAGCCAGGATCAGGAGCAAGGATGCAGCTCAGAAAGGGAGGGGGAAGATAGACTCATAGACTTTAGGGTCAGAAGGGACCAATGTGATCATCTAGTCTGACCTCCTGCACAAAGCAGGCCACAGAACCCTACCCGTCCACTTCTATAACAAACCCCTAACCTATGTCCGAATTATTGAAGTCTTCAAATTGTGGTTTGAAGACCTCAAGCTGCAGAGAATCCACCAGCAAGTGACCCATGCCCCATGCTGCAGAGGAAGGCGAAAAACCTCCAGGGCCTCTGCCAATCTGCCCTGGAGGAAAATTCCTTCCCGACCCCAAATATGGCGATCAGCTAAACCCTGAGCAGACAGGGTAAAGGGCCATGGCTGGGGCCACAACTGGGGGAGGGGCTGGAGCTGGCCATGGGGCCTGGGCTGGAGCCACGGCCAGAGGCCAAGGCTGGGATAGGAGCGGAGCTGCAGCTGGGCCGTGGTTGGGGTCAGCAGCCAGGCCCACAGCTGGGTGTGGCTCCACTCTTGGCCCCGCCCCAGCATCACCCTTGGCTGGGAATGGAGCCACCGTCGGACTGTGATGGGGGCCAGCAGCTGGGCCCGGGGCCAGCAGCTGGGCCCCTGGCCAAGTGCGGAGCTGTACCCAGGCTGAGAATGGGGCCAGGCACAGAGCTGGGAGCCGGGGCTGAGATTGGAGCAGAGCTGGAGGTGGGGTGAGGCTGGGTGGGGCTCCTTCCCTGCCTCCCTTGGCTGCTGGCCCAGGCCCACCATGCCCCCCAGAACATTCCTCCATGCTCCCCCTAGGGAGACCTGCCCCACAGTTTGGGGACCATAACATGATTTTTAACTGTATCAAAACACAGATGCAAACTGTATTGCAACCCTGGTAGGCTGTAACTATGTTGGAAAGTAGCTTCAGATACTGTTATAAGACTTACGGAGGATATGCTTTTATACTCATTTACTTCAGCTGGGCACTGGGCTCAGAGGTTCAAAGATTTCCCCATAATCCTATTCCTCATCAGTGTATGTTGGCCTGATAGTTCCATTTATAATTTAATGCCTGGTCCTTACATTGGTTCATTGGTCTCAAAGTTATTTTACATTTGCACTGAATGTGTCATCTGCTGACCTCTCAAACCAGCTGAATTACGGAGACTGGTGGCTTTGTTGCACATTCTCTGCTTTGGAGAGGAGGCACATGCATCTTAGACTCCTAGAAATTAGACACAAAAAAGACCTATTAAGGGCATCTAGTTTCTAGTCCATATACCCCAGGATCAATGCAAGATTGTTTGCTGTAGTTAGGCTTGGAAGGATTCCATTTTTTACTGGTAAATGTCAGTAAACGCCAATTTCATTGTACACACACAAACCAAAATTATTTTCATCTATAATAATCAAAATCTATAGACAGGCAATGTAAGAAAAATGCTGTGTGAGAACTTATTAGAGTTTGATTTAAGGATATTTACTTTGTATATTTTGACATGTGATGCTAACAATTTGTGTTTTAAATTATTATAAAGCTTTAACTTTTTGAATCTCAACATCTACTGTCTTTAAATAATTATTGTCTGACATTCCCCCATAATATCCTCCAACTGTGACTATTTAGACAGATTAAAAAATAAAAAAGCTTAAAACCCATGATTTTGCACCACTGTGAAAATTTAAGTGATAAAATAAAAAAAAACTTAAAATAAACATCAATATTATCTGTCAAAATTATAAAAAAAGACACTAATCTAATTTTGACAAACCTATCTATTCTATTTATTATTTCCTGAAAGCACCTAGATTACCTGAGATCTGAGCCTGGGATCTCTCTTTCTACTTTTTTGTTTTAAATGACAAACAATCAAGCTTGCACTACTTCCTTGGGATGCTCTTCCAGACCACTCTCATCATTAAGAAATGTTTCCTAATACTCAATACAAATTGTCCTTTGCTCAATTTTAGCCCATTATTTTCCCACAGATAACCATAAACACTTCCTCTCCCTCCTAATTTTTATGTAAGATACTTGAAGACAGTTACACATCCCTCCCTCATCACTGTCTTTTAGTCAAGCTAATACATACTTAGGTTTTAAAACCTTTCCTCATAAATCAATCCCTCCAGCTCCCTTAATCTTTTTCTTTTTGAAAGTGCTCTTGAAATTCTCTCCAATTATCTACTAAGGAGGTACATAGGACAATTACATATTATTATAGAGACATCCCTCAGGACAGGAATAACTTCCATTGACCCCAGATGCCATCTTATTATCATCAGTCTCTGGAAGAGGGGCTATCAAGTAGCTTCGCTGTGGCATAATTCCTCTGCAAAATCCCAATGTTTTTTGCTGCCATACTGCACGGCAAACACATATCTATATTAGCTGTTCACTATCACCCCTAAGTCTCCCTCAGCATTCCTGCTCTCCAGTTTTCTCCCCTGCACTAGATTATTCTTAGAAGTATTAGCCTGCATTTTTCTAGACGGAATCTCATTTTATTTCCTGCCCACATTTCTGGACTTTTTAGATGCCTCTTTATTATTTCTGTGCCCTCCCTGGTGTTTACAATGCATTCCAATTTAGGATTATACATAGATTTCATTTATTCTTGTTTTCTTCATCATTAATAAAATTTAATAAAATGTAACCCAGCATCAATATTTACAGCACTCCATCCCCTTTGAAGCTTCTCCCTAACTCTATATATTGCATCATTTTCCACCTGGATATAACTTTCCAGCTACTTTTCGTTCCATGTAACTAGTCTCTTATCTAAACTAACTGGAATTCACTTTTCCAGTAAGATTCTGTGAGACACTACAATGAATGATCTTCTGAAGTCCAGAGGAACATTGCTTTTCAAGGTTCTTTCAGCTCAGGACTAATCTAGGCCACATAACAACATCACAGGGTATATACAGTTTCATTTCTAACATTTTCCCTACTGCATTAAGAAAGTTGTGATCAAATGCCAAAGTAACAGGAGCTCTGTTTAGTGAAAGACATGTGCACGACAATGAATGTTTGCATGTACAGGCTGAGGTGGATGACTGGACCTGTACCTATACCTGTACCTATGTTGGACCAGTACTGAAGTGCCACAAGGACAGTATTGGCACAAGAACAATGGATATAAACTGTCCATGAACAAATTCAGGCCAGAAATTGGAAGAAGGTTTCTAACCATCAGAATGAGGCTCGGGAACAGCCTCCCCATAGGAGCGAACAATTTAATTAGTTTTAAGAGACAGATGCAAACATTTATGAACATGATTGCTTGTGATGGTGGGGGCAGGGCTCAGCAGCCTTAAGGGAACCCTTCTAGTTTGAGTCTTATGTTCCTAAAGTGCATGCTTCAGGGTTTTAGCTGGTCACCTGAAGAGGTCAAGAAAGGATTTTCCCCCCGATGTATTCTGGGGTTTGTTTGTTTTTTGGTCTCCTTCCTCTGAAGCATCAGGGATAGCCATGGCTGGAGATGGCACACTGGACGGGGTGGGCCAGTGCTCTGAGATGGCAATGAGTAGTCTCTCATATGCTTGGCTGCCTGTTGCTCACACGCTCAGAGGCTAACTGACAACCATATATAGGGGTTGAAAAGGAATTTCCCCCGTGTTCAGATTGGCAGTGTGACCTTGGGGTTTTTTCACCTTCCTCTGCAGGGTCACTTGCCAGGATTATCTGAGTATACAGATCTCACTTAATCAATTCCCTAGTATTGCAGGAGCCTTGGGCACTGGTGCACCTCGGTCCCGCCTCTTCTCCACCCATGGCACATAATAGTTTACTCTTCTGTGGGCTGTAATAATTTGGTCTAATTTTGGTTGTTGGGTTTAATGTGAGTGTTGGTTGGTACTGCCGACCTGTGGTACGCAGGAGGTCAGACTAGATGATCGGGTGGTCCCTTCTGGCTTTAAACTCTAGGACCCTATCCATTTATGCATGTGCTCTTGTACTTTCTGAGATATGCAAAAATGTATCTGAAAAGCACAAGAACTGCCCAATTTTTGCAAAAGGCCTGAAGCACAACAGAGTTGCAGCCCCAACCTGATATTTTCTTTCCTTACTCAATAGTGATATATTTAGAAGGGGAGACCTCACATCACTTGCAAAGAAGAAGCTGCTAGTGTCTACTGTAGAAATACACATGTGCAGTGCGTGTATATTGGACCTGTGCAGAGACCCTTTGCCGCTATCGCTTTGTCCTTCTTATTTGCTGCATTCAACAGGAACTTTTTCTGTTTTAAAGAGGAAGCAGATTCTAGAAGAAAATGAGCACAGAATGGCCTCCTATCAGCAAACACGTTCCCACGCCTGAATGCTAAAACAGACAGTAGTTTAGCTTCTCATTTGACAAACAAATGTTGCTGTCATATCTAAGCCCAAAGGGAACATTTAGGTTCTGACTGTGGACCCCAGAAAACAGAGTTTTGTAGTTGGAATGTAAGAAGGGATCTGCAGCAACACCCCTTCCCTTCGAATTCTACTTTGGAACCTGGGTGCAGAAAGTCGCTCAAGATACAGCAGGGGACACAGCTAAAGAGTCCTGGAGGGTCAACTCTTCTCATTCCTGCCCGAAGAATGCTGTCTTTCCAAAGGAAGATGCCAGCTCCTACTCCACTCATGGAAAGCTCACTAATTACAGTGAAAATCAGAAGGAAGCAAGAGAGGGAGGGAGGGAGATTCGCTCTCCAGCTCACACAAATGACAGCTTGAGCAAACTTTTCCTGCCTCAGCGGCTGCTGCTATAAATAACACTCTCCAGGGCTCAGCAATGCAGTACAACAACCCAGAATCCCAGTCACCTCACACAGACCCTCTAAAACCTGCATTCCCCTATGCACAGGGCACCTCTCATACACACATACAAGCACTAAAAATTGCATTCCAGTCCACAGTAAACACATATCTCCACTACACACAGTATACATACATGTATTTCCAATACACACACACCAAGATCAGCTAGCAATATGCACAAAACACTTCTTTCCACCACCACCCCACCAGCCTGCCTTCCCTTTCTTTACCCCATCCTTTCCATTACATGCATTTCTCTTCCTCTTCCGAGCCACTCTTCCATTGTTGCAGCCAGACTCTCTTTCCCCTCCTTCCCTTTCAATCTTCACATCTTTCAATGCTTCCCTTGTCTGCACTGGTTTACAGGTCCCCACCCAGTTCTCCCCTTTTATTATCTAGCGGGCCCTAAAATGTCCTAGTGTAGCCAAAACCCGCCCTCCTGCTGCAGACGGCTCTTTCTGAAGCTTGGGTCAACACTGCTCCTCCAGCCAGCTAAGGAAAAGTGCAGGATACTCCCTCCCTACTTGGACTGAGGCCTTGGCTACACTGGCGCTTTACAGCAATGCAACCTTCTCGCTCGGGGTGTGAAAAAAACACCCCCCTGAGCGCTGCAAGATACAGCGCTGTAAAGTGCCAGTGTAAACAGTGCCGCAGCGCTGGGAGCACGGCTCCCAGCGCTGCAAGCTGATCCCCATGAGGAGGTGGAGTACGTGCAGAGCTGGGAGACCTCTCTCCCAGCGCTGGTGCTGCGACCACACTCACACTTCAAAGCGCTGCCGTGGCAGCGCCTTGAAGTTTCGAGTGTAGCCAAGCCCTGAGCCCAGTGTCTCCAGAGCACACGCTGTCAGTCTCCCTTTCCTTCCCCAACCCTAAGTGGATTGTGCCTGTGCTACTGATGCTACTCCTGCAAGCTGCATCTTCACAGAGGCAGTCAAATCCTCCCAACTGAACTCTGCTCCACGTAGGCCACAGATGAAAAGGAGAAGCACTGATGCTGATGAGGGCGCAGAGACTCAGTGCCTACTTTTCTCCCAGAAGCTCCTACTGGTAGCCCTTCTCTAATGGCAGCAGCAGCAGCAGGGTAAGACGCTAGCAGCCTCATCAGTCTCACTGCACTCCCAGCACATAGCTGGAGAACCACCTGCTATGGCTGGGGGCAACAAAGACAGGACTCTTCTTGCATGTGAGTTTTGAAGATGTCTGAGGGAGGGAAGAGAAGGCAGGAAACCGATTCTCATCTCCCACAAGCCCAGGATTTCTGTGAATTTGTGTCAT
Organism: Gopherus flavomarginatus; assembly: GCF_025201925.1. NCBI lineage: Eukaryota > Metazoa > Chordata > Testudines > Testudinidae > Gopherus > Gopherus flavomarginatus. Next base: position 39,418,204 of record NC_066621.1, on the reverse strand, counting down.
ATTTAAACCTCATCTACAGCCTCTGGCAACCCACAGCTAAGAGTCCTTCTCTTCATAAACAGACCCTCCAATCACTACACTTCTGAATACCCAGCATACACCCCTCCTCCACAACACCCACGCACATCACACAGTACATTCTGCACACACATACAGCACATCATCTGCATACATATATCTTCTGCACAAACCTATGGAACAGGCCTCTGACCTCTGCCCAGTCCTCTGATTACACAGAAAGTGCTTCTCACCACCTCCGACAACCCTTCTCCCTGATCCCCAAGGGGAGATAATGGCAGACAATGGGAAGCAGTTTCTAGACCATTTCTAATTTAATCAGATAACCCAATTTTAAAAGATCTATTGAAACTCTCTGATCCTCTAATTTTCTAGTTATGAGCCCTGTGATCATCTCTGCTGTGCCTGATAGGATATTCTCCCAAACCGCTTTATTTCTTCTGTCATAGCCACACCCTTCCCTACCCACACTGCCAACCCCTTTGCTTACTCAGTAACTTTCCTTTTCCTTGGAGGTCTCTGGAGTCTTTATACTGAATTAGGGTTGCCAACTTTCTACTCACAAAAAACTGAGCACTCTTGCACCGTCCCCCACTCACTCCATCCCCCCTCCGTCACTCACTCTCCCCACCTTCACTCACTCACTCTTTTTCACCAAGCTGGGGCAGGAGGTTGGAGTGCAGGGGGAGGCAGAGTGGGCTCCGGCTGGAAGTGAGTGCAGGTTCTGGTGTGGGGCTGGGGATGAGGGATTTGGGGTGCAAGAGGGGGCTCTGGGCTGGGACTGAGGGGTGCGGAAGGGGGATCAGGTTGGGCGAGGGGGTTGGGGCACATTACTTCTTTTCTTCTGCAACACTCAGCTGCCATGGAACCTTCCAGCTCAAATATGCCATAACCCTCTAAAAGGGGCATTATATTAAAAGTTTTCTGCTGATTTAACTAATCAGGCTCCACAAGAGACTTACACAAAGGGGCCTGTGTGGACCATGGTGTACTCCTTTACACAGTTCTGGGGTGTGTATGTTTCTCAAGGAATTGTACAATTTGGTGTATAATCAAAGTCTTGATGGAATGTCCCAGCTGATTGCCTTAATGGTGTATTAAGCCAAAAATATTTTCCTCTTTGCTGCCACCTCTCCCCCTCATTTATAGACTTTTCTCCAGCAGCTGCAGACCTGAGAAAACAAGGAATCTCAAGATGGCACATCACTGCAGGAGTGGCATTGCTTCAGCGCAGTGCCAGAAGCCAGTCAGTAAAGAGAGGCAAGAGTGGGGGAGGGGAAGGCACAAGAGAACCTCTTGCATAACTCAAGGAGAGGGACAGGAGAGCTGTAGCCCCAATTATGGAAATAAGAATACTTAGCAATACAGCACTCTGTAGTTTCAAACAGCTGTGCAGACTTTAACTATGGGAGGGAACAAAGACAGAGAGGATAAAATACTTGCCCAAAATCTTAGTGGAAGTACCAGGATCAGAACACACAGTCACATTCTGACTTTCAATGCTGAGTTTAATTCCTCAGATTGCACCAATTCTCTATGGTCATTAACGTTTCTAGACTGAGAGTACAAATTACAAAGTATCTATGATCAACAACAAGAGACCAACTTCTAGGGGAGGAAAAGCAGATTAAGAATTCCTGCTCCATAAATTAATGGTACATAGGAAACATGGGCTAGTCACACATAGAATGATTCCACTAGCCCAATGGTACAGGCTGCAATGAGTCTATGGTAGGAAGTATGAAAAAGCAGCCTGAAACCATTCAGAACAAAAATCAGAACCAAGGTTACTAAAGCAAAGCCAAGTATGTGAATGAGACAAAACCATTACCCTCAACATAAGCAGCTGAGCTCACCAAAGAGAAGAAGTGGTGTATGGGAAATGGGAACTTGGTATCTTCTCCAGCCACGACCCCTGCCTACCAGGCCTTGAGATTAAAGGAACTCCATCCGAAAGACACATCTGTTTTGGGCCAGTCTACAGCAAGTGAAGAGGAAGCAAGATCTGCTGCCTTACCCGGGAGCAAGTAAAGTGTGATGAAAAGAATTGCCAGACAAGAATAGGTCGATGGCACAGCTCATCTGCTATCCAATTCTAAATGTTTCAGATAACGGGCATAAAAATCTCTTAAAATGAACCTAACTCTGCAGTTATCTATGCTTTTCTCACCAAAGGGTGGACTATTGCAATAATATTGAAACAGCACTATGTTAATGCACACTAAGGAACTTTTAGTTCACGCTAGCTGGGTCTACATGGGCTAGTTCAGGGGTAGGCAACCTATGGCATGGGTGCTGAAGGCTGCACGCAAGCTGATTTTCAGCAGCACTCACACTGCCCGGGTCCTGGCCACTGGGCTAGGGGGCTCTGCATTTAAATTTAATTTTAAATGAAGCTTCTTAAACATTTTAAAAACCTTATTTACTTTACATACAACAGTAGTTTAGTTATATATTATAGACTTATAGAAAGAGATCTTCTAAAAACATTAAAATGTAATACTCGCACATGAAATCTTAAATCAGAGTGAATAAATGAAGACTTGGCATACCACTTCTGAAAGGTTGCCAACCCCAGGGCTACTTAGTGCACAACTTGTTGATGTGCTTTAGAAACCACTCCATTTAGTGCACATTGCCAGCCATGTACACAAGCCCTTTGGATGTTTTTTGCCTCCATAATATTATGTGACAGCAAATTCCATGGGACAATTATATGTTGCTTCTGAAAAAAAAAAACTTTATTTTTACCTGGTGTCAATTCACTCTCTTTCTGTCTATTGCTTGAGGGCAAAGCACAACAGCAAACAAGCCCAGAACATAGTGAAGGCTGCTACAGTATTCAGCTTTTTGAGCAACATGTCTTATCCAACACTTTGTGAGTCTGAGCTTCTTAAAGGAGGATAAAACGAGTGCCCACATATTCCTTCCTTTCTCTGTTGTGTCTTTCTCTCAACCCCAGTCCGGCTCACAGCGTGCAGTGGAAGAGCAGGCATTAGCAGGCAGGATCCTGCTTTGATTGAGAAGATAGTCTTGCCAACTGTCCAGAAAGAACATCATGGTGAGAGAAGGAACAAAAATGCTAGCACAATGAAGTTGTCAATAATTCATTAACAGTCCACTGATCTCTCCTGGCATTCCTGAAACTTGAAAGATGTTCCAGCTGTCAGGCAGGAGTACACCTGGGAAGGGGAGAAATGCCCACAGAGGATACAATAACAACAGCCTCACTTCCTTTCCATGGGTAGATCTTGAGCTCACAGGTGCCAGCTTCCAATTTTCCCCAGGGGTGCTCAACTCCTGCTCAAACACAGGCCTTGCCCCCATTCCACTCCTAGCCCCAAACTCCCATCGTTCCCTGCCTCTTCCTGCCCACTTCCAAGTGCACCCCATCCCCTGCTCCTCCCCCTCCCTCCCAGTGCCTCCTGCACACCGCAGAACAGCTGATCCATGGTGGGAAGGAGGGAGGGGGAGGAGTTGATCTACAGGGACACTGGCAGGTGGGAGATGTTGGGGGGGGAGGGAGGGATGATGGCCGCCAGTGCGTGCTAAGCACCCGCTAATGTTTTTCAGTGGGTGCTCCAGGGCTGGAGCACCCATGGAGTCGGCACCTGTGCTTGAGCTGCAATTCCAGCAGCCACTCCACTCCACCCCAGCAGGACAGTGAGGAGACAAGTAACAGGGACTAAGCAAGACGTAAGAAATGAAAAGCCACTTCTGAGGGTGAAAGCATGTGCTGGCGATGGTGCTGGTGGGGGTAATTCAAGCCTCTGAAACACTCCACAAATACTCATCTTCAGACCCAGACAGAGGAAAAGGAATTGGGATAGCCAGGCTTTGTTGAGTCAAGCAACTCAAAAGCATAAAAGACCATATGGAAAGAAGCTAGAAAAGAGTAAAGAGATACAGAGCTAGAACAGCCATCTTAACTCCCCTGCCTGCTGCAAGCAAGTTCCTTTAAGTCACAGGAATAACACTTGGCATTCCATTACCCAGTCAGCAGCAGGTGGCAAAGTGGAATGAACATTGCATTAGCCACCTGTGAAGAAAGCAAAAGAAAAGAGACTCTGATGTACTGAGATTATAATGAGTCAAGGCCCAATTTTCAAAAATGTCCACTAAATTAGGTTGCCTCAGTTATTAGGTGTGCAATCTCAGTCACCTGAAAAACCAGGTCTCATGAGTCTCAACAAAAACTGAGGCACACAAAATAAGCGAACACCTTTGAAAAAGTAGGCTGAAATCTCTCTCTCCCGCTAACATTTTACATTGCCTAGGTAACTGCCCTCATCAGTTCACAGAGGCTGCAAAGAAGGTGAGTACAGTGCCTGCCTGCAGACTAAGAAATTGGGCCACCTTTGGCAGGTTTTCTTCACAACCACGTGGCGTAGGACTGTAGTTATTTAAATGAAAAGTGAAATTCCATAGAAAGTGTGATAGTTTAGGAAATAGGAAAACATTCCTACTATCAATGAGTGGAGTTTTTCAGTTCTGAGATAACCATTACATATAACCCCTACTAACAATTGAAATTAGCTTGGGACCTATAGTTTCTGGGGACAATGAACTAGACAGGCCTTGATGTGGCAACAATCCCCCTTACAACAAAATGAGAAACAGGACCGCACAGCTGAGTACTAAGTGTACTACATTCAGGTTGCGTCTACACTGGCAGATATGGGATCTGTAATTCCCAATGGACAAAGCTGCACTGATTCTAGCTATAAATTCGGAAAGGGCTCAGACATTTTCACCACTGTATCATCTAAACTTACTCAAGACAAGGTTAGACAACAGAGCATCATTTCCCTGTCTATGCTACAGCTTCCACTTGCTCTATCACCAGTGGCGAGTTACAGGTCCTAATTATTCCATTGTAAACAAGGCCTCAGAGTGTAGAGCAAAGATACACACTAGAAGCCAGAACATGTGGCTTGTACATTGTCATAAACAGAGTGTTAAGGGTTAATGTCTCTTGTACCTGTAAAGGGTTACAAGCAGGAAACTGGACACCTGACCAGAAGACCAATCAGAAGACAAGATACTTTTAAATTCGGGTGGAGGGAAGTTTGGGTGTGAGTTCTTTGTTCTTTGTTCTTCTCTCGGAGGGTCTGAGAGAGAGCAGACATTACTACAGGCTCTCTAAGCTTCTTTTCATATAGTAAGTAAAACAGGCCGTTTAGGCTTTTTAATTGTTTTACACTATTTGCATTTGTGGATCTGGATGGTTAACTTTTATATGTGTAGTTGCTGGGAATATTTTGATTTGTATTGGTACTGGTGGGAAAGTCTCTTTCTGGTGTCTGTAATCTATAAGACCCTGTAATATTTACATCTTGAAGTTACAGAGATAATTCTTTACTTTTCCCTTTCTTTTATTAAAAGATTTCTTTTTAGAGAACCTGATTGATTGTTTTTTCTCTTTTTCCCTTGTTTTATCCCAGGGGATTGGGATAAATCACCAGGACGGGTGGGGAGATGGGAGGAGAGATAAAATCTCTCTCTGTTTTCCTTGAATCTGTTTGCTTCTTTGTGGAAGGGAAGGGAGATGCTTCTCTGTATGGTGATTTAAGAGGTTAGATCAGTATCTCAGGATAGCCCAAGGAGAGAAGTTCTGGGAGGGGGAAAGGTGAGGGAATGGTTTATTTCTCCTTGATTTAAGAACCCAAGGGATCTGGGTTCTTGGGGTCCCCAGGGAAGATTGGGGAGGTCAGAGTGCCCCAAAACACTATATTTTTGGGTGGTGGCAGCCTATCAGATCTAAGCTGATAATTAAGCTTAGGGAAATTCATGCTAGTATCTCATTCCTGGACTCTAAGGTTCAGATTTGAGAAAGAATGCTATGACATACACATATTTGGGATATACAAGGTTAGGGTTACCAGATAGCAACTGTGAAAAAATGGGATGGGGGTTGGGGGGTAATAGGCGCCTATATAAGAAAAAGTCCCAAAAAACAGGACTGTCCCTTTAAAAACGGGACAGCTGGTCACCCTCTACAAGGTAAAACTTCATGGGGCACTGCAGCATTCTTTCTGCAACAGGTGCACTCAAGAGAGATTAATTACATCTATACCGAAAAGGGATCAAGATCATAAGGTTACTTCAGTCTCAGGTCAAGGCCCTGTATAAGGCAACTCCTGGATTTTTCCTTGATTTCTTTGTAAATGCAGCTGTGAAACTCCACCCAGGCCAGCAGTACCTCCCCATCTGAAGAGGATTTAAAAATATATTAAAAAGTACTCCCTAGTCTCTCATGCCATTTCCTTTACAATTCCAAGAAAGAGTTCAATCAGTCCTGGGATTCCAATCCGAACTCTATCACATAATTCAATCCCTTTGCCAGGGGATACACACAAACCTCACATCACCAAAATCCTTACGAATAAGGAAAACTTGCTTACGCCAAGTCACCTGATCACCTCCGTAAAATATCAGGCACACTAAGATTTCCAGTGTGCAAAGTCCAGAATGCTGAGGCCATTCCAGGGGAAAGCAGCGTTTACCGGGCGTCTTTCTGAACAGTGTACTGTAAGACAGTGCAATGGGACCAGCAAATGAGAGCTCTTGATTGCATGTGTTCCCTGCTCCAGTGGGGGTGGAGGAAATGGATTCAGGAAAGCCTTTTGGAGTCACTCTGGGCAAATCATTCTGGAAAGGTGAAATGAAGGTCAGAAGACAGAATCAAATGGGGGAAACAACACTAGGCCTATCCTTGGTGCAGAAGATGTGACACTAACGCTGCCAGAAGCTCAGCTGCTCCCTGGAATAAAGAGCTTTGTGTGTGTTCTAGTCCTGAGGACATGCGCTGTCTTCCGCCGCTCCCTCCACACAAAAGGAGCAATTGAACTAAGTCCATAAAATAGCAACAGGCTGGATTCCTAAACCTCACTGTTCACTGTGTGATTAACTCTCTGCAGCACTCAGGAATAGCATAGTGCTTCACAACCCTGAGGAGAATGCCTCAGGAATAAAGTCTCTTCTGTTTCCTCCCCGATCCCAGACACAGGAAAATGCAGCCCCTTCATTCTCTCCCTGATCCACTCCTGGTTGGAAGAAAAATCCAGCTCTTCATCAGCTTTCCACCCAGACCAAAAATTAACCCTTCTCCCAGCATTCCTGACAAAGTCTTATCTGGGTGAAAATTCAAGCCCCCTGCGCTTCTCATCAATTCTTTGGAAAGAGCCAATGAAGACAAAACTGTTTCCAACCTCTGAACCCCTTTTCCAACAGCAAGTGCAGATGCAACTAAGGAAACCTCAGCAGCCACGAAGCTGTGATTTCAGGTGATACATGGAATATCACAAACAAGCTTTGGAGGGAAGGGATAGGAATAACATTCTCTCTACCTCTGGAAGCAGCAGTTAGATAGTCCTGGAAGGGTGACTGAGTCTCAGATATCATCAAATCTACCTTCTTGTCCTTTCCTTGCCCCGCATCCCCAATCTTTCCTCTGCCACTTTGCAGTTCCAAAAATGGGGAGACTTTAAACAAAAGCCTCCATTGTGAAATACAAACTCCATGAAAATCCTTCCGCAAATAGCCAGCAGTCAGGTGCAAGGCAGCTGAGCAAACACTGCCAGGTTAATTCTAAACCAAACACAGGAAAAAATGAACAGACATGGTAGCACCTTCTGGGAGCGGGACCTTGTGCTTCTTCAGGCTTAACACATAAGGGGTTCCAGGATCATATCCTCTGGCTCTGTCCCGAAGACTTGTGTTTTCAGATACAGAGGCGAATCAGTTTGGTACCCCCACTGCCAACACGGAAGCTTCAGCCCAGAAATCTCGGCCAACTGGAGGTGATCCAGAATGGGATTAGAGGCGGGTGGGTGAGAGGAACACAGTGTTTATTCACTTTACCCACCAGCAGATTTACTTCCTCAAATATCAGTGCTAAGTGAAACACATTAGTGAAACAATGTCAGTTGAAAGGACTGAGAGTTCAAATTAAACACTTGGTACAGAGTCATTCTTAAGGAGTATTCAGTCCTTGTGGTTTATACCAAAGCCTGAAAACCTGTGATTTCCCAGGCTAGTCAGCAAAAGGAGAGCTTTGGCACTGCACCAGCTAACTTAGGCCACGTCTACACTACAGCACAAAATCGAAATTATTAAAACCGGTTTTATAAAAATGGTTTTATAAAATCGATTTTACGCGTCCACACTAGGGCACATTAATTCGGTGGTGTGCGTCCATGGTCCTAGGCTACCATCGATTTCCGGAGCGGTGTACTCTGGGTAGCTCAGTAAAAGAATGAGACCAATAACTTCGATTTCCATCCACACTAACCCTAAATCGATATAGTAATATCGATTTTAGGGTTACTCCTCTCGTTGGGGAGGAGTACAGAAATCGATTTTAAGAGCCCTTAAAATCGATTTAAAGTGCCTTGTAGTGTGGATGGGTACAGCGTTAAATCGATTTAACGCTGTTTAAATTGATTTAACGCTGTAGTGTGGACCAGGCCTTACAGTCCAACAATATGCAAAACAAGCCTATCTTAAGTCAACACTAACACTAAGAGAGTTTTAGCTACCTATTTTAGGTAATTCAGAGTGAAACACCTCCATTTGCCTTAACTCTGCCATCTTCTGTGTTTGTGTTCAAGAGGGTCTCCCTTCATGCCCACATGATATATGGCCAATAATACAAAGTGCTCAATATCTGCATGTTCAGCTATTGAAACAAGTGCAGTTTCTTCCTATTCTACTAGGCTGAATTATTTTCCAAACCATACACTACGTTGCACAGTACTATGACCCCTCACTAAAGCCCGTTTCTAGAGGTGAAAGTAAGCTGGTAGGTATAGTCCAGTACGGTGTACCGGCAAGAGCCAGTACACTGTGCCAGACCGTACCGGCTTCTGCTGTGGGCAGCCCAGAGCCCTTTAAATTCTGCCCGCGGCTCCAGTGGCCAGGCTGGGGCCGGGATATAAAGAGCTCAGAGCTCCTCGTGGTTGCAGGCAGCCCAGAGCCCTTTAAATCCCGCCTGCAGCTCCGGCGGCCGGGCTGGGGCTGGGATTTAAAGGGCTCGGGGCTCCCCACAGCAGCAAGAGCTCCAGGCCCTTTAAATCCTGGCCCCAGCCCGACAAAGCTCGGGGTTCCCCACAGCAGCCAGAGTCCTGGGCCCTTTAATTTGCCCTGGAGGGCTCCCAGCCACCTCTGCAGCTGGGAGCCCCTGGCTGATTCAAAGGCCTTGGGGCTTCCAGCCACAGCCAGTGCCCAGGGCCTTTAAATCTTGAGAGGCCCCGCCTCTTCCACTTGAGGCCACGCCTCTTCCAGATGAGGCCACGCCCCCTCAGGACTCCGGCAGTACCTGTAAGTCCTGTAAGTTACTTTCACCCCTGCCCATTTCTCATGCACCCATACAAGAGGGCAGCAGGGTTATTGCTTCCTGTCTTTTGTCTAATTAAAAGCTCAGCAATTACACTGTTTTAAAGTCATTTTTATGCTTATAATTTAAATTACAATAGAACTTCAGAGTTACGAACACTTTTTGGGGGGGGGCGGGGGGGTGTCTCTGCTGCTGCCTGGCTGCATACTTCCAGTTCCAAATGAGGTGTTAGGCTGACCGGTTAGTTCGTAACTCTGGTGTTTGTAACTCTGAGGTTCTACTGTATAAGGAAAAAAGGTGTGGGAAGGGGAGAGAAGCAACTGAAACAGCAACTGGAGATTCTGAGAAGGGTAAAGTAGCAGCTGCAGTTTGCTGCACAGAAAATACCAGCTTACCTACTGCACAGGGATGTTGTGAGGATTAATGGAAAGATTTGTTCCTTTCTGCACAGTGCTTTGAAGACAGAACATGATGGATACTGATTGTTACATGGATCCCTCCTTTTTCTTGGAGTTCTCCCATCCATTTACTAGGCCCAATCTTGCTTAGTTAGAGGAGCTAATCAAATCATCACTGTCTACGGTACACAAGTCTAGCTAATTATTTTGACATCTAATTTGATATATATAATAAAAATAGTCTAACAGAATTTCATTCAACTCTCCCCAGACAAGTCTACCTGCTCTAGGCTAAGGCCAAGCACACAGATTTTCAACTCAGAAGTTATTTTTTGAAAGTTATAAGACACTAAAATCAAAGGTTTAAAATGGAAGTGCCATCTCAGCCTTAGCTATGGTCTCCTTACAGCTATGCAATAGTCTTGCAGTACAAAATAATGCTTAGTCCTCACCAGCATCTCATTCTGCCCATTGCATGAAGAAGGCCTGGCTCGTTGCACCAAGAATTCAAGCCCCGCAAAGAGTAATTTCCTCTTTGTGTTTTTGTTGCTGGCAGCCTCCTCTGCCAGCCTATTTCTAACAAGCTTCTCGCTGTACACAGCCTGCTGTAGTGCTTCACTACTCTACGGTATGCTGAGACATCTGTTAACCCTACCCTGCACTTGCAGTAACTCCTCCTCAATTCATCAGTCCAGTTCTTCCAGTTCAGTTAAATCAGGCTTAGGCCCTGGAGGTCTTCACAAGGGTTCGGTCCTATAAAGGCCAGGAAAATCATGTATCCCTTTTTCTTCATGTCTCTCAGGAAGAACGGAGCATGGGAATGGGTTGTAAAAAGTAAATATTAATCCAGGACTATTACAAAGGCATGAAACGCAGGGAAAGAGTTGCTTGGTGGAAAGAAGGGCTTTCATTACTATGCGATGCACTCAATAATACACTCTGCTCAGTATGGACCTTCCCCTGATCACATCTGATGCTGCTGAAGTTCTGGTGAAATTCTACTTTACTGATTAATAAAGCCATTCTGTAAAGAGAATTTGCTAACTATGTGCAGACAATAAGACTTTCTAAACAACAGTAAAGCGGGTGTTTTAGTTGTTTCTAAAAAGCTTTGAAAATTAAAAGCACTATATAACTGCTAAGTATCTGACATGTACAGAATACATAATCACTAGTTTCTTAATGTGCTGAGAAATGTTAGCCAGATGCTGGCCAACGATATTGGAACACAGACACCAGCGTCTAATGTTCCCCGGGGGTGCTCACCCCAGCTCTGCCCCAGCCTCTGCCCCCAATCAAAGTGGATGCAGTAACATAGATTTGTTCAGAAGACTGTAGAAACAGTAGCAGTTTAAACAAATCAACAGTAGAGAATTCATCTTAACAGTGCAGTACTGGAGCAGCACACAAGCACATGCCTTTCCATTATTATTGTTTGCTGAACAGTACACTTGGCTAGTATTATGTGATAATGAAATGGAATAAACAAGGGATTTGAATGACGATTATAACAATACTGACATTTTAAATTCTAGATCATACTTGGCTCCACATAAACACTGCTCTCTTCCTGCTTCTGGAAGTCTGCAATTTTCAGCGAATCCACTTGCCAGAAGCCTTAAGGAAACAACAAAAAGCAGGCTGACTGCTGAATGAAGATCTCCAGCAGCACTAAGCCTTCTGGATAGGGGAGCCAGCACCTGCAGTTCCACAGACATCTGTAGCCAATGTGAGGGGGCCAAGACCAGGCTTATCCATCAGAGACTCACAGGAACTCTGATGGAGAGGCTGGGGAGAAATATTCCCATCAGATCTCTCCAAGAGACCCACAGAATTAGCTGCAGAGGTGGGGGTGCAGGAAGAAAAGCATTGTCTATAGAACAATAAACCAGGACCTCCTAATCACTATTTCTCAGGGCTTGTCTACATCACAAAGTTGCAGCGCTGGTGAGGGGGTTACAGCGCTGCAACTTAGGAGGTGTACACATCTGCAGGGCATCACCAGCGCTGCAACTCCCTGTTTACAGCGCTGGCCGTACTCCCGTTTTGTCTCGGGTGTAGAGGATCCAGCGCTGGTGATCCAGCGCTGGTAATCAAGTGTAGACACTTACCAGCGCTTTTCTTGACCTCCGTGGAATAAGCAGGTATCCCAGCATACCTGAGGAAGCCTCTCTGGTAATCAAGCTGGTCTCCTTCCCCGGTTTGCTCTCGCGTTCCCCGAACCCCCGCGCAAGCAGGTCTCCTTCCCTGCGGTTTGCAGGGGGGTTCGGGGAACGCGAGAGCAAACCGCGGGGAAGCTGGTCTCCTTCCCCGGTTTGCTCTCGCGTTCCCCGAACCCCCGAGCAAGCAGGTCTCTTTCCCTGCGGTTTGCTCTCGCGTTCCCCGAACCCCCGAGCAAGCAGGTCTCTTTCCCTGCGGTTTGCTCTCGCGTTCCCCGAACCTCCGAGCAAGCAGGTCTCCTTCCCTGCGGTTTGCAGGGGGGTTCGGGGAACGCAAGAGCAAACCGCGGCGAAGCTGGTCTCCTTCCCCGGTTTGCTCTCGCGTTCCCCGAACCCCCGAGCAAGCAGGTCTCCTTCCCTGCCGTTTGCAGGGGGGTTCGGGGAACGCGAGAGCAAACCGCGGCGAAGCTGGTCTCCTTCCCCGGTTTGCTCTCGCGTTCCCCGAACCCCCGTGCAAGCAGGTCTCCTTCCCTGCGGTTTGCTCTCGCGTTCCCCGAACCCCCGTGCAAGCAGGTCTCTTTCCCTGAGGTTTGCTCTCGCGTTCCCCGAACCCCCGAGCAAGCAGGTCTCCTTCCCTGCGGTTTGCAGGGGGGTTCGGGGAACGCGAGAGCAAACCGTGGGGAAGCTGGTCTCCTTCCCCGGTTTGCTCTCGCGTTCCCCGAACCCCTGTGCAAGCAGGTCTCCTTCCCTGCGGTTTGCAGGGGGGTTCGGGGAACGCGAGAGCAAACCACGGGGAAGCTGGTCTCCTTCCCCGGTTTGCTCTCGCGTTCCCCGAACCCCTGTGCAAGCAGGTCTCCTTCCCTGCGGTTTGCAGGGGGGTTTGGGGAACGCGAGAGCAAACCACGGGGAAGCTGGTCTCCTTCCCCGGTTTGCTCTCGTGTTCCCCGAACCCCCGTGCAAGCAGGTCTCCTTCCCTGCGGTTTGCAGGGGGGTTCGGGGAACGCGAGAGCAAACCGCGGGGAAGCTGGTCTCCTTCCCCGGTTTGCTCTCGCGTTCCCCGAACCCCCCTTGAAGCCGCCCAACAGCGCTGCAGTGTGGCCACATCTAACACCACTTGCAGCGCTGGTTGCTGTAAGTGTGGCCACTCCGCAGCGCTGGCCCTATACAGCTGTACTAATACAGCTGTAACAACCAGCGCTGCAAAATTGTAGATGTAGACATACCCTCAGTTTCCAATCCCTTGCTGCAGATCTGCTGGCGAGGCTCTCTGCTCTCCCTGCTGACTTTTTGTTGCAAAGGGAGAAGGGAAACAAGGTTAAAGCTTGCCAACCTTCTCTAAATCTTGACAGCTTTTATAAAGAAATTCGTCAAGGGAGAACAGCCAAAACACTTTTTTTTGGGGGGGGGAGGGAGGAGATCTAAGCCATTGAAAAACAGAAAGGAAAGGGAAAAGGGAATGGAAAAAAAAAGAAAGCCATCTCAACCAGAACTCTACCTCCATACAACTACGCCTGTTCAGGAAATGAGAATATTAAGGGCTATGCTCACAACCTTAACTCTACCCCTGTGTGCTTCTGCATTATAAGTCTACATGATCATATATTGTTTCTCAAAATACAACACCATACAATTTCCCGCACCCCTCACCCCGCAAGAGTATTAGTTACACATACATCATGTCATTTTTTAAGTCTTTTGTACTTAGACTTGATTGTAATCACACAATCATAGGGTTATAAGGGACTGCAGGGATCATCTAGTCTAACCTCTGCCAAGATGCAGGATTTGGTGTGTCTAAACAATCCAAGACAGAAGGCTATCCAGCCTGCAATGCATTCGCAATGCAAATAGCATATTTTATCGACTTAGAGTTTTGGGGGATTGTTTAGGGGAAGGATTGTTTGGTTTTTTAAAAGAATGCCTAAAGTTATACCCTTAAATGTGCTCAGTCTGATTATCCAAAGAGCTTAGCATCCTGCACTACAGGATTCTACACAGATCTAAGGTTGTATAAAAAATTATGATGTATTGTATTGGAGAAACAGAATGAGCTCCTGAAATTACAGATTGTACAGTAATGACACAAGCACACAGAGTTCAGTTTTCACCACAACACTACAACGCCCTCCTCCTCAGTGAGGGCTATTTCCCTATCCTCTAGTCACTTTCAGCATCCAGCCATTTTGAGGCTCTTCATATAAAGATGGCAATCCTTTTTTTTTTTTTTTTGGTAATAAGCAAAATAATTTTTCACTTTACAGAAAGAAGGTCAGGGCACTAACTAGGACATGGGAGACCTGGATTTAAGTCTCTACTCTATCACTGACTTCTTGTATGACCTTGGGCAAGTCACTTATCCTCTCTGAGCATGTCTGCTTAGCAAGCAGAAGCCCATAGCAGTAAATCTCAGAGCCTGGGCTCATGGGGCTTGTGCTATGGCACTAAAATGCTATGTGACTTTCAGGCTTGGGCACTGAAGCCTACGGATAGGGGGTGGGCTCCAGAGTCTGAGCCAAATCAGCTAGGAGGGCAAATTCAGGCAGAGAAATGTGAATGATAATTGGGAAATGCTTAGGAACACCCCAAAAGTCACAACCTCGCAACTGAGGAAGAAGATCATAGCAGTTATAAAACCAACCTGATTTAGAGGGAAAGTGAAGGCAACAATAAAACAAATATAATCTAAAACAAATGGAAGAAAGGGGAAGTTGATACTAATTAATAAATATAAATCAGAAGTTAGGAACCGTAGAAAATTGATAAGGGACACAAGGAGAAGTCTATGGCCAGGACAGTTAAAGACAATAAGAAGGAGTTTTTAAGGTACATTAGGAACTAAATGAATCCTGACAATGGTACTGGTCCATTGCTAGAGGTAAATGGTAGAATTACCAATAATAATGCAGAAAAGGCCGAAGCCTTCAATAAACATTTCTGATCTGTATCTCGGGGAAAACAGATGATATCATCTCATCATATGGTGATGATAAAACTTTTTCCATTCCACTTGTATCTCTGGGAGATGTTAAACAGAAGTTACTAAAGTTTGACATTTTTAAATCAAAGGTTTTAAAAGAGCCGGCTGAAGAGCTTGTTGGATCACTAATGTTGGTTTTCTGTAAGTCTTGGAGCACTGGAGAAGTTCCAGAAGAATGGAAAAAAGCTAACGTGTTGTGCCAA
Organism: Gopherus flavomarginatus; assembly: GCF_025201925.1. NCBI lineage: Eukaryota > Metazoa > Chordata > Testudines > Testudinidae > Gopherus > Gopherus flavomarginatus. The sequence continues at coordinate 39,403,112 of NC_066621.1, read as the reverse complement.
TTTTTAAAAAAGATAAAAGAGATGACCTGGGAAATTATAGGCTTGTCAGCCTGGTATTGATTCCAGACAAGATAATAGAGTGGCTGATACAGGATTCAATTAATAAAGAATTAAAGAAGGGTAATGTAATTAATGCAAATCAACATGGGTTTATGGGATATAGACCTGGTCAAACTAACTTGATAACTTTTATTGATGATATTATGAGTTTTGTTGATAAAGATAATAGTGTTGGCATAATATACTAAGATTTCTGTAAGGCATTTGACTTGGTACCACATAACATTTTGACTAAAACACCAGAATATAAAATTAACATGGTATACATTAAATACATTAAAAACTGATTACCGGAAAGGTCTCAAACTGTAACTGAAAATGAGGAATGGTCATTGAGTGGGTGCATGGCCAAAGGGATCCCACAAGGATTGATTTTTGGCTTTATGCTATCAAACATTTTTATCAATGTCCTGGAAGAAAATATAAAATCACTGATGAAGTTTGCAGATGATACAAAAATTGAGAAGTGGTAAACAATGAGGAGGGCAGGTCACTGATTCAGAATGATCTGGATTCTTTGGTAAACTGGACACAAGAAACATTTTAATACGGCTAAATGTACATTTATACATCTAGGAACAAAGAATGTAGGCCATACTTGCACAGCAGAGAACTCTTATCCTGGGGTGAATAATCAGCTGAACATGAGCTTCCGTTGTGATCCTATAACCGAAAGAGCTAATGCAATCTGGGAATGTATGAACAGGGGACTCTCGAGTAGGAGTAGAGAGGTTATTCTACCTCTATATTTGCACTGGTGCGACCACTGCTGGAATAATTTGTCCAGTGCTGGTGCCCACAATACAAGAAGGATGCTGATTAAGATGGACAGGGTTCAGGGAAGAGCCACGAGAATGACTGAAGTATTAGAAAACACACCCTATAGTGATAGACTCAAAGAGCTCAATCTATTACATTTAATAAAAAGAAGGTTAAGGGGAAACCTGATTACAGTCTATCAGTATTCACATGGGGAACAAATATGTGACAATGGGCATTTCAAGTTAGCAGACAAAGGTATAACACAATCCATGTTTTGGATTGTTGGAAAGTTGACACAGAGTTCTCTCCCCCCTTTCTGGAAGGCTGGAAGTTGACACCAGATAAATTCACACTGGAAATAAGGCATACACTTTTAACAGTGAGAGTAATTAACAATTGGAACAATTTACCAGGGTCATGGTGGATTCTCCATCACTAATGGTTTTTAAATCTGTTTTTCTAACAGATATGTCCTAGGAATTATTTTGGGGAAATTCTCTTGCCTGTGTTATATAGGAGGTCAGACTAGAAGATCCCAATGGTCCCTTCTGGTCTTAGAATCGGAAAGGGGGGAGAGAACTCTGTGCCTCAGTTCCCCATCTGTAAAAAAGCCTAGACTTCTGGTGGCTGGCAGTCTAGGCACCAAAGCCATGAAACTAACAGAAGTCAGCCCTATCTAACATTAGTGTTGGAAACAAGAGATGGTGTTGATGATGATTTTTCACTTTCCACTTACTCAAAAACATGAGAACGAGTTTTGCTCAAAGTTTCCTAAACAGAACACAAAAAAGAAAAATCACCCCTGGACAAAGATCAAACTTGCTAAATTTTAGCCCCAAAAATGAGTTTCAGAAAGATAAGAACAACTGCAAAGGTTACATTTGAAACCAAAGGCATACTTAACTACAGTAGCTGTGACCATTCCCACTATAATAAAGCCAGATGCCATATACCTTCATTCTGATGGGCATCAATAAAAATGACAAAGCCTGATGTGGACAGTGGTACAGAAAGGAGAAAAGAACCTAAATATGTCAACTTCAAGCAAAAGATTAGCTTTGCTGGTGAGGAATCCATTCCAGCAGGAATCTCTATCCAAAGTTAGGCATATATAGAATTAAAAGGTAATCTACTTTTTCTGTTTCTGATAGTCCCATTAGCTCAGATTCTGGGGCACAAAATGCACTTTCACAGATTCTTTTTCCCCTCTCTGAGGTTTCCCATCCAAGTACTGACAAGCCCCGTAGCTATCAAACGCTGATGAGAACAATTTCCACTCTTTCAAGGATCCCAGCTGCTGTCTCTTTAAACACAACTTCCCACAGCTCCCATACTTTATCCAACTCAGGATGCACTTATTCATCTGCTAGATCATTATCTGATTCAGTGAGACCATTAGCTTTAACAATTTATAAACTGCTACTCAGGTGGCAAGTTGAAAAGTTACATAGGGTGATTTATTAGAGAAAAAAGCAAGGTGCAGTCAGACTCATCAAAGGCAAAGGTT